>NC_052146.1:35110820-35710820 GCF_902713615.1 Scyliorhinus canicula | reverse complement strand
CTGGTCGCCACACTACCAGAAGGATGTCAATTACTAGGGGCATAGGTTTAAGGTGCGAGGGGCAAGGTTTAGAGGCGATCTACGAGGCAAGTTTTTTTACACAGGGGGTAGTGGGTGCCTGGAACTTGCTGCCGGAGGAGGTGGTCGAAGCAGGGACGATAGTGACATTTAAGGGGCATCTTGACAAATACATGAGTAGGATGGGAATAAAGGGATACAGACCTGGGAAGTGCAGAAGATTTTAGTTTAGACGGGCAGCATGGTCGGCACAGGCTTGGAGGGCCAAAGGGCCTGTTCCTGTGCTGTACTTTTCTTTGTTCTTGGTACCTGTGTGTTGACAAAGTTCAGGAAGAGCAGTCATTTTCAGAGTGGTTTAGGCCACAGTACATGGCAGTGAAGTAGACCAGCTGTTCAAAGTTTCCACAAGAGCAAGAGTCCCCACATCGCTGGAGAATTGGCTGGGACATGAAATTGGAATTGGTTATTTTTACTTATTTTTAAAAAAAATTATAGAGTGCCCAATTCATTTTTTGCAATTAAGGGGCAATTTAGCATGACCAATCCTCCTACCTTGCATATCTTTGGGTTGTGGGGGCGAAACCCATGCAGCACGGGGAGAATGTGCAAACTCTGCATGGACAATGTCCCAGAGCCAGGATCGAACCTGGGACCTCGGCATCATGAGGCTGCAGTGCTAACCACTGCACCACCATGCTGCCCCTGAATCAGTTATTTTAAGGCCATGACATTTTGATGACTCAATGTGGCCTGAATTGGTTGTCAAGTGTCCTGTTCCGCAGGTGTTTGATCAATTTGCAGGTACAAAACTGACAGAAAAGCCTTGGCTACATTTCAATGACCCCTTTAAATGTCATGCCCTGACACTGGCCATTCACAATAAAGATATAGGCCGGATTCTGTGGACCCCCTGGCGGCAGCACATCGCCGCCCGCCGGTTCCCTCGCAACGTGGTGTGGCTTCAATGTAAATCATCAACAGTAGCGGTAGCAAAGAATCTCAGAGCCAGCCAATGGCGTGCTGCCTCCTGCTGTTGAGTAACACGCGGCTGGAAGGCCGGGGAATCCAGCCCATAATTTTTTTTAAAAGTTAGAGTATCCAATTCATTTTTTCCAATTAAGAGGCAATTTAGTGTGTTCAATCCACCTAGCCTGTACATCCTTTTGGGTTGTGGGGGTGAAACCCACGCAAACACGGGGAGAATGTGCAAACTCCACATGGACAGTGACCCAGAGCCGGGGTCAAACCTTGGACCTCGGCGCCGTGAGACTGCAGGGCTAACCCACTGCGCCACCGTGCTGCCCTTCCAGCCCATAATTTTAGTGCTAATATCCTGAATCTGCCTCAACTCCGAGATAAATGTTTGTGGATAACGGGGGTGTAAACAATCAAGGTTGTATTGTGAATGATTTATGGATTTCAATATGTGTTAATAATTTTCCCTCTCTCTCTCTCTCTCTATATATATATATATATATATATTTCTAATATATATATAAATATTTATACACATTTCAGAATGTGCGAATGCATAATTCATTATATTGTTGGTCGGGAGATTTCACTTTCTTCCTTTGAGAATTTGTCATATGTCGCCCAAGGGAACATTCCAGAAATCTATTGCATCTGCTGCCTTGCAAATTAATTCCAAGCTCTGGCCATATGCCGGTTTTGGATCATTTTCTTGCAGCTGAGTGCTGTCTCTGATTGTATCTGTTCACTGCCGAATTCATAAATCTTCAGCAAGCCCCATGAAAATATCAGACCTCTGAACATTATGGACAGTTTTAAACCCGTGGCATCCGGGGGAACTCAAGATTACCAACTCATTAACAGTTTTAACCTTGCTGGCTTTTATTATCCTTTCCTCGTAATCCACTTCGCTAGAAAGCAGTGATTTATATGGAGCTACAGCTGATCAGTGGTCAAGTACAGATGAATTTCAATTGCTATAGTGAGATTAAGGTCGGTCAGGAGAGACTGCTAGAAAATCTACTTCATGCAAAGGACGTAGAAGTTCAGAAGCCTCTCTTCTCTCTGCAAATGACATTTAATGCTAAATCAATCGTTAATTTTAAAGCTGAGATTGATAGGTGTTTGTTTAGTCAAAGGTATCAAATGATATGGGGAAAAGGCCATTTGAGATGGGTTCTGACTCCGATACCGCGCGGGATTTCGGAGAATCCCGGGAGGCACGGAACCTGTCGGGAGGCTCGCTGCAGACCTCTCCCGGGATTCACCGGCCACGTTGCGCTCAAGTGACTGCACAACGAGGTTTAGAATCATGCCCTACATTTCTTTCTCGATGTGCAATCCAATAAGGTTGCCTTTGCCGCTAATGCTAATTTGCAGTTAGCACAGCAGCATCTTTACACAGGACAATGTTCAGCAGGGTGCATGCACAGTGATACAACCTGGTGCATGCATTGCAGCACTGGCAGCATCAAGTTAACACGTTTTGCTAAAGGGAAGGCGCTTCTTTATAATTCTTTAACATAGCTTTCCCCCATTCCAGTATCTCCTGCTCCAGTGCCTCCTCCCTTTAATCCATTTCTGTCACCTGGATCAAGCCACGGAGCTGCAAATGGAATTGTGGTTGTCACCCTCCCCGTCTGTCCCGATTTCTGGAAACTGCAGTGAGGCCGGGTCCTGCCTACAGACACATCACGGGGCTCAGATACTGTGTGAACGGCTTCAGGATCCGAGTAAGATCCAGAAGCACTGGACGAGATTCTCCGCTTGTTGACGCCAATTTCATAATCGCCGATCAGGCGGATAACCCCTTTTTACGACCGAATCAGGGCGGCACCTGTTTTCAAATGCTCTGCCCCCTCCAAAAAGGCACCATTGGGGAGTACGCTGCACGTCGTTGAGACAGCTTCAGGACGTTACCTGAAGGCCCTCCTCCTCGGGCCGAGTTCACAACGGCGCGGTTCACTTGTGCTCTCAGTTTTCGTGACCACATGTGGCGGCTGTGAACTGTGTCCAGCGCCGCCACAGTCGGGGGTGGAGCGTCCCGCTGGCTGGGGGGCTTCGGGGAGGATTGGGGTGGACTGGTGGGGAGTGGTCCGAGGGTGGTGAGGGCGGTCTAGTGAGAAACTATCTGGCAGGTCAGGTCCGCGCGTGGTCGACCTGCGGCCACGGACCCAGCCATTCTCTGGCCATTGTTGGCGCGGGAGCTGTGAATTCTACCCAGCGCCGCTGCTAGCCCCTTACCAGTCCCGGAATCAGTGAGGGTTCACCGCCGATTTTGCTGTCATAAAACGCCACAGTTCCCATGCCAGCATCGGTACTTAGCCACAGAATCGGAGAACCCATCCCACTGTGTCTTCTGCAAATTACATCATTGTTGACACGTTTGGTTAATTGGTTAATGTGTATGCGCAGGCAAGTATCAGTGGCCATCTTGCACGCCATCTTGTGATGCGTCTGTGCATGCATGAATATGTACACATGTGCAGATAGGGATTGATGGCAATCTTGCATGGCCATCTTGCGTTAGCAGGATCAGTGTTGTTTTGAAATAAAGTAGACATTTTTATTGCTTCCGTGAAGTATTAATCGCTTTCTAATTCTCTGAAGCTTTTTCATCCTTCTGTTGTCTGTTATTAAAAATGTTGTCTTTACCCATATTAACCCTTCCAGGTCCAAGGGGTGATCCAGGCATGCGTGGTTCATCTGGAATACCAGGAACAAAAGGAGCTATGGGACCACCAGGTTAGTAGATCACACCTCATGCCTTCTTTTTCAAATGATTAATTCATGCTACTTACCTTTGTCCTGGTGATTCATTCTTTTGAAACTCGATTTACATTTTCTTGGCACTGTTTTCCTAATCTCTTCAAATCAATGCAATCTTTCTGCTTTCCTTTTTTATTTAATTTGTAATTTGTTTGATGCTGCATTTTCTTTACATTTCAAGATTTCAAGCTGTTTGTTCTTTGTTTCTGCACCTGTTCTGTGTTTTTTTCCATTTCCTAATTTTCCACTTTTTATCTCTCTCTTATTCTGGGTTGCCATTTTTCCTTCATCAATTTCAGAGGGGTTGGAGATTTATAAAGCTTATTCTCTGAGCAGCAGCAGCAATTAATGTCATCTAACCTTTGCTTGTTCCCAACATGGTAGTAATAGATATCTAGAGAAAAGGGCTAGTTGCTATTAACATCTAGAATCAGGGAAAATGCATCCAAGCCAAGCCAGAGTGTACGAAGGCAACAATGATGCCTGAGATACAGTATTAATGTAAGAGGAAAAAAACCTAAACTGGGTGAATATTTTTGGCCTAGAAATTGGATGGTGCTATGCTTGATTTCACTCACTAAAGGAACACCACAGCCGCCAAGATGGTGGGCATGAAGAACATTTTCCCTTTGAGCTTGAAGTATGCCACCTACGATATTGGTGTTGGAAGAAAATAGGTATCCAGGACACACACTTGAAACCAGCCCTTTGCGTATTCAACTCAAGGAATATTGGGTGTAGGCGAAATGTGGCGTTGAGGCCACAATCAGATTAGCCATGGTCTTGTACAATAGCAGAGCAGGCTTGAGGCGCCGAACGAACCATGTGATGATAAGTAGATTGTCATCTGTATTGTCATCTGTGTGTAAATAAGAATATATGTATAACTGTTGTAGCTCCAGCATCTGACCACCAGGTGGTGTGAGTATGCAGACAAGTGACCCAGACACACCATGGGCTGGATTCTCCGCTGTCGGGATGCTCCATTTTGCCGGCAGCCGGGGGGAGGGGGGGTTTCCCGACGGGGTGGGGCTGCCCCACAATGGGAAATACCATTGGCCAGCTGGCGTAATGGAGCATCCTGCAGGCCTGCTGAACCAGAAACCTGGTGCTGTGGGACGGAGAATCCAGCCCCATGTGTTCCAGGAGAAGGTGTTAGTAAGGAGTTTGTAGCAGTCACATATTAGAGCAGCTCTGTAGTATCTTAGTGTAAGTTAGTTAGATCATTATTTCCAACTGTACTAATCTAAGGCATTTTAGTAATTTGTTAGTTTAGTGTTAGTCACAAATAACTTTGTTTGCCAAGCAAAGTCTAATGTAGTTTGTTCACACTACAATTTCAAGATTCAACATCAGCCAGGGCAGCACGGTGGTGCAGTGGGTTAGCCCTGCTGCCTCACGGCACCGAGGTCCCAGGTTCGATCCCGGCTCTGGGTCACTGTCTGTGTGGAATTTGCACATTCTCCCCGTGTTTGCGTGGGTTTCGCCCCCACAACCCAAAGATGTGCAGCTTAGGTGAATTGGCCACTCTAAATTGCCCCTTAGTTGGAAAAAATGAATTGGGTAATCTAAATTTATAAAGAAAAAGATTCAACATCAGCCCAATCAAACAACATTACAGCCCTGAGCTCTGATGTTCATCTCTTGATCATGAAAAGTGACATTAAAATGCAGGTTCGTCGGTTCTGTCTTTCAATGAACCGACAATAGAAAACCTTGGGCGCAATTCTCCCAAAGGGAGACTAACTGCCGACGCCGGAGTGAAACCCAGAGGGCGCGATGCTCCGCTCCCAGGCCGGGTGGGAGAATCGCGGGAGGGCTGCTCTGGCACCCCCTGTAATTTTCCCACCCCGTCCCAAAATGGCGTGTCGCGTTTTGCGACACGCCGCTCGGAGAATCGCGGGCCGCCGTTTTTTCACGGCGACCTGCGATTCGCCGACCCAGATGGGCCGAGCGGCCTGCCGTTCCCGACCGATTCATGCCGGCGGCAACCACACTTGGTCGCTGCCGGCATTAACATGGCGCCAAAAGCTGTTTTGTGCCTTGTGGGGGGCAGAGAGGGGAGTGAGCACCACGGCCATGCTCGGGAGGGGACTGGCCCGCGATTGGTACCCACCGATCGTCGGGCCGGCGTCTCAAAGTGACACACTCTTTCCCCTCTGCTGCTCCGCAAGATCAAGCCGCCACGTCTTGCGGGACAGCGGAGGGGAAGACGGCAACCGCGCATGCGTAGGTTTGAGCCGTCGTGACGTCAGCCCCGCATGCGCGGGTTGGAGCCGGCCAACCTGTGCTTGCGCGGCTGACGTCATTAGGTGCTCCGGCCGCGTCATTCTCGGCACGCCGGGCCTTGACGCCAGCGACAAGGCCCCTCGGCCGAGATTTACGGCACGGCCCTCCTAGCCCCCCGACGGGGGGAGGAATAGGGGGCAAAGAACGGCCTCCGACGCAATCGTGAACCTCTCTGGGTTTCACAACGGCGCGGGCCTTGCGGAGAATTCCGCCCGGAGTGTTTCACTCCGGCATCGGAGGCTGCTCCTCGCCCCCTATTCTCTCCTCCCGGGGGGGCTAGGAGCGGCGTGGCGCGAATCTCGGGCGCTGGGCCTTGACGCTTGTGTCAAAGCGGCGCGCCGAGAATGACGTGGCCGGCGGCGCCTAAGTGTCGTCAGCCGCGCATGCGCAGGTTGGCCAGCTCCAACCCGCACATGCGCAGGTTGCCGTCTTCCCCTACGCTGCCCCGCAAGGATCTTGCGGGGCGGCGGAGGGGAAAGAGTGCGTCTCTTAGAGACGCCGGCCCGACGATCGGTGGGCACCGATCGCGGGCCAGTCACCTCACGAGCACGCCCGTGGTGCTCGATCCTCTTTCCGCCCCCCACAGGCCCCACACTTACCTGTCACGCGATGTTCACGCCGGCAGCGACCAGGTGTGGTTGCCGCCGGCGTGAACCGGGCCGGAGAATCGCCGGTTAGCGGGAAAAATTCTCCAAGCGGCGTGTCACAAAACGCGACACACCATTTTGGGTGGGGTGGGAGAATCGTGGTGGATGCCAGGGTGGCGTAGCGTGATTCGCCCGGCCCTCCCGCGATTCTCCCCCCCCCCCCCCCCCCCCCCCCGGCGTGGGGAGCGGAGAATCGTGGCCCTTAAATAAAACCAAAATACTGCAGAGGCTGGAAATCTTAGGTAGTTTTCCACTGTAAACCCTAGAAAGTTAAACCCAAAAGGAATTAAAGGATAGATTGGAACTTTACACAGATCATGGTTGAAATTTGGAATTCTTTGCTACAAGCCATTATTGAAGCAGAATGCATAAATTCTTTTGGAAGGGAGGAAGATAGTTGCTTGAAAAATACCAAGAATGACTAGTGTTTATATAGTGTCTTTAACATATTAAATAACCTCATGAGGAACATAAATTAAAAAAATTAATAGGGAGCCAAAGAAGGAGATATTAGAAGAGTATAACCAAAGAAGTAGGTTTTCTGGGCATCTTAAAGGTGGACTGCCTGAAAGATTTAGGGAAAGAATTCCAGAGTTTAGTGGTTATAATAACTCATGAGGAAGCACAGGGAGATCAATGATTGTTTCCCCATAGTGCTCGTGGGGGTTATAACGGGTTAAGACAGCTGAATGCTTGAGCACCGATGGTGGGATGAAGGAAGGTGGAGCAGGGATTTACTCAAGGATATCGTGAATGAGCACCAATCTGAGATTTGGTGGTTTGCGTGGCATTTAACCATTGACTTGATGGCTCCAATTCCCCCGCTGTCACATTCTAAGATCCTACATCGCAGTAAATCCTGATTCATAGTGTGTGGAAATGAAAAGTCCCCAGGGTGTATGATTGTTTTGAGCTCTGTCCAACAT
Source organism: Scyliorhinus canicula (assembly GCF_902713615.1). Taxonomy (NCBI): domain Eukaryota; kingdom Metazoa; phylum Chordata; class Chondrichthyes; order Carcharhiniformes; family Scyliorhinidae; genus Scyliorhinus; species Scyliorhinus canicula. Next base: position 35,703,199 of record NC_052146.1, on the reverse strand, counting down.
TATGCTTATATTACCGATCATCCTCCAGACAGGTGGTTGAGGACTTCTCAGTCACCTATTATATCCTGACATCATCCAGATTCCTGGACATTGTCAGTTCAGTTGGATGAAAGGGCAGCATGGTGACACAGTGGTTAGCATCGCTGCCTCACAGCGCCGAAGTCCCAGGTTCGATCCCGGCTCTGGGTCACTGATGCACCATCAATTACACACGAGGCAAGTTGTAGAAGAACACCCAGCGGGGCGGAGCCACGGAAGAACAATATATAACACAGTGAGTAACAATGGAACAAACAGTAACAGAGAATATACAGAGCTGTAAGTAACAGTGGAACCACAAGAACAGTGGTTCACCACATTTACTCCCTGTTTAAAAAAAAGTCCAGCGGTAGTGAAGCAAACTTATAGATTAAGTCTATCAGGAGCTTTAACCGTCCACCGTGATCTCCTCAGTCCCGGCTGTGGTGTAGGCACTGGTGTTGAGACCTGCGACAACGGGAGCCTGTTGTCCTCTTCTTTTCTTCCGGAAGCGTCGACAGAGAGGGAGACGGTGTAGGCGCGGGGGCGATGGTAATGGATGTAGACGGTGGAGGGTTGGGTGGGGAACCAGCGGGTGCCAGGTCCCGGAGGGAGACTGTGTCCTGCCGCCCGCCCTGATGTGCCACGTAGGCATATTGTGAGTTATCGTGGAGAAGCATAACCCACTCAACCAGGGGATCGGTTTTGTGGTTCCTCACATGCTTCCGGAGGAGGACAGGCCCTGTGGCTGTCAGCCAGGCCGGGAGCGAGACCCCTGAGGTGGACTTCCTGGGGAAGGCAAACATACGCTCGTAAGGAGTCTTGTTGGTGGCAGTACACAGAAGCAACCAGATAGAACATAGAACAGTACAGCACAGAACAGGCCCTTCGTCCCTCGATGTTGTGCCGAGCAATGATCACCCTACAAGCCAACGTATCCATCCTATACCAGTAACCCAACAACCCCCCCCCCCCCCCCCCCCCCCCCCATTAACCTTACTTTTTAGGACACTAAGGGCAATTTAGCATGGCCAATCCACCTAACCCGCACATCTTTGGACTGTGGGAGGAAACCGGAGCACCCGGAGGAAACCCACGCACACACGGGGAGGACGTGCAGACTCCGCACAGACAGTGACCCAGCCGGGAATCGAACCTGGGACCCTGGAGCTGTGAAGCATTTATGCTAACCACCATGCTACCGTGCTGCCCCCAAGTGGAGTGGAGTGGAGATAGAGTGGAGCGCATTGGGAAGGACCTCCTGCCAGCGGGAGACTGGGAGACTTCTAAACCGTAGGGCCAGGAGGACGGCCTTCCAGACCGTCGCGGTCTCCCTCTCCACCTGTCCGTTTCCCCGGGGGTTGTAGCTGGTAGTCCTGCTTGAGGTGATGCCCTTGCTGAGCGGGAACTGACGCAGCTCATCACTCATGGACGAAGAGCCCTAATCGCTGTGGATGTAGGTGGGGAAACCGAACAAGGTGAAGAGGCTGTGCAGGGCCTTGATGATAGTGGCCGAGGTCATGTCAGGGCATGGGATGGCAAAGGGGAAACGGGAGTACTCATCAATGATGTTGAGGAAGTACACGTTACGGTCGGTGGAGGGGAGAGGCCCTTTGAAGTCGATACTAAGGCGCTCAAAGGGGCAGGAAGCCTTCACCAGGTGCGCTCTGTCTGACCGATAGAAGTGCAGTTTGCACTCCGCGCAGACCTAGCAATCCCTGGTCATGGTCCTGACCTCCTCAATGGAGTAAGGCAGGTTGCGGCCTTGACAAAGTGAAAGAAACGGGTGACCCCCGGGTCACAGGTCATTGTGGAGGGCTCGATGTCGGCCTATTGTACTACGGGACAGGGCATCTGGGGGCTCATTGAGCTTCCCAGGACGATACAAGATGCCGTAATTGTAGGTGGAGAGTTTGATCCTCCACCTCAGAATCTTGTAATTCTTGAACTTGCCCTGCTGTGTATTATTGAACGTGAAGGCTACCGACCGTTAGTCAGTGAGGAGAGTGAATCACCTGCCAGCCAGGTAATGCCTCCAATGTCTCACAGCTTCCACAATGGCTTGGGCCTCTTTCTCGACGTGGAATGTCGAATTTCGGAGCCCTGGCGGGTACGGGAAAAGAAGGCCACGGCTCAGCCTGCCTAATTGAGGGTAGCGCCCAGGGCAAAATCATACGCATCGCTCTCCACCTGGAATGGGATGGACTCGTCCACAGTGTGCATCGTGGCCTTGGCAATGTCTGCCTTGATGCAGTTAAAGGCTAGGCAGGCCTCAGCCGACGGGAAAAATAGTGGATTTGATGAGTGGACGGGTCTTGTCCGCATAGTTGGGGACCCACTGGGCATAGTACGAGAAGAACCCCAGGCATCTCTTCAGGGCCTTGGGGCAGTGGGGAAGGGGAAGTTGCAGGAGGGGGCGCATGCGGTGGGGATCGGGCCCTAGGACTCCGTTTTCCACAACGTAGCCGAGAATGGCTAAGCAGGTCATGCGGAAAACGCACTTCGCCTTATTATACGTAAGATTAAGGAGCTTGGCAGTGTGAAGGAAAAGCTGGAGGTTAGCGTCATGGTCCTGCTGGTCATAGCCGCAGATGGTGACATTATCCAGATACGGGAACGTGGACCGCACCCCATACTGGTCAACCAGTCGGCCCATCTCCCGTTGGAAGACCGAGACCCCATTGGTGACGCCGAAGGGGACCCTGAGGAAGTGGTAGAGGCGCCCATCTGCCTCGAAGGCAGTGTATTGGCGGTTCTCCGGGCGGATAGAGATCTGGTGGTATGCGGGCTTCAAGTGTACCGTGGAGAAGACTCGGTACTGCGCAATCTGGTTGACCATGTCAGATATGCAGGGGAGTGGGTACGCATCGAGCTGCGTCTACCAGTTGATCGTCTGACTGTCGTCAACGACCATCCGGAGCTTCTCCCCAGTCTTGACGACCACCACTTGGGCTGGTACTAGCCTCTGTGATCCCTTCCCACAGGAGTCGCTGGACCCCCGACCTGATAAAGGCCTTGTCCCGGGCATTGCATCGTCTGCTCCTGGTGGCGACGGGCTTACAGTCCGGGGTGAGGTTAGCGAAGAGCAGGGATGGGGCGACCTTAAGGTTGCGAGGCTGCAGACGGTGAGAGGGGGCAGGGGTCCACCGAGCTTTAAGGTCAGGCTTCGGAGATGGCATTGGAAGTCTAGGCCTAATAAAACGGGAGCGCAGAGATAGGGGAGGACGTAGAGTTTAAAGTTAACGTACTCTACGCCACATATCGCAAGAGCTGCGACACAGTACCCCGGACCTCAACAGAGTGTGATCCGGAAGCCAGGGAGATTGTCTGGGACGCAGAAAAAATTCGGAGGGAGCAGCGCCTTACTCTATCCGGATGGACGAAGCTGTCCGTGCTCCCAGAGTCGAATAAGCAGGTCTTCTCGTGCCCGTTGATCCGGACGGTCATCATGGAGTTCTTGAGATGACGGGGCCGGGACTGGTCGAGGGTGCCAGAGGTGAGCTGCGGAAGGTGGCTGGTCTGGTCGCTGGTAGCGGGTGGCGTTCAAGATGGCGGCCCCCACGAGTCGCACCTGGCGGGTCGTGTCGGAGATGGCGAACAAGATGGCGGACTTCACAGGTCGCACAAGGCGAGTCGCTTTGGAGATGGCGAACAAGATGGCGGACTCCACGGATCGAACGAGGCGGATGACGCATTAGAAGGGGGCGGTCCCGACAGGCAAGATACCACGCGGCAGGTGGCGTCGAAGATGGCACCCAAGATGGTACCCCCCACGAGTCACACGTGGCGGGTCACGTAGAAGGTGGTGGCCAAGATGGCTGCCCCGATGAGTCGCACGTGGCGGGTCGTGTCGGAGATGGCGAACACGATGGCAGACTCCACGGGTCGCACGAGGCGGGTCGCTTTGGAGATGGGGGACTCCACGGGTCGAACGAGGCGGATGACGCATTAGAAGGGGACGGTCCCGACAGGCAAGATACCACGCGGCGGGATTTGGACGTTTTAGGCCGGGCCTGGCAGACTTTTGCAAAGTGGCCCTTCTTACCGCACTCGCTGCAGGTCGCGTTCCGAGCTGGGCAGCGTTGTCTGGAGTGCTGACACTGGCCGCAGAAGTAGCAGGACGGCCCCCTGGAGTTGGCATGCTGCCGCGCAGCACAGGCTTGTGACACCCCCGGATCGGGTGATGGCTGCGCCCAGGATGCCCACGAGAATGCCGCGTGGTCGGGCATGAAGGCATCATATTCTGGAAGGCCACTTCCAGGGAGTTCGTGAGCCATACCGTGTCGTTTAGGTCGAGGGTACCCCCTTCGAGCAGGCGCAGACAGATGTAGTCAGACCTAACGCCGGCCACATAGGCATCCCGGATCAGGAGCTCGGTATGTTGAACTGCCGTTACTGCCTGGCAGTTACAATTCCGGGAGAGTACCCGCAGGTCACACAGGAACTCGGCCAAAGATTCTCCTGGGCGCTGACGCCTCATGGCGAGGAGATGCCGGGCATACACCTCGTTTACCGCCCTCACGTAATGTCCTTTGAGGAGTGTAATCGCCTCGTCGTACGTGGCCGCGTCTCTGATGAGGGTAAATATTCAGTGGCTCACCTGGGCATTGGGGACCCGAAGCTTGTGCTCCCCTGAGACGGCGTCAGTGGAAGAGTCGAGGTCGGCCTTGAAACAGCTTAGTCAATGCTGGAAGATCGTGGTGGCGTTGGCTGCCTCTGAGTCCAGGTTCAGTCGCTCAGGCTTGAGTGACTTATCCATCATACTATCTTAGAGTATTAAATTTTTTTTAAATTTAGAGTCCCCAATTCATTTTCCCAATTAAGGGGCAATTTAGCGTGGTCAATTCACCTAGCCTGCACATCTTTTGGGTTGTGGGGGCGAAACCCACGCAAACACGGGGAGAATGTGCAAACTCCCTTAGAGTATTAAATTGATGCACCATCAATTACACACGAGGCAAGTTGAAGAAGAGCACCTAGTGGGGCGGAGCCACGGAAGAACAATATATAACACAGTGAGTAACAATGGAACAAACAGTAACAGAGAATATATACAGAGCTGTAAGTAACAGTGGAACAACAGTGGAACTACAATAACAGTGGTTCACCACAGTCACCATCCGTGTGGAGTTTGAACATTCTCCTCTTGATTGCGTGGGTTTCGCTCCCACAATCCAAAGATGTGCACGGTAGGTGGATTGGCCACGCTAAATTGCTCCTTAAATGGAAAAAATGAATTGGGGACTCCAAATTTTTTTTAAAAGTTCAGTTGGATGAAGCTTCTTTGCGGTCACATGGTGTTGCTTCTGACTGGCCATCGCTCATTGGGTTCAGTGAAGAAAATGGATGTAAGTGGCAGGCAAACCTGGATTTTTAATGCATGATCTCTTGCATAATAGTTAAGTAGTTCTGTTTATCGATGGTGATGTTTTGAAATTTAATTCATAAGGACTAGATTTCTTGAGTTGATGGAATCGCTGGAATATGTTGATGTGCTTTTCACAGCAATGAGATGAGTAAAACGTGAAATCTACCTGAAAGTGACATTGCAATATTTTTGAAAATGGTATTTAATATTCAAATTCATAGTCACTAGAAGCCCCCTTTATGAAGGATTTTAAAATATTTTTGAATAGAAACCCACAAAATCAAGACGTGAGTCTCTTTAGTAACTTATGTGACACAATGAAAACATGTCTCGCGGGAAGTGACCATTTATAGATTCACTCAGAGACTGGCAGCTCTCCATTGTTCATCAGCATCATTAGGAGTGGGGGGTGTTGACAGTAATTCACCCATGTAAGTTTTGTAAGGCTATGGAATGCTCCCAGAATTGATGCTTGAAACCAAGTGAAGATTAAGTTAGACAAGTAGTTCAAGGAAAGGGGAACAAAGGCATGTGGGACTAGGACTATTGTGTATCATAGAATAGAATCAGAGGGGTGTCACCCCCCGCAACTCAAAAGATAGGTGAATTGGCCACACTAAAGTGGCCCTTAATTGGGACAAATTAATTGGATACTCTAAATTTACTTTAAAAAAAGAATAGAATCCCTACGGTGCAAAAGGAGGCCATTCGGCCCATCAAGTCTGCATCGACCCTTTGAAAGAGCACCCTACCTAGGCCCAATCCCCCACCCTATTCCTGCAACCCCACCCTAAGGGGAAATTTAGTATGGCCAATCCACCTAGCCTGCACATCTTTGGACTATGGGGGGAAACTGGAGAACCCAGAGGAAACCCACACAGACACGGGGAGATTGTATTAACTCTACACAGACAATTACCCAAAGTCGGGATCAAACCCAGGTCCCTGGAGCTGTGAGGCGGCAGTGCTAACCACTGTGCTACCGTGCCGCCTTGTGTGAGGAGGGTAATCACTAATGTAGATTGAGTAGCTTGTGCCTCTGTACTAATTTCAATGTTATTCAATGGGCGCGATTCTCCGCACCCGCGGAAAATCGCGAAGTTGGCCGTGAAAACGGCCGCGTTTTGCGACAGCCCGACACGGCCCATTTCCCGAGGTATTCACGTCCGGGAAATGGGCTAGGAATGGAGCCGCGTCAATCACGTGCGCGATGACGCAGGACCGCGGCGACGCTATGAACACACCCACGTGACGCCGCCCGACGCCGTAAAAAGGTGCGGGCGAGCACAGAAACTAGGCCAGGGTGTCGGAGCTGAGGAGAGCAGCCCCGCGATTCGTGGAGGCTGATGTTGAGATGCTGCTCCAATCCATCGAGCAGAGGAGGGGCATCATCTGCCCGCGTAGAGGGCATCGCCACTCTGCCAGCGAGGTGCGCCAGGCCTGGCGTGAGGTTGCTGCTGCCGTCAATGCTGTGGGGCAGACCCCTCGCTCAGCTGACCAATGTCGGAAGAAGATGCACGACCTCACCAGGGCTGCCAGGGTAAGTGCCAAGAGGGTGCCCCCGGGTCACAACCATCCCTCCCCCCCCCTTTACTTAATCACCCACCTCCCCCCCGGAACGGGGGGTGGAGGGGGTTTGGGTCAGAGTGAGTTGAGGGTGGTTCACAAAGTTGTCACAGACCCAGCGCTCTGGCCCCCGTGGAGAGATGCAATGGTCTTATTACAACTTGACCCCCAAACTGTGCCAGTATCTGAACGGACTGCTGATACCTGCCGCATTGTAATGATCTACCTATGCCCCCTCCCCCAACAGGACAAGACCGCTCACAACACCCATGAGCGGAACAAGACGGGAGGGGGTTCGCCCATCCTGCACCCCCTCACCACGTTTGAGCAGAGGGCCTTGGACCTTGTTGGTGGATCTGCCACTCTGGAGATCGCGCAATGCGAGGTTGGCGGAGCTGCAACAAGTGAGACAACCCTGCATGACAAACACCCCCCCTCCCCCATCCTCTGTCCCTTCACACACTCTGCCCACTGGGATACCTCCCCCATCCTCTGTCCCTTCACACACCCTGCCCACTGGGATACCTCCCCCATCCGCTGTCCCTTCACACACCCTGCTCACTGGGACACCTCCCTCATCCTCTGTCCCTTCACACCCTGCCCACTTGGACACCTCCCCCATCCTCTGTCCCTTCACACCCTGCCCACTGGGACCGTCCAGCGCCCAGCCGAGCGAATCTAAATAACCCGTTTCATTCTCTTCCCTAGGACGTGATGCCGAACGACCAGGGCTGTCTGGCTCCAGACGGACACAGGCATCTGCCCCCACCTCACCCGGGGCCGCACGACAGAGGGTGCCCGATCAGCGGGGAGTCCCATCCTCCCCAACCGAATCTGTGGAGCAGGACGCCCAGAGGGCGGCGACACCGCTAGATAAAGAAATGGCCCGCGAACGCCCTGCGGCCTCTCAGCGGGCCGATGACTTTGAGGAGGCATCAACCCAAGACGACCTCGAGCTTGCGGCACAGCTATCTCCCACACCATCCACCATCCCAGAGACACTCACCCTGGTTGGCCTATTTAGTGATGAAGCTCCTGGGTCACACATCACAGCTGAGCAGGTACAGCAGGTGGAGGTCAGAGCAGCCGAGGGCCCGGACTGGCGGAGGCCAGGCCAGGCCCAGCATGCAGCTGGTTCCCAGACGTTTTCGGAGTTCCTGGACTTTCTCAACCCACCCGCACAGCCGATGCATCAAGAAACCCAGGGACACAATGATGGGATGAGGGCTATCTTCCAGACTCTGCAGACGCTGTTAGAGGAGTCGAACCGCGTCCACGAGCAGGGAGTGGTGCCGCTCATGGCAGCAACCCAGGCCGACACCACACGGGTGGCATCCACGGTGGAGGCAATGGCTGAAACGGTTTCGGCCATGGGTCAGGTTATGCAAGGCGTTGGGCTTAATGTGCACGCGTCATCCTCGGCCCTGGACAGGGTTGCCCTCTCACAGGCAGCAATGCGCCAGAGCCAAAACGACATTGCTGGCGCGCTGCGGGCCTTGGCCGAGTCTCAGCTGGTCATGGCCCAGTCGCAGCACGCCATGGCACAGTCACAGCAGTCGATGGCACAGACAGTCCCAGCAGTCAGTCGCGGAGAGCATCAACCGCCTGACACATGTGCTGGATGGCGTCGTGCACTCACAGGTTGAGATCGCACAGTCCCTGGCGGGAATGTCTAACTCCCTGGACTCCATCTCTCCAAACCTTCGGATCCTGGTGGATACCGTTGCAGGCCTCCAGGACTGGCAGCGCCAGGTGTCGGTGGCGCGACGGGGCACCTCCCCGCTTGCACCTCTGTCCCACAGTGAGGCCCGGGGGCCACCGGGCTCCCCGAGGGAGGAGGAGGTTTCGGGGTCTGTCCCATCAACTCCATCACGGGACGTCCCGGAATTCTCGGCCTCCCCCCGTCCCATCCCTGGTGCATTGGGTGGGCAGCAGGCAGAGCAGGGTGGCACAACGTCACCCGAGACGCCCACAGAGCAGCCTGGCCCATCAAGGCCGGGTTGCCCCAGGAAACGCTTGCCGAAGGAGAAACTAGTCGAAGGGGGCGATTCGCAGCAGTCCTCCTCCACTCCTGCTGTATCATCTGGGGAATCACTTAGACGTAGTGGTAGGGCCCGTAAGGCAACAAAGAGAGACACTGAATAAGTTGGCACGGGTGAAGGGCACAGTTTAGTTGTAGGGGCTAGGGCACCTGTAAATGTTTGTTCACATTAAACGCACTGTTCCACCTTACTTGTAATACCGTGTGATTGTTCCACAGCCACAGGAATCGTGATGGTGACCGAGTGTCGCTGGGGTTGACGAGCGGTGAAACTTCGGTGCTGGGTTTGCAGTCCCTTCCCCCCCACCCCCTCCCACAGCTAGCCCACGCGGGCATGTGATGGAGTGTCCGTGAAGATCTCAGTGGCCACAAAGGTGGATGGTTCAGCTATTGCCGTGGGTCAGAGTCTCTCTAACGATTCTGAGCTCACAGCTCTTCGCAGAGCGGGCTGTCATCATTCCACATGGCACTGATCACACCCGCTGACACAGACATCGATGTTGTACCATACCGTCTGGACCCAGTGGTAAGGGTGATGTCGAAGTGGAGCAGTGTACACTGAGAGGGGGGGGGGGGGGGGGGGGGCGCTGTGGTGGTGGCAGTTGTGTGTTGACCCTCTGCACGACTAGCGATGCAGGTGGTGGTTTGGTGTTCAGCGGGGACGTCGCATACGACGCGTGAACCGTGCTGCCACCAAAGCGTCGCGTGTCGCCGTCCTTGCCGGGTCCGTCGTGCCGCCTCCTGGACATCACCAGCACCTGGGTCGTGTCTGCGTGCTGCGCCCGCCACTCCGCCAGCCTCCTCCTCCTCCACCCTCTCCTCCTCCTCCTACTCCTCCTCCTCCTCCTCCTCAGTGCTGACACCACTGCCACTAGCTTCTCCCTCCGCCTCCTGCAGCAGGTCATCTCCCCTCTGCATCGCGATGTTGTGCAGCGCACAGCAGACCACAACAATGCGAGCGACCCTGTCGGCCTGGTACTGCAGGGCCCCTCCGGAGCGGTCCAGGCACCTGAATCTCATCTTCAGGAGGCCAAGGCAGCGCTCCACCACACCCCTGGTTGCTGCATGGGCCTCGTTGTATCGTGTTTCCGCATTGGTCTGAGGCCTCCGTATAGGCGTCATCAGCCAAGACCTCAGCGGATAACCCCTGTCGCCTAGCAACCAGCCCCTCAGCCGGGGGGGGACGCCCCTCAAACATCGCAGGGATGTATGACTGCGCCAGTATGTAGGAGTCATGCACACTCCCTGGGAACCTTGCACAGACGTTCATGATCCTCATGTAGGGGTCGCATACCACCTGGATATTCATGGAGTATGTCCCCCTCTGTTTGTGAACACCTCCCTGTCCCCTGCAGGCGGGCGCATGGGGACGTGAACACAATCGATTGACCCCTGCACCATCGGTATCCCGGCCATGCTGGCAAATCCACGAGCTCATGAGACTTGAGTTGCTCGGTCGTCGGGAAAGGTGATGTAGCGATCGGCGATGGCATAGCGGGCGTCGGTCACATCCCGGATGCACCTGTGGACCGATGACTGGGAGATCCCGGAGAGGTCCCCGCTCGGAGACTGGAAGGAGCCGGTCGCATAAAAGTTAAGTGCGACCGTCACCTTGATGGCAACCGGGATCGCGTGTCCTCCCCCCGTTCCACGTGGGGTGAGGTGCACCACAAGGTTACAGATATGTATCACCGTCCGCCTACTCAGCCGGAGTCTCCTCCTGCAGGTGATGTCCGTCATTGTTAGGAAAGAGATCCGGACACGGTACACCCTCGGCCTTGGTCGTCGCCTCTGGTGCCGTGGCTGCACCCTCACTCTCTCCTCCTCCTCCTCCTCCTCCCCCCCATGCTGCTCGACGATTGGCAACTCCTCGGCCCATCCCTCTGCTGCTGCAGCTGGCCCTGCATCCACTGCAGGTTGTGGCTGCGGATGCTGCTGCATCTCCAAATCCAGTAGAGCGGCCCCAACCACTGCGCAGAACATAGCCGTTCTGTTCCCATGCATCGTGCTAACCTACAGAAGGGTGGTGGGGGGCAGAGAAACGGGACATGTTAGACGGAGGTTAGTCGACACCTCGACAGCCGCCAGCTATGGGATACCTGTGTGTCCCGGTGGCCTGGTCGCGCTGCTGACACGCGGGCAGCCTAACTCCAGGTCACTTTCTGCATCCAACGGGCAGTTAACTACGTCCCCCTCACCGGTGCGTCAGTGGCCTGTGGCCGTAAGCCACAGGGCAACCAGCGGCCGTGTCCTCGTGACCGGTACGCCATGGCATGGTGGCAGACATTTTGTAACCGGGGTTGGACGGGTCACTCGCTCACCCTGTCCCTACCCCCCTCACTCCCACTCCCCCCTCAGTCTCCCCCACTCCCCCCTCCGTCTCCCCCACTCCCCCCTCCTTCTCCCACACTCCCCCCCTCAGTCTCCCCCACTCCCCCCTCCGTCTCCCACACTCCCCCCCTCCGTCTCCCCCACTCCCCCCCTCAGTCTCCCCCACTTGAAAATGAAATGAAAATGAAAATCGCTTATTGTCACGAGTAGGCTTCAATGAAGTTACTGTGAAAAGCCCCTAGTCGCCACATTCCGGCGCCTGTCCGGGGAGGCTGGTACGGGAATCGAACCGTGCTGCTGGCCTGCTTGGTCTGCTTTAAAAGCCAGTGATTTAGCCGAGTGAGCTAAACCAGCCCCTAAACTTCCCCCTCCGTCTCCCACACTCCCCCCCTCCGTCTCCCCTACTCCCCCCTCAGTCTCCCCCACTCCCCCCCTCCGTCTCCCACACTCCCCTCTCCATCTCCCACACTCCCCCCTCCGTCTCCCACACTCCCCCCTCCGTCTCCCCCACTCCACCCTCAGTCTCCCCAACTCCCCCCTCCGTCTCCCACACTCCCCCCTCAGTCTCCCCCACTCCCCCCTCCGCCTCCCACACTCCCCCCCTCAGTCTCCCCAACTCCCCCCCTCAGTCTCCCCAACTCCCCCCTCAGTCTCCCACACTCCCCCCTCAGTCTCCCCCACTCCCCTCTCCATCTCCCACACTCCCCCCTCCGTCTCCCACTCTCCCCCCATCATCTCCCCCACTCCACCCTCAGTCTCCCCCACTCCCCCCCCTCCGTCTCCCCCACTCCCCCTCAGTCTCCCCCACTCCCCCCTCCGTCTCCCACACTCCCCCCCTCCGTCTCCCCTACTCCCCCCTCAGTCTCCCCCACTCCCCCCCTCCGTCTCCCACACTCCCCTCTCCATCTCCCACACTCCCCCCTCCGTCTCCCACACTCCCCCCTCCGTCTCCCCCACTCCACCCTCAGTCTCCCCAACTCCCCCCTCCGTCTCCCACACTCCCCCCTCAGTCTCCCCCACTCCCCCCTCCGCCTCCCACACTCCCCCCCTCAGTCTCCCCAACTCCCCCCTCAGTCTCCCACACTCCCCCCTCAGTCTCCCCCACTCCCCTCTCCATCTCCCACACTCCCCCCTCCGTCTCCCACTCTCCCCCCATCATCTCCCCCACTCCACCCTCAGTCTCCCCCACTCCCCCCCCTCCGTCTCCCCCACTCCCCCCTCAGTCTCCCCCACTCCCCCCTCCGTCTCCCACACTCCCCCCCTCCGTCTCCCACACTCCCCCCTCAGTCTCCCCCACTCCCCCCTCCGTCTCCCCCACTCCCCCCTCCGTCTCCCACACTCCTCCCCTCAGTCTCCCACACTCCTCCCCTCAGTCTCCCCCACTCCCCCCTCAGTCTCCCACACTCCCCCCTCAGTCTCCCCCACTCCCCCCCGCTCTGGACCCCCCTCCCGTTCTCGGGGGATGCCTTCCCCGTGGTGGCCAGACTCCAGCAGTGCGCTGAGCGGTGCGCTCACCTACTCGAAGCTCTCGTCAGCCAGCACGACTGGTTGACGAACTTGAAAAGCAGGTGTGTTGGCCGGCGTGAAAACATTGCGTGATGACGTCGGGACTTCGGCCCATCCGGGCTGGAGAATAGCGAGGGGCCAATAAGTAGCAATTCTGGTCGTGTCGGGGGCGCGTTCGAGGCCTTTGCCGGGAATGCCGACGTGTAGTTTGTGCGGAGTTCGGAGAATAGCGGGAGGGCGTCGGACCAGCGTCACCATGAAAATTTGCGCCGCCCGCTATTCTCCTGAGTGCGGAGAATCGCGCCCAATGTGTTTTTGTGTGTCATGTCCATAACAATTATCTCAATAGTTGTCTGAGGCCCCAAACACTGGGCAATGGTAGGATATACGTTTGAAGTTAAGCTTTTGATTTGGCGTCAGTTAAAATAAATTGCACCGTAGAGAATGAACTTGCGTGTTAAGTAAATGTTAGTACTAATTACATGCTTCTTGGCTCACGGATAATGCATCATGTTTTTGTGATATTGAGTAATAGAGGCCAGGGAAGTCGAACTCTCTTGTTTGGTTCCTCCTTCGCTGAATTTGCGAATCAGTGCTGGGGTAGCTTTGAGTGTGTGTGTGGGGCTACTGGCTCCTCCAGGATAGAAATGGATAATGTTTGCTGTGGTTCTGCTCCTTATCATTGTCTGAGAACTCTTGCTGAAAAAGTGTGTCACTGATGAGTTAGGTTCAACTCTGGTACGTGCCTTCAGACAAATTTTGAGCCAGTATTCATCATCCAGGGTCTGAAGAATGAATGCTTGAGTGATTTGGGAGGTGGCTAGCACCCATCGAGTCATGTTACCATCTTTAGCGTAAGAGGATAAATCGAAGGGAAACTTGGGAGACAGCAAGAAAGTTGCTCGTTAGAGAATGAAGGAACTGTGGATATAAATTCATTCTTTCATCCATTAACCCCTTTTCACCGACATAGAAATAGTTTCTCCCAGCGGACACCTTGCAAACTGGTTATTTATATTTCACCGTGAATTCTGGACTGAAGCCCTTCAAAAATGTTGAAGGCCCACTCTGGGAGTATTTAACAATCATCAAGAATTCCACACATTTCTATTATATATTTATTTCCTTTGTTAAACACTGCAGGATGTGAGCCAAAGCATTAAGATTGCAAGTATTTTGATGACAGAGTGCCTGTTAAAAAGAAACAATTAAATCTGTGCACCATCCATCAGTTTTGTTTGCTTTGGAATGCCATTGCCAAGTCCTGTCACAGGGAGATTGCTGCGGGCTTTAATTACATGCAACATTTATTTCATTCATACTGTTTTCAATATTCACATGTTCTCATCCAGAAATCTTCTTTGCTTCTTTGAATATGCATTTATCACTTATCTGTAAGTCATCAAATCCAGTTACATAAGCACTTTCCACTTGATATATTTGAAGAAGGTTTATTCATTTCTTATGCAGCCATGAGTTCAGTTAAAGTAAAGAAGGCATTGGGTTAATTGTCAAAGAATTGTCGTTCTGTGCACAAGCTTGCTAATGGGCTGATTTTCATTTTGGGGTTTACTATAGTTTCAAGATATTTGTTAAATTCCTGACAGTTTGTTTGAAATTGACTTCAGTGAATGACTTTTTTGTTCCAATTTTAATTTGTTTGAACATATGAACAAGGAACAGGAGTTTGCCATTCCGCCCCTCGAGGGGCATTTAATAAGATCTTAGCTGATCTGATAGTAATCTCAAATCTGCCCCCCCCATCTACCCCTAATAACCTATCAGACCCTAGCTTACTAAGAATCTGTCCATCCCTGCATTAAAACGATTCAAAGACTCTGGGCTGGATTCTCCGTCCCGCCACGCCAGATTTCTGGTTCAGCACGCCGGCGGGATGCTCCGTTTTGCCAGCTGGTCAATGGGGTTTCCCATTGTGGGGCAGTCCCACGCCATCGGGAAACCCCCGGGCTGCCAGCAAAACGGAGCATCCCGACAGCGGAGAATCCAGCCCCCTCTTTCCCCGGCCTTTTCAGGAAGAGAATTTCAAAGACTCACGGCCCTCCGATTGAACATATTTCACCTCATCTCCATTTTAAATCGGTGACCCCTTATTTTTCAACAATGGTGTTTGGTTCTAGGTTCTCCCACAAGAGGAAACATGGGCAGCACGGTAGCATTGTGGATAGCACAATTGCTTCACAGCTCCAGGGTCCCAGGTTCAATTCCGGCTTGGATCACTGTCTGTGCGGAGTCTGCACATTCTCCCAGTGTGTGCGTGGGTTTCCTCCGGGTGCTCCGGTTTCCTCCCACAGTCCAAAGATGTGCAGGTTAGGTGGATTGGCCATGATAAATTGCCCTTAGTGCCCAAAATTGCCCTTAGTGTTGGGAGGGGTTACTGGGTTATGGGGATAGGGTGGAGGTGTTAACCTTGGGTAGGGTGCTCTTTCCAAGAGCCGGTGCAGGCTCGATGGGCCGAATGACCTCCTTCTGCACTGTAAATTCTATGATAATCTATGCTCCCCACATCCACTCTGTCAATACTCCTCAGGATCTTTATATGTTTCAAACAAGTTACCTCTTACTCTTTTAAGCTCCAATGGATACAAGCCTAGCCTGTCCAAACTTTCCTCATACAACAACTCACCCATTCCAGCTATTAGTCTAGTAATCCTTCTCTGAACTATTTCCAATATGTTTACATTCTTCCTTAAATAGGTGACTAATACTACACACAGTACTCCAAATGCGGTCTCATTAGTGCCCTGTACAACTGAAGCATAATCTCCCTAATTTTGTGTTCAATTCCCTTTGCAAAAAATCATAACATTCTATTAGCTTTCCCAATTACTGCATACTAGACATTGTGTGATGCATTTTTTTAAAAATTAGAGCATCCAATTATTTTTTCCAATTAAGGGACAATTTAGCGTGGCCAATCCACCTAGCTTGCACATATTTTTGGATTGTGAGGGTGAGACCCATGGAGACAGGGGAAGAATGTGCAAACTTCACACGGACAATGACCCGGAGCAGGGATCGAACCCGGGTCCTCAGTGTCGTGCGGCAGCAGTGCTAGCCACAATGCCGCTCTTCCTTTTTATGATTCATGCACTAAGACACCCAGATCCCTCTGCACCTCCGTACTCTGCAATCTCTCACCATTTAGATAATATGCTTCTTTTTTATTCTTCCTGCCAAAATGGACAATTTAACATTTTCCCACATTACATTTCATTTGTCAGATCTTTGCTCACTTACTTTACCCATTTATAGCTTTCTGTAGCCTCCTTATGTCCCCTTCACAACTTACATTTACGAGTGTTATCATCAAACTCGACAATAATCCCTGTATCCAAGTCAATTTATATAAATTGTAAGCAATTGAGGTGCCAACACTGATCCCTGTGGCACACAACTCATTACATCTTGCCAACCTGAAAAACACCCATTTATGCCAAATCTCTGCTTCCAGTTAGTCAGTAAGAAGTCTTACAACACCAGGTTAAAGTCCAACAGGTTTGTTTCAAACACGAGTTTTCGGAGCACCGCTCCTTCCTCAGGTGAATCGGACCAGTGCTCCGAAAGATAGTGTTTGAAACAAACCTGTTGGACTTTTTTTTTAATAAACAATTTTATTGAGGTAGTTTTTGGCTTTGTAAACAGTTACAGACATCAACAGAAAGAAAGCAAAAAAGGCAAAAATGTGCAAACATCCATGTACTTTCAATACTTCAATCGTAACATACTGCACAAGCCCGCTCCTCTCCCACCGGTACTACCCACCATTTTATCCCTCCTACTCTACTCTACTCTACCCCCCCCCCCCCCCCCCACCCCCTGCTGATGCTCACTCTCCCGCAAAGAAGTCAATAAATGGTTGCCACCTCTGGGCGAACCCCTGTACAGACCCCCTCAAGGCAAACTTAATTTTTTCCATACCCAGGAAATTCGACATGTCCGCAAGCCACAACTCAGTCTTCGGGAGCTTTGAGTCCCTCCACGCCAATAGTATTCGTCGCCAGGCTATCAGGGAAGCAAAGGCCAAACCATCGGCCTCTTTCTCCCCCTGGACTCCCGGGTCTTCCGAAACCCCAAAAATTGCCACCCCTGGACCCATCGCCACCCTTGTTTTTAGCACCCGGGACATGACGCCCGCAAATCCCTCCCAGTATCCCCTAAGCTTAGGGCATGCCCAAAACATGTGACCGTGGTTCGCTGGTCCTCCCGCACACCTAGCGCATTTGTCCTCTATCCCAAAGAATTTGCTCATCCGAGCCACCGTCATATGGGCCCGGTGAACGACCTTAAATTGAATCAGGCCGAGCCTGGCACATGTTGCGGTCGAATTCACCCTACTCAGGGCTTCTGCCCACAGCCCGTCCTCCATTTCCCCGCCTAGCTCCTCCTCCCATTTAAGTTTCAGTTCCTCCGTCTGGGACCCTTCCTCCCTCATGAGCACCTTATATATACCCGAGACTCTATCCTCCCCTTCTTCCCTTCTAGAGACTATTCTGTCTTGGATCCCCATTGGCGGGAGACGTGGGAAAGATGGGACCTGTCTACGAACAAAGTCCCGCAACTGTAGGTACCTAAAATAATTTCCCCTTACCAGCACAAATTTCTCCTCCAAGCTCCTCAAACTCGCAAAGCTCCCTTCCAGGAACATATCGCCCACCCTTCCCACCCCCGCCCGCCGCCATACTCAAAACCCCCCATCCATACTCCCGGGGGCAAACCGATGGTTGTCACAGATTGGCGCCCAAACCGACGCCCCTGTCTCCCCTACATGCCTCCTCCACTGGCCCCATATCCGCAGGGTCGCCACCACTACCGGGCTGGTGGAGTACTTGGCCGGCGGCAGCGGTAGAGGAGCCGTGACCAGGGCTGCCAAGCTGGAGCCCCTGCACGAAGCCACCTCCACCCGCTCCCAGATAGACCCCGTACCCACCATCCACTTCCTTATCATAGCGATGTTGGCCGCCCAGTAATAATTAATCAGACTCGGCAAAGCCAGCCCTCCCTCTCTGCGGTTCCTCTCCAGCATCGCCGCCTTCACCCGCGGGGATTTTCCCGCCCAGACAAAGATCATGATCACCTGTTAACTCTTTTGAAGAAGGACTGTGGGACAAAGATCGGGAGGCACTGAAAAACAAACAGAAATCTAGGGAGGATTGTCATCTTTACAGTCTGCACCCTCCCTGCCAGCGACAGTGGGAGTGCATCCCATCTCCGAAACTCTCCCTTCATTTGCTCCACCACCCTGGCCAAATTTAACTTGTGCAGCCTGCCCCAGTCTCGTGCCACCTGGATTCCCAAATACCGGAAATTTTCCTCAACCAGCCTAAACGGTAGCCCTCTCAATCTGTTCTCCTGGCCCCTTGCCTGTACCACAAACATTTCACTCTTGGCCGTATTTAATTTGTATCCTGAAAACCGGCCGAACTTCCTCAACATTCCCAGTATACTTCCCATCTCGGCCACTGGGTCCGACACGTACAGGAGCAGGTCGTCTGCATAAAGAGAAACCCTGTGTTCAACCCCGCCCCTCACCATCCCCTTCCATCCCTCTGCGGCTCTCAGCGCAATCGCCAGCGGCTCTATGGCCAGCGCAAACAGCAGCGGGGAGAGCGGGCAGCCCTGTCTGGTCCCTCAGTACAACCTGAAGTACTCCGACACTTCTCTGTTGGTCCTGACGCTGGCCCTCGGGGCCTGATATAATCATTTGATCCAATCCACCAATCCCTCCCCGAACCCAAACCGTCCGAGCACCTCCCATAGATAGTCCCACTCCACCCGGTCAAAGGCCTTCTCGGCGTCCATCGCCACCACTACCTCCACCTCCCTGCCCGCCGGGGGCATCATTATCACATTAAGTAATCTTCTCAGGTTGGCAGCCAGCTGCCTACCTTTCACGAACCCAGTTTGGTCCTCCCCAATCACCTCCGGTACGCAGTCCTCCATTCTAACCGGCAGTACCTTTACCAGGAGCTTGGCGTCAACATTAATCAGGGAGATTGGCCTGCAGGACCCGCACGCCTCCGGGTCTTTACCCCGCTTCAATATCAGTGATATAGTTGCTTGCGGCATTGTCGGCGGCAGGGTCCCTCTGTCCCTTGCCTCATTGAAAACCCTCGCCAAGACCGGGCCCACCAACTCAGAAAACTTCCTATAGAACTCTACTGGGTATCCATCCGGCCCAGGGGCTTTCCCCGACTGCATGGCCTTTAAGAACATAAGAACTAGGAGCAGGAGTAGGCCATCTGGCCCCTCGAGCCTGCTCCGCCATTCAATGAGATCATGGCTGATCTTTTGTGGACTCAGCTCCACTTTCCGGCCCGAACACCATAACCCTTAATCCCTTTATTCTTCAAAAAACTATCTACCTTTACCTTAAAAACATGTAATGAAGGAGCCTCAACTGCTTCACTGGGCAAGGAATTCCATAGATTCACAACCCTTTGGGTGAAGAAGTTCCTCCTAAACTCAGTCCTAAATCTACTTCCCCTTATTTTGAGGCTATGTCCCCTAGTTCTGCTTTCACCCGCCAGTGGAAACAACCTGCCCGCATCTATCCTATCTATTCCCTTCATAATTTTAAATGTTTCTATAAGATCCCCCCTCATCCTTCTAAATTCCAACGAGTACAGTCCCACTCTACTCAACCTCTCCTCATAACCCAACCCCTTCAGCTCTGGGATTAACCTAGTGAATCTCCTCTGCACACCCTCCAGTGCCAGTACGTCCTTTCTCAAGTAAGGAGACCAAAACTGAACTCAATACTCCAGGTGTGGCCTCACTAACACCTTATACAATTGCAGCATAACCTCCCTAGGCCCCCCAATACCTCCTCCACTCTAATCGGGGCCCCCAGCTCATCCACTCGCCCCCCACCTACTGTTGGGAAAGTTAACCCGTCCAGAAACCTTTTCATCTCCTCCGGTTCTTCCGGCGGCTCCGAAGTATACAGCTTGCGATAGAAGTTCCGGAATACCTTATTCAATCCTGCCGGGTCCTCCACTTTGCGCCCCTCCCCATCCATCACTCTACCTATTTCCCTGGCCGCCTCCTTCCTCCTGAGTTGTTGCGCTAACAGTCTGCTAGCCTTTTCCCCATGCTCGTACACCACTCCCCTCGCCTTCCTAAGCTGTTCCACGGCCCTACTCGTGGATAGTGCCCCCAGTTCCGCCTGTAGTCTCTGCCTCTCCCTGAGTAAAACCTCCTCCGGGGACTCCGCATGCTCTTCATCTATCCGACCCATTTCCCTGACCAATCTATCCATCTCTGCCCTGTCTGCCTTGGCTCTGTGGGCCCCAATTGAAATCAGCCCCCCCCGCACTACTGCCTTTAGCGCCTCCCACAGGGTCGCCGCTGAGACCTCCCCCGTGTCATTCACCTGCAAGTAATTTTGCATACACCTCCGAAGCCTCTCACAGATCCCCTCCTCCGACAGCAGTCCCACGTCTAGCCTCCATTGCGGGCGTTGGTAGCTTGCCCCCCCGAACTGCAGGTCTACCCAAAGCAGGGCATGGTCTGAGATAGTAATTGCCGAATATTCCGTGTTCTTTACCTCCCCTATACAATCCCTGCTTAGTACAAAGAAATCTATCCTGGAATATACTTTATGGACGTGCGAGTAAAACGAGTAGCCCCTTCCTGTTGGCTGTCTATCTCTCCAGGGGTCCACTGCCCCCATTTGCTCCATAAACCCTTTCAGCTCCCTTGCCATTGCTGGGAGTCTACCCGTTCTGGGACACGACCGATCCAGCGCGGATCAAGGACCATGTTAAAGTCCCCCCCCATTATTAGCCTGCGAGAGTCCAGGTCCAGGATCTTCCCCAGCACTCTTTTAATGAAGTCCACGTCATCCCAGTTCGGGGCACATATATTCACCAGCACCACTCTTCTCCCCTCCAGTCTGCCCTGTACCATCAGGTATCTGCCCCCCACTGTCTGCGGCTATGCCCTCCGCCTCAAATTGTACCCGCTTGTTGATCATGATTGCCACCCCTCTGCCTTCGAGTCCAAGTCCGAGTGGAAGACCTGGCTAATCCAGCCCTTCCTTAGCCTGGTCTGGTCAGACACTTTCAGATGTGTCTCCTGCAACATAATTACGTCCGCCTTCAGAGCCCGCAAGTGCGCGAACACCCGCGCCCTCTTAACCGGTCCATTCAGTCCCCTGATGTTCCAGGTGATCAGCCTGGTCGGGGGGCACAACCCCCCCCCCCCACCACGCTGGTCAGCCATAGCCTTTCTCGGGCCGGCCCCCGGCCCGTGCGTCACGCCATTCCTGGCCCGCCCGTTGGCTGCCTCCACCCTCGACCTCCTTTCCAGTGCCTATTTCAAGTCCCTCCCACGTCAGCAGAGCAACCCCACCCCCCCCCCCCCAACCACATCCCCCGATACCCCCACCCCTGCCATCCACTGGCTGTGATCTCCCCCCCACCTGACTCCCTTGACTAGCCAATCTGCTAGCCCGGTGACTCAACACTCCGGCGCCCTCCTGTCTCATTCCCATTGTTTCCCCGTCCTCCTCCCCACTCCCCGGCGCCCCACCCCCCTCTCCAACCCACTGGAGCAAACTCACTGGCACAGGAAGGCATGGACATCAACAAAACAAAAAAAACAAAAACAAAAACAAAAAAACCCCCAACCCATGTCCTTGGCCCCCCTTGCTGACCGGCCCCCCTTCGTCACCGTGCCGGCTCCAGTGTCCTCCGCGAGCTGCACAAAAAGTACAAATCCGCCCAAAAAGGTAAAAACAGAAAAAAGCGGAAAAAACAAAAACATAAGAGAAAAAACAAACAATAAAAAAAACCCCAAACCAAGGTCCATGAACAAAGGAAAGAGTCCCAAATGTTCCACTTGACACCTTTGACCCAGCAAACCGTTGAACAGCAGTCCAGGCCCACTCGGCGTACCTTCCGACGGTAGTCCTCGGGCCCTAATTCACGTCCGTGGAGCCTCTTTTCGGGACCAGCCCCGATCCCTCGCAAAGTCCATCGCTTCTTCAGGCTCGGAGAAGTAGTGGTGTTGACCCTGGTGCGTGACCCATAGGCGAGCCGAGAACAGCAGACCAAACTCCACGTGCTTCTTGAACAGCACCTCCTTGACATTCTTTTTTTTTAAAATTTAGATTAGCCAATTATTTTTTCCAATTAAGGGGCAATTTAGCGTGGCCAATCCACCTACTCTGCACATTTTTGGGTTATGGGGGCGAAACCCACGCAGACACGGGGAGAATGTGCAAACTCCACACGGACAGTGACCCAGAGCCGGGATCGATCCTGGGACCTCAGCGCCGTGAGGCGGTTGTGCTAACCACTAGGCCACCGTGCTGCCCTCTCCTTGACATTCTTAAAGGCTGCTCGCTGCCGAGCCACCTCCTGGTCCATGTGTCCGCCATCTTAGGTTCCAGGTAAGTTTCTTCAGGTCCTTGCCTCTGTCCCTTTTTCTCTTTTTTCTTCTGCCTCCTGGACTCCCGCTGTTCCATGTGCCGCAGCCCGCTCCTCAGCACTTTTGCTGCCGCCTTCCTTCAGGTCCGTGGTCCCGCTATCGCTGGGAATCAGCCCCTAAACGCCCGCCGAATGTGCGGCTCACTCGGACATCGCCGCCACCGGAAGTCCAACCTGTTGGACTGTAACCTGGTGTTGTAAGACTTCTCACTGTGCTCACCCCAGTCCAACGCCGGCATCTCCACATCCAGTTAGTCAGTCAATCTTCTATCCAAGCCAATATGTTACCCTTATAACATGAGCTTTTATTTTCTGCAGTAACCTTTGATGTGGCTCTTTATCAAATGCCTTCTGGAAATCTAAGTACAATACATCCACTGGTTTTCCATTATCCACAGCACATAACCAACTGTAAGTTGGTTAAACATGATTTCCCTTTCACATACACATGTTGACTCTGCCTGATTACCTTCTGTTTATTCAAGTGCCCTGCTATCACTTCTTTAATAATAGCTTCTAACATTTTCCCCATAACAGATGTTAAGCTAACTGGTCTGTAGTTTCCTGCTCTCTGTCTCCCTCCCTTTTTGAATAATAGTTACATTTTCTAGCTTCCGAATGGGATTTTCCCCAAATCTAGGGAGTTGTGGAAAATTAAAACCAATGCATCAACTATCTCACTAGATAGAACAAAGAACAAAGAAAAGTACAGCACAGGAACAGGCCCTTCGGCCCTCCAAGCCCATGCCGACCATGCTGCCTGACTAAACTACAATCTTCTACACTTCCTGGGTCTGTATCCCTCTATTCCCATTTGTTAAGATGCCCCTTAAATGTCACTATCGTCCCTGCGTCCACCACCTCCTCTGGCAGCGGGTTCCAGGCACCCACTACCCTCTGTGTAAAAAAACTTGCCTCGTACATCGACTCTAAACCTTGCCCCTCGCACCTTAAACCTATGCCCCTAATAATTGACCCCTCTACCCTGGGGAAAAGCCTCTGACTATCCACTCTTCTATGGCCCTCTTAATTTTGTAGACTTCTATCAGGTCGCCCCTCAACCACTCTTTAGGGTTCTACCATTCACTGTATATTCCCTACCTGCATTAGACCTTCCAAAATGCATTACCTCACATTTGTCCGGATTAAACTCCATCTGCCATCTCTCCACCCAAGTCTCCAAACGATCTAAATCCTGCTGTATCCTCTGACAGTTCTCAACGCTATCTGCCATTCCACCAACCTTTGTGTCATCTGCAAACTTACTAATCAGACCAGTAGATACTTCTTTTAAGGCTCTAGAATAAAGTCCATCAGGGCCTGGGCTTTTGTCAGCCTGCAGTTTCAAGAATTTTCTCAGTATCACTTCTCTGGTGACTGTAATTTTCCTGAGTTCCTCCCTCCCTTCCATTTCCTGATGTATAGCTGCTTCCAGGATGTTAGTCGTATCCTCGACACTGAAAACTGATACAAAACACCCGTTCAATTCAACTGCCATCTCCTTGTTTTCCATTATCAATTCTCCAGACACATTTTCTATAGGACTAACACTCACATTGTTAACTCTTTTTTTATATACTTATAAAAACTCTTGCTATCTGTTTCGGGCTAGCTTTCACTCATACTCTTAATTTTCCCTTCGTATTAATCTTTTAGTCATCCTTTGCTGTGCCTTATGTTTTGTCCAATCTTCTGATCTATCTGGCTTCGTTCAATTATTTGCTTTTCCTCTAAGTTTGATGCGACCGTTAACCTTCCTAGTTTAAATTTATTTTTAGAGTACCCAATTAAGGGGCAATTTAGCGTGGCCAATCCACCTAACCTGCACATCTTTTGGGTTATGTGGGTGAAACACACGCAGACATGGGGAGAATATGCAAACTCCACACGGACAGTGACCCAGGGCCGGGATCCGTTATCCTTCCTAGTTGACCATGAATGGTGGGTCCATCCCTTCCATTTCTTCTTACTTCTTGGAATCCTGTGAATTCTGAAATATCCCCTTACATGTTTCCCACTGCATCTCTATTGGTCTGTCCTTTAATGAGGGGATCAGTCTGCTTGCCATGTTTTATCAAGCATTTTTTAATGATCCTTTATGATCAAAGTGACCCTGTGAATAAACAGCTGGTTCACAGACCTGCTTGCAAAAAACTAAACAAAGGGGGGCACGTGGCACCTGTGGTGATTGTAGATCTGAGTAGATGCAATACAACTGAGCAAGCACTAGAGGGAGCACAGGAGAGCTATAAATACACCGGGACAGGAAGTGAGGACACACTTCACGGAAGGCAGAACTGGTAGCAGGACACAGACACAAGCAGGCAGCATTTGAGGTAGCCGTAAGTTAAGCTGTGAAGACAGAACAAATTCACAATAAAGCATCTTCTCCACCTTTGAGACTACGAGCTTTATTAAGACACGAGGAACAACACAGCACCGTGGTTAGCACTGGGACTATGGCGCTGAGGACCCGGGTTCGAACCCACAGCTCCATGCCAATGAGGAGTGGAGGGACACCGTCTTCCCCAGGATGGATTGCAGACTCAAGCCTGCTCTCCTGAACATTGCCTGGGGAGGAGGTGGCAGAGGCGGTCACGCTGCCAGTCTCACCAGGAGGAAACACCTTATGATCCAGAGGTGTGGGGGCAGAGAACCAGGGAGGGTTCCAAAGGCTGCGGTGCAGGTGTCCCCTGGTTGCGGTGAGCACTGCTGATACCCTGCTTCCTCTGCGATCAGGCAGTGCTTCTGAGGAGTGCCAACACTCCTGTTTGAGCTTGGCCCTTGATGATACAGCTTGGGTATAAGGGTGTCCAGACGGGTGGCCTGGGTCAGCTCCCAGATGCCCGGAGGCCGTCTGTGTGTTAAAGGACACAGGCAGCACTCTGCAGTGTGAGCAGCCAGGAGCATGTAAGAAGCACCAAAGGGGTGCGTTTAAAAGACAGGCGGCAGCCATGTCGGTCTGAACCAGTACACCCTGATCCCGAAGGGAGCACCCAAAATTCACAGACTTGGAACCATGTCACTACCAGCTACAGCCCGTGGCCGGGCAGCTATCCCACCCAACAGACTTTAATAGTGTTTAGGTGCTTTTGCTACCCATCCGCAGCCACGGCACGCTGTCCACATTTTTCAATACTTCACGCCTCCAAGACCTCTGCCTGAGAGGAGCGGAGCATCAAGGAAAGGTGGGTCAAACCCGTATCCAACCCGCTAATCACATATAAATGCATGCAAACGCTGGTTTTGTATGCCACCACCGGCACTGGGCACAAACCTCGTCATCACCACCAGCAAGGGACCAGAACATGGTGCTCGAATTGGCGCTGGGCGCGCACTGTAATTTTGACTAGATGCTCGCTTCTCTGCCTGATCGCGATTTGCGTTGGCGTGGGCATGGGGCAGAGAATTTTGTGCAATATTATCAATGTTCTTCAGAAATTAAAGTATTGCAGGGCAGCACGGTGGCACAGGGCTGGCACTGCTGCCTCACAGCGCCGAGGACCCGGGTTCGATCCTGGCCCCGGGTCACTATCCGTGTGGAGTTTGTACATTCTCCCCATGTCTGCGTGGGACTCGCCACCCCCCCCCCCCCCCTACCCACCCCCCCCCCCCCCCCCCCTCCCCACCCCCCCACAACCCAAGGATGTGCAGGCTAGGTGGATTGGCCACACCAAATTGCCCTTTAATTGGGTACTCTAAAAAAAAATGTTTTAATGAAAATATTGCTCCTGTAGTGAATTTAAAATATCATGTCCTAAGTCATATTGTGCCACACACTAAGGGGCTAGTTTAGCACAAGGCTAAATCGCTGGCTTTTAAAGCAGATCAAGGCAGGCCAGCAGCACGGTTCAATTCCTGGACCAGCCTCCCTGAATAGGCACCGGAATGTGGCGACTAGGGGCTTTTCACAGTAACTTCATTTGAAGCTTACTTGTGACAATAAGCAATTTTGATTTCAGTTTTCATTTCACATGCTAAAGACGTACAGTTAAGGTTCTGAGTGTAAAGAGAACAAGCTCTCCAATAAGAGCTGTTATTTGTGGGTGAGAGCTTAGAAATTGAGAATGAACATGAATCATGCTAAGTAATGTAAACATTACACTACTGATGGAAGTTGATAACATTTTCAGCCTCTGTTATAGAAGCCATGCTCTGAGCATCATTGGACTGGATCCAGTGATCCAGCATTACTGTAATCCAACTCTCCCTGACAATGCTTCATTGGACTTCATTTTAATGAACAGCAGGGAAGCAAAATCTTTCTTTATACTTGTGCCATGTATTGTTTTCATTGCCGAGTTATTTTTGACCCCAGAGAATTATGTTATTAATACAAATGTGTTTGTCTGGGATAGATGGTACTTTTCAGATGTACTCAATAAAAGCAACATAAGACTCCCTTCCTTTGCTTAACTACTGCCGCTGTTTATTTAAAATGGGGCATCGGCTCTTGTGATATGGTCACTGACCCCAAAGGGCTATGTAGAGCAAGGGTTTCAGATCATACTGACAGTGGGGACTAGATCCGAAAGATTTGAGCCAGATATTGTGACACCTCCAACAGCTGCAATAACACAAAAATAAAAACAGTTTCCCAATAGTCACGTCTCCATCAGCAGCTGCCTGACAGTCAAAAAAATGAGACTATCTGGTGGCCCCTGCTGCTTTGATGTGAGAGAACTTGAATGGAATCCATTGCTTATTTAATATAGTGTTGCAGATGTAAGTAGCTTCAATTAGATCATTCATCCTGCTGAATTGAAAAATTATACCTATATAAATATTTTGTTTTAACAGGTGTAATGGATTTATGCCAGTCAAGGAAGATGAATTTTAATAAGTGTTAATTGATTTTCCATGTTTCTTTTCCTTTTAGAAATTTATGCCACTTTGACCCTTTAATATAGCGTTAAAAACTTCCTGCTGTGATAAGTATATTTTGCTGCCTGTAATGTATACCCATCAGTAATAAAGGTTCAATTGGCTAGCAGCACCTTAATATTGGAGAAATTGTTTTGCATGCTGACTTTTTCACTGGCATCAGTGAATAGAAAGAGCCATTCCTAATTGCGATTATCCTAACGATGAAGTACACTGTACATGAGTGTAATTGAAGAACATTATATGTTGCTATTAAAGAGATCCATCTTGCCGGACGATCCTGCTCATCAGATCTGGAGGATGTTAGATCTGTGAGCACTTGGAAAATCATCCTTCAGAGAGCTGAATGCCCGCTGACAGAGTGCAACATTCAAAGCGTTAACTGATGAAATGAGAAACAAGAATTGTTTGAATGCCTGAAGAATAATTACGTCCTAAAGTCATGCACAAACTGGCCTTAAACTACTATCAGCATTCTCCCAATTTGCTGCTGTAACTTCAGCAGGCGATTGGCAGACTCCCCAGAGAAAATAGCTGGCTTATATTGGTTTACACCATTTTGGAGTGACGCTGCTCTCTGTAGTCACCGCAGGAGATTAGAAGTGCAAGGTCAAAGTTTCAGGGTCCTGTGTATAGAATTCTCATTCATCTTCACATGCTTCAAGTTTATTCTCATTTTAGACCTTTCTCCCGTTATATCATGAGGAAGAAAGCAGTTGCATTTATATAGCTTCCCGTGATGTCCTTAGGACATACAAAAATAAACTACTGTTGTGCTGTAAGCAAACATGGCAGCTAATTTCTACATAGCATAGTTTGACAGACAACAAATGAATGTGTGAATGAGCAGGACAATCTGCTTTGGTGCAAGAGGTTTCAGTTTCTGCAAGTATAGGAAACAGTTTGCATCTTCCTGGGAAGATATGATGAACAACAGTTAGATAGTTTTCCAAGTTAGGGTTGCTGGGGTTGTACCTTATGATGCAAGTTAAATAAATGGTCGAACTGTGTGTGGAATTTAATATCTGTTCGCTGGTTACTATGTGCATTCAACAGTACAACATTCAGAAATGTTGATGCTTGCTCTCCAAATTGTTGGTGCTTCTAATATGTATGGAGTTTGCCATCAGTTATCAAAAGTTAAAATGGAATATTGAGCTAGCCCTTTGGCGTTGACCACCTGATGCATTTTATTGTGTTGATTTGTCAGGTTCGCCGGGATTTCTGGGTCCGACTGGAGCAGCAGGTCTTCCTGGCGGGAGAGGTTTACCAGGTCCCCCCGGTCCCCCAGGACCACCTGGACCTGCAGGCCCACCACGTGCTGACATTCCTTATCCTGGATCAGTTGACCTTGGATACACATCGACTAACAATGGCAAGTATAAGTTATAAGTTGCCATTCTTCACGGTCGTCACATATTTTAGCCTTACATCCAATCCGAACAATCCGGCTTGTAAAGAATCAATGGTTGGTTTCGTTTGATTTATTAAAGTTGCAGCTAATCATTTTCTGGTGATTTTATGGATAACCTGAAACAGGTCAAATTCTGTTTTGGTGATTTTTGTTTCCGGTATTTAGCCGAGAGACTGTTTTACCCACTTGCTGTACATCGGCAACTATATGCCGGCTCATCCGAATCACCTCCATGATCTTGGCAAATTCTGCCGGTATTCCCAGTCTCACGTGATGCAAATTTGTTCATTTTGACTCCGTTCCTCGTGGGCATCGATCCTCAGTACAAAATCTCATTACGTTCAATAATGCTTTATGCAAGGCACGGCAATCATTCAAAAAGCATGTAATGGTGGTTAATTAGGAAGTGAAAAAATGTACATTAGCACATTTATGGACAATTCAGAGGATGAGATTGTTGCACAAATCAGGGAGTGTTTTAATCTGCACATGCGGCTGTGTTCTATTTGATCTGGGAGCTCTTGATGACAATAAATGGTGACAAAGGTAATACCTTTCGCTTTGATCATTGAATGCATTCCCATACAAAGCAAATATCATGGGCGGGATTCTCCGGGCCGAAATCCCGATCGGCGCAGGGACGGAGAATGGGCATCAAACCCGAGGTCGGTGTCGGTCCCACCAATCGCGCACGTGCGGTCGAGGTGACGCCGGTCGGGGCCATTGAAAGAGGCCCACGTGGCGATTCACCGAGTGCAGCTGGCCGAGTTCCCGACGACGTGGTTCTCTCATAGTTCCACCCGTCAGGAACTCGACGTGACGGCTGTGGACTGGTGCGGGGACGGGGGAATCATTCGCCGGGGGGGGGGGGGGCCTCCAGGACCGCCAGGCTACCGATCAGGGGCCACCAATCCGTGGGAGCGCGCAATCTGGGGGGGATGGGCCCTATGTTTTCGGTGCCGTT
Source organism: Scyliorhinus canicula (assembly GCF_902713615.1). Classification (NCBI taxonomy): domain Eukaryota; kingdom Metazoa; phylum Chordata; class Chondrichthyes; order Carcharhiniformes; family Scyliorhinidae; genus Scyliorhinus; species Scyliorhinus canicula. The sequence goes on along the minus strand of NC_052146.1, from coordinate 35,673,655 downwards.
CCACATTGTGGGTCGGCCATGTCGCGTGGGGCCGACCACTGTGCACATGTGCGAACCCCCGACCGGAAGTGCAGAGCCCCTTATCGGCAGCCAGAGATGCGAGGACTACTCTGGGGCCCTGCTAGCCCCCTGCAAATCAAGAATTCTCCAGGTAAGTCCAGAGTGATTTGCACAAGTTTTTTCACGGGCATGGGGACATAGCCCCTTATTGGAGAATCTCGCCCCATAATCTTGGGATTTCTTATTTCCATTTCAAATTGATTAATGAACTTATGATTAGGAAAATACCCATTGCATATCAAGGAACTAAAAGACATTCATGCATTGATGACTGCCATTGGTAGCAACTTTCCCCACTACCCACTGGCAGTAATAATGAGAGAGTTGGGGAGAGAGATAAACGATCCGGGGCAAAATTCTCCCCTACCCGGTGGGGCGGGGTGTCCCGGCGTAGCGGAGTAGTGCTAACCACTCCGGCGTCAGGTCTCCCCAAAGGTGAGAAGGCCATTTGGCCCATTGAGTCTGCACTGACCCTCCAAAAAAGCACTCCCCCCAGGTCCAGTCCCCCACCGCATCCCTGTAACCATGCGCATTGATCATGACCAATCCATCTAACCTGTACATCCTCGGACACTAAGGGGCAAGTTAGCTCAGCCAAGCCACCTAACCTTCACATCTTTGGACTGTGGGAGGAAATCGGAGCACCCGGGGGAAATCCACACAGACACGAGGAGAAAGTTCAAACTCCACACAGTCACGAAAGACTGGAATCGAAAGTTGGTCCCTGGCTCTATGACGCAGCAGTGCTCACCACGGTGCCACCGTGCAGCCACTGTCATTTTACAGGGCAAAGATTTGTGATGTTTTGTTCGTTAATATATTAACATATTTAAATCCAAAACAGCAATCGTCCAAAGATCCCTGACTGCAGAATTATGTCACCAGCTAAGCCATGATGGGCTAAGCCATCAATTTGGCCAGCACCAGTCCAAAACCAAAATCGTCCGCTGTTGTCAGCCTCTTTTGCACCCTCCACACCTTCCGGTAAATATTAGGACCAATGTAATTCATGTTCTCCAGATCATCACTTGGCAACGGGAACAGGTATATATAACGTGATCTACTCTCTGCTAACTGAGTGAAGACACTTCCTCCACCCAACCAGGGGCTGGTTTAGCTCACTGAGCTAAATCGCTGGCTTTTAAAGCAGGCCAGCAGCACGGTTCGATTCCCGTACCAGCCTCCCCGGACAGGCGCCGGAATGTGGCGACTAGGGGCTTTTCACAGTAACTTCATTGAAGCCTACTCGTGACAATAAGCGATTTTCATTTCATTTTCATTTTCATCTGTTCACAACATATTAATTTAACAGTAAATTACTTTTTGCTAAATGTTAATTGTTAACTACAACTGTGACAGGCAATTACTCATATGCACTATCATGCTTTGTTCAAACTTCAAATTTTCATAACTAATTCACAACCAGTTCGGGTTAAAGCTTCATACTCACCTTATTTTACGAATGTATCTTAACATCTGACACTCTTGCTGACTGCCTTTATAAATGCACCGCACAGTTTAATACAGAACCATATAGACTAAAAAAGACATCTGATCCGGTTTCTGGCCCAGAAATAATTGAGTCTCAGCAAAGTTGGTAAAGTGTCAATTTTGTATCAGTTTTTTATATTTTTTTAGTATGTTGTGATCTTGTTGTTTTCTGGGTTGAGATATTGGGCTGGGTTCTCTGCCCCACCGCGCCACATTTCTATTTCACCCCGCCGGCAGGATGCTCCGTTATGCCGGCCGGTCAATGGGGTTTCCCATTGTGGAGCAGCCCCACACCCGGGCTGCCGGCAAAACGGAGCATCCCGCCGGCAGAGAATCCAGCCCATTGTATTCAATATAGTGAGTAGATGCCATAACTATTCGATGGATTCTGATTATTGTAACTTTTGTTTTCGTCACACTATTCAAATTATTCCACTAGTTGAAGTACATTCTTATAATCAAACCCTGCCATTTCATAAAACGTTTAAAACCAGTAATCTATTTACTCTTCAAAACAAGAAGCATTTTAACGATATAGTCATTTTGATTTTACTTTGACACGGGGCCAGATGCAAACCCCTGATGTTCTGTAACCTTCCTTCACTAAACAACAATTAAACTTTGGCCACAGAACCTAATTGAAAGAGTTTGCAAGCAACACCAAGTAAAGGCTGATCATTATAACCATGTTCTGGAGCTGCATGACCGATGAATAATGCACAGGGTAGGGGGGAATTGACCACTCAAGCATTAATAATCTTCATTAGTGTCACAAGTAGGCTTATATTAATACTGCAGTGAAGTTACTATGAAAAGCCCCTAGTCAGAGGGCAGCACGGCGGCGCAGTGGTTAGCACTGCTGCCTCACGGCGCCGAGATCCCAGGTTCGATCCTGGCTCTGGATCACTCTCCATGTGGAGTTTGCACATTCTCCCCGTGTTTGTGTGGGTTTCGCCCCCACAACCCAAAGATATGCAGAGTAGATGGACTGGCCACGCTAAATTACCCCTTAATTGGAAAAAATGAATTGGGTACTCTAAATTTATTTATTTTCTTTTTTTAAATGCTGCTTGTCACCACATTCCGGCACCTGTTCGGGTACACAGAGGATGAATTCAGAATGTCTAAATCACCTAACAGCAGATCTTTCGGGACTTATGGAAGGAAACTGGAGCACCCGGATGAAACCCATGCCGACACGGGGAGAACGTGCATGCAGACTCCGCACAGACAGTGTCCCAAGACGGGAATCGGACCCGGGACCCTGGCGCTGTGAAGCAACAGTGCTAACCACTGTGCTACCGTGCCGCCTCCTCAATGACCTCTCTCTCATCATCCTTCTCCTCACCCTCGTCAACCACAAAATCACTGAAAGGATAAGTTCCATTCCTCCTTCTCCCTTTTCCTTCTCAACGTCATGATCTTCCTCCTCTTTTATCGTTCACTGTCTCATGTTGACGTCAGTGTAAGGATATACTGTTGCTAATCGAAAGTATTTCTCAGGCAACACCCATTGGTTTCTGTTACAAACACATGCTGAAGTTCTTGATGTGCTCCAGGCTGATAAAATAAAACCTCATTTGTATGAAACTTTGAAGCAAATGGACGATTGAGATACATCTGGGTAAGATTCTCTGGCCTCCCCCAGGGCCTATTTGCCAGCGGCGGGAGGCAGCCTGCGTTAGCCAACGGCAGCGGCATCTTCTGGTCCCACTGCTGTCGATGGGATTTTCCATTGAATCCACCCCATGTGACTGGGAACCCGCGGAGGGGGTGCACTGTCGGAGGGACCGGGACATCCCGCCGTTGTGTACAGCCGGAAGATCTCGCCCTCTATCTGAAAGATGGGAAAACTGTTCAGATGTGATTCTGCTGGAATGTCGTATGATTTCTCTTTTCTGTTTCGCGTAATGTGAGTGTATGTGTAGAACTGATTGATTTTGCCTCGTGTGAGAAGAAATAGTCTAAATGTCCAATGATTCTTGGATCACAATTAATGAACTTGGTCATGCAGTAAAGTGCTCTGTTGTATATGTTTTAGAGAAAAGGTGAAGTCGCATTAGCCAGAGGGTTCTTTACCACCAGCCTATGAGCAAGAAAATGCTACCTTTGTGGATGGTTCTCTCATAATTTGGCTCTCAGCGAGGAACAGACGCCCCCCAGCTCCAAACTTGGCTATAGCTTTCACCATTCTAAATCATTTATTAGTGATACAATCTTTTTGCCAAGTTTCACCTTCACCCCACCACCTCTTTCTCTGACACCTACTCCTTGAAGCATTTTCCTGTCCAAAAGCAGTCTCTTCTACAATTTTGTAGAATTCCTGTTTTCACCACATACATCCTGCCCGTCCCCACCGACCAAACCTCACATCAACTCCCTCACCAAGGTATCATCCCGCCTCTCTTCTGGCAGCGCCTGCACCAAACAACTCCCTATCATTGGTGATTACAACCTAAACCTCACCTTCCCTCTCACTTGACTAGAGTCCCATTGTAATTTGAACCAGATATTCACATTTATTATGAATCCTTTTGATAGTGGACCAGGTAAGCACCTTGTAAGTCAAAGCCAGATGCAAGACTTCAAGCTGCTTTGTTTCAAAGCTGGTGAACACGCAGAGTCACAGACAAATTCACTTAATTAAATTACTACAACTTGTCTCCGCATGCAAAATAATGAATATTCTGTGCCTGCAAAATAGGCCACTGATGGATCATCATCTGTAAACATGTGCTCACACATCTCTGGGATCTAACTGGCTTTGGGTTAACATTTTTATAATTCTACCTCACCCATGCTTGTTGTACAATCCCTGCACACACATATTCAATTGTCACTGTGTTTTGGGGGAAATTCAGTGTAGTTAATTGCCTTTTAAAGCAATTAACCACCATTTCAAACATTTATTCCCCCCACCACCGATGCACAGCAGCAGCAGTGTGTCTACCATGTGCAAGATGCACTGCAACAACTCGCCAAGACTTCTTCGCCAGCACCTTCCAAACCTATGGGGCGAGATTCTCCGCAAATGCGGAGAGTCGTAAAGGCTGCCGTGAAACTGGCCGTGTTTCACGGCAGCCTTCACGCCCGTTCCCGGGACCCGATTCTCCCCCCCATCGGAGCTAGGAGCGGGACCCCGGGAATCACGGTGTCGCGCCTTAATGACCGTCGTTAAGGCCACGCACCAAGCCGGCTCCAACCCGCGCATGCGCGGGTGACGTCATCACGCCATTGACGGAACCCGCGCATGCGCGGTTTCGCATCTCTTCACCGCCGCCCGACAAGATGTGGCAGCTTGATCTTGTCGGGCGGCGGAGGGGAAATAGTGCGTCCCTTTTGGACGCAGGCCCGACGATCGGTGGGCACCGATCGCGGGCCTGTCCCCTCCTGAGCACAACGGTGGTGCTCCCGCCCCAAACGGGCCTCTGAATGCTCCAAACGGGCATCCAGAACCCGTTTTTACGACGGCAGCAAGCAGGTGTGTTTGCTGCCGTGAAAAAACAGGCGTAAAGGCCCGGCCGCTCGGCCCATCGGCCGCGGAGAATCGCCGCTCGCCGTAAAAAACGGCGAGCGGCGATTCATGACGTGGGTCGGGCGAGGGGGGGGGAGAATAGCGGGAGGGCGCAAAAAATATTGGGAGGCCCTCCCGCTATTCTCCCAACCGGCGTGGTCAGCGGAGAATCGCACCCATGGCCTGTACCACCTAAAAGGACAAAGGCAGCACATACATGAGAACACCACCACCTGCAGATCTCCTTGCATGCCCAACACTATCCTGACTTGGAACTGTTATCACCCTTTCCCCACTGTCATTGTGTCAACAATCCTGGAACTCCCTCCCTAACAGCATTGTGGGTGTACCTACACCACACGAACTGCAATGGTTCAAGAAAGCAGCTCATCACCACCATCTCAAGGGCAGTTAGGGTTGGTACTAAATGCTGGCCTAGCCAGAGACACCCACACCCCATGAACAAATAAGAACATTTCTGTATGTCAGCTAAAATTATATGGTTAATGCTGTAACTGAAAATGTTTACATTATCGGCAGTGCCGTTGAAATCAATGATGTGGAGATGCCGGCATCGGACTGGGGTGAGCACAGTAAGAAGTCTTACAACACCACGTTAAAGTCCAACAGGGTTGAAATCAATGTATGTTGATAAAAAAATCCCTGTTTAGCATCATGCATGTATTTGCCTTCAATTATTTTTTTTAAAAAATTTAGAGTAACCAATTAATTTTTTTCAATTAAGGGGCAATTTAGCGTGTTCAATCCACCTAGCTTGCACATCTTTTGGGTTGTGGGGGCGAAACCCATGCAAACACGGGGAGAATGTGTAAACTCCACACGGACAGTGACCCAGAGCCGGGATCGAACCTGGGACCTCGGTGCCATGAGGCCGCAGTGCTAACCACTAGGCCACCGTGCTGCCCTTGCCTTCAATTCTAACTGAACTTAATAATGATGGCGCCACATTGCTACCAATCACTACAACACCAGTTATTTTTGAAGCATTCCGATACAGAGTGGCTACTGATCTTAGATGGATGGCTGGTTTGTGATGTGAAGCCATGCCAACAGCGCGGGTTCAATTCCTGTTCCGGCTGAAGTTATCCATGAAGTTCCCGCTGTCTCAACCTTGCCCCTTGCCTGAGGTGTGGTGACCCTCAGGTTAAATCACCACCAGCCAGCTCTCAAAAAGGACAGCAGCCTTTGGTCCTCTGGGACTCTCAGTTCAGATTTCAACTTGGCTGCTACCTGGCTGGTATTTTAACTGGCCTATGTGAAAGAGAGGAGGAGGGAGGAAAAAGCTCTCCATACATCTCGATGCATGCATTGTGTGGAACTGTTTGTAAAGTTACAAATTTAAATGTTCAGATATTGGGGAGGGGTGAATCACTGATCTCAAAACATTTAAATTAAAGACTGAGGAGGGTACCAAGTATGCAGAGGTGTGAACAGACCCCTCCTCCAAATCTTTGAAAACCAGATTTGATACAGCGCTGAATTTATTTTATCTCCAAAAATATATCTTTTACATAAAATCTGCAAAAGTCCATTAAGTAACAGTTCAAATTTGACATTTTGTAAAGTGACATTACAGATTATATTTACAATATATATTTACATTTCATGTCAAATACTCTCTGGTGCATACTTCCATGGATATTTTATACTATCTCCATGATGTACAATGGCAGGAGGGCCTTAGACTTGGGCTTTCTCCATTGAGCCTTTTATAGCAGCTGCTCCAAGCTTTCATGTGTCTCTCAACACATAGTTCTGGACCTTAAAATGTGTGAGTATGTAAAGTTTTGGGCAAGCCAAAGAACGTCTTTCACTGACCTGATGGTCCTCCAGCAGCAGTTGATGTTTATCTTGGTGTGCGTTCCTGGGAACAGCCCACAGAGCACAGAACAGAGCGAGAATGAGGTGTGCATCAGTCCCTTCCCCAATGCAGCCACCTCAAGGGTAGTTATAAAATCATAGAATCTCTACTGTGCAGAAGGAGGCCATTCGGCCCATTGAGTCTGCATCGGCACTTGCTCCGATAGAGCATCCTACCTATGCCCAATCCCCCACTCCTAGCCCCGTAACCCCACCTAACTTTGGGCAATTTAGTTAATTTGGCTCATTTACCCAACCGGCACATCTTTGGGCTATGGGAGGAAACCAGAGTACCCGTAGGAAACCCACGCAAAAACGGGGAGAACGTGCAGACTCCGCACAGTCACCTGAGGTCAGAATCAAACCTGTGACACTGGCGATGTGAGACAACAGTGCTAACCACTGTGTCACCATGCCGCCCCACGAAGAGGGGCTACTGCTTCCTCAATTGCACTGGACTAATCCTCTTCCAACTCTTTCCGAAGCTGCTGAAACACCCTCCTTGATAAACTCCAACAACTGCTCCCCACGCAGTGGGTAGGCGATGGCGACGCTCCCAACTCTGCCATACTCTCAGTTGCTGCACCGCACAGATCCTCCATCTCTTGAGCCAAGGATTTAGTCGACTTTTACTGCGTGCCGTAACCTGCCGACATTCCACTTTGGAGGAGAAACCAACTCCCTCCACTTACTCTGCACTTTTTACAAACAAAGTGCCCATTAACCAGGTGGAAAGGGCCAAACCCCAAGCTTCCAAGCAGAAGTCACCTTCTGTAGTATGTGGAGACAGTTGGTTGTGAATTATTTTCTAAAAGTACTCTTGCACAGGGGCCAGCAAATTGTGCACCTTCTCAACCCCCTGTCTTCCTCCCAAGCAAGATCATATTTGGCACAGAGGTGACCATCTAGGAACAAACTATCCTCTCCTGAGGCGGTGGGCTGCCAAGAAGTGCTCTTGGTTCTTTGTTGTTTCTATGGTGCGAAGGTATTGGGCTATTTGTCTGTTGCAATATATTCACTTCGATAGAGAGAATTTGAGGTAGAAATTTGGTAAACACATATTTTTTGGCACATAAGTAACAAGGGGAGACAGTGGCATAGTGGTAATGTCACTGGACTAGTAATTCAGAGACCCAGGGTAATAATGCTCTGGGGACCAGGGTTTGAATGCACCATGGCAGACGGTAAAATTTGAATTCAATAAAAATCTGGAATTAATGACCATTGTCGATTGTCGTAAAAACCCATCTGGTTCACTAATGTCCTTTAGGGAAGGAAGTCTGTTGTCCTTACTTGATCTAGTCTATATGTGACTCCAGACCCACAGCAATGTGGCTGACCCTTAAATGCCCTCAGGAATGGGGAATAAATGCTGGCCCAGCCAGTGACAGCCACATCACATGACCCAAGGCTCATCCGAAATTGGGTACTCAGTTCAGTTACTTGCACAGTTCTAAGGCATCTCATAAATTCCCTATTGATTAATATTGTGCCATTTTCCTCACCAGCAACAAGCCTCATCCAAGCCAAGAGGAGGAAAAGGGGTGTTAATTGCAGAACAGCAGTGAGTGATCATGAGCACTGTGGGGCCAAGACTGACACTCCTGCTCCTCCTGGCTCAATGTATTGGCCTAATAATTAGCTGGCTGTATTGGTGACAAACTATTTTCTGGACCACATCCATGCCAAGAAAACCTGAGCGGAGCCGCCCAGTTTCTCAGAGGGATCCTAAAAATGTGCCAGGGCCTTTATTCTCGCATGGAAGGAGCCTCAAGCTTCTTTTAGGTGGCTGCCCCAGATGCCTGAAATTTGTCCATAGGCAACTTGGTGTCGGGGGGGGGGGGGGGGGGGGGTGGTTTGAGTGCAGAAGTCATCGCGTTTGCTTGGAAAATGGGCGTGAGAACCAATTCCTACCCAGTTTGGTTCAGTTTCACGCTTAATTCTTTGCTGCTGAATCATCGGGTTCCCTGGAGTTGTTGTGTGCAGTTCTGTGTTTCTATTAAATGAACGATCACAATTCGGCAGTTACAAATCTTCTCATGCCCTCTTGTGGTCAAGATGCAAAACATAATGGAGAGGAAAATAGTGGCCCGCAACTTTAAAGACAAAAATCAGCACATACGAAACTGTAATAGACAACTTTTGTAAATGTATCTATATAATATATTATCTATGAGGACAGCATGTGGCACAGTGGTTAGCACTGCTGTCTACGGCGCCGAGGACCCAGGTTCAAATCCCGGCCCGGGTCACTGCTTGTGTGGAGTTTGCACGTTCTCCCCGTGTCTACGTGGGTTTCCCACAACCCAAAGATGTGCAGGTTAGGTGGACTGGCCACGCTAAATTGCCCCTTAATTTGAAAAAAATAATTGGGTACTCTAAATTTATTATATATATATCTAAAATTATATAATACGTATATATGCTCCTTTCTTAGTATCCCTTTGCTTTGATCAAATACAGCATTCAGTTCTACAATAGCCTGGTTAAAGTAAGTGCATGTGATTGAGGCATGCAGACCAGGTTCAATCTTAGAAAACTGTGACTCCAATGAAGGGCACTGGGATATTCAAGCCAGGCCAGGGGCGGGGTTCTCCGTTTCTAAGACTAGTGTTGATGCCAACCCAGAATCCGTGGACTTTTACGACAGAAAAACTGGCACCACACCTGGACAGATTCCACTACCGTTTGGGGGCTAGTACCGGTGCCGGGTGGAACACAATCAATTCCAATGAAAAACGGTGCCCGATTCGCCGGCTCAGTGATCGACACTCGGGAGGCCGACAAGCTGCAGCCGCATATACACATTACACTCCCCAGACACATTTACCCAAGCCAAAAAGAGTTGTGCTGGAGCGCACCCATACAGCTGATGGGTCAGCTGGGGCCAGCACAAGTGAACCACGCCATTGGGAACTTGGCCCACTGGAGGCAGAGAAACGCAGAGGCTCCGGAGAATACTGGGTTGGGCCCGCTAATGATATGCAAACGGTGTCTACTGTACATGTGTTCCAGAACATGTTGCTGTTGCGGTGGTGGAGCATTGCGATTTAGCGGCAAAGCGGCACCTGCTGCGATTTTGGCATCGGAACCAATTCTCCGCCCAATCACCTTTCCCGATTTTGGTTAATGGAGAATCGCGCCCCCTCTAGGCTAACCCACTTTCTTACTTGTTCCCAATCCTCTTTGATATTTCTCCTTTCAAGTCAGCTATCGAATTCCCTTTTAAAAATAATTGATGACTCATCGCTCCTCGGCCTTTTGGCTAAGATGAGCGCGAGGTCAGGTGTAATGCCTGAATCTGGTGTCTCTCTTGAGGGGACTATGAATTGGATTCAATTTGAATTGTTTTTTGGAGCAGGCAAGGAGCTGGATTAGGTGTTTGCCCCTGTCCACACTCTGAGCTCTGGCTTTGTAACTCAGATAAAGTAATAAAAAAGTGATAACTCTTTGCGGTTGAATGTTTCATATCGTAATCATCTCCTATAAAGATTAGGACAGGGCAGGATCTGGCAGTCCTGCCTTTGGCCCCTCCATCTGATTCTTGCTGCCTTGGTTTGCACAAGAGCAACAGTCACTTAGACAAAGTGGCAAACCTGTGAACAGGTCAGCAAGCAAAGGAGGCGGAGAAATTTGTGTTTTAATCACTTAGCTCATTTCTGGAAATAAATTGATTTGTGGTCATTTAGTATCAGGCATTAAAATAAATGGTTGTTTAGAAGAGTGATACTTTAAATCATTGAATGAAACAAAAGTTATGTTGTGTAATTTAATGAGTCACATTCTTGCAGAATGCTGCTAATGCACAGATTACATCTGCAAGATAAAGAATGTTTTTTAAGACTAAATAACCTTTTCCTCCTCCAGCAAGCACCACATGTTGTGGTTAATCCTGACCATCTTTAATATTAATTAGGCTGATGCACCAACTAATCCTGATTTTTAATTTTAAGTGATATTCATCCAAGTGATGGGCCAAACTGGCCAGATCTCAGCAGCGTGAGACCCAGGAGATTTTAGCTGAGAGATTTCCTCTGCATAGGCCTTTCTGGATCCCACCCAAAACTGGCAATGAGCAACAGCTGGGCAGTGGGCAGGAGCGATGTGCCAGTGGCAAGAGGCTGTGAAGTGACAAGTGGCTGGGAGGGAAAGGCTTGGGGCAGGAGTGACCTAACCCCTCTTGTGTGGCCTGGAGGAAGAAGAGCAGCCACTCCTTAACATTTTGGGACACTTAGTGACTCCCAATTCCTGCAACGTTGGTCCACCTATGGGAAAGCCAGAAGTGTTCCCTCACGCAGCTCTCTGGCTAAAATAGATGCGCAGTCTGCATCTCTCATGCCTACTCAGAAGAGTGAGTTGAAACCTAAACCTGTGGGAAGACGGTGGGACTTCAAGCAGTGACTTTTATGGGTTAAAATTGCCTGTAGACTGTTTAAAACTTACTGGTGTATTGGATCAAACATACGAGTAAGAAGCTGCTGGCTACTAGTACAGTAACTTTACAGTGATAAATATTTGATAGTAGAACTGGCAAAATGTAAAACAAAAGTTGATTTGATTGATTTGAATTAAAATTGCAACAGTGTGGAATGGGCAATAATTTTATTTTAACCCACCTATTTTACTTGTTAAAAGAACGGGCAGGGAGAATGGGAACTCAGTGTACCCACTACAATCTGAAAGGAAGAAATTTGTAAATATAACTTGCTATCCATAGGTCAGTGTACAGTCAGTGATATGAGCCTTTACACACTGGAGATCACATTAAACAAAAATGCAGAGTCTGGTTAACCCATTAATTCGGATTAGCTATTGAATTGAAAACTGATAATTGAAAGCTAGGAAGCGAATTGTTCAGTAACATTTCTTGGTCAGTCAAAGGAAATAAAACTGAGAGCTTTAATCCTTGAAGGAGACATTATGGCTTAAGGTATGATATCAGAACTGTAGCAATAAATAGATCTTGCTGACTCTTCTCAATACAAAAAGGGCACCGCAGTGGTTAGCAGTAGCTGGATTTGAGAGAGCGAAATGAAGCTTTCTGTCTGATGCCACTGTGAGAATAAAGGAATCTGACTTGCTGTCATGGAGAGAGTGTTGTTAGCCAAGTCTGTGGGTGGTAAGGTATTTGTGCCAAACATGTCAGCTCAGCTGACACTCAGCTGTTCACTAAAGTTCCTGGCCATTGTATGGTAGCCAGTAGATTTAATTACATTTGAAGCTGATTAAACTAAACAGGAAGGAAATTGTTTTCCTCACCCTTCTCATTTATCATAAAAAAGCTAGCTGAAAAACTCTTTTTTACAGTCCCACAAGAAGCATAATTGGCTTATATGAAGTTCCGTTTTGCCAAAGTGCTTCAGAATCTTAAGCAATACTGCACATTGTTGAAGGCATGACTTTGTTTATCTTCCTTCCACATTTTGCACCATTTGGCTTTGCTAGTATATAGAACAAGCTTTCAAATGAGCAATTGTGAAGCCAATTGCAGGGGGATTGAGAAAGAGGCCACTTCAATTCAGTCTTGGTGTGTGTCTAAATGTGCGGGAGAGTGTGCTTTATTAGTTTATATTTGTGTGTCTGCCATCAATGGTAAAATTGAGCACATTGCTTTCCATCAAGTGCTGATAAACGCTGTCACTAAGTACTTATCAGTCTCTATAGAGCCTGGTGATTATTGGAACTTTCAGTGAACAGAAAATATCTGCAAATAACATTTACTCGCTTCTCAAAATTCCATTATTGACAACGTATGCTTATTTCAAGCCTTCTTTTCAAAAAAGAAATTTCAGGAATTAAGCTATTAAACGCTACACGGATGTGCATCGTACTGGTTTTATTTAAATCTCTCATTACAAGCTCAAGAATGTCAAGAATTGGAACAAGACTTTTGGTTTGAGGTTATTTCATATTTTAGCTCGTAGCAGTACATAAAAGGAAATATCTCCACCAATTTTCTGAATTTAATCCATGCGGAAGGGTGGGGGGGGAACAAAAGTTAGTGCCATCTGCTGTTTTCTAAAAGGAATATATTTGTAATATTTGTTCTCAATTTAAATCTTTTTGTGTTTGGATTGTGACTGAAATCCAATCCCGCAAACATCACCCCACACCCCCACCCCTTCCTTCTTCCTTTACAGCATTGTTTACAGGACACAAACTGCTGAAGTTCAAGAAGGCAGCTCACACCACCTTCTCAGGGGCAGTTAGGGATGGACAATAAATACTAGCATGCCAGTGATGCCCACATCCTGTAACTAAATAAAAGGAAAACAACATTTGAAATGAACGCGGCAAGGTCAATCCTTTATCCAACTTAAGCTGCATGAGAGGATTTGAGTTTTTGTTCTGCAATATTCACCCCAGTCAGCACTGGGATTGTGAAATGGTGCCTCATCTAGATATATATTGAAACCTCAGTGATTATTTTACATAGGAGGACACCATTCCTCTCCTCCATAACTGCATTTTGGGTCACCAGTCAATAATCAGGCCCAAAGGCATGTCACTTGCCGTTTTGCTTAAAATCATTTCTTGCTATATTAGTGAAATACAAATATTCATTTTAAAGTAAGGAGTATCTTCTAAGTGGGTCACATTTATTAATGTTCCGGGCAGCACGGTGGTGCAGTGGGTTAGCCCTGCTGCATCACGGCGCCGAGGTCCCAGGTTCGATCCCGGCTCTGGGTCACTGTCCGTATGGAGTTTGCACATTCTCCCCGTGTTTGCATGGGTTTCGCCCCCACAACCCAAAGATGTGTGAGGTAGGTGGATTGGCCACGCTAAAATTGCCCCTTAATTGGAAAAACTGAATTGGGTACTGTAAATTTATTTTTTAAAATGTATTAATGTTCCCAATGCAGTTCAATGTTTTCATGTTAAAAATACAAGTCTTTAAGGGCGGCATGTGGCACAGTGGCTAGCACTGGGACTGCGGCGCTGAGGACCTGGGTTCGAATCCCGGCCCTGGGTCACTGTCTGCGTGGAGTTTGCACATTCTCCCCGTGTCTTTGTGGGTTTCACCCCCACAACCCAAAGATGTGCTGGTTAGGTGGATTGGCCACGATAAATTGCCCCTTAATTTAAAAAGAAAAATAATTGGCTACGCTAAATGTGTATATAAAAAAAATAAGTCTTTTAATAAATTTGGGGTAGATTCTCTGGGCTGCCAGCCGCCGGTTTCTCGGCACACGCCGTTTGCTGGCGGTGGGATTCTATACTCCTGCCGCTTGTCAATGGGATTTCCAATTGGAGCCAACCCCTGCCGTCGGGAAACCCACTGCCGAGAGTGCGCTGCCGGTGGGAACAGAGAATCGCAACATCCCAGAGAATTCCAGCTTGGTCTTTTAATGTCCTATTTGTGTCCTTCCTTTTCGTTTTGCCAAACCACGGGTCATTTGAGACTATCCTCTGTATTTTTGTTGCCAGGCCAGTTTTATTTCAATGATACTTCTGCTTTACTGCAGGTAAAATTATTTCCGGAGCATCGGGGGAGAGCCTCAGGTGAATTCCTGAGGCCGTCCCGGCGGCGCACGGCGTACTGCCCAGGATCTCCATTTTTGAAGGGGCGGAGCATCGCAAAAGCGGCGCCGCCCCGATTGCAGCACAAACTGGGAACTCCGGCTGATTGACGAACGTGATTTCAGCGACCGGAGAATCCTGCCCACTGTTATTCTTTGTCAAACTCCAATGTGAAGTGTGAGGTGCAGTGTTCAATTATAAGGTTCAAAGGAATGGGATAAAAGTCTCTTCACCTTATGCTAACTGTGGAGATCACATAAGATACATTTGATCATTCCTTTTGTTTTCACTTTAGAGTACCCAATTCATTTTTTCCAATTAAGGCACAATTTAGCGTGTCCAATCCACCTACCTTGGCACAGGGCTAAATCGCTGGCTTTGAAAGCAGACCAAGGCAGGCCAGCAGCACGGTTCGATTCCGGTAACAGCCTCCCCGAACAGGCGCTGGAATGTGGCGACTAGGGGCTTTTCACAATAACTTCATTTGAAGCCTACTTGTGACAATAAGCGATTTTCATTTCATTTCATTTCACCTTTGTGGTGTGGGGACAGCTGTTAGTGACTGTGGACCCAGTGGCCCTCCTTTGGCATTAACTCAGCAAGCACAAGACCGATTGGTGTGGGAAATGAAATTAACACACAATAAGATTTCGGAGACGTTGAAGGCCTATTGTTGGTACTGTGTAAAAGGAGCTCTGTCATGTGTCCATGCTGTACTCGCCTTTAAACTGATACTGTGCGGAATGTGGAAAAATGGTTCCTTCCCCAAATATTTCATCCTTCACCTTAAGTTACACAAAGAAGCATTAAATAAGTAGGTCAGGAATTGTTCCCATGATAAGAGTCATTTCTTACGAAGTGTGGAGCGTCATCAAACAGGGAAAATAAATGAACAGAATCACAGAACAAAAATATGTGTTGGTTCTAAGAAAGCCTTGATCACGATTTGAAAGCACTGTACTCCTAGCACCATCTGCTGCCCAGTCCCTCAATGTAGCAGCTGAACTGCAAGCAGAAAAGCCTGTAAGCACTTACTTCAGTTGTTTTATATTTACTGGGGCAGTTCATGAGAAATTTGATCAACAGCTAGATGATCCAGATCCAAAAATTGAACAGTTTTATAATGTTCAATGGGGTGCATACTGATCTTCTTATGCTGAACTCAGCAATGTGACCAGAGGCAGGTTTGTTCAGCATTAAAAATTTAACTTCCATTTCTTGGGTATAATTACGCACCTTTCAATCATTCACACAGTGCCTTTCAATGAATAATTAGACAGGGTGAACACTCCTTATTCAAAATTTCAAAATGCAAAAAGTTCTGAAACCAACACTTTTATCCTAGCACCAAAAATAACGGGCGGAATTCTCCGCACTCACGACGGGGCGGAGAATAGCGGGCGGCGTAAATTTTTACGGCCACGCTGGTCCGACGCCCTCCCGCTATTCTCCCCCCCCCCCCCCCCCCCCCACGCCCGCCTCCCGACATGAATCGCTGCCCGCCGTTTTTTTACGGCGAGCAGCGATTCACCCCTGGCCGATGGGCCGATTTCCAAGGCCTTTACGACCGTTTTTATGAACGTAAAACACACCTGGTCTGACCATTCGTAAAAACGGCCGTAAAGTCCCGATCTGGGGAAACATGGCACCGATTGGCACGGCAGTACCACAGCCGTGCCAAGGGTGCCATGGGCCCGCGATCGGTGGGCACCGATTGCGGGCAGCGGGTACCTACCCCGCGCACTCTTTATCCTTCCGCTGCCCCGCTGTATCCATTCGCAGGGCGGCTGAGGGGCATACCGGCCCGCGCATGCGCGGGTTTCAAGCATATGCGTGATGACGTCATCCGCACATACGCGGGTTGGAGTCGTCCAATCCGCGCAGGCGCGGCTGACGTCATCTGACGCGTCAGCCGTCGCTAACTCTGGCTAGCGGGCTTAACAAAATTCGTTAAGCCCGCTATGCCGGAGGTCACGGCCGCGCGATGCTAGCCCCGACCGGGGAGCTGAATCGGTTCCCGGTCGGGGAGGCGGAGGCTGGCGTCAAACCCGCCCGTTTTTGACGCCAGCTTCCCGAGTCTTCGTGACTCGGGAGAATCGCGCCCCACATGTTTCTAGTGGTGTTCACCCGGGTTCCACTGGCTATGTGACATTTCACAACTATACCTATACAGGTATTCAAAAATTGGAAAAATTCTGAAATCTGAGACATTCTCAGCCCCAAGCATTTTGAATCAGGGGTGCTCAACCTGGACCACCTCAAAATGATTTCAAAAATTAATTCTTATAAAAAGGTAGCTCCTACTTGTCTGAGAATTGCGTGTTTCTGTTGTTGTGAAACGAGGATCTCAAGGCTTAAGTACGTACATCCCCATTTACTTCATGGCATGAAGATAACTGAAGGCTGTTGACTCCTCTCCTCAGGAGAATATTTTTATTCCTTTTTTTTATATAAGTTTAGAGTACCCAAGTAATTTTTTTCCAATTAAGGGGCAATTTAATGTGGCCAATCCACCTAATCTGCACATCTTTGGGTTGTGGGGGTGAAACCATTGCAGGCACTGGGAGAATGTGCAAACTCCACACGGAAAGTGACCCAGGGCCAGGTATCGAACCCGGGTTCTCAGCACCGCAGGCAGCAATGCTAACCACTGTGCCTCGTGCAGCCCCGAGGAGAACATTTTTAAAGCAAAGGCAAAGCCTTTCCCAGTGGTTGTGATAGGCATCCACTGGTTTAAGTCAGCATACCAACAAAGATTTGGATTTGAACCCTGGTCCCTTTAATAGCCATGGGTTAGGCCAGGGCTTTTCAAACTTTTTTGCCCAGGACGCATTTTTACCAACCAGCCATCCTTCGCGACCCACGCCGACCGACCTTTGCGATTCAAGCCGGCCGACATTCACGACCCACCATTTTCTATTACCTTTAATGTGAGAGGTGAGCCTAGGCTTATATTCTATAGTCTAGAGTAGTGAAGAATGAGAACTGACCGCATTGAAACGGGCATTATTCTCTCAGGACTCTACCGTGCAGATGCAGAACGCAAGTTTTCCTCAGATGGGTGGTTTACAGCCTGGAGATATAGTCTGCAAATTACAATGCAACGATTTTAGACATAGATGAGGAGTAATTACTTAACTCAAAGTATTGTGAATCTTTTTAAATCTCTAAAATTCACTATCAAAGAGAGTTCTGCAGGCTCAGCCATTGAGCATATTCAAGACAGATGCAGGAAGACTGAATAAAAATTTTTTTAAATCCTCTCCTGGATCAGCATGCTGACATCAGGAGCAGGCGGTGTTTCTTCTCTCTGAGCTCTGGGCATGCGCACTGATGAGCGAGCATGCATGCATAGCGCGCCCACATTTTTAAAACCAGTCGCAGCCGTCATTTTTAAAACCGCTCACAGCCGGCATTTTTAAAACCGCTCGCAGCCGGCATTTTTAAAAGCCGTCTGCTGCGGCCATTGCGGCTGAATTCACGCGATCGGGAACGCCCCAATGGATGGCTCCGCGACCCTCTCGACACCCGCCCGTGACCCACTCAAGGTCGCGATCCCCACTTTGAAAATGCCTGGGTAAGGGCGGCACATAGCACAGTGGTTAGCATTGCTGCCTCACGCCGCTGAGGACCCGGGTTCAAATCCCGGCCCTGGATCACTGTCCGTGTGGAGTTTGCACATTCTCCCCGTGTCTGCGTGGGTTTCACCCCCACAACCCAAAGATGTGCCGATTAGGTGAATTGGCCACACTAAATTGCCCCTTAATTGGAAAAATGATAATTAGGTAACCTAAATTTAAAAAAAAAGAAAATGCCTGGGTTAGGCTACCTCTGACCAACAAATACACTCTTGAGTATTGTGAATAGAGGGCGCGATTCTCCGACCCCCACGGCGGCTGGGAGAATCGTGGGAGTGCCGGGCGATTCCCGCCACGCCGCCCTGGCACCCGCACATGATTCTCCCACCCCCCCCCCCCCCAAAGCGGCGTGCCGAGTTTTACGACAGGCCGCTCAGAGAATAGCCGCTCGCCATTTGTAACGGTCGAGTGGCGATTCTCCGGCCCAGATGGGCCGAGCGGCCTGCCCAATCCGACCGGTTCACGCCGGCGCTAACCACACCTGGTCGCTGCCGGCGTGAACAGTGCGCGAACGCTGCGTGTGCGGCCTGTGGGGGTGGGGAGGGAGGATCGAACACCAGAGGGGTGCTCAGGAAGGGTCTGGCCCGCGATCGGTGCCCACCGATCGGCAGGCCGGCGTCTCTAAAGGACGCACTCTTTTTCCCCCGCCACCCCGCAAGATCAATCCTCCATGTCTTGCGGGGCGCCCGCGGGGAGGACGGCAACCACGCATGCGCGGGTGACGTCATTTAAGCGCCGGCGGCCGCGTCATTTATGCGGCCAAGGCCCGCCACGCAAAATTGACGTAGCGCCGCTCCTAGCCCCCTGGGGGTGGGAGAATAGGGGGCGAGGAGTGGCCTCCGACGCCGGAGTGGCAGCACGGTAGCATTGTGGATAGCACAATCGCTTCACAGCTCCAGGGTCCCAGGTTCGATTCTGGCATGGGTCACTGTCTGTGGTCTGCACATCCTCCCCGTGTGTGCGTGGGTTTCCTCCGGGTGCTCCGGTTTCCTCCCAAAGATGTGCAGGTTAGGTGGATTGGCCATGATAAATTGCCCTTAGTGTCCAAAATTGCCCTTAGTGTTGGGTGGGGTTACTGGGTTATGGGGATAGGGTGGAGGTGTTGACCTTGGGTAGGGTGCTCTTTTCAGGAGCCGGTGCAGACTCGGCGCGGAGACGGCGGTCGCGCCAATGCGCGACCTGCGCCACCCATGTAGGGCCGGCTTTCCATGCCGGAGCAGCGCACAGCACTCCGCCGTCATTCTAGCCCCCAAAGGACAGGGGAATTGCTGGGCCTGGAGGCCCATTGACGCCGGCGTCTCACGTGCCAGTTTTGACGCCGGCATCAACACTTGGCCGCGGTATCAGTGAATCCCGGCCTATAACTTTAGCAGCAGATGGGGCAGAACCCCCACAGGTGGTGATTATCCCAAGTACAGTTCATAGAACATGGAACATGGAACATAGAACATGGAACATAGAACAGTACAGCACAGAACAGGCCCTTTGGCCCTCGATGTTGTGTTGAGCATTGTCGGAAACCAAGATCAAGCTATCCCACTCCCTGTCATTCTGGTGTGCTCCATGTGCCTATCCAATAACCACTTGAAAGTTCCTAAAGTGTCCGACTCCACTATCACAGCAGGCAGTCCATTCCACACCCTAACCACTCTGAGTAAAGAACCTACCTCGGACATCCCTCTTATATCTCCCACCTCGAATCTTATAGTTATGCCCCCTTGTAACAGCTACATCCACCCGAGGAACCCTGATTTCTACCGAACTTCTAGAACAACAGGACATTGGGACATCCCAGTAGAGATTATTGCCCACAACCAGAAAAGGGAGTTAAGGAAGCGGTGACAAAATAAAACTTTATACAGAGAGAGAGAGAAGTGCGACCTTATGTGCTATGAGTCTTGTTGAAGGGGTGTTCACATGCACTTTTAAAGGGATAGAGATAGCTTGAAATAAATGTTATTAAAAAGTATGAGTGTGGAGAAAAGTACTGGCGCTGATTTTATGGATGAACGGGTTGTAATATTCTATTCTTTTATGAAAATCGCACTGTGTTATTGCTTCTCATTATTTTGTGCAGTGTTATTAATGTTCTTGCAGTTTACGCTAAATTTAAAGTGTCCTGTCAGACGTGTCCTATATTAGAACTCATGAAAATGGATCCAACATTGAACGAAGCATGTTGCCCTCTGGTGGCAAGTCAATGTTTGACTCTTTGTCAGTCACAGAAAAAAAATAATAAATGTACTGCTTTGTGACTCTGTGCAAAATTTTCAATCTCTGGAGGAGTCAGGCTGAGCCACAATTTCCTATCTCCAGCTGGCATGCCAGTTTGCTAATATTTTCCTGCCCCCAGACCAACTTGGGAAACCCTGGTTCAGGGTAGGGGGCTAATGATGACTTGCCATTCCCTCCACCTTCTGCAGCCTACATTTTAGAAACATAGAAAAAAATAGGAGCAAGAGGAGGCCATTCGGCCCACTCCGGCATTCATTATGATCATGGCTGATCATCCTTTGCCCTAAGTGTGACATCTGTTTCTTGAAACCATACAATGTTTTGGACTCAACTACTTCCTGTGGTAAAAAATTCCACAGGCCGATCATTCTCTGGGTGAAGAAATCTCTCCTCATCTCTGTCCTAAATGGTCTACCCCGTCCTAAATGGTCTACCCCGTATCCTCAGACTGTGGCCCCTGGTTCTGGACACACCCACCATCGGGAACATCCTTCTCGCATCTACCCTGTTCGGTCCTGTTAGAATTTTATAGGTTTCTACGAGATCCCCCTCTCATTCTTCTGAACTCCAGCAAATACAATCCTAACCGATTCAATCGCTCTTTGTACGTCAGTCGTGCCATCCCAGGAATCAGTCTGGTAAACCTTTGCTGCACTCACTCTATAGCTTCAATATCCTTCCTCAGATAAGGTGAACAAAACTGCACACAATATTCCAGGTGTCGCCTCACCGAGGCCCTGTATAATTGCAGCAAGACATCCCTGCTCCTGTACTCGAATCCTCTCGCAATGAAGGCCAGCGTACCATTAGCCTTCTTTACCACCTGCTCTATCTGCATCCTTACCTTCAGTGACTAGTGTACGAGGATACCCAGGTCTCATTGCAGGTTCCCCTCTCCTAATTTATTTAATTTTTATAATATAAATTTAGAGTACCCAATTATTTTTTCTCCAATTAAAGGGCAGTTTAGTGTGGCCAATCCACCTAACCTGCACATCTTTGGGTTGTGGGGGTGAAACCCACGCAGACACGGGGAGAATGTGCAAACTCCACACGGATAGTGACCCAGGGCTGGGATTCGAACCCAGGTCCTCAGCGTCGCAGTCCCAGTGCTAACCATTGCACCACATGCTGCCCCACCCTCTGCTAATTTATGGCCATTCAGATAATAGTCTGCTGCCTTGTTTTTGCTACCAAAGTGGATAACTTCGTAGTTTTCCAAATTATGCTGCACCTGCCATTTATTTGCCCACTCACTCAACTTGTCCAAATCAGGCTGGAGGATCTCTGTATCCTCCTCACAGCTCACCCTCCCACCCAACTTGGTGCCATCTGCAAATTTGGAGATGTGCCCTGTGGAACGGTTCCCCCTCCAAAGCAGCGACCAGGTAGCTATGGGCAGTATAATTTTCACCTTTATCAGAATGTCTTCAGAGTGCACCGCTATCTTGAGGTGCCCTCTTTCTTATCTTCAGTGGCAGCTCCCAACTCTCCCAGTGGGATCTCTCAGGGCTGGACCATCCTTAATTGGAAAGTCTTGGAAATTGTGTTGGGTCATGGGTGCTGAAGTGATGCTGAGGAGGGGTGGGTTAAAATTAGTAAACCTGGACCCCAAAACTAAAATTCAGCCCATCATTCATGTGTCCTGGTGTATTAAAAATCCTTGAAGAAAATCATGCTGAGCTACCTTGACATTGTGTGGTACACATTCTGCAACGATTGTCCTGCTCTGTTTCCATACTGTTGGCAGAGGTCATCAGAAGCCCTGGAGAACCATCGTAAACATCCATTTATACCATTTCTCCCGGAATTCATAGAATGAACAGTGCAGAAGGAGGCCATTCAGCCCATCAAGTCTGCACCGGCCCTTGGAAAGAGCATCCTACCTAAGCACACAACTTCATCCTATCCCCACACCTCCACCCTAGCCCTGTAACCCCACCTAGCCCAACCTTTTTGGACACTAAGGGCAATTTAGCATGGCCAATCCACTTAACCCTGCACATCTTTGGACTGTGGGAGGAAACCGGAGCACCCGGAGGAAACCCACGCAGACTCGGGGAGAATGTGCAGACTCCGTACAGACAGTGACCCAAGCCACTGAATTCTGCTGAAGTAACAATGGTAAGGCAGGTGCCTGTGACAACTCTACCCATTTATATCTATAATTGTTCAGTCTTAATGACTCAGTTGGCAAGTTTAATTGGGAAACCCAAACTCAAATCCAATGTCTGTACTGAGTTGACCTCAGCTGTAAAATGGTCTCCCCGTCTCTTGCTGATAGAGAAACCCGAGCAGAATTTTTATTTTTCTGCTGACTGCTGCCCCACTTTGGAATCATCTGCCAGCACCCTCTGTCTCGACCTGTAATGAAGAATGATGACAAGGGCAAGGAACAAAGAAAGGGAGATATCGTGAGAGGGCAAATACAATGCATTTGCTGTTTTCACATTGTCCAGATCAAATTTGTGATCGAGCTTCAACAGATGTTAGTAAAATGCCTTTTTGTTGAAGTGACAAATAATGATCCAGATCTTATTGTCTGTGATAGTGACAATATTTTCTTTGCTACAGGTGATTCCGTGTTGTCAAATACCTTCACAGACACAGTTGTAACTGGTGTCCGTGGACCTCCAGGGCCACCTGGACCAGTGGGGCCTATTGGTAAGTTTTACACTGAAGAGGCTTAATTTTAGATTTTTTTATTGAGCAATCCACCACATCTATGAATTTATATCACTTGATCCACAATTGTCCATATTTTAAATATTAAGGGGTGGTAGTTGTCATGTTAATGGGCACGGTTTATTTCACCGTGCAGCAAGTGTCTGACGCTGGCTACATCTTTCAGTGGTTACTTCCCCACAGGGAAACCTTCAGACTGGAGGAGGATGGTCATCTGAGCAGTACTTGTACATTTTCCAATGGCCCACTTAGCGGGAGCTTGGGCCGGAGGTATTTACTTGCCAAGAGGGCAGCACGGTAGCATTGTGGATAGCACAATTGCTTCACAGCTCCAGGGTCCCAGGTTCGATTCCGGCTTGGATCACTGTCTGTGCGGAGTCTGCACATCCTCCCCGTGTGTGCGTGGGTTTCCTCCGGGTGCTCCGGTTTCCTCCCACAGTCCAAAGATGTGCAAGTTAGGTGGATTGGCCATGATAAATTGCCCTTAGTGTCCAAAATTGCCCTTAGTGTTGGGTGGGGTTACCGGGTTATTGGGATAAGGGGAGGTGTTGACCTTGGGTAGGATGCTCTTTCCAAGAGCCGGTGCAGACTCGATGGGCCGAATGGCTCCTTCTGCACTGTAAATTCTATGATAATAAGAGGGACAAAAGAAAAGCAAAATAAAATTGGAGTGGGAAAGAAAACTGTAATGGCACCCTCTTGTGGCCATCTGTGTATATGTGTACGTATAATCGAACCAGAATAGACTAGTTTTCAGCGGTATACTTTGAACTCCGTGCACTGCACATTATCTCATTTCCGTCCTTTAAAGATAGCACTGTGGGGGCACCTACGTAGACAGCGGCAACTCACAAAAACAGCTCACCGCCACCTTCTTAAGGGCAATTAGGGATGGCCAATAAATGCTGGCCTAGCCAGCAAGGTCCAAGTCCTGTAGGTGAATTTTAAAAATCACAGTCTGGTGTCGACGTGGGATTGTGGACTTCCTCTCATCAGTCAAATTTAGATTGGAGACGCTTCCAGCAAACCAGTAGGAAACTTGAGTTTACTTTTGCTGAGAAATAGGTTTTAAAATCTAGTCAAACAGAAAAAGGAGTTTGCACACGTGGGTGGACAAAACTTTGACGGTTGCTGCATCAACAAGTATTACTGGATGACTGGAAGAGTATCGTCAGGACCGAGAGAATTGCGGTGTGTAGGTGGAGCGGCTAGACATGTACTTCACTGCTAATAATATCCTCGATGTTCCTAATTATCCAGCTGTTAATCAGGCAGCAGGCGAAAGGAAAAGGGCGATATTTCAGACTGAAAGCAGACACAGAGGTGAATGAAACACTCAAGAATTTGCTGGGCCCTGCTAAGCCAAGAGGCAGAAAGCTGTCGGATATTACGCGTAAACTTGAGCAGCACAAACATCCCAAGCTATTCGAGATTGTGGAAAGCTAACGGTTTGGAACCAGGAATCCAACTTCATTTTGGCTTTGAAAAAGCTGCCCGTCCCATGTAACGTTTGCAAAATTTCAAGGGGCAGCATTGTGGGGCAGATGTATGCGCACTTTAAAAACTGAACGCATTTGTAGTAACTTGCTGGTATTGCCAAAGTTAACATTCGACACAGATTGTCGAACAGGATTGACAGCGAGAGAAGGCAAAGTTAACTGCCAGTGGTCCGCTTAAGTAAAGAAACTGAAGCTGAGTAAACCGAAGGACCCAGCAAAGGTAGTTAGGAGTAGGAGAGGTACTAGAACGTCCTGTTACCACTGCTTAGGCCAATATTGGGCACGCAATTGTCCATTCCTGAAGACAGTGCGACAGCTGCAAGAAGAAGCATTATCTTACCAAGGCTTTTTGAAAGAGCCGTAACGGTGAAAAGGCTTGCTGGAAGAAACAGCAGTTACTGCAAATGGCTGTCAAATAGCACCAGGTTGATCAGATCTGAAGCACCAGAATATCCAGTGCAAGTGTCCAGGACAGGTAGCATTGGATGGAGCTCCGATAAACATGGAAGTCAACATGGGTGCATTCATCAGCGTGACTCCTGATTGCTATACCATCAAACGTTGAGTCAGCATCAACCAGAGAAATCAGGCCTAGAATTGGGCGGCACTGTAGCACAGTGGTTAGCACTGTTGCTTCACAGTGCCAGGGAGCTGGGTTCGATTCCCGACTTGGGTCACTGTCTGTGTGGAGTCTGCATGTTCTCACCGTGTCTGCGTGGGTTTCCTCCGGGTGCTCCGGTTCCTCCCACAGTCCAAGGATGTGCGGGTTAGGTGGATTGGTCACACTAAATTGCTCTGTACTGTCCAAAAAGTTAGGCGTGGTTGCTGGGTTACGGGAATAAGGTGGAGGCGTGGGCTTAGGTAGGGTGTTCTTTCAGGGGCCAGTATAGACTCAATGGGCCAAATGGCCTCCTGCACTGTAAAATCTATGAAATCTATGAAATTACTAAATTCTGCAGGACACAAAATCCCTACACAGCACTCTCGTGACATCAAAATTGACATTGGAACAGCAGAGCTTTACATTCTTATATTGATCTGCAATTCTGGAAAGATCTATTAAAAAAAATCGGGAGGAAAACAAATTTTGCAATCATTTTATGGAAAAGGATTTATCCTTGACTCCTGTTTTTTTGAGCTCTTCTCAATAGCAATAAATGTTGGCCTTGGCAGTAATGTCCTCATAAATTATAACTGTGTCATACTTGCGAAGTAAACCCTATTATGGCATTCTGTGGGGAAGTACTGAAGTGTTTTGAAGAGCTCAATGAAGAGAGAGAACCAGAATTCCAGAAACCCCAATATAGAGCCTGACCCATACAGGTGGGTCAACGGCAAGGAGGCAAGACAGAGAGGAGGGACATGGCATGGCCTGTATCTGCATTGGTGCATTGGTGCTCCATCAAATTTGGATGAGTATTGAAGAGCATGGGCAGAATTTATAACCCTTTTGAATTCCTTGCACAGAGATGCAATTGGATCCAGTGGGCTGGACTGACGCCCTCCTGCCAAAGGGTTTGAAGATAGGGTGCACGGTAAATCCACAACCTCCCTGCCCGACTCTGCCCTCACTGCAATTATACCAGTGGCAGAAGTGGCACAGGCAGCCGGGCCACTAGTTGGGGGGTGGGTTGGAAAGGCCAACATTCACAGTCAGCCAGGGGTTTCCTTGTGTGTGGTGGTGATCAGGTTGTCTCTCTTTAATCAACCCATTGAGTCCATTGGAGGGCTCCCACTGCCACCCTCCAATGTGTATGTCCCCCACCAATTGTCTTACCCTCGTGTCTTTTCGACCCCTAGCCCCATCTGCCTTGCCAACTCCCAAACCCGGTCAAAAGTGCAATCCACTGCAGCTCACCCAAGTGCAGTCCCAGCAGTGCTCCCACTGGCACTATTGGTACATTGAGAGCTGCTAGCCTCTAATTGGCTGGCCACTCTCTCAGGCGGGACTTTCTGTCCCATCTCCAGCCTGGTCGTGCACCTAACCTTTTAGCTTGGATTAGCGGGAACCACGGCACCCCATTAAATTCGACCAATTGTTTCTGATTTACTCCTCCTCTGAGAGATCTCTATATCATCATTATCTGGTAGTTAATAATTAGAGGGTTTTGAATCAAGTGGACATTGACACATATTGAACGCAGTATTTTGTTGAAACCTTTTAGGTTCACCTGGTCAACAAGGACCTATTGGACCACCTGGGCCTCCGGGAAAAGATGTAAGTCATTGCAATAATGGAGTACAAATAATACATGTGATTGTGATAGAGAAAATTATTCAGGTTTCACAGTACACACCTTTGTGTCCACGTTAGTACTTATTATTTTCTTTGGTGTTCCTTCAGGCTTTACTTCCATAGATTCATAAAATATGAGTCCCGAAGGCGTCAACATGGCCTCAGGATCAGCAATTCTGGCCCCTACAGGGGGCCAGCACAGCACCGGAGCGATCACGCCACTCAAGCTGCTGATCCCGGCGTCAACTGGGCGCTGCGATGTCCGCGCATGCGCAGTGGCACCGGCGCCAACGCGACAACTCCCTTTAGCCCCATGCCATTTGGCGTCGGGGCCGGCGCGGAAGAAAGGAGGCCTCCAGCCCGAGAGGCCGGTCCGCCGATGGGTGGGCCCCGATCGCGGGCCAGGCCACAATGGAGGCCCCCCCCCGGGGTTGGACCCCCCCACCTCCCACCACAGGCCGCCCCCCGACCCTTCCACGCCGAGGTCCCGCTGGCTAGGAGCAGGTTAGAACGACACCGGCAGGACTCAGGATTTTTGTTACCGCCGCTCGGCCCAGAATCAGCGGGGGGGGGGTCACATAGAGCGCCCCCCCAGCCGGCGCCGCTCCGACCACACTGCCGCCGATTCTCTGCTCTGCGTGGAATCGCGTCCCGGCGGGATGGCGCGATGTGCGCCGGTCGCGTCAATTCTCCGGCCTGGCCCTGGTCTGAGAGAATCCTGCCCACTGTATTTGAAAACGCAGGTTTCACTTTTCTAAACAAAAATATACTTTATTTTGCACAGGGATTAACTGGTCGGCCTGGCTTGACAGGACTAGAAGGACCTAAAGGTGACAAAGGAGACAGAGTAAGTTGCAAACATGTTTATGAGGTTGGAGTTGGACATGTTTGATGCTCTAGAATGTTAGAATGACTTACAAGGCCAAAGTGTAGTTTATTTTAGCTACATTTGTGAGATGAGAATCATGGAAGCAAATACTATAAACAGTTCATGACGAATATTGTCTTAACGGTGGAATTGCAATTAATTAAAAGAAAGTTTGCCGGGCCAAATGATTTATCCAACCCTCAATTTCCCATGATTCTGCATTATTTTTGATCTCCACTCTACCATAGGTTTCACACTTGCCCATCGAATTGTAGACGCGAATTTCGAGGAATGATATCTCTTCCCACGGCTGCACCATCACTTGTGGAGTGCCACACGGATCTGTCCTTGGCCCACTCTCTATTTCACCTGTGTGCTGGCCATTGGGCAAAGTCATCCACAGGCAGCTTCCACAGTGATTTCATGACGAAGGAATCTGATCTTAGCTCACCTAAAACACCACATCAGGTCAGGGTTCTGCAAACCCGTCGCATCAGGCATGAATGATGTGGAAAGTTCAGCAACAAATTGTAGGAGGAAGCCCCTCGAACATCCCCAATATTAATAATAATGAAGCCCAGAACATGAGAACTAAAGATGAGGCTGAAGCACTTACATTCATCTTCAGCCAGAAGTGCCAAGTGGATGATTCATCTCAGCCTCCTCCTCAGGACCCCAGCATCATTGATGTCAAGTTTTCAGCCATCTTGAATCACTCCACTTGATATCACGAAACTGCCGAGTGCACTGGACACCACATGAGATTGCATGGAATGAATTGAATTGGTTAAAGACTATGGGTCCCAACAACTTTGTGGCTATAGTGCTCCAGAGCTAGCAATATCTAACTATGCTGTTTCAGTACCTCTCCAAAACTGACATCTGCCAACTAAGTGTAATCTCGTTCATGTACAGGCCAAATCCAATCCAGCCAATTACTGCTCCATCAGTCTACCGATAATCATTCGCAAAGTGATGGGAAGTGTGTGACAGTGCTACCAAGTGGCACTTACCCACCAGTAACCTATACGCCAAATGCCAAGGATTCTTCTGCAGCACCTCCACAACCCGTGTCTATGGAAACACCATTGCCTCCAATTCATCACTGTTCTTTCACTGTCCTTCGGTTGGCAGTTGCAGGGTTATTTTTTCCAACTGTATTGGGGAGGGGGGGATGAAACGCCACAAAAAGACTTTCTCAAGGCTAACTAGGCATGGACGATAAATGTCTACATCCCAAAGAATCCTTTTTAAAAGTAAAGATCTGTGGACAAAATGAATGAAAACCAGTGTAAAGAATTAAAAGCGAGCTGCTCTTTTTGAATGCTGAAATTAACAACAATTAACAAATGTTAACCAAAGGCAAAGTCCTTTCATGCAATCTTGAGGCAGCAGCTGTTACTGCCTGTGTCAGCTTTATGGGTCATGTTCGTAACAAGTGTTGACAGCAGAAAGCACAAGTCTGCATCTGACACTACTGACACTGTTCCTGCGGAGACACTTCTCGAAAGGAATAAAACCAGTGGGCAAAGGCAGCACGGTGGCCTAGTGGTTAGCACAGCTGCCTCACGGCGCTGAGGTCCCAGGTTCGATCCCGGCTCTGGGTCACTGTCCATGTGGAGTTTGCACATTCTCCCCGTGTCTGCGTGGGTTTTGCCCCCACAACCCAAAAATGTGCAGAGTAGGTGGATTGGTCACACTAAATTGCCCCTTAATTGGAAAAAAATAATTGGGTACTCTAAAATAAAATAAAATAAACCAGTGAGCAAAGTAAAGCCAGGAAACATGATTTGGACCATCTTGGCGGGGGCAGACAATTGCTGGTTGGTTATCAGCCCACTGTGTCTGCTTTTAGCTGTATACTGTTAAGCATGATTTGTGATTGCAGAGCTTCTGTAGAATTATCCAGTACTGTATCAATTACATACTTCAGTAAAGATCCTGCCAGGAACTCTGCACATTTATGGGGTTGAAAACGCACATTGACAATGCCACACATTGCCATCAATTTACTAAGTGCCGATTGCAAAGGAAAAGATGCAGTATCCCATTTGTTTTCAAGAAAGTTTCAGTCCAAAAGGTTTACTGCGCTTTTCTCTTTCTCATCAAATAGTCATGTGTGGTGGGCGGAATGTGGCGCAGTGGTTAGCACTGGGACTACGGCGCTGAGGACCCGGGTTTGAATCCCGGCCCTGGGTCACAATCCGTGTGGAGTTTGTGTGGTGATGTGCATCACTGTAAATACACAAGGGGTTAATGTAAATACATGTAGACTAGCTAGACACTAGAGGGAGCACCAGAGACATCACACACGCACACTCAACCAATAGATCAGTTAGATAGGACACGACCAATGGGCATTCACGATACACACAGAGGTGACACGACCACAGGAGGGCATTACACCAACTCATATATAAAGGACACCACACACATGATCTGCCTCTTTCCAGTGGAGACAGTGAGTACAGACACAGGGTTAATTTCAATATCAATCCCACCGCATGGATTGTAGCAGACCGGTTAGTCAGTCTGGGTAGCTATAGTAGGATTAGCAGTAGTGTCGAACGCGAGTAATAGAAGTGTGTATAGTTTAATAAACGTGTTGAAGTTATCTCCACGTCTGAACCTTCCTTTGTCAAGTGCACCACAAGGAATTCGCTTATGCCACACTTAGAGCATAACAAGACAGGTTGTACATTCTCCCCGTGTCTGCGTGGGTTTCACCCCCACAATCCAATGATATGCAGGTTAGGTGGATTGGCCGCGCTAAATTGCCCCTTAATTGGAAAAAAAATAATTGGGTACACTAAATTTATTTTTTAAAATAGTCATGTGTTTCTGAGACTAATTTCTGCCATCTTCTGATTCAGAAGTTAATTCTAAAAGAGTATCTTGTAACTCCATAATGGCTACAGTATGAACATTTCTGTTTTTATCTCAATTAGGGCCCATCGGGCTATCCTGGAGAAAGAGGTCTCAGAGGAGAAACAGTAAGTCGTGCGACCGGTTTTCACACATCTCAACTTTTGATGACTGAATGAATGTACTTATTTCAATTATTTTTTGATCAAGTTAAAAGGTTTGTATATGTCGAGCTGTAATGATTCTGTTACCTGAAACAAATGTGGGGAAAATTTTCATCTTGCCATGGAGGGAACACTCCTACTACTGGATTGGAAAGGCTTGAGATTCATCCAGTTGCGCTTACTATCATTGAAGAAGTGAACTGCAGATTTCTGGGGAGTGGGAGAGGATCGCTGCTACTGGAAAGGAGGATGAGGGAACTGAGAAGAGAGGGAAGTGATCCGGGAGAGGGCAGTGATCGAGAGAGTGAGGCAATTGCAAGGCAGGGTAGAAAAGGGCAACAATGTGTTTATGCACTTTCTATGTCTTCTTTCATCAATCCCAAAGGGCACATGATCCCACCCCCAAAGGTGTCCTGGCATCACGTTCATGCCACCCCCAGAACCCATCATACCCTTCCTTATACCAACCTATGTCCCTCCACCCTCCGCCACGGATTTTTGTAATTCCTATGCCATCATGCACCCACCCTCCTAGTCCATTATAGCCACTATGGTAATCTAGTGTCAACTCATGCCCCCACCCACCATACTTTGCCCCTCCATCTACCAATCCAATTCTTCTATGAAAATGAAAATCGCTTATTGTCACGAGTAGGCTTCAATGAAGTTACTGTGAAAAGCTCCTAGTCGCCACATTCCGGCGCCTGTCCGGGTAGGCTGGTACGGGAATCGAACTGTGCTGCTGGCCTGCTTGGTCTGCTTTAAAAGCCAGCGATTTAGCTGAGTGAGCTAAACCAGCCCCGTATCCATCATGTGCAGACCTCAGGCTCTATGTAGAGATGGGATAAAATACATTTGAATAAATAAGAGTTCTAAGTATCTTTTGCGGACGTCACTGTATTGAAAAGAAAGACCCATCCATAAAAATATGTTTGCTACGTTTACATTCGTTCAATTAAGTAAAACCTTATAAGAACAAACATTTCATTCAAGTGCTCAATCCCTTATGACAAGCCTTGGAATTCATAGTCCCACATCAGAGTCTGTAACCATTTGTAGCTGTCAATCAAACAGAAATGGCACCCTACTATGGTAAAGATGGTTGTGAAATCACATATGCAGCACTACTCCAGTAATGGAAGCCCGCAGACGTTTCAGCAGAATGAAACAGCATACTACAGATATTGTTTCAAAGATTTAAAGGTCAGGACTTTTAAATGTCACTGCGTGATTTTCAGAGGCATCAGTGTGTTTATGCACTTTCTATGTCTTTCATCAATCCCAAAGGGCACCTGACCTCCCCTCAAAGGTGTTCTGGCATCACGTTCAAAGAGATACCTTACATCTCCAAAGGGGTACCTGCCAATCCAAACAAATCGCAAGATTTAGACCTGCTCTTACTCGGCCCAATCAGCACACTTTGGGTTTCACACTTCTGATCTACCAAAATTTCACCAGTGGATATAGCTGATGATTTTAAAGGCCAGCTGCCTCTGTAAACCATGCATGCACAAAATGTATCCTCACAAAATTAAGTGCCATGTTTAGGGGTGGAACTTATGATTTTCAGCCACTATTGCCACAACAAGAGAGATTCTCCATCCTGGGGAACATTTGGCCCAAATCTCTATTTAGAAAGCCTAGGATCACTGCTTTTAACTGCTTTATCAGCTTGCTCTACCAACTTCAGTGATTTGCTTACATATACCCACGATCTTACTTTTTTCAGTTAAGTAGGAATAATATCCATCCCTCGTCCCGGTGAAAGCTTTGTGCAATTTTTCATCTTTCACCCTCAAACCTTCCAAGGTCATTTAGCTATTAGGAATTTGCTACCCCTGATTGGAGTGTACAGCACCACAAACTGGTTAATATTCAACAGCATCACTTGGGAAGAAGCTGTGGGTGCCTGTTCAATGATAATGCAGCAAGTGGGCTAGACAGCTGGTTTGTATTGCAGAACAAGGCCAGCAGCGTGGGTTCAATTCCCGTACCGGCTTATCCGGACAGGCACCGGAATGTGGCAACTAGGGGCTTTTCTCAGTAACTTCACAATTGTGACAATAAAAGATTATTATTATTAAGTGCTTGCACTGGTTTGAGGTTCAGCATGGTACAGACATCATAGAAAGTGCTGCCTGCCATTAGCTGTAGTGTCGGTGAAATCCAAGAGAGGCGAATGGTATTTTGTGACTGTAGCTGGCTGAGTCATTTTTACTATAAAGAGACATTAATGTGAGCACAACAAAAGAGAAAAATTAAATGAACATAAAGAATAATGTAGGAACAAAATACAACTCTATTGTTGTAATGGAGAGAAACAGAAATAACGTGAATATCAAAGTGGATAATTTTACAAAATGAAAAATGCTGAAAGTGAAATAGATAACGAGCAAGAATTTAAACTGGCAGAAGTTTATACAGGCCAGGAAAGTGCCAGATGTGCTGATACTGAGGTAATTAATTTCCGCAAGGACAGCTGTGCGACAGATTACCATTGAGGAATGGTAAAATCAACTAGGACTCCCAATCTTGGGTCACTCTCCAAATGTCACTCTTGACAGGATTGGGGCTGGGTTGAGATTCCCACCCATAGGAACAAGTCCATTGGCACTTGCTGTCTACTAATAGGCCTGGCCCAAAGGGTGATAGGTGCTCTTATCCCTCACCGCCTCCTCCCCCTCACCGCACCAAAATGTCGAAATTTCTAAGAGAATGTAAGAAAAGTCAGGGATGATTCTTCACCAAAGCACATTCCTCCACTACATTAACTTGCTATTCATGGCATTTAATTGCATTTTAAATTAGCCTCAAATTTCTTCTCTTACTTTTCTTTGGTAGACGTACGATGCACTTTCACAGATTTCATGAGAAACAGAAACGGATTTATTGATAAGAAAAACTGGACTGCATTTCCCTGCATGTCTTATGCCTAACAGAGGGCTCCAATCCCTGGCATGATGACCCACTCTTGAGTCCCAATTGGTCCCACAAGCCAGGTGGCTCTTACTCGCTGTGTTGCCCTTAAAGGGACAATCACCACATCCCTCCGCCTTTAACTCCTTTATACAATCTTCAATACTAAGTTGCTCAGTCCTGAACAATATATTTATGAGTTGGGCAATTGGAAGTTGAGTCTTTGAGGGTTTTTTTTGTTTCTCCTAATGCTGTTATCTGAGTTGCTCCCACAGGATTGACATTAACAGGAACTGCATAACGGGTAACCTTTCTGGTGCAGACGTTTCAGCAGTATTTGCTTCCACTGAGACATTAGTTGTGTCGATAAAAGATTGATCGGATACTTCAGTGTTTATGGATTTTAAAACATTTCTTGATGGCAACAGTGAATGTTTGAATGTCTCTCTACTCCTTAAGTAGCCCACGTGTTCCCGAGCGATCTGTCTCCCCATGGCTACTTGGCATGACAAGGGTCCAGTCTCAGGGACAATAATTTTGGTGATCTAACTTGATCCACGACCCAAGTTTCTTCTCTTTCCAGCATTTCAATGCAGCGTCTTTTTCCTCGACCATTTTATCATATTGGTTCTTGTGCTTTTCTATTAAGGTGATGATTTGGAGCAATCTTGTTCTGGCACATAATCTCAGTTTCTTTCTCTGTCTGAATTGCTGTTTCTGCTGTCAATTTGAATGCCTCTTCAATTAATTTCTCTTCTCAAGCTTCCTTCTTCATGCTAATATTCTTTGATTCAATTCTTCACTAAACTTATTCTTATTTTCTATTTGTTTTTTCCCCATGGATCACAGCTTATTCTACAATGCCTCA
This sequence comes from Scyliorhinus canicula, assembly GCF_902713615.1. NCBI lineage: Eukaryota > Metazoa > Chordata > Chondrichthyes > Carcharhiniformes > Scyliorhinidae > Scyliorhinus > Scyliorhinus canicula. The sequence goes on along the minus strand of NC_052146.1, from coordinate 35,639,214 downwards.
TTAGTTTCTCCCTGTTCCTAACTTCATTTTGTAAATTTTTGCAACTTTGCTTCAAATTAGCTGTCAGTCATTTCATCTGGCTGTTGCAATATCTTCACTAGAGTTTTAATTCTTTTTGCTGATTCCTCTTTATATTCAATATTTCCTAGTTCCTTTGGAAGTTGTTAATTTTAGCTTTCCTTTTGACTAGAATCCATCAGGTTCTGATTAGACATATACATTTCAGAAATGCAACCTTCATTTCTACTTATCTTAACTTCCGCCAAACCCTTTTGGCTTCCCTGTTGGTTAGGTCTGTTTCTGACAAAGTGCTGACTTGTTTCCATTCTGTCATTCTCTGATTGCCTTTCTTGTGGTGTCTTTTGTTGTCCTCCTGGGGTCTTCGTGGTTGCCTCTTTCAGGTATTCATTGCCTCCTCGTTGAGGACTTCCTTGCTTCCTCTGAGGTCTCTTCCTTGAGGCCTTCATTGCTTAGGGACCTTTTTTGAGAGTTGCCCTCTATTTGGGGTCTTCTACAATTTTCATGTCCATAACCATTTGTTCCTTGGTGTGGTTGCTGTTTTAAGTGCATTATCACTTTAAATGCATTGCCACTTTAAGATTGTCATTTTTTAAAAAAGGACTTCCGGTGACGGCGGGTGGGAGGCGGTCGCGCAACGGAGGGCTCCCGTTCGGAACGGCATTTTCGGGGCTTTAAGCCCGGTCCCAGGGTCCACGGAGGTGTCAAAGGCACAGAGAAGGCGCAGAGGAGGCACAGCAGAAGACGATGTCAAGGGTCAGTAAGGAAACGGCCGTTAAAAAAACAGCTGAGGGCCCGTCGGGGAGTGGAGAGGTCACCATGGGGTCACCAGGGAAAAAGGAGGCTGGAGCACCAGGGGAGGCCGCATTGCTTAAGGCTGAAGAAATAACCAAGGTGATGGCTGCAGAATTCGAAAGGCAGTTTACAAAGCACTTGGAGGCGATGAGGAAGGAGATGAGGGAGGTTTTGAGTGTGCTGGTGGAGGAGGCGATTTCCCCGGTGACGACAGCGGTGTCGAGGGCAGTGGCGGAGGTGCGGGCGCAAAGGGAGGCGCTGAAGGAAGTGGAGGAATCGGGTGTTGCAGCACGGTGATCAACTTACCTCGATGGGGAAGGAGATGCGGAAGGTGTTGGAGGTGAACAAGGATCTGCGAGGAAAATTGGAAGACCTGGAAAATAAATCCAGGTGACCGAATTTGAGACCTTGTGGGGCTGCCCGAAGGAGTTGAAGGGCCGAGGCCGACGGAGTATTTTGCCGCTATGCTGGCGAAGCTATTGGGGCAGGGGAGGATCTCTCCTGATATGAACTGGATTGGGCTCATCGGTCGTGGAGGCCTGTACCAAAGGTGAGTGAGCCGCCAAGAGTAGTGACTTTGTGCTTCCGTAGGTACAGTGTGAAGGAGAAGGTCCTGTCCTTGGCCAAGCAGAAGCTGGTGGTGCAGTGGGCTGGAGCTGGTATACCTGTATACCAGGACTTTACGGTGGAGCTGGCGAGGAGGCGGACTGCTTTCAACTGGGTGAAGAGTGTACTGCACATTAGCAAGGTGCCGTGCGGCATTGTATATCCAGCGAAGCTGAGGGTGACTTATAAGCTCAACGACTTTTATTTTGGAATGGCGGAGGCAGCAGAGGAGTTTGCGAAGGCAGAAGGACTGTGGCAGAACTGAGAAATTGAGAAATGGCCACGTGCCGATGTAACCTCATAACTGTATTTTCTTCTTTTTTTGTTTGTTTGTTTCACTGTGTGCGGGTGTATGGGCTACAGGAGCCAATGTTGTATATATTTGGACAAGGGAAGTGATAGGACTTCCACTCGAAGTGAGGGCTCTTTGGGGTGTAGGTGGATATGCGGGGTCTGTATGCTAAAAGGGGATTTCTGGGCTTTTCTGGGGCCGGGCAAGGGGGAAAGGGACCCGGGCGGGGGCCTCCGCGCTGGCCGGTTTAAGCTGGCCAGTGAACGGGAGTGAGGTGGGGGGAGGGACTGCCACCATCGGAACCTGGCAGAACAGGGTTCGAGTGGTCTAGCCGGGGTGGAAAGTTGGGGGTTAGGAACCGAGGTTGAGGGGAGGAGTTTTGCAAGAGGCAGTGGGCGGGAGGAGTTGGAGGGGAGGGGAGTGGGGTTTACAACTCTTGGGTATCACGTACGGTACTCTTTCAGAGGTTGGACAGCGTGGGGGGGGGGGGGAAGTAGACTCTAGGGTGACCATGGGCGGTCCCGGACTACTTTTTTTCCCTTTGTTTTTTGTTTCCACCGTGGGAGGGTTTGTTTTATTGGATGCATGTATTGACAGGTGGGCCGTTGTTTGGGGTGGTGGGAGGATGGGATCGTTGTTACTGTTAATGGGATTAATTTTGTATTTGTTACCGTTTACTGTCTGTGGGTGGGGTGTAACTATTGGAGGAAAATGTGAAAATGGAGAATAAAAACATTTTTTTTAAAAACTGAGCTGTTTTCCTGCGCTTTTGAAGTTTTGGCCCAGACCTGCCTGTTCTTTTTTGAACATATAAAATGTGACTTTTACTGATGGAAAGCCCTTTTCGTGATCTCTGTGGTTTTTTTCGTCTGGCCGTTTGGAGGGTCAGTTTTTTAATTCCTTTTTGACGTGCCAAGTTTTTTTGTCAATTTCTGTGGGACTCAAGGTCCAATGGGGCTGTTGTTTTCAAACTGGTTAACTTGTCTTCTTTTTAAAACTTCAGAACTTCTCTGCTTGGTCTGCTGTTTCTATCCCTCAGGGTCTGTCAATATCTCAATATCGGAAATGGGTCTATTCCTCCAAAGAGAGTGGCACAATCGTTAACACTGCCTCACGGGGGCTTCCGGTGTGCACCATGGAGTAAGTGGTCCCACAAAAGGCAGCTCCTGCCCAAGGATACAGAAAAGAGTTCTTTTTTAAGCAATACAGGGTGGAATTTTGATGTAAAGGCATAGGTGAATGTTGGAGGAGTGCTTTCCCCCAGGAATGGTATGTTTCTTGGTTATCAGACCCGCAGAAACAGTGAAAGATTTGGCTGAAGCTACAGCAGAGACAAAAACCTCTTCCAGCAAGCAGGCAGGGGAAGGGTGAGCTTAAAGGCCTCAAGCTGACTTGAGGGCCTTTATGAAAGCTGAATTCTAGCAGCAGAGGGAACAACTGTGAAAAGATCTCACCAAGGCCATTGAAGAAGCGGTGACGGCTGACTTCCGGTAACGGTGGGCGGGAGGCAGCCACGCGTTGGAGGGCTCCCGTTTGGGAACGGCATTGTCGGGGATTGACGCCCGGTCCTAGGGGCAACGAAGGCGGTGAAGGCCAGGAGAAAGTACAGGGAAGGGATATGTCGAGGTCCAGTAAGAAAACGGCTGTGAAAACAGTTGAAAGTTCGTCGGGGAGTGGAAAGGTCACCGCAGGGTCACCAAGGAAAATGGCGGCTGGAGCATCAGGGGAGGCTGCATTGCTTACGGCTGAAGAAATAACTAAGGTAATGGCTGCGGAATTTCGAATGGCAGTTTACAAAATACATGGAGACAATGAGGAAGGAGATGAGGGAGGTTTTGAGTCTGCTGGTGGAGGAGGCAATTTCCCCGGTGGCGACGGCGGTGACGAGTGCAGTGGCGGAGGTGCGGGAGCAAGGGGAGGCGCTGAAGGAAGTGGAGGAGATATTACTGCAGCACGGTGATCAACTTACCTCGTTGGGGAAGGAGATGCGGAAGGTGATGGAGATTAACAAGGAACTGCGAGGCAAAATGGAAGACCTAGAAAACAGGTCCAGGCGACAGAATTTGGGGATTATGGGGCTGCCCGAAGGAGTTGAAGGGCCGAGACCAACTGAGTATGTTGCTGCGATGCTGGCGAAACTATTGGGGGAGGGGGAGGATCCCTCCCGATATGAACTGGATCGGACTCATCGGTCATGGAGGCCTGTACCAAAGGCGAGTGAGCCGCCAAGGGTAGTGGCTCTGTGCTTCCATAGGTACAGTGTGAAGGAGAAGGTCCTGTGCTGGGCTAAGCAGAAGCGGGTGGTGCAGTGGGCTGGAGCTGGTATACCTGTATACCAGGACTTTACGGTGGAGCTGGCGAGGAGGCGGGCTGCTCTCAACCGGGTGAAGAGGGCGCACTGTACATTAGCAAGATGCAGTGCGGCATTGTATCTCCAGCGAAGCTGAGGGTGAATTGCAAGCTCAGGGACTTTTATTTTGGAATGGCGGAGGCAGCGGAGGAGTTTGCGAAGGCAGAAGGACTGTGGCAGAACTGAGAAATTGAGAAATGACCATGTGCCGATGTAACCTCATGACTGTATTTTCTTTTTTTTTTGTTTGTTTGTTTCACTGCATGCGGGTGTATGGGCTAAAGGAGCCGGTGTTGTATATATTTGGACAAGGGAAGTGGGGGGACTTGCACTCGAAGTGAGGGCTCTTTAGGGTGTAGGTGGATATGCGGGGTTTGTGCGCTAAAAGGGGAATTTTTGGGCTTTCCTAGGGTCGGGCAAGGTGGAAAGGGACCCGGGCGGGGGCCTCCACGCTGGCCGGTCTATGCCGGCCAGTGAACGGGTGTGAGTTGGGGGGGAGGAGCCTGGCAGGACAGGGTCCAAGTGGTCTAGCCGGGGTGGAAAGTTGTAGGGGAAGGAACCGAGGTTGTGGGAAGGAGTTTTACAAGAGGCAGTGGACGAGAAGTGTTGGGAAGGAGGGGGGGTTTACAACTCTTGGGTATCATGTACGGCACTCTTTCAGAGGTTGGACAGTGTTGAGTGGCTTGGGGGGGGGGGGGGGGGGAACTCTATGGTGACTATGAGCGGTCCCGGACTCCTTTCTTCTTTTTCTCCTTTGCTTTTTAAGAACAAAGAACAAGGACAATGAAAATTACAGCACAGGAACAGGCCCTTCGGCCCTCCCAGCCTGCGCCGATCCAGATCCTTTATCTAAACCTGTCTCCTATTTTCCAAGGTCTACTTCCCCCTGTTCCCCGCCCGTTCATATATCTGTCTAGATGCATCTTAAATGATGCCATTGTGCCCGCCTCTACCATCTCCGCTGGCAAAGCGTTCCAGTCACCCACCACCCTCTGCGTAAAAAACTTTCCACGCACATCTCCCTTAAACTTTCCCCCTCTCACCTTGAAATTGTGACCCCTTGTAATTGACACCCCCAATCTGGGAAAAAGCGCGTTGCTATCCACCCTGTCCATACGTCTCATAATTTTGTAATCTCAATCAGGTCCCCCCTCAACCTCCGTCTTTCCAACGAAAACAATCCTAATCTACTCAACCTTTCTTCATAGCTAGCACACTCCATACTGGGCAACATCCTGGTGAACCTCCTCTGCACCCTCTCTAAAGCATCCACATCCTTCTGGTAATGTGGCGACCAGAACTGCACGCAGTATTCCAAATGTGGCCTAACCAAAGTCCTATACAACTGTAACATGACCTGCCGACTCTTGTACTCAATACTCCAGCCGATGAAGGCAAGCATGCTGTATGCCTTCTTGACCACTCTATCAACCTGCATTGCCATCTTCAGGGTACAATGGACCTGAACGCCCAGATCTCTCTGTACATCACTTTTCCCCAGGACTCTTCCATTGACCATATAGTCCACTCTTGAATTAGATCTTCCAAAATGCATCACCTCACAATTGCCTGGATTGAACTCCATCTGCCATTTCTCTGCCCAACTCTCCAATCTATCTATATTTTGCTGTATTCTCTGACAGTCCTCCTCGCTTTGTTTCCACCGTGGGAGGGTTTGTTTTATTGGATGCATATATTGACAGGTGGGCCGTTGTTTGGGGTGGTGGGAGGATGGGATCGTTGTTACTGTTAAGGGGATTGATTTTGTATTTGTTACCATTTACAGTTTGTGGGTGGGGTGTAAAAATTGGAGGAAAATGCGAAAATGGAGAATTAAAAAAACACTGTCTCACAGCACCAGCGACCTGGGTTCGATTCTGGACTTGGGTGACTGTCTGTGTGGAGTTTGCAAGTTCTCCCCATGTCTGCGTGGGTTTCCTCCAGGTTCTCTGGTTTCCTCCCAGAGTCCAAAGATGTGCGGGTTTGGTGTATTGGCCATGGTAAATTGCCCCTCAATGTCCACAGATGTGCAGGTTGTTGCAGGGATAGGGTGGATGGGGGAGTGGACATGGATAGAGGGCTCTTTTGGAGGGCCGGTGCAGACTCGATGGGCCGAATGGCCTCCTTCTGCACTGCAGGGATTATATGATTCTATGAGATGCATTTGGATGAGTACTCCTCTTTTTTCTGATGTTGATTAAAACAGAATACTCACAGGTGTCAGGCCAGAGGCACTTTCATGATAATTGCATCCTTTTTGCCAGATGTAATGATGCACTTTCACAAACTTCATGTCGTCTGCCCAGAGAGGGCTCCACCCCCCGGGGTGATTACCCACTCTGAGTCCTAGTTGGTCCCCCAAGACAGATGACCCTTATTTATTTATTGATATTTATTGTCATATGTACCGAAGTACAGTGAAAAGCATTTTTCTGCGGCCAAGGGAACGTACACAGTACATACATAGTAGACAAAAGAATAATCGACAAGAGTACATTGACAGTGGTGCATCAAGAAATAGTGATTGGTTACAGTGCGGAACAAGGCTCTTTTGTGTTGCCTTTAAAGAGACAATCACCACAGTGAGTTTTATGAACATTTGTGTCAAGATGTTTCTCCAGTTATCGGTTTTGAATTTCCATTTTTGTACTCAATGAACTCAATGTCCTAAACTTTAAAAAAAAAATGAGGAGGCTAAACAGAGTACTTGGAGGGAAACTGTTACCATTAGTAGAGGGGTTGACAACCAGAAGGTACCGATTTAAGGCGTTTGATAGAAGAGTCAAGAAATCAAATGAAATGAAAATCGCTTATTGTCACGAGTAGGCTTCAATGAAGTTACTGTGAAAAGCCCCTAGTCGCCACATTCCGGCGCCTGTCCGGGGAGGCTGGTACGGGAATCGAACCGTGCTGCTGGCCTGCTTGGTCTGCTTTAAAAGCCAGCGATTTAGCCCATTGAGATAAACCAGTGACAGGAAGAAAATCTTTTTTGACGCAACAAACATTCAGGAACTGGAATGTCCTGCCTAAGGGTGTGGTGGGGGAAGTTACTGTTAGGGCTTTCAAAAGAGAATTGGATTAGTAACTGAAGAGAGAAAATTGCAGGGCGACGGGTAAAGGCCAGGATGTGCGGCTAGCTGATTGGTCTTGTGGAGAAGCGGCCCTGCCATGACTGGCCAAATGGCCTCCTTCTCTATTAAAACTGGTTTGATGATTCTATTAGTTCTCAAGGTCCAGGTTGCCAGCTTCATTCCGTCTTGTCTACCCCTGTTCCTGCCTATCGCCATGTCTGCAGGCGTGAGATAGCAACAAAAATGGTAGAATACGGCATAGCTTAGGCCTCCTCTCCCTCCCATTGGTTACCTGGCTTTAGTCCTGGCCTGGCCTGATCCAAGCTTTGGGTTCCATGGCCACTTTAGCATTGCCTCTTGCATTATCTGAATCAGAGAACTGAACATGGGCTAAATAATTAACCTGGAAGCTACCAGTCAATATGATTCAGTACAACGTGAGGTAGAGCATTTGCCTACTGAGCAGTTCAGAGGCCAGGAACACGTGCTATGTCTGTCATTTATAAAACAGCGTGTTCCATGAATCCATGAAATGATTCAAATTCAGATCTTTGCAAATAAAATCAGAACTGTCCCTTATGCCTGAAGAGATTGATACTTTAATATTGTGTAATTTTTTTTTAGGGGGAACCAGGAATAAAGGGAGGACCTGGAAATAAAGGACAGCCGGTAAGCTCCAAATCCATACTGGATTGTAATTCTGTCAAGAGATAAGCAATAGTCTGTTTAAACTTGCACATATCTGAAAGAAATTTGTGAAACTTAGTTGATCCAGCAGCCTGCTAAAGTAAACATGTTCTATTTTAAAATAATTTTGATTTGCTAATATTTTTTCCTTCTGTCAAATAATGTTTTCACAGGCAGCACGGTGGCACAGTGGTTAGCATTGTTGCCTGCGGTGCTGAGGACCCGGGTTCGAATCCCGGCCCTGGGTCACTGTCCGTGTGGAGTTTGTACATTCTCCCCGTGTTTGCGTGGGTTTCGCCCCCACAACCCAACAGATGTGCAGGATAGGTGAATTGGCCACACTAAATTGCCCCTTAATTGGAAAAAATAATTGGGTACTCTAAATTTTTTTTTTTTCTAAATAATGTTTTCACCTTCCGTACGCTTACCTCAACTATACAGCAAAAATATTCTATCACGTCATCAGAAAGATATTTTGGGTCCAATTTTAGATATTTCTGGGGGCACAAAACTTAATTACTGGCAAAGAATGCCAACGTTCTGCTTTTTGGCCTCCACAGCCCACTCACCAGCAATTTTGTATTTTTAAGATTAGAACAACGGAACAAGCTAGCATTGTTGCTCAAGGAGCATTGCTGATGTGCAAAGAGTTATGGATTTTTTTTTTGTCTTCAAGTCCCTGCAAAAGGGATTTATTTCGCCAACAAAAATAAAGTTAGATTGTGGGTGGCGTGGGCTTGTGCATCACAATGTGACTTAATTTCCACACAAAAGAAATGCTAAAGGAAGCAAAAGTGCTCAGGCCATATAGGGCTCATCATACAGGTTCGCAGTTGTTCTAAAATAAAATATTCACCTCGATCTGCAAGGTGGCAAGGGCGTGCCATCTTTTACCAGCACAGAAGCTGGCTGCTTGGGCACACAAAAGCATTTAAAGCGACATTGTAGCCCATATTAAACATGCCAACTTTGTCCACAATTTATCACGATAATACAACACCCAAAATAACACCCGGTAAGACATGGACCTTGGCTTCAAACTCAAATGCTGGCTTTGTTTACATAAAGCGTTCACGGTCCTGAAGCAATTCTTGCTGATGTACAAAAATTCTCCGACAAAATCAGTGAATTGTTGACGTGGATTTATGAAAGATATTTTGTCTTCTATTTTACAAAGTTAAAAATGATTTATTTCATGAATCAACAGGAAAAATTACTGAGTAAGTTTGTTCACTTTTTGTGTTAAACAGTTTGTGGTCCTTTTGTTTGTTTATCTAAGTGCAAAGTTTAAAAGAATCAAATTACTCATTAACGTCTTCCTTTTATCAGTTTCCCAGCAAAAGAATACAATCATTTAAGCCTGGTCTCTGTTAAGTTTAATTTTAATCATACTTTGATACCTGAACCAAAATTACGAATTATAGCAAATTCTGATATACCAATGCATTGTATTAAAAAGAATTAAAAATGTTTTGAGCATATTTCATGAACACAAGTAAGAGAGGGCTTTATTATTAGATTTTTCTTAAGAAAACTTATAAAAGGGACACGGTTCTGTTACAGATGTGTAAAGCATGAATAACTGAGCCAGTTGTTTTGTGTGTATGTGTGTGCGTGTGTATCTTGTGTTCCATGTTTTACTAATATCAATTTATATGCCAGTACTGATCTGTTCTGGCTTTCGTACAAGCTAATGAGTGTAACAAGCTACCAAAAGTTTGATTGCATAGGAATATAAATTGTATTGAAAAAGCATGTTTCATTTTTGCATAAGTCCACTTTATGTTACAAAACTTCAGCTAATTCCTTTCTGGATGCAAGCTTTTAATTTAGCAGTGTTCTGTTCGGCACGCGAGTTATTTTACAGAGTTTCTGATATTGAATGATTGTGCTGAGATAGCTTCATACTGCGTTCGGCCTGAGTACAGAAACTGACTTATCTTTTGTTTTCCCCAAAGTCTCCCATACTCCTTTCACAGTCACGAGATGGAAAATAGTTTCCACTCCTTTGCAATGCCAGACAACAGAAAGTGTATGATAATGCCTTGGTGTGACTGGATTCCAGTCTTCTGTTGACCTGAAGGAAATGCCTATCCATTGCTCAGCACCCCTCCCTACATGTGCAATTGAGGGTGGGAACTCACCATCTGAGGAATGGGCGCAACCCTGGATCTTAGCAGTTCATGGTGCAGCACAACTGTAACCCAACATCAGCATGTAACCCTCCACCCAAACCAGTTCTAGTTCCGTATCTACCTAAGGCTAGCTCACTTGTGAATTATTGGTGACAGTTAGATGAGAATTAGTTGCAAGTGGGTTGAATGGCAATAAGAGTTTGTCACAAAATGGGTAACTACTGGGCAATATAGATTTCAAAATAGCACAGACATGGGATAATTGTGAATTTAAGACATTAGTGACTTAAGTTCTTGTTGTAGTTTCCTGGAAAAGTGTTAGCTAGGAATGAATATGAATGAAATCTTTTGGCATCGATGGTAGCGGTCAGTAGATGTCAAGTGCAGCCCAAAGTGGGTGGAATTGCTTTTACACGTGTCAGTGTCAAGCTGGCCAGGTTTTGGGTGCTTCTCACTGGCCAGATCTTCACCTTCCTTAGTAAATCATGAAACACATTTCGCATGACTGCAAGCTGACTGAATGTACGTAATTCTGAAGTGGTTTTGTCATCTAAGGTTGTGATTGTAATGATACTTCCATGTTCATGCATTGGTGTGAAAGTGGCAACAGAGCTGCAGAGTTTGGTCTCTGCCCTGGCCTCAAACTGCACAAAAGATGAAGACCATAAAAGATAAGTACAGATGAGAGATGTCACATGAACTTGTCTAGCCTATCCTTCCATAGTCTCGTGGCTCCTTCCCGTTGATCCCATTTCAGAATTTATCTGCTCTTGAATGACAATAGGGCTTTTGGCCCTAATGCTCGAACTGGAAGACAACTCCCAAGTATTGATTGTTATTTAACTTAAGAGCACCTTCCTGAAATATTGGGCTAGATTTAATGCAGCCCATTGTGGCGGGAAACATGGCAGCTGGGCTTACTTAATCATGGGAGAGGCCCTGCATCAGTCTCTTGGTGGTGACAAAATCTCCCCCAATTAAGTGGAAAGGCAGAAGGGGCTGACATGGGATTCCTGGCCATCGGTGGCAGGGTGTTGATTAGGCTCATTAATGAACCAGTGACACCTATTATCCCTGAGCCCACCATTACTTGGTGAGGGCTTGGGGATTAAAATGGGATTGCACTGCTCACTTGTGCCTTCTGACGGTGCCTGGGGGTGGGGTGGGGGTGGGAGTTGGGTGGGGGAGGGGGTGGGGGGGGGAGGGTAGAGGCACTCTGCAACCCCTGCTTCCAGTCCTTGATTCCCCCTTTCACAACAACTTGTCCTTCACTGGTTTGTACTTGAATCCCTTCTGTGACTGTTATGGCTTATCCTGAAACTCTGCTCAGGATTAATGCTTTTGTGCACTACAACTTTATAAGGTCACCACTCAATCTCTCTCTCCAGGAGGCCTTCTTATGCCATCGGGGCTTGACGCCATGTGTAGTCTTTTTTTGTCTGCTGACTGGGAGCCTTGCCCAGTAACAGCACATATCATAGACTTGAATCATGGCACACAGTTTTCTGATCATTTATGCTTGTACTCTACTCCCCTTTTGGTAAACCCAGAAATGCTCATTGTCTCTTTTATAGTGGACTTATCACTTTACAGTCAGGCCTCTAGCCCTGAAAGTTCGCTGGGTGACAGCCAGGTGTAAGTTCCAGGATGTGCCCACTTGTGATTTTGGCCCATGACCTTGGTTATGTCCGATCAACGGAATTCACCTTACTTTATTATTACTGATGGACTCCAGGACTACCATGGCCAAACATCTTGGGTGCTTGCCTGATCAGGGAAGCCAGTGATACCAGAGAAACTATTTGGTCCTCCTTGTGAGGGGGTGAGATTGCTGGGATCCCCACCACTAACAACAACAACCCCCCCCCCGCCACACCCAACCCGCCAAGGAAAGCTGAAACAGAAATATCTGCAACCCAGCCAAATTTCAATTCCGTTCCCTGGCATCAGGTTAGGAATGTAGGAGAAAGGCCAATTGTGGATGCCTGTGTATTTGTACCTCCCAGCCCCTCTGTCTGTCAACATACTTCAATGTCTCTAATAAGTGAAAGCTCCTATTCCTGCGACCAAAATATCCCACATTAAATTGCAACTGCTACCTTTCTGCCTATTCTACCTTTCTGTGGCCTCCTGAGGTATTTTGTAACCCTCTGCATTGTTTGCAAAACCACCTATGTTAGTGCCAAACAAGAATGAACGTGGAGAAATAGTTACCTCCACCGTCCTCCAACACCTCCCAGCAGCATTTGGTGGAAGCCTTGGAAGCAAGTCATCAACCTACGCTTTCATCTTCTGTAGTGTCAGAACAATTTTATGGGAATAGGCAACAAACGAAGGAGGAGGGTTACCAAACCATGCATGAGCAAGTCATTTTTTTACTAACTTGAGTGTGCTGGTTCTGTCTTTTGTTAACCTAATGACTTACTCAGTAATTAACTTCATTGTTTTTATCAAATCTAGCCATTGGAGAAACATTTTAAATACCAAACCTTCCTCAATATATTTAATGTATTTTCCAATTCTGTAAAATCTGGTGGGATGCCTTGGCTATTTTCTTTGGGCGGGGTTTGATGCTGGTGTTTTGAGAGTGTATTGTCCCATCACTGAACTCTTCATTTCATTTTTTAAAATTCTGTAATCGCTCCATTTGAAATTGAAATTTATGATTCTTTTGTTGTGTGAAAGAAACTGCCGTGGTCACATAATGGTCATTGTGTTCCTGGTGGTGCTGTTGTGAAGCTATTGATATTAGTGCATGATATTTTACAACTCAGAAATATATTTCCTAATCATGGCTACAAACATGGTTTCTAGATTCATTGATTACAGTTAATAAGTTTGTTCAATGAATTCTGCATGTTTATTCCAAACCTTTCTGACTGAATACATTTCGATGATTCAAAAAAAAATCATATTAATCAAAACATGATTGTTGAAAACCATTTTTGGATGTTTTTCTATATGAAGCTGAATGCTTCACTTAAAACGATGTTTAATAACAATTCAAATTTTGTCAGTCTTCTAAACGTGTTATAAATGTGCCAGGTGCTTCATTTACCTGTTCCTCATGCAGCGGGAAGGGGATACAGCTGTGGAAATGTCATTAAAACTGTCCTCCATTGATGTTGTCTTGTTGCATGACTTACCGTGTTGTGTGTGTCGCCTGACTAATCGTTTGCATCTGGCTGCTTCATTAAACAGAGAAATATCAGCATGCTGATCTGTCCGCCTTTCGCACCCTGCCTTGTACAGCTTTTCAAGTAATGATGATATGCCGTTATTTAAGATATAAGTTGCATCTGTACTAAAATGAAAAACGCACCAAAGCCTAAACCCAAAGTAAATGGTTTGAATGTTAACGTTTGCATTCCGCCTAGTGAATAATTTTAAAGAAAAATGTTCCTAGCTAGCTTGTTTGAAAGTGTTCTATTAAATGTCTGAGCTCCGGATGAATGCATTGCAACGACTACCTAAAAGTAATACCTAAATGTTTGCAGTTTAGAGACTGAGATGGAACCTGCATGCTCCTGCCTTTGTTTTGGTCATTCATGTGGAATGCTGAAATTGAGGCCAAATCCCTACCAAAAACAAAGGAGGATATGACAGCAAGTCAGTTGCTGGCATTTCCCTTGATGGCTGTATCTGTCTTCCACAGGGGGAAGGTATACACCAAATCCGGGAAGCTTTGAAGATTTTAGCAGAGAGGGTATTAATCTTGGAGACTATGATTGGTATTCATGGTGAGTAAAGGGAATAGAAAGATGTTTGCACCGTATGGTCAGGCACAACCAGCCACACAACAGAACATGAAAAAGTCTAGAGTTTAAATCTCAACTTTGCTTGCAACAATTGCTTCTAGTTTGGATTGGGTAAGTCACATCTGGTGTAGGGAAAGAGTTGGACTTAAATCAAAAGATGCTTGCACCATGTTGACAAACAATGTTTTTTATTGTGTGTCTGAGTGTGATGTCCAGTTCCCGGTACAAATCCTTACTATAACACTGTTATTTATGTGTGTATGGGGTTAACCAAATACCCAGACACTGCAACGAAGGGAACTAGGAAAGTCCATGATACACTCCAAAATAATCTCCTGCATTGTACTTCAATCGAAATATTAAAATGATTTGAAATTCACAATGGAAAACCTGCAAATAATCTCCAAAAAAAGTACCAGCTGATGATACTGGTTTTATTTGCAGTTGAGTCAATTTCCAAAAGCTTACAAACCGCTGCTTAATAAAATTGGACTTTTTTTCCTTGAGTGTTAAATAAACAGGTATATTTGCCACGATGAATTAATACAAACATGGTTTGGCCTGGTTCCCAAGTCCTGATCATAACTATTTTTTTAACTGGGGTACAAAACATTTTCTGTTGCTGTTTTTAATCTCTACCAGGCTGTTAGTTGGCAGATGTTCCAAGATCTTCAAGCTGAATTAGAAGTTCTGGCTAGAAGGGTAACCTTACTGGAAGCCATCGTGTGGCCAGGTAACCAAGTGGTCAACCATTAAAAGTTGCAGTGTTTGTGACGGCAAATGGCCCCAAACATTTTGTTACAACTGAACAATCCTCCACAGATGCTGTTAGAAGCGATGAGGAGTTATATTTTGTTATACTTGTTTTATTACTGTGATATTTCAATTACATTTCTGATGATCTTCAGGTAACGGAAGGATTCTATGTAATTCTTACAAAAATGATCCTGTCAGTGACAAAATTAAGGCGAAAATCAGCTTGAAATTATCATACCATCTTACAAAAAGCTTTCTTCCGTTTCACAGTTCCCAAAGTATATTCAGCACAGATCTCCACGATGTAACTGGCATTTATTTTAAATAAAACATGTCAGGAGCATGTGACATAAGTGAGAAAGGTGACAATGCAGTGGGAAAATGTTATATTATAGAATAATATGTACAACAGAGAGGACTGGACTGTCATCATTCACAAGCCACAGGAAACCATATTGGAGCTGCTGTTGTTAAATGACTTTGAAGATGGAATATAATCCAAGTGTGGTGATATCAAATTGGGTGTGGTAGCCAATGTGTAATAATCCAAAGGGACATCAACAGCCTAGGTAAATGGGAAATCAATCCCGTGTTAATTGGTATTCTCATATGCAGGAGGTCACTGGAGAATGATCATCTGTTCACAGTTGCTATCAAACCATCGTTGTTGGGGAAATATAGCTCTGTGACTGTGGTTGATTAGCCTTTTGACACCACCTGGATGTAAACATGAAAATGGCTACTTGGGAAAAGTATGGTTGGCTTCTGGTGGCATCTTGGAACCACACCACACTGTGGAGTTTCTTGGCTTCAGAAGTAGGTCATGAGGTTAAAATTGAATAATGGAGGAGAAAATGGCGTAACAAAATAACAGCTGCAACAAAGGTATTGAACAATAACTACTGGCCCTCTTAACTATATCCCAGGAACATTTAAGTGAAGAGAGAATAAATGGTAAAAATATATATATTTAGGGCAGCACGGTGGCACAATGGTTAGCATTGTTGCCTGCGGCGCTGAGGACCTGGGTTCGAATCCCGGCCCTGGGTCACTATCCGTGTGGAGTTTGCACGTTCTCCCCGTGTCTGCGTGGGTTTCACCCCCACAACCCAAAGATGTGCAAGATAGGTGGATTGGCCACGTTAAATTGCCCCTCAATTGGAAAAAATAATTGGGCACTCTAAAATTAAAGAAATATATATATATTTTATAAAATCTCCAAACATATCTTGCAAAACATGAAATTGGAATATGTGTTCCAGTGGAGTAATTTGCCCCTTTATGCTCTTCAGCGCCACTTCTTTGGGATGCCTACCCCTTGCTTTGCCTCATCTTTTACACTTATCCTATAGCCATTCCATTGACTGAGATTGACTTGTAACTTGCGATTGTAAATACGACTCGGGAGTGTTTTTGTACCATTAATACACAAAAATTATAGTCAGTGCTTCTTTAACAATTTAAACTATATAAATTACCAAGCTACATGACAGTTTATTTTACACAAGGCCTCAGTACTCAATGTGCATTCTCTGTATAAAGAACCTGCTGCATTGACTTCTACCAACAAGTAAATCATTAATTCTTTCACAATTTCCTTTGTAAATTTGAGTTGCAGTACAAAAGCACATAGACTCAAAATTAATATCTGACTAAAATTAAAATGTAGTCACATGTTGCAAATCAAAAAATAGACAGTATTTAATAATGCTGTGGCAGTATTAAATATTACGTATCACCGAAAAAAGTTGTCAAAACTTTTCATTTTGCACTCATCAGAGCAGCAATCACAAGAATACCAATGTCAGGGAAACAACAACTTTATACAGTATGAGAAGAGAGTGCTGATTGATTCTCAAGTGGATTCTCATTGGTAAAGGCATTGCCATGGAGGATGCACTAGTTAATAATGACTGACAGTTAACTGTCTAGCATGGTCTGAAAGTTTAAAACAGGCAGCTTGACTCTGATTGGTCAAGGCATTGCCCTGAGGGATGAACCAGAAAATGGCTGTCATTTATTTTGTTTAGGTGTAATAGGCACAACCTGTGTATATGTTCCTTCTGTCTACAAAGAACAGGGTCCTGTGTATTATATATTGTAGCTCCGAGTACACTCAAATGTACCACATTGTGAGTCCAACTGTCGATCTTAATTTGGTTGTCAATGTAATTTTAGCACAATTTGAGGATTATTTAGTAAATGTCGTCCAATCACGGAATCAAATCTAATGTTGGACACTGTGTTTTGAGTTTTCCAAGAATGGAGTGGTTGAGTAGTCTGTAACTTGTCATTTATCGAACAGCGGAAGGGACATGCTGTTTGATACATGCTACATATATTAATACACAGGGCCCTATTTTTTGCAGACAGAAAGAACATGTACACACGTTGTGCCTGTTTTTACATAGATAGATTACATAGAACATACAGTGCAGAAGGAGGCCATTCGGCCCATCGTGTCTGCACCGACCCACTTAAGCCCTCACTTCCACCCTATCTCCATAACCCAATAACCCCTCCTAAACGTTTTGGATACTAAGGGCAATTTAGTATGCCCAAACCACCCAACCTGCACGTCTTTGGACTGTGGGAGGAAACCGGAGCACCCGGAGGAAACCCACGCAAACACGGGGAGAAGTGCAGACTCCGCACAGACAGTGACCCAGCGGGGAATCGAACCTGGGACCCTGTCGCTGTGAAGCCACAATGCTATCCACTGTGCTACCCGTGTTTCCGTCAAACAAAATAAGCGATAGACATTCGCTGGTTCATTCCTCAGGGAAGTGCATTGACCAATCAGTCAAGCTTCCTGGCTTAAATTTTTAAACAATGATTGACAGTTAACTGTCAGTCACCATTAACTGGTGCACTCTCCATGTCAACACCTCTTATCAATAACAGTCTACATGGCAACCAATCAGCACTCTCTTTTCGTACAGTATAAAGTTGTTGTTTCCTCTGACATTGCGATTGTCCTGATGAGGGCAAGACCAAAAGCTTCAACGACATCTTTTTTTGGTAATACTCCCAAGTTATGCAATACCAAATGTCTATTTATTAAATATTAAACAGAACTCATGTTTCTTAGTTTTATCTGCTGTCATCTTTATTTTACCATTTAAAACTGCTCCACATAATCTTTCAGATATACCTTTAAATTTAGTCAAAGAATATATTGGTGACAGAGAAATATGATGATGTTTAATGTTGGGCATATCATAATTATAATTGCCAAATAATTTATAATGGTTTAAAACTATTTAGGTAAGTGGTGAAAAATGTTGTGATATTACTAAAACACAGCCTAGACGAAATGGGAAAGTGTTTGCTCAAGTTGCATAGTCTATAAAGGCCCAGTAAGAGAAAACACTAATTTTAATACAATAAAATACCTGCTGTGCATTTTAAAATAAAATACGTAAAGTCTTCTCAAGATACCTACACGGTATTGTAATGCTTGACTGGCCCAGTTTAATTTATGCAAGGAATATGTACATTTGTTATGCAAAACTGTCCACAATTGTATGTGGGCCGGTCAAGGCCCATGACCACTCGTTCCAATTTTTATTTTATTCTTTCATTGGATCTGGGAATCACTGGCCCCTTTATTGCCCTTCCTAATTTGTTGCCCTTGAACTGAATGGCTTGCCAACCAGGCCATTCCAGATGACAACATTGCTGTGGATCTGGAGTCACAGGTAGGCCAGACCAGGGAAGGATGACAGATTTCCATCCCTGAAAGTCATTCATGAACCTGATGGATTTTTACAACAATCAATGATAGTTTCTCGGTCACTATTACAGAGATTATCGTTCCAGATTTTGTCAACTGAATTTAAATTCCAGTGCCTGCCACAGTGGGATTTGACCTCATATCCCCACAGTATTAGCCTGGGCCTCTGGATTCCTAGTTCAGTGACATGACTGCTACACCATCATGTTGCCTTAAAGCGAGGGCGGGGTGGGTCTTAAGTGAGCAATTATTGGCCATTTAAGGGCTACGTCCCATTGGCTGAGCTTGTGAGGCTGGCAGGAAGTGTTCGGGGACAGTGAGGAGGCCCGGTGGGCCACCCAGCTCGGGCGTCGGGCGGGAAGGGAGGTTGCCTCCCTCAATAGCTCCCTTTCCACATTAAGGCCAATATGATTGGCGAGTAGCTTTCAGAGGCTGGACATTTTCCTGAGTAAGGGGTGCAAGTCTGGTCTCCAGCCAAATCATACTCCTCTGTATCTAAAATGACTGTGAGGTTGCTATGATAGGCAGAGATGCGTTGTCTGCTGTCGACTCTTTGGGTGGTCCATCGTCTGATAGGTCTGCCCTGCATTTCTGCATATAATTACATATTAATGATATTGTTCATGTGATATGGATTCATCTCAAAAATTAAAGCCTCAAGTATCCACAAGAGGCTGAGCTCAACATTACATTCTATGAAATGGTTTGACTTTAAGTGTGTAAATATTTTCATTATTGGTAATAAGTAACAATAATAAAAGGCCAAATTATTTCTTGATGAGTGAATTTATTAAATAGGTTTTGTAAATTTTAATCCAGCAAAGGCAGCAGCATTTCAGTCATATGTAGAGTTGTCAGGTACTGCATTTAGCATTTTTTAAACATCCTCTCAATTCTTGTTATCTCCATAACACTGTAAAACCTGCGATAAATCTAATACTGAATTATCATAGTGTTCAGCAAAATGCATATTTTCCCCGTGTCTGCGTGGGTCTCACCCCCACAATCCATAAGATTTGCAGGGTAGGTAGATTGACCATGCTAAATGCAGCATGGTAGCACAAGTGGATAGCACTGTGGCTTCACAGCGCCAGGGTCCCAGGTTTGATTCCCGGCTTGGGTCACTGTCTGTGCGGAGTCTGCACGTTCTCCCCGTGTCTGCGTGGCTTTCCTCCGGGTGCTCCGGTTTCCTCCCACAGTCCAAAGACGTGCAAGTTAGGTGGATTGACCATGATAAATTGCCCTTAGTGGCCATAAAGGTTAGGAGGGGTTTTTGGGTTACGGGGATATGAGGGCTTAAGTGAGTCGATGCAGACTCGATGGGCCGAATGACCTCCTTCTGCACTGTATGTTCTCTGTGCTATGTTTTAAATTGCCCCTTAATTGGAAAAAAAAGAATTGGGTACTTTGAATTTAAAACAAGAGTTCAGCAAAATGGTTACTGACTCTCAACTCAATTGTTTACGCTCTTTGCCAAGTTCTAACTTTACACCCAAATGCATTTTCTTCATGTTTTCTTTCTTTCTGTCCCTCTCTTCACAATGTGCGGAACACGTTAAAGTGAAATGATCTGTTCTACAGAAGTAACAATATTTCTCTCTCTGCTGTCGCAGATGCCGGCATTTCAAAACTGCTCATCTATCAAAATGTCAGTCTACCTCAAAAAATAACTGATTTATTTTGGTTTGGAGACTTCCTTTGCTTTGCTTTGTCCTGAGAAGACCCTAGCTGTTGCTGCTCCCATCCCCATTGCTATCTGAGCACAAGCGGGCTAAATTGGATAGACCCAAAAAATAGGAGTAAAGATCGTCATGCATGACTGGTCCACAGCCAGCAAGCTGTCTCTCCATTTGAATGGCCTAATTGCCAGGGACGCATAAGCAGAGGGCCCAAAATCATGAGTGGCTAGAACCAGTTCAACCGAGCCTGCACTACTGAATAGGGGAGGTGCACTGTGGCTGGAGCAGATGCTGCAAGTTATGGTTGAAGAGAATCTGACCTGGAAAAGAGTGCGGAATGGTACAATGTGGGAGAGAGAGGGCTGCAAGGCTTTCAAACTCTGCACTGGATCGAATATGGATGATGTTGGATGAGGATGTAGAAAGGAAGAGGAGATGCCCTACAGTGGGGAAAGGGGTGCCTCCAGGCACACAGTCGAAGGGCAGCAGGAGCAGATAGCTATGGAGGCCAGTGTCTGGAATCAAACCACAAGGAACTGGATGCAGTGCCGCAAGAAATTCAATGACCTCTCATGGGTGGTCAAGATCAGAGAATGCGTCCTTGATTGCCATATTCGATCAACTCTACCAAAAGTTTCAGACATTGCTCAATTTACTAAAGCCCCTTAACTCACCTACCAACGATTCCTACCAACTGGGACTCGAGCCCACCATTCATATGCTTCACCTCACCCTCACAGACACATGGCGCTGATGCAAGCCTCACACCCACATCTCGCAGATTGCACAGACTCTCAGCTATTCAACTACGTCAACCAGCCAGGCCACACAACACTCACTAAACACACCATCCCTCACCCTTGCATGAAAAGGGTGATTTAGCAGAAGTAGTTGGAGAAAACTAGATGGGAGACAGGGCCATGTATGTGCTAAACCCCATGAAGTAGATGGTGTTGCCCATTATTCAAAAAACCATTGCTGAGGCTGTGGCAGTGACATTGGCAGGGCTAAAACCATTGAAGATGGTGGTATCCTTCTGTATAATCCTCCTTCTCACATCCCATTTCCCCCTATTTCCGACACTCTTCTAATGTACAAGCTGCAGATGGTATAAAGCTGCACCTTTCGCTTTTCCCCTCCCAGCACCACAATTCTACCTTTGAACCTTTCTCTTTCAGATACCCAAGAGGGGCAACCTGACCAGGCAGTAGAGAAGCACCAATCTGAGACTGATGAAGAAGACACATCACCTTCGCTTGACTTCACAATCTCAGCCGCCAGATTAAATACTGAAACTACACGTATCTTAGGGAGGGGATTGATATCTGCACCTGCCGAGACATTGGGCACGAGTGAGCTGCAAACAGCACACGGGGGAACAGATCACACACGCTCCAGCTTGCCAGAGTGATAGATTGACCATAGGTTCCACTTTTGCGGACTTAGATGGGGACTTCAATGAGACAAACTACAGAAAGAACGCTGATGGGTGTGTGCAGCAAAATGCTTGATGTATTAGGAAGTCTACCTGAAAGCCTGCAGTCAGCGCCAAGGAGTGGGTCTGGCATCAAACTAAAAGGAGCTTTGTGCAGTGATTGGATCCCATCATTTCCACATGGAGGTAGACTCCATTCACATACTCACAAACCCAACCATGACACAGCACTTTACGGCCAATGGTGCAGCATCCATTGCAGCACAAGCAGCAGCCACCCAACATCTGAATGCTGCCATGCAAACTCAGACTATTGTCTTCATGGCTGTGGATTACAAAGTAGCTTATGGGCTGCCATGGCAGTCCACCAATGTGACCTCTAAGAGTTTATTTGGATTGCTGGGATGCTTTGGACCCGTGGGAATGACAGTGTTTCCATGGAGCATGAGCCTGATGTCCTCTCTCAAGGAGGTGGCATTTTTCCGCCAGTGCCCTTGCTGATGCTGGTCAGCCAATTTAACCAGACTGCTGCCACCCGAGTTTTGGTGGTGCAATCTACTGCCAGGCCTTCTAGGCCACATGTCATGTGGCAGCATGGTTTCCATTGCACGCAAGCTGTGCATGTGTGCGATTTGCTTACTGATACCAGGGGCTGGTTTAGCTCACTCGGCTAAATCGCTGGCTTTTAAAGCAGACCAAGCAGGCCAGCAGCACGGTTCGATTCCCGTACCAGCCTCCCCGGACAGGCGCCGGAATGTGGCGACTAGGGGCTTTTCACAGTAACTTCATTGAAGCCTACTCGTGACAGTAAGCAATTTTCATTTCATTGATGTGAAATCAGTCTATGATTTGCCATGGTGGCCCAAATGGAGCCAGGTCAATGAACTGTTCCAAAATGGAGGCTGTCAGGATAGCAGGATTCACTGCCTTTAGTCGCAAATCATCTGGAGTCCCGTTAGGTTTAGCTTTCACTGTAGGGTAGAGTTGAGATGTGGCACTTGTAAAGCAATGGGCATGCAGGCACCAGTTTACTGCACCACAGGAAGCTTGCCGTCCCAGCGAAGTCGCATGTTCATTCCGTCAGCTTGTCTCTGGCATGCATGAATGAAACATAGTTAGCTTTTCTTGAATAGAGAGTGAGTGACCTCCTTACACAACAGTGGATGACATGCTGCAAGATGTTGCCATTATCTCTGGTGCCAATCCAGAAGGAGCCAAAAACATAAACCTTCTTTCTCATGGTCATCCTCACATGTTCTTGCTCTGCTCTGAGATTGCAGGCGTGATTGAACGGGAAAAAAGTCCCGTTTTGGGCGTGTTTACCGGGGTGTTTCTTGGTGCCTGCAGCGAATGCCTCCAGTGTGCCCAGGTGGCACTGTTGGGCTGGCAGGGGCACTGCCCAGAGTCCGAACATCCAGGGACCTCCAACGGTCTGGGAGACACCACATGATTAGTCCATGTTTGTGTGCACCAGTACTAAACAGGACTGTGGCAAGGTCTCCCAGGCATGGGCATTTGTTCCTGGGCCTCGGGAGCATCGGCACTGGCATATTTAAGTGAGTCTAACTGCTTGGTGACAGTCTTTGACTCTTTCGCCACCCCCCTCCCCCGCAACAAAATTGATGTTGGAACCCAGCCAGCGAGGCTAGCCATCAACCTGGCCGTTGCTGCTGTCGCAGATGCATGGCTGCATAAGCACCAAGGCTAGTCCAGGGAAGATGCTGCACGACAGGAGCCTGCCCCAGAACAGCAGGGCCCAGCTGGTGAGGCACAAGAGCCAGCCGTCCGAGGAGGAGGTGTGAAGGTGAAACCGCATCTGGCCACGTTAATACGGTCGGTGCTTGTCCTTCAAGAAGCTCCCAGACCATGGGCTGGATTCTCTGTTTTTGGGACTATGTACCCACGCTGTCGTAAGAACTGTGGACTTTCACGCCAGAAAAACTGTCGAGAAAGGGCCACATATTCCTAGCCCTGCATGGGGCTAGCAGTGAACCAGCGTGAAACTAGCAGCTTTTGCTGTATATAAGGGCCCCTGCATTTCCAGATCAGAGGTCGCACATGCGCACGACGGCAGCCTCCAGCGGCTGCGCCATGCTCCATGGCAGACTCAGACTGTAGAGTTGGACCTTAAACATAGTGCCCTCCGATTGGCCCGCCCCCGACCAGGGCGGCTACAGACTCAGTCCGTACCAACAGGACCATGTTAGATCCACGCTGTCGGGATTTCAGCCGGTCGGGGGCGGAGAATGGCGGGGCGGGCCTCCAGCGAAGGTTACAGGTAGGGGATACGCGTCGTTTATCGGGGCCCGGAGAATCGGGGAACTGGCTCCGGTCCCGATTCCATGTGGGGAAATGTATTTCTGCCTTGATGCCGGCCGCGATTTCGGCATCGGGGTGAGGAGAATCCAGCCCCACGTGTGCCATTCTTGGCTCTGGCTCACTAAAGAAACCGTGCGACACCTGTGCCTGGTGGCGATGTACCTGGAACTGCGAGGGTTAGGAGGAGGACACCTGCTCCCGGTGGCTGTCGAGTTGACACTGGCCCTCAACTTCTATGCCAGTATTTAGTCATCTGCAAATTTAGAGATATTACATTTAGTTCCCTCATCTAAATCATTGCGAATAGCTGGTGTCCTAGCACTGATCCCTTCAGTATCCCACTAGTTACTGTTTACTCTTTGTTTTCTGTCTACCAACCAGTTTTCTATTCATCTCAATACACTACCTCCAGTCCCATACGCTTTCATTTTACACACTAATCTCTTATGTAATTTATAGAATCATAGAATTTACAGGGTAGAAGGAGGCCATTTGGCCCATCGTGTCTGCACAAGCCCTTGGAAAGAGCACCCCATTTAAGCCCATGTCTCCACCCTATCCACATAACCCAATCCAACCTTTTTGGACACAAAGGGCAATTTATCATAACCCAATCCACCTAGCCTGCACATCTTTAGACTGTGGGAGGAAACTGGAGCACCCGGAGGAAACCCACGGGAAGAATGCGCAGACTCCCCATCGATCAGTGACCCGAGACAGGAATCGAATCTGGGACCCTGGAGCTGTGAAGCAACTGTGCTAACCACTGTGCTACTGTGCTGCCCACATTGCAAATACATTTGATGCATAACCCCTTTGTTCTGGTCAACCCTAAAAGGATTTCATCGGTGTATTTTAAGGCTCCAGCCAAACATTAACCAAATCCTTTTTTCAGGCGCTGGGTATTCTAGTATTTTTTATTTTTATTGTAATAGATTTACTTGATCGAACCTAAAAAGTCACAAGTCATTTTTTTTCCTGATACAATAACTCGTGCACTGTTGTTAATTGCCAAAACCATAATATATACACTAAAACTGAGGGGGCTGTTGCCTTTCATAAAAGTCAACTGGAAAGGGCTAATTGATAAAGAGTATATAAAGAATATTCTTTTTTAAAATTAGAAATTTGTTTGGTCCCCAATTCCCTAAATCTGATGAAATGTACAACCTGAAAATATCACTCTTTTTCTGTCAGAATTATACCCTGTATTAAAATTGAGAGAAACAACACAAGTATTTGCTTTGACTTAAGTGTGCAGCAATTAAACAGGCTAGTCAAGCCACCTCATCTTTCGATGTTTAAAGTTTCAGACTAATTCCACTCAATTGTGGCAAACCTGGAATTTTCAAATCTGCCCTAATAATTTCCTCTTATTTCTACAAGCTTTATCAATACTAAATTCTTGAGAAACACCAGAAGACAGGAACTGACTGCAAGTCCTGCATGAAATAATTTTAATGTGTTTTAATTCAGCTCTCAGAATTCTGAAGATAGTCTGAAAATGATTGTGATTGTTGTGACCATGGGAATGCTTTTTTGCATTCACATCAAATTTCTCTCTGCTATTTTAATTGGAGTGTTAACCCGTTTACATTGAGGTGCAAAAACAATCATTAAAATAGCTGAGGAATATTGTACATTAACGCATACATAAATATTGTTCACAGTCATTTCCAGCCTAGGCATTTCAAATTCCGACAATTAAATTACACCTCGTAAAATGCTGTGCTTTAATGGTCAATATTCTGAACATACAATTCAAACTCCATTCTTCAACCAGTGTGCTTCACATAAATAACTTCATCTGATGCTGCTACGATTGAATTGAAAATGTAACGCTGAGATTCAACAAATTGGCTCTCTCTTGTGTTTTTTAAACAGTACTTTCCTTTCTGCCCAAGTTCCTGCCCAACTCAATTTACTATGTTGTCTTCATCATAACAGAACCTGATCATGGATCTGGAGTAGATCCCTACGCGACTGTACCTCCAAATTTCTTCAGAGGCAAGAGAGGCAGCTTTGCAGCCTACAAGATTATCTCACACAGGCTTGCACATAAAACTGGAGAGAAATGATTCAGGACAATGTTAATGTCAACAAATGTAAACGGTGTGGTGCCTTCCTGAAAAAACATGTGGTATACTGGGGTAAGCAGATTACCAAACCACTGGAATTGTTCATAAAGCGTTTATTTTGTCCTGTGCGTAATACATCACTGGACCAACTGGACGTGCCTCGTCCAACTGCGAGCATTTTGCTCTATCCGTGCTGAAAATAACTTGTGTTTTAGGCTGCTTTCTTAATGGGAATCTCAGAGATCTGGTAGAGACGTCACAAAATGTGTCACCATTTGATTACTATTCTGTGTTTTTTTACATAAATTTAGCCTCTGGTGAATATTTCATAAGGCAGCCACTCTCATATATTTGTGAAAGTGTTTACTTTGCATTTACTTTTTATCACAAGTAGATTACTTTTTCGAAAATGCTGTATAACCATACTATTGCCATCAGTCTACATGATGTATTTCTAAAGATAATGTAGTGGTATTACATGAAACAAAATAATTGTTTAATGAGACACTCTCCCTTGGTCACCTCCTTCCATATCGTTCTCTCCAAAATGATCACCATTTATGACAGAATACTGGCTCCATTCCATTTTATGAATCTAACAATCTCTGTGTACTCAGGGTCTTTCTACTTGTGTTTTTTTGATTTGAAGTAGGTTTGCCAGTAATTATTACTTAATTGGAATGTAAATAATTTTAGATCAAAGGGAAGAAACAATTACAAGAGATTTAAATTTTTAATTTCTCTCTCATTTTTGGAAGGTGTCTTAAAAGATCAAGGAAAGCAGCCTTGTTACTTTGCAAATAGCATGGTTGCATTGGAAGGTACACGTTTAAAGCCCACCTTTTGAATTAAAGCTGGCAATGGTTTGCATTTTAATGCATTCTTGAAAGCTGGAATGAAAGCCTGGGAGAAGTTTATCAAATGGGATCCTGTCTCTTTAAATTATATTAGAGCTACTTTACTGATTCTCTTACATTTATGGTAACAGCAATAAGGGATAGTAAAGCAAATCTTATTTTCAGTGAACCATTGAAGCTGTTTTCCTATGGTCGGATTAAATGTAATTTAGAAATGTTGTTTTGTAGCATATTGAAATGATCCATGCATTACTCAAAAATATTAATCCCAACAAACACTGCCTTTTTCTATTACATTTGAACATTACATACCAGTAATTCCTTAACATTTGTAACTCTTATTAGAAACTGTATTTTGTAGCTTTAAAGGGCATACATTAAAATAGATAGCAAATCAACAAAAACAATGTTGACTAATTGCACATCCAATTTAAAAGTCACAAGACAACAGAGGACTGCAACTTAAAATTCTGGATCAAAATAAACAGGACATTTTACCATCAAAGCATGAAAATATAAAGTATTTATGTGCAGATATCTCTGAGTTTGTACTTGAAGGTAGCATTTCAATTACAGTCATTTTGGGCTGTAACAGAATTATGTGTGTGTCTTAATGGTGCTCAGTATGCAATGTTTAATATTATAATTAAGACAACATGTGTTTCTGATTTCAGTTTGCTATTTGTTTATCTACAGATTCTGTATCTTGAATATGGGCTTTTAATGCAGGTTGCTCGCAAAAGTATTCACTTAAGTATATTTACGATGTACAACTTTGGTAACATTGTGTTTTCATATACAGTCTTAAAGGGCGTACTTAATTTTCAATACAGAGCACTGTTTTATACCAACCATGAGACATGTGTCATTAAAAGGTAAATTAAGTCTTATGACCTATTTGTTTTGATGCTTTGCTTTAATTTTAAAAATATTTTATTGCTGTATAAAGACAAAAAGAAATGTAAAAGTCACTCATGTGACCAAAGTTGGTTACAGGTTTAAGCTATTACACTTTTGTAGGAACCAGTTTGAATTAATTTTGTTAATAATGTTTATTCATAATCTCCATGACTTTTCACATCATTCCAAACTTACAATAAGATACAATTTTAGCGCTTGGCTGTACAGAAATGCTTTAGAAATATATGTATTTCACTTTATGACAGGCTTCATGCCAAATACTTCACACTTGGCACAGCCAGGTAGAGAACAGATTTCAAAACATCAAAACCGTACCAGCTTGTCCAGCATTCCTTTCAACGTATACAAATATTATTGATCATTCCGGAAATATATTGTTGAAAAATGACCACTGGGCACGGAAATTTAAGGAACAATTTTATTGGTACATAAATGCAAATGTACAAAAATGGATTGAACTGTGTTGATATTTAATTTTTCTGACCCATTCAAAGTAGCATTGAATGGCTGTATTGATATCTGCTTTGAGGACCCTATAAAGTCATTTGCTTTGGCGGGGGGTATTATTTAGCAGTGCCAGTAACATTCACTTAGATATCGGTTTCATATTTGCAGTCACAACAGCATCCTCTCCAACTTGATCTTCCACAAGGAGGTTAATGGCACCCTCTACCTTTCCTGATGCTGCCAGCGCTAAAACAGCCTTTTCTGTTGAAAAGCCCATCTGTTTTAATTGTTGTAGCCTGAGCGAGAGAGAGAATGAAAGCAAATGTTAAGTACTGTATTGCATAAAGGATTATGTGTAGTACATGGGAAATGGTATTCTAATTATAGTTCCACTCATGAAATCCATTGAGAAAGTTGCAGTCATTTTTCAACAGAATGATCGACGAGGCAGCTCATCACATGGACATAACAGGGTTATTTTTTTTTACTTAGGCTGTTGGTTTAAAATAGATGATATTGAATGGAACAGATCATTTGAGCCCTCAAGGCTGTCCATCATTCAATAAGATTATGGTTTATTCTCTGCTTCTGCAACACGTTCCTGAACCATCTCAACTCCCTTGATTCCCTGAGTATCCAAAAATGTCAATCTCTCACTTGAAATATATTCAACAACTAAGCATCCAAGCTGCCTGCGGCAGAGAATTCCCAAGATTCATAACCCTTTTGTGTCCAAAACAGCCCAATCCTTATCCTGAGACTATGGTCCCCTCCCAGTGTCCACCCTGTCATGTTCTTTAAGAAGTTCACACATCTCAGTGAGATCACTTCATTCTTCTAAACTCTGAGGAATAATAATAATAATAATCTTTATTAGTGTCACAAGTAGGTTTACGTTACATTGCAATGAAGTTACTGTGAAAATCCTCTAGTTGCCACACAACAGGGCCTGTTCAGGTACACGGAGGGAGAATTCAGAATGTCCAGTTTACCTAACAAGCATGTCTTTCGGGACTTGTTGGAGGAAACCCGCGTAGATGGGAAGAGTCCACAAAGACAGCGACCCAAGCTGGGAATCGAACCCAGGTCCCTGGCACTGTGAACCAACATTGCTAACCACTGTGTTACCATGCCACCCTAGTCTATTCAATCTCCTCTTGTAGGACAATGAGCTCATTCCAGGAATCAATCTAGTAGCCTTCACTGCACTCCCTTGAAAGCAAGTACATTCTTTCTTAAGGTGACCAAAATAAGACCAAATAATGTGGACTTACCATTATCCTGTGCAATTGGCGGTCTATTATATAATCCCCTTGAATTTCTCTTCCACGGAATTCAGTAGAAAAGAGAATGAGTTGTGGAAAATGGCTGGCTAATTCAATGTTACCCACTTTAAACCAAAGTTAAATCTACCCTCTGTGAGCCATAGCCCTGTATAATGAAAGGCTGTCTGCTTAGCGACAAAGACAAACCATTAACAAGCACATTTTTGAGAGGATTCATGAGCTATGCTCAGCCAATTACAGCACAATTAGATCCAGGGCTGCACTAAACCTCTCATCGAGAAGACCATTGGGATTCTCTTAGTTCCGCTGCCAGGACATATCTGGTGGCCTCTTGCAAAAAGTCTACAAAGTGTCCTATTTGATATTGGTTTGTTCTAAACTGCTGTAACAACAGTGACCATCAGCATTATGAGGGAGATGACACTGACAGCATAGATGATAGTGAGGATGCCAATGGGTATTTTGAATGTGATTCCAACCATTTTTGGATTAAATGTGATTCGAACCATTTTTGGAAGCCTGCTGTTAAGAGATTGGATTGGAAACTATTTCTGTGGACATGTAATTTCAGGACTCGATAACAGTAATTGCAGGCAACTGAATTTAACTGCTTGTTAATCCTTCCGAAACTTAGGCAGCGGAATTGTTCATCGGCGGGATCCTCTGGTCCATCGACAGCGCACCCACGCCCACGAGTTTCCCGACGGCAAGGGGATGGGCACAATAGGAAACCCCATTGGCCCGCTGGGGGGAAACGGAGAATCCCGCTGCAGGCGGGGGTGCACAGCGCCAGAAAACACGGCTGGCAGAACAGAGAATCCCGCCCAGGATTTTCTAAAACATTTTTGGTAAATTGTATTTACTAAGTGCCTAATAATCTTTTATTGTCAGTTACCTACCGGAGTGAAGAGACTGAAGATTTAGGTATTTCCAATTTACTGCTCTGCCGGATTCCAGATTCTTGCAAGGAGGCGACAACACCAGCATGAAAAAGGTCCTCATCCGTGAGAAGGCCACAAGCAGCAGCAGAATAAATATTATCCGGATTCATGTGATAAAATTCAGAGAGATGAGAGTTTGGGTCCACTTGTCTGGGATGTGTAAAATCATATTGGCTGTACAGGTCACCTTGTAAATAATTGTTGTGTGCAGATCCACTGTGAGGCTGTGAAACCGGCAACGTCTGGTTGGAGGTTCCAGTCCACTGAGAATCCATCTCAATATTGTAGCTATTGCTTTCTCTTGTTGCAAAGTCAACAGGGGCAGCCGTTGAGTGAGCCATTGAAAATTGGTGAGTATCATAGGCCTCTGTCACAGGATGAAATCTGCAAATGTGATTGCGACATGGTGGATGGTACAACCTTTTTGAAAATATTAATAACGGTCGAGCCAAAACTGAAATATTTAGTCATAATTCACAGATCAAACATAAACGTGTTGAAAACTATATTAGTAGAACACTTTAAGCTCACAGGCAAGACTGGGTACTAATCTACTAATTATTAGATAAATTAGAGGCCTTGAAATATTATAGTTTATATTAACCTTGTTCGTAAAGTTGAAGTCCAAGGGGCTAAAGGGGTAGAGATAGCACAGATATGAAAGGGGCAAGAGCAAAAAAGCTGGGTAGTGGTCAGCAATTGTTTATCAGACTGAAGGGGGGTAAACAATAGTGTCCCCCTTGGCTTAGTATTAGGGCCATTGTTCTTTCTGATATATATTAATGACCTGTACTCGGGTATAGAGGTCATAGTTTCAAAGTTTGCAAATGGCACAAAATTTGGAAATATAGGCCCAGAACTATCGATTCTGAATAGTCCTACCCCAGACACCCCACCCCTCATACCCTTCCCGAGGTGCGCTACGGGATCATTACCATCCATCTCCTTCCTGACCCTCCAATCCCCCCTCAAACCTCTGACTCCCCCTAACCCAACCTCACCACACTTCCACCCTACCCAGCTGGCACTCTGCCATAGAATAGAATTTACAGTGCAGAAGGAGGCCATTCGGCCCATCGAGTCTGCAACATCTCTTGGAAAGAGCACCCCACCCAAGCCCACTGCCTCCACCCTATCCCCATAATCCAGTAACCACACCCAACACTAAGGACAATTTTGGACACTAAGGGCAATTTAGCATGGCCAATCCACCTAACCTGCACATCTTTGGACTGTGGGAGGAAACCAGAGCACCCGGAGGAAACCCACACACACACGGGGAGAACGTGCAGACTCCGCACAGACAGTGACCCAAGGCAGGAATCGAACCTGGGACCCTGGAGTTGTGAAGCAATTGTACTAACCACTAAGCTACCCTGCCACCCCACCTACCTACCTCACTCACTCTCATTCATTATCACAGTGGAAAGCTAGTTAATATCTCAAAACATTTCACTACGTTTGTTAAGGAAGACTTGGCAAAATATTGCAGCTAGTGCTGTAAAAAGGGGGCGTGGTTTGGCTTCCGTCGACAATCCTGTACTATGAAGAATGACTCCCAAAACATGTACGCTCTACATTTCTGAAGAATACCATTTCAGAAGTCCTGGGGTAAAAATGTAGGGCACCTGTGCAAGGTTAAAAAAAAAGGAGCATGGTGGTGATCCAACTGTGATTGCCACTCCTTGGATGATAGTCTACAGTTCACAATCAGTAGAATATTGACTGGTAAAATTGTCAGATATGGTACGGAAAACTTGACACAGAATTGTGAAGTGATTAATTTTAGTCCAAAGGTGGAGTAGAGATAACATAAACTAAATAGCACGATTTTAAGGGTGATGCGGGATAGACTTGGAGGTTCTCTCTGCAAATCTTTGAAGGTGACATGACATATTGAAAAGATGTTAAAAACATACGAGATCCTCAACTTTATACATCGAGACATAAAGAATGTTTTCAATCCCAGGTTAGGTCTAATTCTGGGCACCACGTTTTAGGAAGGATATCAAGGTCTTGGGGAAGGTGCAGGGGAGATTTACTGGAATACTAGAGATAGGGAACATCAATGATATGGAGAAACTAGAGAAACTGGCATTGTTTTCATTACAGCAAAGAAGATTAAGAAAAGTTGCAAAAAGGTACTCAATATTATGAAGGGCTTTGGTGGAACAAATAAGGAGAAACTGTTTCCACTGGTAGTAGAGTTGGTAACCAGAGGCACAGATTAGAGATAATTGACAAAAGAAACAGAGAGATGTGATGATCCAGAATGCTCTGCCTGAAAGGTAGTGGAAAGAGTTAATGACTTTCAAACTAGGAATTAGTTATGAATCAGCAACATTTACAGGGAAAGAAAAGGAAAGCATTATAGGCTGAATGTACTCTTCCTGTGCTACCCCTTTCTAAATGTAACTAAGATCTACTGTCCAATATGGTACTGACCTATGCAGATTGCAAAGCCTTCCTGGGCCATGTCCTCCTTACTGAGTTGTTCGATTTTAAGTATGCTGGAATTAGTCTCAGTTCTGAACTGTTCTTAATCTAGGACAAAGGTTCGGCACAACATCGTGGGCCGAAGGGCCTGTTCTGTGCTGTATTTTTCTATGTTCTATTTGTTTTTTTGAAACGACACAGACTTTGATATACGTGCAGGTTCTCAACTCCAAGTTCATTGCAAAATTTGGACAGTCTAGCTATTCCAATTGCTCAGTAGTCTAACAAGAGGAAATAACTTGGAATTTGTTTTACTGAGTTAAAATGTTTATTTGCCACTATCAGAGGTCCAAAATGCATTCCAATAATTCTCAAAATGATGGTGCCAATGGCACTTTTCACTTTCTAGAAGCAGAAAATCAGCTCAGCTATTAAAGTGAAACTGTGAGTTGCAGCTCTAAGGATACCCTGGGAAGTTCATGGATTCTCTTCTCAGTGGCACCCATACTTGATTCTGCTGCTCCAATCTAGGACCAAATTCTATGCCACAAATGGCACAGAACAATACAGCACAGGAACAGGCCCTTCGGCCCCCAAAGCTTTGACCGGTCATGATACCAACCTTTGCCAAAACCCTCAGCACATCCTTGTGCCTATCCCTCTATACCCATCCTATCTATATGTTTGTCAAGATGCTTTTTGAACGCCGTTAATGGATCTGCTTCCACAACTTCCTTTGTCAACGCTTTCCAGGCACTCGCCACTCTCTGCGTAAAATACCTGCCTCGCACATCTCCTCTAAACTTTGCAACACGGACCGTAAACCTATGCCCCCTGGTGACTGACCCCTCCCCCCTGGGAAAGAGTGCCTGCCCATGCACTCCAGGCCACTCATAATCTTGTAGACGTCTATCAGGTTACCCCTCAACCTCAGTCTTTCTAATAAGAACTAGGAGCAGGAGTAGGCCATCTGGCCCTTCAAGCCTGCTCCACCATTCAATGAGATCATGGCTGATCTTTTTGTGGACTCAGCTCCACTTTCCCATCCGAACCCTTTATTCCTCAAAAAATCTATCTTGAAAACATTTAATGAAGGAGCCTCAACTGCTTCACTGGGCAGGGAATTCCATAGATTCACAACCCTTTAGGTGAAGAAGTTCCTCATATCTCAGTCCTAAATCTACTTCCCCTTATTTTGAGGCTATGCCCCCCAGTTCTGCTTTCACCCGCCCGTGGAAACAACCTGCCCGCATCTATCCTATCTATTCCCTTCATAATTTTATATGTTTCTATAAGATCCCCCCACATCCTTCTAAATTCCAACAGAGTCCCAGTCTACTCAACTTATGTTCTATGTTCTCCTCGTACTCCAACCCCTTCAACTCTGATTAACCTAGTGAATCCCCTCTGCACACCCTCCAGCGCCAGTACGTCCTTTCTCAGGTAAGGAGACCAAAACTAAAACACAATACCCCAGGTGTGGCCTCAGTAACACCTTATACAGTTGCAGCATAACCTCTCTAGTCTTAAACTCCATCGCTCTAACAATGAAGGACAAAACTCCATTTGCCTTCTTAATCACCTGTAAACCAACTTTTTGCGACTCATGCACGAGGACACCCAGGTCCCTCTGCAGAGCAGCGTTTTTAATATTTTAAAATTATAATCCCTTTTGATGTTATTCCTACCAAAATGGATAACCTCACATTTGTCAACATTGTATGAAAACAGTAAAGAGACTATTCAGCCTCTCCACATAGGTAACGCCCTCCAGATCAGGCAACATTCTGGTAAAACTCCTCTGCACCCTCTCCAAAGCCTCCACATCCTTCTGGTAGTGTGGCAACCAGAATTGTGCGCAATATTCCAAGTGTGGCCTTGCCAAGGTTCTATACAACTGTAGCACGACTTGCCAGTTTTTATACTCGATGCCCCGTCCAATGAAGGCAAGCATTCCATATGCTTTCTTGACTGGCAATTCCTCATCCCATAAATCTGGAATTTCTGCCTGAAGCACACAGTCCACATCCAAGAGAAAACATTATCATGAGGTAGGAACTATAGACAGGACTGTCCGTAGAGAGGTTATCAAACCAGGCAGCATACGGTAGGCTCGCACTCCTGACCTTTAGCCACCTGCTGCAGGGGAGGGATGTCCGCTTTATGGGCCTCTCCTGGGCATGGTCAAGATGACCTTCCCCCAGGGCAGCATGTGGCGCAGAGGATAGCACTGGGACTGTGGCGCTGAGGACCTGGGTTCGAATCCCGGCCCTGGGTCACTGTCCGTGTGAAGTTTGCACATTCTCCCCATGTCTCCGTGGGTTTCACCCCCACAACACAAAGATGTGCAAGTTAGGTGGATTGGCCACGTTAAATTGCTCCCTAATTGGAAAAAAATAATAATTGGGTACTCTAAATTTATAAAAACTAAACAAAATTTAAAAATGGCCTTCCCAGGTCCAAATTTGAGACAGCTAATGGAGTTATAGCTCCGACAGCCTACCTTTCTTCCACAGGTATAACCGGGCACCGGTGACCCAGGAAAAAGAGCACATGGTGTCCACCAGTGTGCTCCAGGCCTTCCGCAACAGGTGGACACCAGAGGGGACATTCTGCACAAAAATATTTGCATTTAATATGGTTTATTTATTAATTGGGAGTGATTTTTTCTCTCCGTTTAAAGCGCTTTATTTAGATTATTATTTGGGTTGAAGACCCTGGGGCAACCCGCAAATTACAGAAGAACCAGGGACCCGGGTTTGATTTCGACCTTGGGTTACTGAGTGGAGCTTGCACTTTCTCCCCGTGTCTGTGTGGGTTTATTCCGGGTACTCCGGTTTACCTCCACAGGCCAAAGATGTGGCTAGGTGGATTAGCCATGCTGAATTGCCCCTTACCGTCCCGTACCAGCCTCCCCGAACAGGTGCCGGAATGTGGCAACCAGGGGCTTTTCACAGTAACTCCATTTGAAGCCTACGTGTGACAATAATTGATTTTCAATGGTTAGGTGGGGTTATGGGAATAGAGGGGGAGAAACTAGGTTCAGGTGCTCGTTCGGAGGGATGGTACAGACTCGATGGGTCGAATGGCCTTCTGCATTATAGGGATTCTATGGTTCTATGAAGTAGGAAGTGTTCCATGGTTGCGCACCCCTTGCTGACAATCCCCTGCAACATGTCATTGAAGTGGCACTACAAAGTGAAAAGAATAATTCTTCAGGTATTTTTGACTGCAGATAAACTCAAATCTTTGTTATTTTCGATATCATAAATCTCTCCATAGTGACGCCAAAGTTTTTAACATTATCTATTATGTTCCCTTTTTAATGCAGGAATTCAAAATGCCTTCATCAAGAGACAGAGCCAGTCAGCATCAAAGGGATGGGGGAAATGTTTGTATAAAGCGCGTAAAATTCTAGAGTTGCTGCTCCTGACTTTGGTTCAAGGAATTTGGAGACACACGTCAGCTCTTTGTCCCATTGCCTAATATGTCCTCAAGGCAATGAGAACTGGCCAAAGTACACAGTAATGTGTTGAACTACTGTGGTGTCCGTTATGATTACTTCTCTAAAGTATAAGCTATTTTTAATCTCTTGTTCTATTTGGGGATAAGTCTTTTTAAGAAGAGCAGATAAACAAACAGTGCTTCGCTGCTTGGTGGAGCATGCACCGTGTCACAAACCAGGCTGAGCACAATCAGCAGCTTTTAACCATGGCGGGATACCCTATCTGATAATGTAGCTGAACCTTCAAATAACCTTTCTGTATTGTGACCATGCTACATCGGCATGTCATTGCTTGCAATTTGTTCTCTTAATCTGATTTGCAAATTCGGTGTAAGATTTGTGGATCTAATTACCTCCACATGATGCTGCCAAATGGCTGTTGTCTTCAGCTTAACTTTTTTGCCAAAATGTCCAATTTTACAAATTTAATAAATTGTCGCGTTTTTAAGAAGGTGTTGATCAAGTTCCCAATTTTTTCAAAGAAAAATAAACGCAAACTACACATAAAAAATAATACAAAATTAGAACTCAGAGTTGCATATATGACTTCCGGTTGCGGTGATGGACTTCCGGTTGCGGTGATGCGGAGCTAAGCCGCACGTTCGGCAGCTCCCGCTATCAAAGGACTTTCGGGCCCCTTTTAGGGCCCCAAACGGCGCTGTTTTGACGATTCCCGGTGGGGGAAGGTGCTTGGAGGAATATTCCCCGGGATTTATGGTGCTCACCCGGAGTAGGGCAAAGAAAAAGGCGGCAGCAGCTCCCCAGAAAAAGCGGGGGAAGAAGGACAAAATGGCGGCCGGCGGAGCACCCGAGGATTGGAGGCAGTGGGCGCAGGAGCAGCAAGCTGCTCTCCTGCACTGTTTTGCGGAGCTGAAGTGTGTTGCTGGACTCCCTGAAGGCGACTACCAGCAAGCTGCTTGAGACCCAGACAACCCAGGGAGTAGCCATTCAGGAGTTGCAGCAGCCGGCCGCTGATCGGGAGGAGGAGGCCGTGGTCCTCGTGGGAAAGGTGGAGATGCACGAGGCACTTCACAAAAAGTGGCAAGACTGCTTGGAGGAGCTGGACTTACGCACGAGGCGGAAGAATTTGAGGTTCCTGGGGCTTGCGGAGGGGCTGGAGGGGTCGGATCTGCCGTCCTATGTGGCCACGATGCTGAATTCGTTGGTGGGGGTGGGGTCTTTCCATCTGCCCCTGGTGCTGAAGGGAGCCCACAGAGTGCTGGCCAGGAGGCCCAAGGCGAATGAACCCCCGCGGGCGGTGCTGGTTCATCGCCCCATCGAATTGAATTCCATCGATTCAGTGACCGGGAGTGTGTGCTGCGCTGGGCCAAGAAGGAGAAGAGCAGCAAGTGGGAGAACTCGGTAGTGCGAATCTACCAGGACTGGAGTGCGGAGGTGGCTAAGCGGCGAACCGGGTTTAACCGGACGAAGGCGGTGCTTCATAACAAGCAGGTTAAATTTGGAATGCTGCAGCCTGCACGTCTGTGGGTAACATATAAGGGCTGGCATTACTACTTCCGAGTCCCCGGAGGAGGCGTGGGCCTTTGTGCAGGCAGAGAAGCTGGACCTAAACTAGGGTTTGGGGGCTGCGGGGTCTTGTGTACTACTGTTGTTGCTGTTTTTGCTGTTACTATTGTTGTAATTTTGATACTTTTTTCTATGCTGGTTCTTGCTCTCTTTCCGGGTGGTTCTGTTGGGTATGGCTTTGTGTTATGCAGGGGATGTTGGGGGTTTGTTTTTTTTCTGTACGGGGCTGGGGGATGGGGTGGAGCTGGTATTTAGGAGCTGCGTCAGAAGGGTGGGGTGGGGCAGTGTGAAGGCGCGGGCATTCCTCTGGTTTCCCACGCTGCGGGGCAGGAGGGGTGGAGCTGGCGGTGGGGGCGTGGTCTCTACTGGTTTTTTCCCCGCGCTGGAGCGGTGCCAAGGAAGAGTGGCAGGAGGGGGGATGACCCCATGTCGGGAGGGGTCGGGTTTCGGCGGGAGTTGCCGGTGTCAGCAGAAGTCAGCTGGCTCACGGAAGTACCATGGAGGGTGCGTCGCGGCTAGGAGGGGTCCTAGCCTTGGGGGGGGGGGGGGGGGGGAAAGAGATACCGGGTTGCTGCTGGAATGGCCAGGCAGGAGCTGGTGTGGGCCGGGGGGGGGTGGAGGGGAAGCACTATCGTCATGGGGAACGGGTCGGGCGGGGTTTGCTGGCCTGGGGCAAGCAGTCGATGGGCTATGGCTAGTCGGCGGGGGAGGGGGGCGGGGTGTCCTCTGATCCGGCTGACCACCTGGAACGTGAGGGGGCTGAATGGGCCGGTTAAGCGGGCTAGGGTATTTTCTCATTTGAATGGGTTGAAGGCAGACGTGGCTATGCTCCAGGAGACCCACCTGAAGGTGGCGGACCAGGTTGGTCTGAGGAAGGGGTGGGTGGGGCACGTTTTCCATTCAGGGTTATATGCGAAGAACTGGGGGGTGGCGATTCTGGTGGGGAAGAGGGTGGCGTTCGAGGCGTCTGAGGTGGTGGCGGACAAGGAGGGCAGGTTTGTTATGGTGAAGGGTAGGCTGCAGGGAGAGAAGGTGGTGCTGGTAAACGTGTATGCCCCGAATTGGGATGACGCTGGCTTTATGAGGCGTATGTTGGGCCGCATTCTGGACCTGGAGACGGGGGGCCTGATCATGGGGGGAGACTTTAACACGGTGCTGGATCCCCCACTAGACCGGTCCAGTTCAAGGACGGGTAGGAGGCCGGCGGCGGCCAAGGTGCTGAGGGGGTTTATGGACCAGATGGGAGGGGTGGATCCCTGGAGGTTTGGGAGGACGTGGGAGTATTCCTTTTTCTCCCATGTGCAAAGGGTTTACTCCCGAATAGATTTTTTCGTTCTCAGCAGGGGATTGATCCCAAGGGTGGAGGATGCCGAGTATTCGGCCATAGCAATTTAAGACCATGCTCCGCACTGGGTCGATCTGGAGATAGGGGAGGTGCGGGACCAGCGCCCGCTGTGGCGTCTGGACGTGGGGTTGCTGGCTGATGAGGAGGTGTGTAGGAGGGTCCGGGGAAGTATTGAGGGGTACCTTGAGGCCAACGATACAGGGGAGGTCCGGGTGGGGGTGGTTTGGGAGGCTCTGAAGGCAGTGATCCGGGGGGAGCTGATTTCCATCCGGGCCCATAGGGAAAGGAGGGAGTGAGGGAGAGGGAGAGACTGGTGGGGCAGCTCCTAGATGTGGATAGGAGGTACGCGAGGGCCCGGAGGAGGGATTGTTGGGGGAACGGCGTAGTTTGCAGGCCAAGTTCGACTTGCTGACCACCAGAAAGGTGGAGACACAGTGGAGGAAGGCGCAAGGCGCGGTTTATGAGTATGGGGAGAAGGCGAGCAGGATGCTGGCGCATCAGCTCCACAGGCGGGATGTGGCTAGGGAAATTGGTGGAGTGATGGATAAGGGTGGGAATGTGGTGCGGAAGGGGGCAGAGGTGAACGGGGTCTTTAGGGACTTTTACGAGGAACTGTACCGGTCGGAGCCACTGTTGGGGGGGGGGGGGGGGGGGGGGGGGGGATGGAGAGCTTTCTGAACAGGCTACGTTTCCCAAAGGTGCAGGAGGAGCTGGTGGAGGGGCTGGGGGCGCCGATTGAGTTCGAGGAGCTAGTCAGGGGGATTGGCCAAATGCAGTCAGGGAAGGCGCCGGGGCCGGATGGGTTCCCGGTGGAATTTTATAAAAGGTATGCGGACCTGGTGGGCCCCCTGTTGGTGCGAGCCTTCAATGAGGCATGGGGGGGGGGGGGGGGGGGGGGGGGTGCTTTGCCCCCGACGATGTCACGGGCGCTGATTTCTTTGATCCTGAAGTGGGATAAGGACCCCCTGCAGTGTGGATCATACAGGCCAATCTCGCTCCTCAATGTGGACGCTAAGTTGCTGGCGAAGTTCCTGGCCACCAGGATAGAGGACTGTATGACACGGGTGATACATGAGGATCAGACAGGATTTGTCAAGGGAAGGCAGCTTAACATGAATGTGCAGAGGTTGTTAAATGTTATTATGATGCCGGCGGTTGAAGGGGAGGCGGAGATAGTGGTGGCGCTAGATGCAGAGAAGGCCTTTGATAGAGTTGAGTGGGGGTACCTGTGGGAGGTGCTGGAGAGGTTTGGATTTGGGGAGGGGTTCATCAAATGGGTGAGGTTGCTTTATGAGGCCCCGATGGCGAGTGTAGCTACTAATGGAAGGAGGTGAGAGTACTTCAGGCTCTACCGTGGGACCAGGCAGGGGTGCCCCCTGTCCCCCTTGCTTTTTGCACTGGCAATTGAACCTCTGGCTATGGCGTTGAGGGAGTTGGGGAGGTGGAGGGGTCTGGTGCGGGGTGGGGAGGAACATCGGGTATCGCTGTATGCGGACGATCTGCTGCTGTATGTGGCGGACCCAGTGGGGGGAATGCCGGGGGTGATGGAGATGTTGGCTGAGTTTGGGGGCTTCTCGGGCTATAAGCTGAATCTGGGTAAGAGCGAGGTGTTTGTAGTGCACCCGGGTGATCAGGAGGAGGGAATTGGTAGGCTCCTGTTTAAGAGGGCAGTGAAGAGTTTTAGGTACCTGGGGGTGCAGGTGGCCAGGAGTTGGGGGACTCTTCATAAGCTTAATTTTACCAGGCTTGTGGAGCAGATGGAGGAGGAATTTAAAAGTGGGACATGGTGCCGCTGTCGCTGGCGGGTAGAGTGCAGTCCATCAAAATGACGGTGCTCCCGAGGTTCTTGTTCCTGTTTCAGTGTCTGCCTATCCTTATCCCTAGGGCCTTTTTTAGGAGGGTAACTAGCAGCATCGTGAGCTTTGGTTGGGCGCATGGGATCCCGAGGGTGAAGAGGGTCTTCTTGGAGCGGGGCAGAGATGGTGGGGGGCTGGCGTTACCCAACCTCTCGGGGTATTATTGGGCGGCCAATGTGTCGATGGTGCGCAAGTGGATGATGGAGGTGGCGGGGGCAGCATGGAAAAGGTTGGAGATGGCGTCCTGTGGAGGCACAAGCCTGGGGGCCCTGGTAACGGCGCCATTGCCGCTCCCTCCTACGAGGTATACCATGAGCCTGGTGGTGGCGGCTGCCCTCAAGATTTGGGGGCAGTGGAGGCGACATGGGGGGCTCGATGGAGGCTCCACTAAGGGGGAACCATCGGTTCGTCCCGGGGAACATTGATGGGGGGTTCCTGGGGTGGCACAGGGCGGGCATCAGAAAGTTGAGGGACCTGTTCATTGACGGGAGGTTTGCGAGCCTGGGAGAGTTGGAGGAGAAATTTGAGCTCCCCTCGGGGAACATGTTCAGGTACCTGCAGGTAAAGGCGTTTGCTAGGCGGGAGGTGGAGGGATTCCCTTTGCTGCCCGCGAGGGGGGTGAGGGACAGGGTGCTTTCGGGGGTCTGGGTCGGGGAGGGGAAGGTATCTGATATCTACAAGGTAATGCTGGACGTGGAGGAGGAGTCAGTAGAGGAGCTAAAGGCTAAGTGGGAGGGGGAGCTGTGGGAGCAGATCGAGGATGGGACATGGGCGGATGCCCTGGAGAGGGTTAACTCTTCCTCCTCATGTGTGCGGCTTAGCCTCATCCAATTCAATGTGCTGCACCGGGCCCATATGTCCGGGACTAGGATGAGTAAGTTCTTTGGGGGTGAAAACAGGTGTGTCAGGTGTTCGGGGAGTCCAGCGAACCATGCCCATATGTTCTGGGCATGCCCGGCACTGGAGGAATTCTGGAAGGGGGTGGCGAGGATGGTAGGATCCAGGGTCAAGCCAAGCTGGGGACTCGCAATTTTTGGGGTTGCGGTGGAGACGGGAGAGCAGGAGGCAAGAGAGGCCGGTGTTTTGGCCTTTGTGTCCCCAGTAGCCCGGCGAAGGATCTTGCTGCAGTGGAAGGATGCGAGACCCCCAAGCGTGGAGACCTGGATCAATGACATGGCGGGTTTTATTAAGCTGGAGAAGGTCAAATTCGCCCTGAGGGGATCGGTACAAGGGTTCTTTAGGCGGTGGCAGCCTTTCCTCGACTTTCTGGCTCAACGATAGGGAACTAGGTCAGCAGCAGCAGCAACCCCGGGGGGGGGGGGGGGGTTGACTATGTTTATTTCATTTAATTTATTTTCAAGTTCTCTTGTTGTTTACCGGGTTTGGCGGGGTGGGGGGGGCTCGATATATGCATTGTTACGGTCTTGGGGGTGTTATGCTTATTATGTTATTTTATTGTTGTCTTTTACTGTTTGTTGTTATATATTTTGATAAAAAAAAATTTTTTTTTTTTAAATTGCATATATAGTCCAATTTCCATCCATCAGGTTTGCGGTGTTCCGCAATGAATTACAGTCCCTAGAGTGGTTTGAG
The DNA here is from genome assembly GCF_902713615.1 of Scyliorhinus canicula. Taxonomy (NCBI): domain Eukaryota; kingdom Metazoa; phylum Chordata; class Chondrichthyes; order Carcharhiniformes; family Scyliorhinidae; genus Scyliorhinus; species Scyliorhinus canicula. The sequence continues at coordinate 35,596,785 of NC_052146.1, read as the reverse complement.
TTATGCGAGTAAACACAGCAGCCATTTCACAGGACAGAAGCCATGAATAGGCACAAGATAGATTTTAGTGTGTTGAAAAATTTTAGACGGTGAAACATTTACGTTCGCCAGTTATTTATGGGACAGCAACTTGCACACAGTTATTTACATTAACTGAGTTTCATTTTGTAAGTAGAATATTTGGGTAGCAAATTTGTCATATGCTTTTGTGTTTTGCAATGAGTGCAGCTTTGAGATCGGTAGTGTTTCATTGTGAAGAATAAACAATAGTAGCTTAAACAAGACTTCCTCCACCTTCAGGTACCAGGCCCTAAGGGGGTGTTGGCAACCATTGACCTCCATTGGATTGGTCCACTGTTATGTTTGTCAAAGTACTGCAGTGGTTTGCCGTTGCCTTCTGCAGTGCAGCTGACCAGGAAACTCTCCCACTCTTACCGATTGCCCACTCTCACTGTTCGCCATCCGGCGTACTGGAAGGATTTACAGTTTGGCAATCAACCTGTTTGGCCACATTATGAAGGGCAACTAGGGAAGGGCAATAAATGCTGGCCTAACCAGCGATGCCCACATCCCATAAATTAATTTTTAAAAATACACCTTCCATGACCATCAAGTCCTGAAGTGGGACTCGAACCAGGAGCTTCTGGCCCAGAGGTAGGGATGCCACCACTGTGCCATAAGACAAACAAAATATACAATGTGAAATAATTGAAAACTACAGTAACAGTAAAATAACATACTAATAGTTCCAAATCAAGTAACACTGTACGAGTTACAATGCCAGGGAGGCAAACCCATCACAAGACGGTACTGTACAAGCAGTCTATTCATGCATTTCTCTTCCAAACACAAGATGTTCTATGCAGTTTCTATTAATGGCCCTCGGAATATGTCCATCCTCAGACTGGTGCGCTGTCTTTACTGAGGAAGATGATTTCAGCTGGAAGTCAGTGTGTGCGAGAGCAAGGGCAGGATGAGATTGGGATTGTATCATCTTATATTCATAGTCAAGCCACACTTAAGCAAGCTATCAGAGTGCATGAAGCACCCGCAGAACTACACTGTGGCTAGCAATCAATACCGACAGGAGCGTTGCAGGGAAAAGTAATGTGGAGATAAAACTGCCAAAAGGCTCCCAAACTCAAGGCGTGTTACTCTAAAGAGTCATCAGACATGTCTTCCTTGGGAGCAATCTGAGCTATAGTCACTCTTGTAGACCTGCCTGCAGCCTGTTGAAAAACATTTGCATGGGTCTAGGATCACATTACCCATCTGCCTTCTCAGTCAACAATAATACAGGGATAATATAGCTCAAATACAAGTGAATTTCCTCTATAAAAAATTACAAAAGGTGTTACAAAGTACTAGTCAAAACAAATTATTAACATATGGTAATTCTAATACAAAAGATAACCATGAAGCAGGGAACAGAGAAACTTAAACTGTATCTTATATATTGACACAAAGCCCTGATAACTAAATTAAAAATTTCAGCTCACCTCTCAACGTTACTAACAGGAAGATTGTATTTTGCTGAAGAGAAGATAAATGGAATCCAGGAGTGAAGTTGCAGGAATCTACAGATAGCCAGCCTCTCAATAGATTCTATCATGGAGTTTGACAACTCCAGGCAAATAAAAATCTACAGCTATCTGAATAAAAATAGTGTCAAGGATATATCGAAAGCAGCAGGAAAATGTGTAGGTGTGTCAGATTCCAACCATTCAAATTCATAACTCTTATTTGCATGAATGAGTTATGAGAATAGCTGCACTGCATGGATTTAAACATTTCCAACAAGTGCAATAGCCAGAACATTTTCTTTACCTATGCACAAAATTTTAAAAAAAAATATTTTAGAGGAGTAAGCATTCATATAGAATCATAGAATTTACAGTGCAGAAGGAGGCCTTTGGCCCATTGAGTCTGCACTGGCCCTTGGAAAGAGCACCCTACCCAAGCCCACGCCTCCAGATTATCTCCATAATCCAGTAACCCCACCTAACCTTTTGGACACTAAGGGGCCAATCCACTTAACCTGCACATCTTTGGACCGTGGGAGGAAACGGAGCACCCGGAGGAAACCTACACAGACGAGTAATTTGATAACATGTTTTATCCCATAGGGTTAATCAGACAATTGTTACAGCAACAGAAGGAGATGATTCATCCTGTCATGTCTGCACTGGCTCTCTGAATGAGCAATGCAATTAATTAATGCCATTACCCCAGCCTTCTCCCTGTAACCCTACACACTCCTCCTTTTCAGTCATAAGCCAATTCCCTCTTGAACCTGTCCCCACCATTCTCGGGCAACGCATTCCAGATCTTAACCATTTGCTGCATGAAAAAGTTTCTCCACATATCTCCGGTGCTTCTTTAGCTATCTGCGCCCTTTCATTTTCCATCCTTCCCACCCGTACGAACAGTGTATCCCTATCTACTCTGTCCAGGCTCCATTTCCTCTGTATCTTGCCGGAAAATTCACACATGGCACAGTACTTTGAAATTACAAGCACTCTCCAAATTGGTAACATTACAGAAGTGGACTGGTTAGCTCAGTCAGCTCGACAGCTAGTTCATGATGTGGGGTGATGCAAACTGTGTGGCTTCAATTCCTGTACTAGCTGAAGTTATTTATGAAGACCCTGCCTTCTCTACTTTGCCTCTCGCCTGAGGTTCGGTGACCCTTGGGTTAAATCACCATCAGTCAACTCTCAAAGGGAATGCAGCCTATGGGACTGTGGCGACATTTACATTTTTAATATTACACTAATAAGCCCATGTAATATATTAGCACTTTTGTATTGGCCGAAAGATCTTTGCCCCCCCTTTATTTTATAAAAATGTAGAATGATAGATTAGTTATAAAAACAAATAACTAATATATCAAATCATAGTCTAACTTACAAAAGTATAGCAGCAATAACTAACAGAGAAAAAGGCTTAATAATTCGACCATGATGAGGGGAATATAAAGAGCACAGCCAGTAATGAAGAGACGGGGAAACTCTCAAGATATTGGGGCCTCACGGTAGCATGGTGGTTAGCATCAATGCTTCACAGCTCCAGGGTCCCAGGTTCGATTCCCGGCTGGGTCACTGTCTGTGTGGAGTCTGCACGTCCTCCCCGTGTGTGCGTGGGTTTCCTCCGGGTGCTCCGGTTTCCTCCCACAGTCCAAAGATGTGCGGGTTAGGTGGATTGGCCATGCTAAATTGCCCGTAGTGTAAGGTTAATGGGGGGATTGTTGGGTTATGGGTATACGGGTTCCGTGGGTTTGAGTAGGGTGATCATTGTTCGGCACAACATCGAGGGCCGAAGGGCCTGTTCTGTGCTGTACTGTTCTATGTTCTATGTTCTATATAACCATCAGAGTAGACAGGTGTACTACAGCTGGTCGGTTCTTGAGGCAAACAAAAACGCAACAGCGGATTTCCAATCTCAAGGGTCAGGGATCACAGTTGTCCCTTTGGCTACCACCTTTCTCATTCGAAGTTCTCATTTCCTCTGTTATCATAGAATCAGAGAATGGTTACAACACAGGAGGAAGCCATTTGGCTCATCGTATCCATGTTAGTTCCCTGCTTCAAGAGCAGCACAGCTAAGTCCCACTCCACTATTCCTGCCCCAAAGGCCTGCAAATGGTTTTGTGTCAGGTGCTTATCCAATTCCCTTTTTCAAACCCTGATTGAATTTGCTTCCACCACGCTTCGGCGGCAACATTCAAGATGCTAACTACTCGCTGCGTCAAATAGTTGTTCCTCATCTCACCATTTGTTCTTTTTGTCAGTCACCTTATGTCGGTGTCTTATGGTTCTTGACCCTTCCACCAATGGCAACAGTTTCTCATTATCTGCTCTGCAGAGATCGCTCAAGATTTGAACACCTCTAAGAACAACCCCAGCTTCTCCGATGTGTTACCAATGCTACTGATTTGGTCTTGGATGACAACAGACTAGAATTATTGAATCAATTAAAGAATTTTATGGTCGAGACTGATAAACAAGTGGAATAAACTTCCAGATAGAATAGTAGAGGCAAAAAATGCGGGAACCAGTTCAGAAACAATTGGGCAATAGATTCTCAAGATGCCTCTGAATAGATGACTTACAATGGGCTGAAGGCTACTTTATCCAGCATTAGCTTGTAATCTCTTGATAGATTTTGTCGGACTGGGAATTCCTGCCCCATTGAGGGACACATGCTCCCACTCTTGGAGCAAAGCAACAACATTAAAGAGGAATTGGAATAAGTGTATCAAAGAGAGGAAGAAAGTGCATCTCTATATTCAGGCAAAGTGGTTGCTCATTCAGCTTTGGAAAGTGATTATTTACTTGTTTCTTAAAAAACATGTCATTGATGTTGCTTAACTTTTAGATTAAAAATCTATCAATTTTGAAACTAACCGGAACATAGCACCTTTATTGTGACCGTCTAAATATTCCAGACACCATGTCCCAAAGGTTCATACCAATAGGTTCAGAAAGTGTAGGAGAAACATTTGGAAAAAAGGTCTATACAATTTTGATTTTCTGCCTATTCCCAAGATCATAGTTTCATAGGATATTTTATTACACTGTCAGTGCTGTTTAACAATCACCATTAAAATTACTCTTACATTGAAATTAATTAGCACAACGGCTGCATAGAATTTGTAAAATGCTGATTGTGAATCTAACTTGCAGAGTGTTGGGCATACATCTGACTGAACCATTGAGGAGTTAACCAGCGTTTTAGCCTATTCTAGTGCAATTATCAGAAAGGATACAGGTCAGTCCAACCATAACGCCACAGATGTGGAGAAGGACGGATGAACCCGGGATAACAAGGTAGGCAACAGGGAGAAGTATCCAAGGTACAGCTGCTACGGCGACGGTCCTTCTCATTTCTGAACTACAGCAGTTTAGTGTCACCATAGCAAATTGAACGGTTGTAAAACCACACACTGGCGTTTCATCAAGACTTAGTAGTTTGCCCAAAAGAAGATAGAGAAGTGCAGAAAAAACAGCAAAAAGGGCAGAGAGGTAGAAGTATCGAATGGTGCCCAGCTGTTGCTCCAGACGGCTACTGAAGACAATTAACAATGCAATGTTGACGAGCAAAGCAAAGATATTGCCATGGGAAAAACAGTAGGTCAGTAAACGGTACACTGTTGGAATAAAACAGAAGAGAGTTAATTTGCTGATGCCAGCTACTAACATTCCAGCATTGTTCATAGATCATAGATCATTGTTCCAAGGTATATGTTTCAGTAATAATTGCAGGAGAGCTCACCTTACAACTTATCTGCACAAGAGTACAGAAAATTGTGAACAAAACTGTATGACATTGGCCAGGCACTATTAGATATAGTTTATTGCTGCTACCCACATACTCCAGCAATTGCTTCCGGAGGAAAACTGATATCAATAATGTTGCTTGTTTTAATTTCAGCTCCTCCAATGGGTCAGGCAGCGTTGCCCAACGCTCCCCCATATAAGATCCACATTCCCAGAAAGTACGGTTGGATAGTCAACAGGACTGGGAAACCTGGTTAATTTTCATCTTACTGACCTAGAAATGTTAAGACCAAGGGTGGGGGACCCTGGCACTAGAATGATTCCAGATCCCATGCCTCAGCTGCATCGCTCTCAGAGCACTACTTTTAAATATCTGGTCTAGTTGGCCAGATGAGGGGCCCCAAGCACCCCCAGGAGGTGGAAGCTACCTGCCTGCTGCAAAGGCAGGTGGCTGCAATGGTGAGGGCTGGATTCGGGCAGGCAGCTCAGTAAGAAAAACAGAAAGCAGCGGGCCACAAGGGGGACAGCACGGTAGCATAGTGGTTAGCACAATTATTTCACAGCTCCAGGGTCCCAGGTTCAATTCCCGGCTTGGATCACTGTCTGTGCGGAGTCTGCACGTTCTGCCCGTGTGTGCGTGGGTTTCCTCCGGGTGCTCCGGTTTCCTCCCACAGTCCAAACATGTGCAGGTTAGATGGATTGGCCATGCTAAATTGCCCTTAGTGTCCAAAAAAAAGGTTAAGAGGGGGATAGGGTAGAGACGTGGGCTCGAGTCGGATGCTCTTTGTAAGAGCTGGTGCAGACTCGATGGACTAAATGACCTCCTTCTGCACTGTAAATTCTATGAAAAACAAGGAGGTTTCTTTGGTGTTATTTATTCAAATGTGTGTGGCCAACTCGTTAAATGTTTGGAACATTCAGCCCCTCGATCCTGCTTCACCACTTAGAACCTGGAGGACGTGCAACTCAACTCATTTCACCTGTCAATGATCCACATCCTTGGCCAACAATAATAATCTGCTTCGTGCACCAAGCCCACTCCTTCCCCACGTTGTCAGAATTCCTTACAAGAGATGAAAGTTCATGACCACTGTTGCTAAAAGTCAAAATTGAAAGCAGAGGGCTGCAAAGTATTATAGAAAAAAAATATGCTGATCGTTAAGCTTGCTGTGAGCTGCAGTGGAACATTTTAGAAGGTCAAGAACAGGGAGGTCAGTGGGAGTTGGACAGAGAATTGATTTGGCTTTGAAGCACTGTTTGTTAAACAACTGCCTGCAGATTAAAAATAGCCCAGGTGCATTTTGTCAAAGCCTTTTCTCCATCTGCTACTGTACAGGGTAGTAAACTTTTGTTGGATGTATTCCTGGAAGTTTCATCACATGACCTGGAATCTCCAAATGCTCTATCCAGTTAAACAGCCTTTCTTCCCATATCCAATATGCTTATAACGAAATTAAAATGCCCCAGGGCTTTCCTCCCAGGCTGCTTGCAGCAATCCGCAGGAAATTAATCTTCAATTCAAAGTGACTGAGGGCAGATCTACAGAATCATGGTATGGTTACAGTACAATAGATGCCCATTCACACCAATGTGCCTGTGCCGGCTTTTTGCAAGAGCAACTCAACTAGTCCTACTCTCCATCCTCTTCCTGTAGCCCGGCAATTTCCTTCTCTTCAGATAATTATCCATTTCTCATTTCAAAGCCATGATTTCCATTGCACTCTCAGGCAGTGCATTCCAAATTCTAACCAATTGCTTTGTAAAAATAGGCTTTTCCTCATGTCATCTGCAGATTCACCATCAGGTGATTTAGCACCGATGCAGAAAAATCAGAAAAGTCCTGCTTCAAATACCTGGTTCTCTGGAGGGTTGGCAACCTTATTCCTATATGCATCTTATTAACACTAGATGGGCCCCTGCATATGAATGTACATTGCTTCTCTGCAAACAATAGGAACCTGTTCAAGCCCTGCATTTTTTTTGATTTATCGGAGAGCTTGGGGAGCCTATAGTGCCCTGTTGCTTTTTCCATGGCAACAGCGTGGCCAGTCGACTTGCCAAACAATCAGCACCCTTTTCTCCTGTAGTGTAAATTGTTGTTTGAAACTTGGCATTCTTGGTTTGTCCTGATGAGTGTAAGATGAAAAGCTTCAGCCGCAGGTCTCTTTTTTTCAGCGATATTCAGAAATGCAGACAAGGTGATTGTTTTGCTGGGCACTTCCAGTCGGTCCACACAAGCATGATCTTGAGCCTCTGATCATTTTCCCTTCTGCCATTTAACTACTGCTGCTCTTCACGTTCTGAAAGACTTTCCCCACAGTGCTTTCCTTCCCCTCGCCCTTTCCTTGCTTAAAAGTTGTGTACTTTTAACAACTTCTCATTCTGGTGACAGATCATCTTGGTTCCTCTCGCCACAGATGTTGCTTGGTCTCCTCAGTGTTCGCCAACATATTCTGTTTTTAGTTCATATTTCCAGCACTAAGAGCCTTTTACTTTAGTTTTACAATGTAATGAGGTGTCAACATCCTAACTCTCAAGCCACATGATTGTAATTCATTATAAAAAGATAGAATCTGTGAGGCCATTAAAGGCAATTAGAACCATCAAGCTTCTTATTTCTGTATTGTCAAACACTGCATCACATTAATTTACTTTAAAATATTTGCTTACGAACACCCCGAAGCACGTTCCCTCTGTTTACATAGTGCATCTTGCAATGGAATTTGGTTCAGAAAGTTATATTTGATGTAAATAATCATTAACTCAACTGATTAATTTTCTTCATTGTACTGTTAGTGAACTTATCAACGTTTTTATGAACGGTGCTATAACTGATGTCACCAATACAGTTCTGGTTTCATTTTATAATCAACAGCACTACCATTGGGAGTTGAATGGTACTAGTCAACCATCTCCACACAAGAGGGGAATAGAAATCTGGTGGGGATGTTTGACAGGATCACCCTCATCTAATTCCTGTCATGAACCACATTGCAAGTGGATGAGAATATGAAGCTCACCGCACCTCTTGGATAAAGGAATTCCATGCAGAAAGTTCAGAAAGTGAGAAAGAGGGCCTTAAAAGAAAAATGAGTAACAAGGGCTCAAAAATAAAGACTGTATATATCAACGTAAAAGTCGAATTTTTGAGACTCTTTCTTAAAGGTAAAACGTTAAGGGGTCGACTTTTATAAAGGTAATGTGCTCGAGGGGCTTACTTTCAACAACAGGCATTCACGGCTCACAAAAGCAAGAGAACAGTGCTGGGTTTTCAGTCCCCATTTCAAATAGCTTACTTTCAACTACTGACACTTGCAGTTCACACATTCAGCTGGTTTACTCCACACAGATAGCTGGTTATTCCATACAGAGTACCTCTTGGGTTGGTGCACACTGACTCTGAAGTTTGTTTCAATCGTACCTCTGCAATTTCAACAGAAGTTAAACTTTTACGAAAGTTTCTTGATATCTCAGTGGGTAAATTGCACACTCTGTGGTCTAGCACCAATGCAGAAAGATCAGAAAACTCCTGCTTCAAATCCTGGTGTCTGCTGTGTTACTTTAAATTCAGAGTGGGGAGCGATCGGAGTTGGAACAGAGTATCCTGCTCTATGTGGGAAGCCGGGGACATTTCCAGTGCCCGGGGCCAGCATGTGTGCAGGAAGTGCCTCCAGCTGCCGCTCCAGACCCCAGGTTTCAGAGGTGGAGTGGCGGCTGGGGACACTTTGGAGCATCCGTGAGGTGGAGTGTATTGTGGATACCACGTATAAGAAGGTGGTCATACCGCAGGCTATGACTCCACAGGAAGGAAAGGATTAGGTGACCACCAGGCAAAGCAAGAGGACTAGGCAAGCAGTGCAGGACTCTTCTGTGGCCATTCCCCTGCAGAACAGTGAATGTATTCCCCGTTTTCAATACTATTGAGGTGGAATGGCCCTCTCAAGGGAAAGCAGCAACAGGCAAATTTGTAGCACCATGCTTGGCCCTGCTGCGTAGCGGAGGAATAAAATGTGTGGGAATGCAATAGTTATAGCGGATTCAAATGTAAGGGGAATAGATAGGTGTTTAGGTGGCCGCAAACAAGACTCCAGGATGGTTTGTTGCCTCCCTGGTGTTAGGATGGCCCAGGGTGGCTACAGGACAATCTAGAGGCGGAGAGTGAACAGTGGTCGTGGTGCACATTGGTACAAACAATTTAAAAAAGGATCAGGTCCTAAAAGCAGAAAATAGGGAGTTAGGAAGCTGAAAGTAGGCCCTTAAAAGGTAGTGATCTCAGGATTATTACCAGTGCTAGTCAGAGCAGAAATAGTAGGATACATCAGATGAATGTGGCTGAAGAGATGGTGCGAGGGGAGGGTTTGAGATTCCTGGGATGTTGGGACAGGTTCTGCAGGAGGTGGGACCAGGCCAAATGGACGGGTTACACCTGGGCAGGACCGGGACTGATGTCTGAGGGAGAGTACTTGCTGGAGTGGTTGGAAAGGATTTAAACTAAAATGGCTGGGGGATGGAACCTATGCAAGAAGTCAGAGGATGGGGAAACACAGACAAGAACAAAAGACAGAAAGGGGAATAAGAAAAGCGATAGGCAGAGAAATCAAGGGCCAGAATCAAACAGGGCCACAGTGAAAAATAATGGGAACAGGATAAGAAATGTTTAAAACAAACCTTAAGGCTTTGTGACTTAACGCACAAAGCATTTACAATAAAGTGGATGAAATAATCATGCAAATAGTTGTAAGCGGGTATGAAATAGACGGGATTATGGAGACATGGCTGCAGGATGACCAGGAATGGGAACTGAACATCCAGAGGTATCCAGTATTTAGGGAAGGACAGACAAAAAGGAAAAGGCAGTGGAACTGCTGGTTAAAGGGGAAATTAACGCAATAGTGAAGAAGGATATTGGCTCTGACAATGTGGAATCTGTATGGGTAGAGCTGAGAAACACCAAGGGGCAAAAACATTAGTGGGGATTGTATATAGATCTGGGGGCCAGGTTAGCTCACTTGGCTAGACAGCTGGTTCGTGATGCAGAAGCGAGGCCAGCAGCACGGGTGCAATTCCTGTGCCAGCTGAGGTATTCATGAAGGCCCCACCTTCTCAACTACTTCCCTCACCTGAGGTATGGTGATCCTCAGGTTAAACCACCACCAGTCAGCTCTCCCCCTCAAAGGGGAAACCAGCCTATCGTCATCTGGAACTACGGCGACTTTACCTTACCTATATAGGTCCAAATCTATCGTGGTGATGTTGGGAATGGCATTAAACAGGAAAATAGAGGCTCATGTTCAAAAGGAGCATCTGTAATTATGGGCAAATCAAATTAGTAACAATACCGTAGAGGAGGAATTCCTGCAGATTATACAGGATGGTTTTCTGGGCCAATACTTCGAAGAACAATTTGAGACGAGACCATCCTAGACTGTGTATTGTGCAATGAGAAAGGAATAATTGGAAATCTAGTTGTACGAGGCCCTCTGGGAATTAGCGACCATAAAATGAATAGAATTCTTCATGAAGATGGAGAGTGATTAGTTGATTCTGAGACTAAGATCCTGAATCTAAATAAAGGAAACTATGATGGCCTGAGGTACAAGTTAGCTATGATGGATTGGGAAACTTTACTTAAAGGGATGACTGTGGATAAGCAATGGCAAATATTCAAAGAGCACATGGGTGAACTGCAACAATTGTTCATTCCTGTTTGGCGCAAAACTAAAACGGGAAAGATGACCAAACCATGGACTACATGGGCGGCACGGTGGCATAGTGGTTAACACTATTGCTTCACAGCGCCGGGGTCCCAGGTTCGATTCCCGGCATGGGTCACTGTCTGTGCAGAGTTGGCATGTTCTTCACGTGTCTACGTGGGTTTCCTCCGGGTGCTCCGGTTTCCTCCCACAAGGCCTAAAAGACGTGCTTTTGGGTGAATTGGACATTTTGAATTCTTCCTCTGTGCACCCGAACAGGCGCTTCGGAATGTGGTGACTAGAGGATTTTCACAGTAACTTCATTGCAGTGTTAATGTAAGCCTACTTGTGACACTAATAAAGATTATTATTATTTTAAAAAAATAAATTTAGAGTACCCAATTATTTCTCTTTTTCCCCAATTAAAGGGCAATTTAACATGGCCGATCCACCTAACCTGCATATCTTTGGGTTATGGGGGTGAAACCCACGCAGCCACGGGGAGAATGTGCAAAAAGATTATAATTATTAAGGGAAATTGGAGACAGGAATAGATCCAAGGAAGAGCCATACAAATTGGCTTGAAGTAAACAGCAGACCTGAGGATTGAGAGCAGTTTAGAATTCAGCAAAGGAAAACAAAGGGATTGAGTAAAAAGGGGAAAACAAAATACAAGAGTAAGCTTGCAGGGAGCATAAAAACTGATGGTAAAAGCTTCTGTAGGAATGTGAAGAGAAAAAGATTAGTAAAGACAAATGTAGGTCCCTTACAGTCAGAAACAGGGGCATTTATAATGGGGGACAAGGAAATGGCTGACCATCTAAATGCCGCTTTGACAAAATCATCCAGCCTCAAAACATTAGCTCCCTTATATGCTCAGACCTGCTGAGATTGTCCAGTATTTTCTGTTTTTGTTTCAGATTCCAGCATCCGCAGTAATTTGCTTTTAACTAAATACTTTGGTTCTGTCTTCACAAAGGAGGATACAAATGACATAACAGAAATGTTGGGGAACGCAGGCTTTAGTGCAAAATCAGTATTAGTCGGGAAATGGTGTTGGGGAAATAGATGGGATTGAAGGCCAATAAATCTCCAGGACCTGATAATCTAAATACATCCCAGAGTATTTAAGGAAGTGGCCCTGGAAATAGTGGATGCATTTGTGATCATCTTCCCAAGATTCTACAGACTCTGGAACAGTTCCTACAGATTGGAGGGTAATTAATGTAACCACACTATTTAAAAAGGGAGGCAGAGAGAAAACAGGGAATTATAGATCAATCAGCCTGATGTCAGTAACAGGGAAAATGCTAGAGTCCATTATAAAAAGTTTAATAGCAGAGCACTTGAAAACAGTGGCAGGATCGGAATCAGCACGGATTTACAAAAGGGAAATCATGCTCAACAAATCTACTGGAATTCTTCAAGGGAGTAACTACTGGAGTTGACGGAGAGTCAGCGGTTGTGGTTTATTTGGACTTTCAGAAGGCTTTTGAAAGTCCCACGTAAGAGATTAGCTTGTAAAATTAAAGAGCATGGGATTGAGGGTGTAGTGTATTGAGATGGTGTAGTGTATTGAGATGGTTAGAAAGCTGGTTGGCAGATAGGAAACGAAAAGTAAGAATAACGGGTCTTTTTCCAAATGGCAGGCAGTGACTAGTGGAATCCGCAGGGATCAGTGTTGAGACCCCAGCTATTCACAACATATATTAATGATTTAGATGAGGGAACCAAATGTAGTATCTCCCAATTTGCAGATGGCACAAAGCAGGGTGGGATGGTGAGCTGTGGGGAGGATACAGAGATGCTTCAGTGTGATTTGGACAAGTTGAAAGTGGACAAATGAGCTGCTGGATGGGAACGGGTTTCGGTACCTACAGGTACGGGACTTTGTTCGGAGGCAGGTTCCAAGCTTTCCTCGCCTCCCCTTGAGGGGCTACAGGATAAGGTCAATAACGGCAGTTGGGAAGGGGAGGGTCTTGGAGATATATAAGGAGTTGATGGAGTGGGAAGGAGTCCCTGTCAGGGAGGTGAAGAGGAAGTGGGAAGAGGAGATGGGAGGAGAGTTGGGAATTAAACTATGGGAAAAGGCCTTGAAGAGAGTCAATTCATCCTCGTCTTGTGCCAGACTTAGCCTGATCCAGTTCAAGGTGGTTCATGGGGCCCACATGACGGTAGCCCGGATGAGCAAGTTTTTTGAGGAAGTGGAGGATAGGTGCGGACGCTGTGGGGTAAACCCAGCGAATCATGTACATATGTTCTGGGCGTGCCCAAAGGTGAGGGGATTCTGGGAAGGATCTGTGACTGTCATGTCAGAGATCCTGGAAGGGAGGGTGACTCCGTGTCCAGAATTGGCAATATTTGGGGTATCGGAAGATCGGCGGGTGGGAGGGAGCCGATGTTCTGGCCTTCTCCTCCCGTGTGGCCCCAAGACGGATTTTGCTGGGATGGAGAGACTCGGAACCCCCAAAGTTGGAAGCGTGAGTCACCGGCATGGCAAAGTTTCTCAGGCTGGCAAAGATTAAGTTTGCCTTGAGAGGGCCGAAGGGCCTGTTCTGTGCTGTACTGTTCTATGTTCTATGTTCTAGGAGTTCGCCCAGGGATGGCAGCCATTCATCGACTCCTTCAGGAAAATTGAACGTCAGCGGTAAGGGGGCGGGGTGGGGGAGAAAATGGGAGGCATGGTAGTGTAAGACAAGGACAGGGAACTTAGTACATGGGTAATTAGGAAATAGGGCGGGGGTGATAGGGGACATTGTTTGTGTGCGTCGGCCTGCGCGGTTATTTAAGGAATGTTAAAGTGAAGGTAAATATGCAAGTGTTTTAGGCGGGAAAGAAGGTAAATGGTATGTTGGCTTTCATGGCGAGAGGATTTGAGTACTAGAGCAGGGATGTCATGCTGCACTTATATACAGGGCCTTGGTGAGACCTGGAATGTTGTGTATGAAAAACTCAGGAGACCTCTAAAAATTCTGCATGCCTCCAATTCTCTTGCCTTTAACACATGGTCAATTTTCAACGTTGGTCTATTGTGCATTGCACACGTAGACCAAATAACTTTGCTTGTTCCGCAAGCATGACCCTAACCTTCCTGTTGCTTGCTATTTCAATTCACCATTGTGCTCTCATTGCCCACATGTCCTTCATTGACCTGCTGCAATGTTCTAGTGAAGCCAATGCAAACTGGAGGAACAACACCTCATCTTCCATTTAGGCACTTTACAGCTTTCTGAGTGTAACATTTGAGTCCAACAGCTTCAGATCGTGAACTCGCTCCTCCATCTTGATCACTTGTTTAATCCAATTTTATTCTCCCAATGCCTGCCCTCCTCTCCCCCCGCCCCAAGCCACCCGTCACTCGTTCTTAAGTTTTGCTTTCATAGAGAACTGACTTTCTGCTATTAACACATTCTGCTATCTTACCTTCATGCCAGTATTAACACCTTTTTTTAGTCTTCAACAGTACACTAAAACCTCCCTTTGTCTTGTGCCCATGACATAGAACATAGAACATAGAACAGTACAGCACAGAACAGGCCCTTCGGCCCTCGATGTTGTGCCGAGCAATGATCACCCCACTTAAACCCACGTAACCCGTATACCCGTAACCCAACAATCCCCCCATTAACCTTACACTACGGGCAATTTAGCATGGCCAATCCACCTAACCCGCACATCTTTGGACAAATTTGACACCTCCGTCAAATTTTTTCTCGCTCCCACCTATCCCATGCCTTGTATTTTGCTCCACCCTGTCTCAAACAGTATAAAATCCATCACATTTCTCCCTCTCTTTAGCTCAATGGAAGAGTCCATAAGACATAGGAGCAGAATTAGACCACTCGGCCCATCGAGTCTGATCCACCTTTCAATCATGGCTGATATTTTTCTCATCCCCATTCTCATGCCTTCTCCCCAAACCCTTGATCCCCTTATTGATCAAGAACCTATCTATCTCTGGCTTAAAGACACTCGGGTGATTTGGCCTTCACAGCCTTCTGCGGCAAAGGATTCCACAGATTCACCACCCTCTGGCTGAAGAAATTCCTTCTCATCTGTTTTAAAGGATCGTCCCTTTATTCTGAGATTGTGTCCTCTGCTTCTTGTTTTCCCTACAAGTGGAAACATCCTCTCCACGTCCACTCTATCCAGGCCACGCAGTATCCTGTAAGTTTCAATAAGATCCCCTCTCATTCATCTAAACTCCAACAAGTACAGCCGCAGAGTCCTCAGCCGTTCCTCATACTACAAGCTCTTCATTCCAGGGATCATTCTTATGAACCTCTCTAGGCCCTTTCCAAGGCCAGCACATCCTTCTGATGAACTCAAAACATATGGACTCAAAACATTAACTCTTTCTGTCTCCACAGATGCTGCCAGATCCGATGGGCTTTTCCAGCATTTTCTGTTTTTACTACTGTGCCGTCAACTGCCTAGACCCTGAACTCTTGAGTCTCTCCTGAAACCTCTCAGAGTCCTCTTTTTAAAAAAAATTTAGAGTACCCAATTATTTTTTCCTATTAAGGGGCAATTTAGGGTGGCCAAACCACCTAACCTGCACATCTTTTGGGTTGTGGGGGCGAAACCCACGCAAACACGGGGAGAATGTGCAAACTCCACACGGACAGTGACCCAGGGCCGGGATTCGAATCCAGGTCCTCAGTGCTGCAGGCAAAAATGCTAACCACTGTGCCACCTTGCTGCCCTAGTGTCCTCATTTTTAAATGGATGCTTAAAATCTGTATCTTTGGCTAAGCTTTAGGTTACCTGGCCTAACAAGATTATAATGTTGTGTCAAATTTTGTTTGACGATGCTAAAAAGATGCTTCTTGGCACATATTCGCTGCATTTAAAGTAATTGTAAATATATTTTTGTTTAAATTTGTGATTAATCTAATGAATCATTTCCTGTCTGTCGACTGAAAAAGGGAGTTCCAAATAATGATTCCCTTGGGAATTGTGCTGATTATGCTCTCAATTTGAATTGTCCTCCGTAAGGTTTTCACCAAAACTGTAGAAGATAGGAGGTGCAATCATACCGTTATTTCTAAAATTTGCTTTCTTAAACACAATTCATTAAATATCTTAATAATTGACACCTCTTCACTGTGAAGCATTTCTGCCCAGCGCCCTGAATACAAATTTCACAGATTAAGATGATAACCCTTCTACGATCTTTAGGCATTGGAGGGACTAGAATGCATTGTGGACACAAGGAACAATATCTTGATTTAATTTATTTAGTTTTGTTTGGTTTATAATTTGGATTTTATTGCTGGTGCCGCTTAAGGAGATGTTTGTTTTATTTTGATGGCATGGGCCATTCTCACCAATCAATCCAAGGAAAATAGATTAGGCTGGCCCCTGCCACAAGTTTCTTTATCTAGGTAGTCCACAATCCACTTAGCTAATCCACTGTAAATGTACAAGCCCTAATCTACTCCAAAATCTTTTACGAAGCATGTAACATGCCTTCTGAAACTACCAAACATGTAGCGTGATTTCGCCAGGAACTGGCAGAACTAGATTTAGACAAAAACAAAATACTACAGATGCTGGAACTCGGAAATAAAAACAGAAAATGCTGGAAATTCACAGCATGTCAAGCTTGGTACTATCTGTTGAGAGAGAGAAACAGAGTTAATTTAGAGTTAAAGTCAGTTAAAGTCAATTAATAAAGTTAATTTAGAGTTAAAGTCAGTTTGTTAGAACTGACAAAAATAACTGGATTTATCACTGGTTGAATATCACTGATGAATTCTTCCTAAGTACACTCTTTAAAAAAGAAAGTATGTCAGTCAGTGAATTCGTACAGGTTAAATCCCATGATACACTACATGGCAGATTTCTGATTTTGGACAGGTCTTCAAAGACCAGGTTAGCCAAATGGGTAAATGTAGAAAGTCCCAACTTCAATCCAAGGTATATTTGTTATTAGCAGGGCAATTGGGTCATTGTAATTTACTCCAACACGCTTATAAACTGTTGAGGTTACCTATCTAATGTTCTGCCTCCTGTATCCTGCCCTGTGCTATCCATTCTAACATTCTCATCGTCTAAATCCTTCCACAGCCATGCCAATCTCACCTCCATAACCTCCAAGTATAAGCCTATACCAAACCTTGTGTTTCCATCGGCCTCTCTGCATTATTGGTGGTAGTTTTGGATGTCTCAGCCCTACACTTTGGAACTCCCTCTGCTTCATGTTTCTCACTCCCACCTCTGGGTTTTTAACTTCACAAAATCTACCCATCAATTCCAACCACTAATTTGGTTAATTATAACAATTTATACGCAATGTTCATTTTAAATTTGATAATATATAACAATACATTAAATATTTAAGCATGGTGTGCATCAGTACCAAGTGCCAATCCTACCTTGGGTCAAATTCTATACTGGTTTGCTTTCCAATAAGATTCCTGGATTTTAAAAAACGTGCATTTGTGACGGTTACTTGGAAACTGGTTTATTAGAAAGTTTTTATATTTCACAGCATGTTCTGCAGCAATATGAATATTAATCCAAAAGATATTGAATGAACCACAGCACAACAGACAGTTTGAAGCTGATCTAAACCCATCCTAAAAATCTGTTATAAACTATCACAAAGTCGCATGTGGTTTGACTATGATGCTTTCCCTAATGACTTGCCAAAATGTACTGTCCAGTTTAAACAAGAGTACTCAATAGTGTACGGTACCAGAAGGAATGTGCACTCCTGTAACTAGTTATACCCCAAGGCTATCAACCTGAAACATCTTGCTTTCTCTCTCCACAGATGCTTCCTGATCGGAGTGTTTCCAGCACTTTCTACCCCTGTACAATTCAGCATCTTCAGACTGTGTTACGATCCCCTTAGCAATCGATAATTTATAAAAAGATATTTCAATTTCCAGTGACTGACTGGAAGGATCATACAATATTTCAAGTTTTAAGGCTTTTACTGCAACAAACCAAACTAAAAGCAACACTCAGTAGGCATCATATGCTCAACTACAGGAAAGACCCCACCCCCTTCAATGTTTATAAATCCAAAAATACCCCTCCACGGTAACACTTTTGTCTGTCTCTGAATTGAGCTCTTCAGTCTCCAGGGACCAGTCCAAAACTATTCTCAGCTCGCGATGGCTTGCTTCCATTTTGTTTTTCTAACCAGATAATCCCTGAACTGACTTTCACAGTGAAGGTTACCCTGGGAGATTTTTCTCCCTGGCCAAAGCCAAGCAAATTATACAGCCTTGTTTAAATCCTATGAATTTGGTCTCTTAATCCAATCTTGAGCTCCTAACCACATTCTGCGTGGTGAACAATAGAGGCCTGCTGCTTCTGTCACTCTCCACTCTCTTCTTCTCCCCCCCGCCGATTCTTGCAAATTGACCTGTCTTGAGGTTCAGGGATATCTTAAGGAAAACCACGTAATCAATGGCTTTCTGTGGACTGTTCCCCTCTGAGCCCATAATGTGTATCATATGGGCCTTTTGTACAGGTAGAAATGCTAATTAGCTGTCCTCTAGACCCCCAGCTCAATTCTATACTGGAACCAAGTCGGCAGTATAACTGTTCATAAAACCTGACATTCCTAACACCACTCTGGTGGCTTGGAGACTAACAATCTATCCTCTGTCAGCACATCTGCACTGGCCATTGTTTACAAGTGAATATCTCACACCATCTTCCCAGCAAGACAATCTGGATCCTCTTTAACAACCAAGTCACCCAAGAATTCAAAACTGGATTTTACCCTGAACAGACAGTGCCAAAACATAACAATCTTGCAAACTTCATATTTGTGTCAGCAAGAAAATAAATTTATAATAGCCACAGTGTACAAGGAAAAAATTGCAGTGATAATTCAAGGTAGCAAACCTTTCCAGGAGGCTTCAAAAAGTGAAGGTGCAGTGATCAGATTTGAGCTGGAGGAGAAGAGATGGTCACATATAGGTAACAAAATGAAGAGGTCCTGGGAAAGAATTCTAAAGTGCAGAGTTGATTTGCTGTGGTTTTCCAGACAGAAGGAAATCTCAAAAACCTAATCTGATCCAAAGTCACTTTCCATCAAGTGGCTCCAGGGAAACACCTAATGGGGGGCGACTTTCAAAAGGCTCCAATCAATTCTGAGTTACAAATTAATTGTTCAGGTCATTCTCCAACATCAACAGGAGTGAGAAACAAACAAGGGGAAATGTGTTGGGCCAGGGTTTAGGGAACCCCAAAGTGTATCATGGAGTTCACCTGACCCACAACTTTTACTAGATTGTGGTATAGGGAGCACACGGCCCACTCTACAGGTGTGGTACAGCAGAAATGGAAAAGTATTTTTTAAAGCAAAACAATGTTTATTCTGTGAACTCAAGTTAACCTTTTTAAAAACATACAGTGAACATCTTAGCAACCATTAATTCAAATACAACCCCCAAAGAATACAACACTAAGTAATCCTTAATAAATTCCCAAACAACATCCAGAAGACAAAAGAAACACCTTTTAACAGAAGCACATCAGGTTTAAATTCATTACTGAAACGATTTATAATTCTGAATTCACCAAATGATCCAGAGATAGTTTTTTCATGGCAAAGAGAACAGTACACCTGCTTTGTCTGGCTTCAGCTCCAACACTGAAACAAAACCAAAAAAAACAGACACCCAAACTTTTTTCAAAGTGAAACTAAAAAGCAGAGCCAGAACTCAGCTCCACCCACACTCTGACATCACTGCAGTAACATGAGCAACCAAACATTTCTTAAACTGAAATTCTCATGACACCTCCCCCAAGAAAAAAAAATAAACCATCAACTTCAAGATGGTTTCATTTTTCACCTTTTCACTAACCTTTAAGAAATGCACACAGTAAATGTACTTTTCCGTTTCAAAACACAACACACGCAAACAGGTATAATAATATAGTCAATCTTTTTTTGTTCTTCTTCCTCCAATTGAACCTGCTTGATTGACAGATTCTTTGAACAAGAAGGTCTCTGCACGATCCATCCATTTCTCTACGCCACGGCATGTCTCTTTAAAGTCAGATACTTTAATTCAATCTGATCAAAGTCCCTCGTAATTCTCCAACACAGGAGCATTGGTTATCGCAGCTTTCAGGCAGTCAAATGCCTGTTGAAACTCCGCTGTCCACTGAAATTTGTGACGTTTCTTCGCCAAGTCCGTCAGTGGAGCGACTACACAGTGCTAAAATTTGGTATAAATTTCTGGTAAAATCCATTCATACCAAGAAATCGCATATTTCCCGTTGTGTCAAGGGTATTGGAAACTCCCCAGTAACTTTTGTTTTCACATCCCGTGTGACCATTCGGCCCTGTCCGATTGTATGGCCAAGGAAAGTGACTTGGGCTTTTCCAAATTCACTTTTGGCTAGGTTTATCACCAAACCCGCCTCCTGAAGTCGATCGAATAACTCCATTAGATGTTTTAAATGTTCTTTCCATGTCTGGCTGAAAATTACCAGATCGTCGATGTACACCGCACAATTGGGTAATCCTTAACCTACTGTATCAGTTAACCGCTGAAATGTGGCTGGGGCGTTTTTCATGCCAAATGGCATAACTTTGAATTGGTTTATACCTTCTGGAGTCACAAAAGCTGAAATCGCCGTTGCCCTTTCTGATAAAGGTATCTGCCAGTAACCTTTAAGTAAATCCAGTTTAGAAATAAAAGCTGATTGTCCCACTTTCTCAATGTAATCCTCCAAACGTGGGATAGGATAAGAGTCCGTTCTTGTAACTGCATTAATCTTTCTATAGTCCACACACAACCGTTGGGTACCATCTGGTTTAGGTACCATCACTATGGGTGAGCTCCATTGGCTGCAACCCACTTCAATTATGCCATTTTTAAGCATACTCTCAATCTCTTTGTTAACCTGTGCCAATTTTAAAGGGTTAAGTCTAAATGGATGTTGTTTGATTGGAACAGCATGTCCCACATCTATATCATGTATTGCCATTTTAGTACTTCCCAATTTATCTCCACAAACCTGCCCATGTGATATCAATAACTCTTTCAGGTCAGCCCGTTTTTCCTCTGAACTAACTCAACAATTTATCCCAATTTTTAAGAACATCCTCGTTTTTCAATTTAATTTGAGGTCTGTCAAATTCACAGTCATCTGGATTTGGTTCGTCACTGAGTTAGAATCATTAAAACCTCCTAATTTTTCTCTCCTTCCCTTTCAAAGTACCTTTTAAGCATATTCACATGACACACTCGGTGAGTCTTCCTTCTATCTGGTGTTTTTACCATATAATTCACCTGACGTAATTTTCTTTAAATCTGATAAGGTCCACAAAACCTTGCTTTTAAAGGCTCACCTACCACTGGTAACGACACTAAAACTCGATCTCCACTAGCAAAAGTGCGAACTGTGGATTTCTTGTCTGCTACCCATTTCATCACATTTTGTGCAACTTTTAAATGTTGTCTAGCCAATTCACCTGCTCTATTTAATCGTTCCCTAAAATTTGACACATAATCCAATAATGTAATTTCCGATGTCTCACTCACCAATTTTTCCAAAATCAATTTAAGTGGTCCTCTTACCTCATGACCAAAAATTAGGTGCATCCCTAATTGCAAACAGCACGAATGGAATTCCTTTATCCCAATCCTCTTGATAATCGTGATAATAAGCCCTCAACATTGTCTTTAATGTCTGATGCCACCTTTCTACCGCTCCCTGTGATTCTGGATGGTATGCAGTTGATATAAATTATTGTATTTCCAAGCTATCCATAACTTCTTTGAAAAGCCTCAAGATAAAATTTGATCCTTGATCGATTGTATGCTGTGGGTAATCCATATCTAGTAAACAATTTAAGTAACTCCTCCAGAATCTTTTTGCTGTAATATTACGTACTGGAATGGCCTCTGGAAACCTAGTAGACACATCCATTATAGTCAAAAGATATTGATTCCCACTTTTCATTTTAGGAAGCGCCGCCTCACAGCACCGAGGTCCCAGCGCCGCCTCACGGCACCGAGGTCCCAGCGCCGCCTCACGGCACCGAGGTCCCAGCGCCGCCTCACGGCACCGAGGTCCCAGCGCCACCTCACGGCACCGAGGTCCCAGCGCCGCCTCACGGCACCGAGGTCCCAGCGCCGCCTCACGGCTCACTGTCTGTGTGGAGTTTGCACATTCTCCCAGTGTTTGCGTGGTCTCGCCCCCACAACCCAAATATATGCATGCTAGGTGGATTGGCCACGCTAAATTGCCTCTTAATTGGAAAAAATGAATTGGGTACTCTAAATTTATTAAAAAAGACATTACTTTTATGGTAGTAATGCTCTGGTATACACTTAGATTCCTCTTCCATATATGCTTTCTGAAACATCCGTTTTATTTCTACATCTTTCTGTTGTAACTCCACCAATTTTCCTGAACTAAAAATATCCGCCTCATCCCCCACCTGTTCTTGTTCTTTTTCAACCATCTGATCAAAAATCGTTTCTGATAATTGCACTTCAATTTCTTCTTTACTCTTTCATTTCCCCTCTTGTCTTAACCTGTGACTTTGCGACCTTGTTACTACACAATCCGAAAAAAATCCCAGGATATTCCTCCTTCAACACTTCAGTTGTCTGATTTTCCACTGGCTTATCAACCACAGTAGGCATCACTCTCACCTGCGATCCAGCTATATAGTTACGCAAAATAAACTGTATTCCTGGACAAGATAGTTTCGCTATTACTCCTACTACCACTTCATCACTCTTCACTGGACTTTCCAACCTTACCTTATATAATGGGACACTACTCCTCTCACCCTGAATTCCACATATTACCACCTTTTCTGGCAACATTCTTCCCATCAACATAACTCCTCATCTCTTACCATTAAAGATTGACTAGCTCCCGTATCTCTTAAAATTGTGACTTTTTTACCTGCTCCTCCTGATACACGAGTAAACTTTACCCACACAAGTAAATTCTTTAAAGAAATCTGGCACCTTATTATCAATCACCTCTTGATCAGGCTCTACAATCTTTTGCACCTCCTTCGCTTCACTTGGGCTTTCCTTTACCACTTCAACAAACCCCACTGTCTTATCCTGTTTTACCACATCAGCCTTCCCAGTGCTTTTCTTCAACCACCAACACTGTGACTTTACATGGCCTAGTTTATTACAGTGAAAACTTTTCATTTCTTTTCCACCCTCCTGGATTTATTTTTTAGTCTGAGGTACATTCTCCTTATTATCTCCCATCAAATCACCTTTACCTTTACCACTTGAGTATTTCTCATGTCCCCAGTTTCTATCGCTCACAGGCTGAAACTGATGTCGGAAACCAAGCTTTGATTTATGAACTAATTCATAATTATCTGCCATTTCTGCTGCTAATTTCGCAGTTTTAACCCTCTGTTCTTCCACATGAGTTCTCACTACATCAGGAATTGAATTTTTAAACTCCTCCAAAACCAGAATTTCTCTGAGAGCTTCATACGTTTGGTCTATTTTCAAAGCCCTTGTCCACCTATCAAAATTACTCTGTTTGAGCCTTTCAAACTCATGTATGTTTGACCAAATTCCTTCCTTAAATTTCTGAACCTATGTCTGTAGGCTTTAGGCACTAGTTCATATGCACCTAAGATGGATTTTTTCACCTCTTCATACGCCCCAGATACCTCCTCCGGTAGTGATGCAAACACTTCACAAGCCCTACCTACCAGCTTTGTTTGAATCAGTAATACCCACATATCCTGTGGCCATTTCATTTGTTTAGCTACCTTCTCAAATGAAATGAAAAAGGCCTCCACCTCCTTCTCGTCAAACCTTGGCAATGCTTGGACATATTTAAATAGATCCCCACCAAGCCTTCGACGATGACGTTCTTTCTCACTATCCTCATCACTATCATTCAATTGTACGTTTCCCTTTACGTCTGCCAATTTTAATTGACTGTCATGTTTGATGGCCGCTTTCTGAAGTTCAAACTCTCTCTATATTTTTCCCTGATCTGTATCTCCCGTTCTTTTTGTTCTGCTACAGCTATTCTTTCTTTTCTCCTTTCTTATCTCTCCTTTTCTTTTTCCTCTCTATCTCTTTCATATTCAAGCTGCTTTAATTCTTTCTCATGTTCCATTTGTTTAATTTGTAACTGAATTTTTGCCAAATTCCAATGAGTCAAACTGTATCTCAGGCAACTTTAAATGCTTAGCCACCGCCATAATTACCTCATATTTTTGAATTTTGTCAGGTAATGTTAACTGCAATGTTTTTGCCAAATCTAACAGTCTGCTTTTTATCTCTGTCCATAAGATACTGTGTGTGACCGTCTCCATTTATAATTCTGAATTCTGAAATGATCAAGAGATAGCCTTTTCATGGCAGAGAGAACAACAGTACACCTGCTTTGTCTGGCTTCAGCTCCAACACTGAAATGAAACCAAAAAATATACATACACCCAAGGTTTTTTCAAAGTGAAACTAAAAAGCAGAGCCAGAGCTCAGCTCCACCCACACTCTGACATCACTGCAGTAACATGAGCAGCCAAACATTACTTAAAGTGACATTCTCATGACAGCAGTGAGAGAAAGTATGAATTACACTTATTTAAAAAATATTAAATTGCAATTAAGCAGAGTGATTACATATTTTTCTGAATTTAAAAATGACAAGGTAATGATGAGAGAAAAAGGGGAAACAGAACTAGACTGTCCTTTTATAGACTGTGGTGTAAAGTCCAATCTAGCTTCAAGACACATCTTTGCAGAGCATTCCTAAGATTTGATGATTTTACTTCATCATATTCAACAAATATAATTAGCAGTGATCTTAAAATACCATTCTTAGCACAAAAGATGTAACACACTTTATTTAATACCAGTGAATTTCCCAACGGCAAAAGTAAATTACTGCGGATGCTGTAATCTGAAACAAAAACAGAAAATACTGGACAATCGCAGCAGGTCTGACAGCATCTGTGGAGAGAAGGAAGCTAATGTTTCAAGTTTGGATGACTCTTTGTCAAAGAGTCTTTGTCAGGCCTGTTGAGATTGCCCAGTATTTTCTGTTTTAAGTTCCCAAAGGTATTGCTCACAATGAGTCAGAAAATCAGACCTATAATAGTATTGTATACCTCACAGTATGTAGCATTTACCATGGACCTTATGAGAGAAACCTGAGAGAAACCAGGGAAACAAGGGAAGGTGGTGCAAGATTAATTGAAGTTCTTTGGGTGGGTAGCAAGGCAGAAATAATCAGGAAGAATTTGGATCAGCACAGGATGGTAGAAAGCTTTGCCATTAAATGGTACATCAGAGGGAAATGCTGTGGAGGGTGGATGGGAGGGGTGAGCAAAGGTGAAAATTCAATGGAATTGGATTTCTTTCATGACCAAGACATGACCTGATTCCTTAATGTTCCAATTGACAATGTACAATTCTTTATTTTCTCTCCTAATAACCATTTGGCAAAGATCTTTGCACTCAGACCTCCACAAAAATCAAAGCTCCAGAAATTTGCTCCCTTTCCCCCAAATTACAAACACCAGATTGGTATTTTAAATGACATATGATGCTCTCTATAGTACATAGGCATGAGCATGTAAGCTAGGCTTGACACTTCAATGCAGAATTTAGAAACCGTTGCATTGTCATATGTTAAAGTCATCTGCCCATTCAAAATGAAGCAAAAGATTCCATTCCATGAATCAAGCAGGAGGTAGTTCTCCTTGCCAACATTCCCCTATCAATAAGCATCACTAAAAGGTGTCTGGTTATTGATTTACGGTCTGTGGAACTTTGCTATGATAAATTTGCTGCTGCATTTATCTACACTGACAGTGAAAGAATTTACAACTTTAGACCATTCACATCTTCAGGATGTCGCAAAAGGTCTTTGTAGCCGATTTATTATTTTTGAAGTATAGTCACTATAACCATAGAAGCCTGCAGCACAGGAGAGGTAATTTGAGTTGTCCTTGAAAGAGTAGTCATGTTTCCTCCCCCATGCTTTTTGTCCATAATATTGTAAGTGCATTATCTTCATGCACCCTGTCAGGGCATCGGAACAGACCCCAACATTTGTTAGGATACCAGTCAAGAATCCCAAACAATTTGTTTAATTTGTAAAACTGAGGAAAGGATACTTCACCCAAGAAGTGATGATTCTGACCAATAAGTATCTTTTATGTTAAAACAAACTTTAATTTAAACACAAAATGTGCCACATTTACATCAAAGAAATAGCTTTACAATTATCAGTTCAACAGTTCTTAAATAAAAAGAAAAGCTTGAACTTACTATCTACACCTGCCACTAATTCCAATTTACCAACCCAATACAGTTCAAATGCCACTTATAAAGTTAACACACAGGTTACTTGCTTAGCTGTGAAGAGACATTTAGACAAAATTCCTTTTGAGAGCAGATCTAGTATAGTTATGTCTTGTCAAACTCAAATACTATAGCAAATTGCTGTTCAACTTAAAATATTCCTAGCAGATTGCAAAACTACAGACAAACCTGGCTCATCCCATTAATTACATCATCTGTATCCCACTAGGTTTCATGACCTGCTTAGTTAGGACTAAACACCACTCTGTCATAAATTATTTACACTCCAGGGAATCGCCAGCAATCAAAACACAATTTCATTAGCCCTTTATCTGTAACCAAGTAAAATAGTTGGAATGAATCATTACCTTGCTTTTTTCGGCTTTCATTACAGCTTCAGTTGGCACACTGCATGTATTTTAAGAACATTACTGCCACAAATATGAAATATAATATGTATTGATTTTTACATTAACCACAATTTACATAAATATATTTACGGAATCAGCTTCCACAGCCTTTTCGGGTACAGCTTTCCAAATACCA
Organism: Scyliorhinus canicula; assembly: GCF_902713615.1. Lineage (NCBI taxonomy): Eukaryota > Metazoa > Chordata > Chondrichthyes > Carcharhiniformes > Scyliorhinidae > Scyliorhinus > Scyliorhinus canicula. Next base: position 35,569,971 of record NC_052146.1, on the reverse strand, counting down.
ACAACTCTGTGAAGAAAAATTCCACATCTTCCCTCAAAATAGTTTTCCAATTACTTTAATTATTTTTGACCCACTTGCACGAGGGAATTTTTTTTTTTCCAATCAAAACTTTTCATTAACTTGACATTCTCTGTTCAAGCAGAATAGTCCTATTTTTTCTAACTTCTGATAACTGAAAGTCCCTCACCCCTGGTATAGCTCCCTACATTCTTTCCAAGGCATTTCCATTTTCCTGAAATGTGGCGTCCAGATATTGCAGCGGCCTAACTAAATCACTAAAGTTCTAGCATAATCTTCTTGCTTTTTATATGCTATTTGTCGACTTATAAACCCATGTAACCTGCATGTTTCTTTTAAACAACCGTGTCAATTTGCCTTGCTATCTTTAAGAATTTCTGTACATGGACACCAAGGTCTCATTGCTTATTTACACTTTTGAAAAGCATGTTATTTATAATATACTGCCTTTCTATACTTGTGCTCCCAAAGTGCATCACTTCACACTTCTCTGTATTGAACTCCCTCTGTCAAACTTCTTTCCATTTCATAATCCTGTCGGCAATGCTGAAGTATTCAGCGATCATTATGATCTATTTGCCAAGCTTGATGTTGTCTGCAAACTTAACAATGCTGCTTCCTGTGTTCGGGTCCAGGTTCTTTATAACATTTGCAAAGAGTAATGGATCTATCCATTTGCTTCCCGCTACTGAGCTAATTTGTATCCGTACCCCAACTTCCCCCTTAATTCCATGGTCTTCCATCTTATTAAGCCTAATGTGAGGTATCTGTATACATCTACAGCACAACCTGATCATGCTGTGGCGACAAAAGCTGGTCAGATGATGGGTATTCTGCAGCAAGTAACTTAGCTGACTCCCCAAGCCTCTCCAACTACAAGACACAAGTTGGCAGTGTGGTGGAATACTCTACACTTGCCTGGATGAGTTTATCTTCAATAAGACTCAACAAGCTCACTCCCATCCAGGGCAAAGCAGGCCACTTGATTGGCACCCCATCCACTAGCTTAAACATTCAATCCCTCCACACTGGTGCATGGGGCCACATTGTGTGTACGATCTACAAGATGTATTGCAGGAACTCGCTAAGGATTCTTCAACAGCACCTTCCATACCTATGACCTCAAACACTTTCTCAAAAGCCAACAAATAATAATAATCTTTATTATTGTCACAAGTAGGCCTACATTAACACTGCAAATGCTGGCCTTGACAGTGCCATTCACATCCCATGAACAAACTGAAATAAAAACCTTATCTTATTACCTCATGGAATTCAATCATGTTACTCAGACAAGTATTCCATTTCGCAAATCTATGCTATCTTCACACTCACACACTTTTATTTTCCATCTGAGGAATAGTGGGAAGTGGTACAAGGATTCTTGAACTGATTATCAACGTTATGAATGCTCCCTCTGTGGCCAACAAGTCTTGCGCTGGACTTGAACCCAGAGCTTCTAGTCCAGAGGTAGAGACACTACCACTGTGCCACAAGCCCTACTCTCTCTTTTTTTTAAATAAAGTTAGAGTACGCAGTTCATTTTTTCCAATTAAGGGGCAATTTACCATGGCCAATCCACCTAGCCTGCACATCTTTGGGTTGTGGGGGCGAAACCCACACAGACACGGGGAGAATGTGCAAACTCCACACAGACAGTGACCCAGAGCCGGGATCAAACCTGGGACCTCGGCGCCATGAGGCAGCAGTGCCAACTACTGTGCCATTGTGCTGATCCCCTGACCCCCTCTCTTTGATTAACCCATGACTTTGCAAATAGATGATGGTTTCCAATAACCTCGCCACCACCAATGTTTGGTTGACTGGCCTGCCTGTATTTTCTGGAAGATCTCTCCCTCTTTCTTGAATAGTGGTATCACATTAACAATCTTCCAGAAGCACTCTTGCATCCAATGAGCATTGAAAGATTGTGATCAAAGCCGTTGCAATTTCTACCTTTGCGGATGAATTCCTGAGTGTAAGAGGTGTTATTTTAGACCAGTATGTTACTGGCATGATAGCAGAGTGGTTAGCACTGCTGCCTCACAGTGCCAGGGACCAGTGTTCAATTCCGATCTTGGGTAACTGTGTGTGGTGTTTGCACATTCACACTGTGTATGCATGGGTTTCCTCCAGGTGCTCCGGTTTCAACCCAAGGTCGAAAGATGTACAGATTAGGTGGATTGACCATACTAAATTGCCCTTTAGTGTCCAACGATTAGGTGTGGTTATGGGGATAGGGCAGGGGAGTGGCCCTGGGTAGGGTGCTCTTTCGGAGGATTGGTGCAGACTTGATGGGCCAAATGGCCTCCTTCTGCGCTGTGGGGATTCTATAAGAACCAACAAGGGAACATGGTATCCTCAATGGGGTTAATTAATAATATCGTCGTGTGGGGCCCTTTAGGGAACAGTCACCATAACATAATAGAAATCTTCTTGATCGAGTTTTTTGAGGAGGTGACAAAGGTGATTGATGAGGGGAGGGCGGTGGATGTGGTTTACATGGACTTCAGTAAAGCCTATGACAAAGTGCCTCATGGCAGACTGATGCAAAAGGTGAAGTCACATGTGATCAGGTGAGGTGGCAAGATGGATACAGAGCTGGCTCGGTCACAGAAGGCAAAGGGTAGCAGTAGAAGGGTGTTTTTCTGAATGGAAGGTTGTGACTAGTGGTGTTCCACAGGGATCTGTGCTGGGGCCTCTGTTGTTTGTAGTACCCGTAAACGATTTGGAGGAAAATGTAGCAAGTCTGATTAGTAAGTTCGTGGATGACACCAAGGTTGGTGGAGTGGCATATAGCGTTGAGGATTGTCAGAAGATACAGCAGGACATCGATAAGTTGGAGACTTGGGCAGAGAAATGGCGAATGGAGTTTAATTCAGACAAATGTGAGGTAATACAGTTTGGTAGGTCTAATATAGAGGGGAAATATACCATAAATGGCAAAACTCTTATGAATATAGAAAGTCAGAGAGATCTAGGCATTCAGGTCCCCAGATCTTTGAAAGTGGCAACACAAGTGGACAAGGTAGTCAAGAAAGCATACAGAATGCTTGCCTTCATTGGACGGGGCATTGAGTATAAAAACTGGCAAGTCAAGTTTAGAGGAGATGTACGAGGCAGATGTTTTGCACAGAGGATGCCTGGAACGCATTGCCAGGGGAGGTTGTGGAAGCAGATACATTAACAGCGTTCAAAAGGCATCTTGACAAATACATGGATAGGATTGGTATAGGGATACGGCACTACGAAGTGTGGAGGGTTTTGGCCAAGGGTTATATCATGACATGTACAGGCTTGGAGGGCGGATGGGCCTGTTCCTGTGATGCATTGTTCTTTGTTCATTTGGATGGAAAGTGAAGAAATCCGATCTGAACTTAGTCTCCTAAATCTAAACAAAGGAAACTACCAAGTATGAGGCATTTGTTGTCAAAGATAGATTGGGGAAATTCATTAAAAGGCATGACTGTCATGGCTAATATTTAAGGAACAAATGTATGCATTGTAACGGGTATACAATACATACATTTCTGGCACACAAAAAAGTAGCCCAACCATGGTTTGCAAAAGAAACTTAGGATAGTATTAGATCCAAAGAAGAGTCATATAAAGTTGCTAGAAAAAGTAGCAAGCCTGAAGAATGGAAAAAGTTCAGTATTCAGCAAGAGGACAAAGAGATTGATTAAGAGGGGAAAATAGGGCGGCACAGTGGCACAGTGGTTAGCATTGCTGCCTCACAGCACTGGGGTCCCAGGTTTGATCCCGGCTCTGTATCACTCTCCGTGTGGAATTTGCACATTCTCCATGTGTTTGCGTGGGTTTCGCCCTCACAACCCAAAGATGTGCAGGGTAGGTGGATTGGCCACACTAAATTACCCCTTAATTGGAAAAAAATGAATTGGGTATTCAAAATATTTTTAAAATGGGAATAAATATAGAGTATGAGAGTAAACTTGCGGAGAAACATAAAAGCAAACCGTAAAAGCTTCTATAAGTATATAAAAGAAAACAATTAGTGAAGACAAATGTAGGTCACTTACAGTCTGAAACTGGAAAATTTATAATAGAAAACAAGAAAATGGCAATGCAATAAAACAAGGACTTTAGTTCTGTTTTCATGGAAGGAGACACAAATAACTAGCAATTGAAGGAAATTAGTATTTCTAGAATACTAGTGCTGGAGAAATAAATGGAACTGAAAAGCCGATGTATCCCCAGGGCCTGATAATCTACATCCCAGAATACTGAAGGAGATGGCCATGGAAAAGGTGGATGTGTTGATTGTCAACTTCCAAAGTTCTGTTGATTCTGGAGCAGTCCTGGCAGATTGGAGGGTGGAAAATGTAACGCAACTAATTAAAAAAGGAGGAAGAAAGCAGGGAATTACAGATATGTTAGCCTAACATCAGTAGTAGAGACAATGCTAGTGTGTAACAGGACACTTAGAAAGTTAACATGGATTTATGAAAGGCAAATCATGTTTGACAGGCATAACACAATTTTTTTGAAGGTGCAAGGATGAAAAAGGGTATTTGGGTTTTCAGAAAGCTTTTTATAAAGGCCCATAAAGACGTTACGGTATAAAATTAGAGCGCATGGGAATGGAGTAATATATTGGCATAGATTCAGAATGGGTTAGCAGACAGGAAACAAAGAGAGCAGCAATAAATGGGTATTTTTCTAAGTGTCAGGTGGTGACTCGTGAAGTCCCATGGGGATCAGTGCTTGGGCCCTAGCTATTCACAATATAAATCAATGATTTGGATGAGGGAACCAAATGTAATATTTCCAAGTTTGCTAATGACACAAAGCTTGGTGGGAACATGAGTGGTGACAAGAATGTTAAGAGGGTTCGGGTGATTTAGACAATTTGAGTGAGTGGCCAAATATATGGCAGATATGCAGTAGAACGCGGTAAATGTAATACATGATATTGGATGAAAAAACAGAATGGCAGAATATTATGTAAACGGTGACAGATTGGGAAATATTGACCTACAAAGGAACCTAGATGTCCTTGTACACCAGTCACTGAAAGCAAGCATGCAGATACAGCAAGTGGTTAGGATGGCAAATGGTATGCTGGAATTCATTGCACAGGAGCAAGGGTGTCTTATTGCATCTGTACAGGGCATTAGTGAGACCACACCTGGACTATGTGTCCCATTTTGATCTCCTCATCTGAGAAAGGACATACTTTTCAAAGAGGGAGCGCAGTGAAGGTTCACCATACTAATTTTGAGAATGATATGATTGTCTATGAGGAGAGATTGAGTTGACTGGGCCTGATTTCACTGGATTATGGATGTTAGAAGAATGAGAGGCTATCACATTGAAATGTATAAAATTCTGACAGGGTTGGACAGACTGGATGCAGGGATGCTGTTTCCCTAACTGGGGGTACAGAACAAGGGGTCACTTTCAAGAAATGGGGTAGGCCATTCAGGACTGAGCTAAGGAGAAACTTCAATTTGGTGGCTCCCGTTCTTGGTGGACTTTTCCCCTGCTAACGGCGGAGCTGAGTGTTTGTAAAAGGTGCAGGAGGGGTGGAAGAAGAGAGCATTCCACAGTCGTGTGGATTTGTGGGCCAGAAGTGGTCGCAAAAGTAGGGTATAACAGTCGAAGGTTGGTGTGGTGCCTGCGACACAGGGGAAGATGGCGGAGGGTTAGAATCCGAGCTAGCCGGCCCAGTGGTCGACAGATCAGTTAGTGAGCTTCCTCCACGATACGTTTGCCGAGCAGGGGAAGGAGAACTTGGAAGGACCTGACCGATAAATGCGGGGATTGACCACATGGAAATGAGGTTAGAGACCTAGGGCCAGGCGATCCAGAAGGAGGCAGTGGTAGAGCACGAGGAGGAGCTTGCCTCAATAGCTGCAGAGATGGGGTTGATGAGAGATCAACAGAGGAAACACTGGAGGTTAGATGTAGGACTATTAGCGGAGGAGGAGGTGTGTGTGTGTGGGTGAGGGAGGCCATTCCGAGGTATGTGGAGATAAATGATACGGGCGAGGTCTCAGCAGCTACGGTATGGAAGGCGCTTAAGGCAGTGGTGAGAGAAGAATTTATCTCGATATGGGCACACAGGGAGAAGGCGGAGCGGGCGGAGGATAGATTAAGTGAGGGAGATTCTCCAGTCCAGGTGGACAGGAGGTACTCGGAGACCCCGGAGGCGGGGTTGTTGAAGGAGCGGCAGAATCTGCTGATGGAGTTGGGTTGCTATCCACAGGGGAGGCAGTGGAGTAGTTGAGAAATATGAGAGGGGCGTTGTATGAATATGGGGAGAAGGCCAGTAGGATGTTAGCACACCAGCTAAGGAAATGGGAGGCAGTGAGGGAGATTGGGAAAGTGAAGGACAGAGGGGGGAATAAGATTTTGAACCCGGTGGGGGTGATGAGGCGGTTTTTGGAGGGATTGGAGTTTCCGAAGGTGGAGGAAGAGCTGGCGGAGTCAAGAGCATAGGCACCCCGAGCTGTTTGAAGTGGTGGAGAGGCTGGAGGCGATGCAATCGGGCAAGGCCCCGGGGCCGGATAGGTAGCCAGTGGAGTTTTATAAAACGTTTTCAAGAGTGCAGGGGCCCTTGCTGTTAAGGACATTTAATGTTGCTAGGGAGCAAGGGGTACTGCCTCCAACGATGTCACAGGACTCAATCTCTCTCACCCTGAAGCGGGATAAGGACCCGGACCATTGCGGGTCACACAGGCCAATCTCCCATCTAAATGTAGATGCCAAGGTGCTGGCCAAGATCTTGGCTTTGAGAATAGAGGATTGTGTGCCAGGGGTGATCGGGGAGGACCAGACGGGGTTTGTGAAGGGGAGGCATTTAACGGTTGTAGCCATCTAAAATGGACACCAGTATACAAAATGGAGAACTGCAAAGACTGCAGGGAAAAACGGACATAGTCCAGGACAAACAGCTTGCAGAAGCTTTCAACAGTGAGACACTCGTAAAAACCGGTTTCCCCACAGCTGCAGAGTCCAGGCAGCGATGTTAATGGGAAAACGATCTGCATACCAATGAGGTGATACCGGGACAGTCCCAGATACAATAGATACATTTAAGTATCGATTGATACTTTTCTATAGCTACCCAGCCAGAATGGCGCCAACGAAACCAGGACAATAAGCTCTAAGAACCGCCCCAGCCATTAAGGAACGACCCTAGGATAGGGGGGTTCGAATCATATTGATTGGGAAAGACCCACTCGATCCCCAGCAGGTGAGAGAGCCCGCCCCAAGGGGCACGAACCTCTGAGGACCTATAAAAAGGTCCCGCACATGGTTCTGCCTGTTGCATCCCGACTCCGGCCTCCGACTCCAGCCTCCAGACGCCTGTCTTTCATCACCCGCCGTTGAGCAGCAGCCATCTATAAGTAAGTGCCAAAACAACGATCGCTACGTGACCCAGGCATTGCTTGTACTCTTGCCGACTATTAGCGAACAGAAGTTGCAGACCAGAAAGGAACAAAGGCCTTGTTCCCTGACCTTGCTTGTTCCTACTTAGATAAGTATTAGTCTTTTAGCGTGTGCATGAGTATTTATTATAATTGTTATAATAAACTCTAATTGTTTTGGACTTACTAATCGGTGTATGACTTTATTGACTTGAACTTGACCTTAGCACTTGTGACGGTGTCTCTTACGGCACCTGGCGACTCCAGAGCATAGAAATAAGAAACAGAGCCAAACGAGTGTTAAGCACACTGCCTCTATTGGAGGAGTGTTAAACACACTAACTTAGAACGACCAACACGGTGAACATCAGAAGGCTTCTAAACGTGATCATGATGCCCTCCAATTGAAGGGAGATGGTGGTCGCCATGGGCAGCACGGTAGCACAAGTGGTTAGCACTGTGGCTTCACAGCATCAGGGTCCCAGGTTCGATTCCCCACTGGGTCACTGTCTGCGCGCAGTCTGCACGTTCTCCCAGTGTCTGTGTGGGTTTCCTCCGGGTGCTCTGGTTTCCTCCCACAGACCAAAGACATTCAGGTTGGATGGATTGGCAATAATAAATTGCCCTTAGTGACCAAAAAGGTTAGGAGAGGTTATTGGGTTACGGCGTAGGGTGGAAGTGAGGGCTTAAGTGGGTCAGTGCAGACTCGATGGGCCGAATGGCCTCCTTACGCACTATATGTTCTATGGATGTGGAGAAGGCCTTTGATCGGGTGGAATGGAAGTATTTGTGGGAGGTCGTGGGGCGGTTTGGATTGCGGTAGGGTTTCGTGGACTGGGTCCGGTTGCTGTACCAGGCACCGGAGGTGAGTGTGCGGACAAACCGAATGAGCTTGGATTATTTTAGGCTGCACTGGTGGGCGAGGCAGGGATGTCCACTCTCCACACTGCTGTTTGCCTTGGCCATAGAGCCCCTGGCGATGGCGTTGAGAGTGGTGTCAAAGGACTGGCAAGGGATTGTGTGGGGGGGGGGGGGGGGGGGGTGGAGCACAGCGTCTCGCTATATGCCGACTACCTACTAGGGGTGCAAGTTTAGGGGAACTGGTAACGGCATCTCTGCCATTCTCGCCGTCTCGGTACTCCACAAGCCCGGTGGTAGTGGCGGCCTTGAGGGTGTGGGGACAGCGGCGGAAGCACATGGGAGAGGAGGGGGCGTCGGTATGGCACCCATAGTTTGCACCGGGGGGGCTGGATGGGGGGTTTCGGAGGTGGCAACGAGCGGGGATCGAGCGGTTAGGGGACCTGTTTATTGACTGCAGCTTTTTGTGCTCGGAGGATTAGGAAGAGGTGTTTGAGCTGCCGGGGGGGGGGGGGGGGGGGGGGGGGGGGGGGGGGGGATGGGTTCAGAGGCAGGTCTCGACCTTTCCATCCCAGGGGATCCCAGGGGATACAGAATAGGGTAATATCAAAAGCGGGAGTAGGGAAGGTCTCGGAAATTTATAAAGAACTCATAGAATGGGAGGGAACCCCGATAGGGGAGGTGAAGCAAATATGGGAGGTAGAATTGGGCAAGGAATTAGAGGCGGGATTGTGGGAGCATGCCCTTAGTAGGGTTAACGTGTCCTCGTCGTGTGCCAGGCTTGGCCTGATACAATTCAAGGTGGTCCACAGGGCGCATATAACTGTGGCCCGTATGAGCAGGCTCTTTGACGGGGTGGAGAATAGATGTGGGCGGTGCGCAAGAGGGCCCGCAAATCAGGTCCACATGTTTTGGGCATGTCCGAAGCTTATGGGATTTTGGCAAGAATTTGCCGATGTCATGTCCACAGTATTGTAGGTACAGGTGGTTCCAAGTCCAGAGGTGCCGATTTGTGGTGTGTCGGAAGACCCAGGAGTCCAGGGGCGAGAGAGGCTGATGTTCTGGCCTTTACCTCGCTGGTAGCCCAGAGACGGAGGGACTCGGAACCCCTATAATCAAGGGATTGGGTAAGTGACATGGCCAGGTTTCCCAGACTGGAGAAGATCAAGTTCATCCTGAGGGGATCGATGTTAGGGTTCGCCCGGAGGCAGCCGTTTATCGACTTCTTTGGGGAAAATTAAGCTGTCAGCTGATATAAAAAGGGGGGGGGCAGGTAAAGGGAAAGAGAGAGGCATGGGGGGGATGGTTGAGGTGAGAAACACTTAGCGGGGAAGGGGGACTGGGGAACTGTGAATGTTAGCCACATTGGCTGAGTTTGGTTGTTGGTTGGGTGGGTATTATTTGTTTTCATAGAAGATCATAGAATTTACAGTGCAGAAGGAGGCCATTCGGCCCATCGAGTCTGCACCGGCTCCTGGAAAGCGCACCCTACCCAAGGTTAACACCTCCACCCTATCCCCATAACCCGGTAACCCCACCCAACACGAAGGGCAATTTTGGACACACTAAGGGCAATTTATCATGGCCAATCCACCTAACCTGCACATCTTTGGACTGTGGGAGGAAACCGGAGCACCCGGAGGAAACCCACGCACACACGGGGAGGATGTGCAGACTCCACACAGACAGTGACCCAAGTCGGAATCGAACCTGGGACTCTGGAGCTGTGAAGCGATTGTGCTATCCACAATGCTACCATGCTGCCCCAATTGCTTTGTTGATTGTTTCTCTTGAAAACTGTTGTGAAAATTCTATATGGCTTAATAAAATATTTTCAAAACAAAAGGCTTCAGAGGCCATGTCACGAATATATATTTTTTAAAAATAGAAACAATTTGTAGCCACAAAGGTATGGGTAGACGATCAGCCAATATTATGTTGAATGGTGGAGCAGGAATTTTCTATGCTTCTTTGTAATATAAGCACATGTATCAATTTGTACACCATGATCCCATTGCAGATAATAATACTTGCTTATTGTCACAAGCAGGCTTTAATGAAGTTACTGTGAAAAGTCCCTAGTCGCCACATTCCGGCGCCTGTTCGGGGAGGCTGGTATGGGAATTACTAGGTATTTTCTTTTGTTGTTGGTTTAAGAATAAATGTTTGTCACTACACAGCGGGGGGGGGGGGGGGGGGGGAGACCCTCCTTTTTTCACCATTTTTAACTGCAGTTGAAGAGTCTGACTCAAAAATTAACATTTCATAAAATTTTATTTCAATGCATCACTTGATGCACACGGCACTCAAAACCTGCCATGGAGTTTGAAATTAGAACTACCTTACTTGGAGGTCAGAGCGCTGTCACTCAGCCACTGGCACTTAAATTATGACACTGCCCGAAGTAATTGTTTGCCAACTTCTTCGTGACATCAAAACTGTAGTGAGGCATTCTTTAAAGGGGAAACAGGGCAATGAGATTAGCTTTTGCCAAAGCAAAATACTACCACTTCTGGAAATCGGAAATTAAAACAAGAAATACTCAGCAGGCCAGGCACCCTGTGGAAACATTTCAGGCTACGGTCTTGCAGCAGAATTGAGGATTAGTTTCTGGTTGTTCTGCAAGAGTATCACAGACACAAACATCTTTAGACTTATAAATGTTAGCGATTTCCATCTTTCTGCCACAACCTGAACTATTAACACAGGAAATTTGACTGAAGTCCAACTACTGTAGGTCTGCGAGTACATGTTGAGTTAGATCAGCATGGGGAGGATATGGGAGTTATGCTAGTCAAGACTCATAGTTTTACAACACAGAAAGGCCCATCGTGTCTGCGCCGGCCATCAAGCACTTATCTATTCTAATCCTATTTTCCACCACTCTTTCAGGAAGTGAGTTATAGATTCCCTCCAATCTCTGGTTGGAAAAGCTTTTCTTCAAATCCCCACTGAATCTCCTGCCCCTTACCCTAAATCTATGTCCGTCCCCTCCCCCCGTTATTGACTTCCCTCTGCCAAGGGGAAAGTTTCTTGGTAAAAAGGCTTTCCCTATAACCACCTGCATCCCTAAAATTCAACGATTTGCTTCTTTCAAACACCACACATGAACGGTGGTGGAAACGTTTGGACGTCTGTCCCCTTTCTACACCTTAATTGGAACGAGATTCACACATCTTGATCCAGAACTTTAGCCTCTTTGGACGTGTAAATCAGTAATGTTTTAAATAGTTTGTGATAATGAGGTTTAACTCGGATTAGGATGTGATTTTTTTTGAGGGGGGGGTTTGAGTGATGCTCTTACCTTGGCGGTGAGCGAACAGCTGACCGGCTGTCAGGCAAAAGGCCTCCTCTGCCCCAATCAGCCACAAGAAGAGGACGAGGCTCAGGAAAGCAGCGGTGGCGCTCGGCACTGGGGCCCGGCTGCCAGCCGCTCGGATGCCAGCCCACAGCCGCTCTCCGCAGCCCCTCGTCCCGGGGAGGCTCAGCATGGCGGCCTTGACATGGACGGGCGGTGCTCGGTGACCCCCGAGGGCTGCGCGGCCTTCCCCCAGCTCTCCCTTTGGCGGAGTGGAGGAGGTAGAGAAGAGAGGACCAAACCCGGGCCTTCCACAGATCGGGGCGCCTCCTCACCCCCCGCGATAACCCCACAAGCTGGCGTCGAGCCAAAACACGTCCGCCTTTGTGCGTCCTGCCAATTTATAGTGATGTTAAGGGCGGATTTGACATCAGTAAAAGCAACCAGGGAAAAAATGGGGGTGGGGAGAGAATGGTTGTTTATTTCCAGTGATCGTTTGGGGGGAGGGGACAAGCCGCCTGACGGTTAAATGCCCGATAAACATGAAGAGGAGGAGGGGTGGAAAAAGGTGACATGATTCAGGGAGGAAAATGCTTGCGCAGCGGAATGGAGGGGGGGCGGCGGCGAGGGGAAGAGTAAAATGGCCGCGTTTCCATCGCCGACCGACTCCATCCCGGAACCATAAACAGGGCACCGCCGTTCTCTCCATTGTTCCAGCGAACGGCTTACCGCGTAACGTTTCTGACGTCAGCGCGCCGTCCGCCCTTTAAATAGCGACGTGGACGCGGTCATTAGCATAAGCCGCGGCCGCGAATCGGCAGATGAGAGGCCGAGCTTCCCTTCGGCGTCAGTTTATTTCCATTTTTTAAAAAAATTACAGGGAGGAGAACCATCAAAAAAATCCATTAGCCCGCCCCCGAAACGTTTGGGAGAGACCAAAAAAAAGGAAAGGGGAGGGGGGGTTAAAAAAACTTCGCGATCGCCCGAATTATTTTTTTAAAAATTTTTTTGTAAATATTTCCGGCGCGAGTTGCGCAAGGCGCCAAATAAGTGGTCGAGTCCGGCGAAGCTCCGCGCAGGCGCGTTTCGGCAGTCAGAGGTCGGTGAAGATGGCGTCGACGGGTAAGAGGGACTTTGTAACTGTTGGCATCGGATTTAAAGGCGCTCGGCCGCCCGCGCCCGCCGGCGGCCTTCCTCGCACGGTCCCGATGGCGCCGGCTCTTGTACTATCGGCTTCTCTATTTTCCTCTTCCACCCAGCACCGATTACCCGAGGAGTTATTTTTTTTAATTCCCTCCCCCCACACGCACCGCGGTGGGGATTCGGGCCAAGGCCTCAAACATCGCGTGTCGAAGGCGAGGTGGGGGGGAGGGGGAGAAAAACGCGGAGCCGGCGGGTGGCGGTTGGGGCCTATGCGTGTGCGGTGGATGTGTCCACCCGCAAGCCGGCCAACCCCCACCCCCCGGAACGCAGCTGCGCCACAAAGCCCGGCCGGGCCGCTCCGCTCCGGCAGTGTGTCCCCGGCCCTCGCCCTTGGGGAGCCGCCGAGGCGGAGTTTCTCCGCCAGAGAGAAGGGGGCGGAAGTGCTTTTCTTTTTTTTTTCAATCCGTGAGCGTTGAGGCCTACTTATCTGGGGTAGAATTGGGAGAGGATTAACCAGTTCATTGCATTTTAATCATTTTTATTTTTTTTAGTTGGAGGATGTTGCCACTTGAACTAATTTTCTGTGTTTTTGCCTCCTAGTCCAGTACGCTTAAGTTTTTTTGGGGGGGGAGAAAAAACAATTGGATTTTCTAACTTTTGAAAGCAGATTTTCGTAAATCCCCTGTAATAACTTAAGTGGGCCGCCTTATTTTATATTTTTTTGGCTGGTTTGTTTTATTTTTAAAAAATTGGACTTCAGCAAGTGTTGGCACCATGCCAAAATGGAGTCGCGCACGCATTGAAAACTCGCCGTTTTTTGTGTAAAAGGTGCTGTAAGGGGCAGCAGGTCTGCTAAAACAATTTAAATTGACTCTCTGATTTTGTGATGTAGCGGGCGTTGACATTTTCGCCCAAATCGTATATATTTTTTTGGTGCTGTGCTGAACGTTACTCGTTCACACTAATGATTTTAGTCCGAATCAAAGCGTTGGCAATCTTGCAGCGAATGGACATGGGCCTTTCGCCATTCACTACCGAAGTCACTTGGGCACTGTGGCCGCCTGTTGGAAGATTTATGACTGAATAACTTCAACTTCTGGTCATTCAATAAATTTGAAAACTTTTGACTGGTATATTTTTTATTTGCATATCCTACATTTGGTATATTAAAAAGTAACGGTTTGCAATACCTTAATTGCTATAAAATCATTCAAAACACATACCCTACAGTGAAGACCTAAGCAAATGTCCTTTCCCCTTGCATGCTAACATGTGGCTTATTTTTAACCTTTTGTATCCTGCCATTGAAATTCTCAAGGGCCAGTTGCCCATAAACAGACAAACTTACTTTAAGTTTATTTTGGGGGATGCTGCTAGACAAATTCATAATTCAACTGATGCTAATGTTATCATACCTCGGGGCATCTCGAGTTTGGTGGAAAGGAGTGGAGGGTTGAGCGAATGCTGCTCGTGCAAAAGGAAAAGTAGTCTTCCAAATACCTTAATGGAGTTATTGTATTTTTATCGAAATTTAACACCAGCAAATTTTAATTATGGGCTTGCATATTCATTCTCTATTCTGGATATTTCGTTTATTTTAGCACACATGGTGAGTTAATACTGATCCTGAAACCATTTTTGGTCATTGATAACATTTCAAATAGTAATGGATATTAAATTGATCTTATTGAATGACTGACATGTTGGCAGAATAAAGAAAGCTTTACTGGGCCTAAGTGGCAACTGCTAATCCTAGAGGTCAAAGTTAGAACATAGCTCAATAAAAGCCGCACGTGGGTTATCCACTCTCAATCCCCTTCTTTGAAGGCACCAAAACATAGCAAGTGAGATCTATTACAGTAAGCCCTGTTGGTTTAAAAACCTGCAATTTTTTTTTCTCCCAAAAGCTACAGCTTCTGATATTCCAACTCAATAAAAAGATTACACAAAGGAGACGTTCTGCGGTTATTATGCATATCGCAATACGAAATATAGTTCTTCTGAAGGATGTGGGAGATAGAAAGTATTTGATACATGTAAGTTTGTATACTTACTAGCTTTTCTGTGTCTTAACTTTCCCCTTCAATGTGGGAGGAAGAGATAGCAAGTACAAACGTAGCATTTTAAAATACACTTCTTTATGGAACAGTTGATTGGGGCTTAATTATCATACCAGTTTGCAATGTATGTACACCATGATATATTTTTGCTGATCTTTTTCTCTTGTAACATTTAAATACTCCATAAATGTGCACAGAGTTTGATGCAGAAACTGATATGATGAAAGGCAGAGCATATTTTGTAAATGTATAATTGAGCAGTTTGGTAATAAAAAAGCCTGTCGTTTTTTTTCTTGACATTTCAAACGTATAGCAGTTGTAATGTGTAACTTAGTTGTTAATTAAGTAATTTTTAAAGGGAATCCACCCGGCACTGGTTTATTTAAAAAAAAAAAAATTATTTTTCTTTTAAATGTAGAGTACCCAATTCATTTTCTTTCCACTTAAGGGGCAACTTAGCATGGCCAATTCCCCTGCCGTGTGCATTTTTTGGGTTGGGTTGTGGGGGTGAGACCATGGGGAGAATGTGCAACTGCACATGGACAGTGACCTGGGACGGAATCGAACCCGGGTCCTCGGTGCTGTGAGGCAGCAGTGCTAGCCAATATGCCGCCGTACTGCCCTAGGCATAGGTTAAATATCTTTTACAAATTTAGAGTGCCCTATTCTTTTTTTTCACTTTATAGGGGCAATTTAGCATAGCCAATCCACCTACCCTGCACATCTTTGGGTTGTGGGGCGAAACCGACGCAACACGGGGAGAATGCAATTCCCACACGGACAGTGGCCCAGAGCCGGGCATTGGTTAAATACAATCGAACACTGAGCATTGATATTTGACACTGACACATTTGACATTTAAAATGTGTTTAGCTGCGAGTTCATTTGAAATGTTTTAGTAAATAAATATTCTTTTTTAATGTGGCTGAATGCATTACTACTCCCAAGTTGTCTGTAGCTCCTGAATGGTGTCATTAAGACAATGGGCTGGTTTAGAGACTAGCGAGGATCCAATTCAAGCCCATGTCTTCAGTGGGTACGTGACAGCATGTTGGCGATGCAAGCACAGGTGAACAAAGTCAGGCCTCAATCCATGTGATCTTGTGCACTTGGATCAACATTACCTTTAGGCTGAGCTTCAAATTTTAAACAACTGACATGGTTGTATCCTCGTTCACAATATAATTGTTCCCATAGTGTCACCTTCGGACCAAGGTGGTCACTTTTATCTTGTGCATTGGCAACTGTGTATTTTAGCCATTCTGGCACTGTTTTGTTCAGATTGCCAGTGTTGCAATGACCAAGGTATGCCAAAACCAATTTAAAACAGTGCAACTTAAAAATGTCAAAAATTACAGTCTCCTAATCCAAGTAACCTACTAGTATCTATCTCTTGTTTATTCTTCCCTTTTCAGGCAAGGTGAGAATTACAAGTGTTCCTGTATATTGCATTGTCTATAGGATGCTCAACCAACCACCTCATGATGGTTAATAGTATTTTGACGGGTAATATCTTGCTGAATAAAATGGGAATAATATTTCATCTGGTGCAAATAGTTGATGGATTTCAATTTTTGGTCTAAAATGAGAAACCTAGTTCAAAAAATCTCTTATTGTAAAATGAGAAACCTATTTCGATCAACTTTTGTATAACTAGTTGAGGAACTCCTTTCTTTTGTAGACTATAGCACCTACACTCAAGCTGCAGCTCAACAAGGGTAAGTGCTACTTCAAAATCGAATATCTATACTATCAATGTATGTTTATTTAAAACCAATTGTTTACTAGATTAGTACACCGAAGGGGGGGTTGTGTTTATGCTGGCATTTTCAAACTTAGCATAATTTGATGTACCAACATCATCTTCCCATTAATTTCAATGCTAGCTTCCACTCGTGACTAACTAAATCGCTGAAAGTGCTCTCCGGGTTACAAAGAGAAAATCATTAATTTTGCCATCCCAATATTTACTGCTGTTTCATTTGAAAACTTAGTCTGAGCAAAACGTTATGGGTCATAGAATATGCTTTATGAAAAATGTACGGGAAACAAATCAAGAAACCATCAATTTACTACTGAAAGGTTAAGTTTGAAAACCTACTGTAAGTCGTAGCCTTTCGGTGGTATTTTGTTGTATGTAGATAGCAAATGGCTTTTTGTAGAAAATATCGCATTACAACGCAAAAAATATCTTGTTTGTCAATTTCATTCCGAGTTCATACTTTTTCCTGAAAGATCAGTCTAATTGATGAATTTCGGTCGAGGGTGGCTCCAGATCTCCAATGCTTCCTTTTTTGTGATGCTAAACTTAATATTGTCTCAGGTATTTGATGAAAATCACAGCAGAATCTGGTCCTTAACTTAAATGGCACATCCGTTTTCCAACAGATGTTGCACTTCCTGTCGTTGAATTCTTACCTCCCATTTACTAACCATAGGGTGCAAGGACCAATAGCTGATACCAGCCATCTTTCAAATAATTGAATGCAAACCCATTTGGCTTGCATAGCTTTGCCTCCAAGGAGCTTGTTGTAATATTTCGACCAAAGTTGACAAGACTTGGCAATACTGGGAGTAGGTATCCAGCATCTGAGGCATGACTGAGGTGATATCATTGACCTAATGTTGAATTCCTCTAGCATTAGATACTTATATTGCATTTCAGCAGGCCCTGTCAATCATTTCTATGGGCTGATAACGTGTTAGAAGAGGATAATGTGAGTGTTGGGCCATCCTGTGCCTATAGTAAAAATCCATTCCCTTTGATAGTAGTCAGAGATTCTGGGCTGGGTGCAGTGCCCTCCAGTCTGTGTAGATTGAGCTGTCTAATACCGTACTACCGTACTATCACTTGAAATTCCATCTTGGGTAACGGACCAAACCTTTCTTTCTCCAGGTATAGAGAAAGTTTTTGATTGGGTACATGGGGAAACAAATTGATTTTAATTTAATTAGTTCTGTAACTTTAATATCAACGGGGCCAGCACGGTGGTGCAGTGGTTAGCACTACTGCCTACAACGCTGAGGACCCGGTTTGATCCCGGACACGGGTCACTGTCCGTGTGGCGTTTGCACATTCTTCCAGTGGTTTCACCCCCACAACCAAAAATGTGCAGGTCAGATGGATTGGCTACGCTAAATTGCCCCTTATTGGAAAAAAAATAATTAGGTACTCTAAATTAAAAAAAAAATAATATCAACATGGGTAAGTAAGGCCAAGATCAGTTATAATCTAAACAAACGGTGGAACATGTTTTCTAATTACATTATCTTTGGGGAAATAATTGTTTCTAATTGGCCAGTATAACCTTTGTTTAGGGTAATCTAAAAAATGTTTTTTTTTAAACTTCCACTGTCATCTTTACAGGTATGGAACCTATGCAGCTCAGCCTGCTCAAGCATATGGACAGACAACCCAAGTAAGACTTTAAGAAAACTGCTTTGCAATCTCATGAATGTGTTAACCTAGTAATAAATCTTTAATTCTGCCAATTAACTTCAATTTCATAGTTTGTCTTCTACAGACCTGACTTAAGTTATTTTTCTAAACATTTGCAACTAGGCATATGCGCAGCCAAGTTATGGAACCTATACCCAGCCCACTGATACGACATACACTCAAGCGCAGACAACTGCAGCTTATGGACAGACAGCATATGCTACTGCATATGGGCAACCCCAAACTGGTACGAGTTGATCTGTGTTTATAATACATAAGTTTGGTCATATAATTTATATATTTTTTTAAACTCCTGTCTGTACTTTCATAGGTGAAAGGGATATTTATGATATTCTGAACCTGTATCTTTTTTTTTCACTGCTGTCTGTTATGCTTGGGTAGAAGGGACAAGTGCAGGTTAGAGTGCCTGGTCATTGTTGCATGATTTGTGTTTGTTTTGTCACATTATTGCTTTACATCAAAAGATATGAAACTTCATTTTGACGTGCATGCTCGGTGTTGTCGCTGGACTTATTTAACATTGCACCATTGTGCTACAGGAGAAAATAATTTGCGCAGGGACTAATTTGAGATTTATAATTTACCTTTTGCACCGTCAGTTGCAAGACTTAATCACTGGCCCTTTGTTTTATAGTTTTACAGCGCTTAACATTTCAAATTTGAATAGCACAATCTATAGTTACACTGAGATTTCTGCACAATTTAAGCAGGCATACTGGGAAAAAGTTTAGGTCCTCCATTCCACCAGTTCTATTCTAGGTACCGTTAATTTTTTCTTTTCTTTTTTTGCTGCAGTTAAAATTGATAATTGTTTATTCCATTGGAAACGAGAAGGATTTTTTTTTTTTAAATATAGAGTAACCAATTATTTTTCCCCAATTAAGGGGCAATTTAGTGTGATCAATTCACCTAACTACATCTTTATGGGGTTGTGGGAGTGAGTACCATGCAGACATGGGGAGAGTGGCCCGGGCCGGGATCGATCCTGGGTGCTGTGAGCAACAGTGCTAACCACTGCACCTCCGTACTGCGCTGGAACCAGTGACCCGGAGCCGGGATCGAACCATGTGTTCTCGATGTGGCGAGGCAAACAGTGCTAACCACTGTGCCGTCCTGGAAACCCGGAACGATATTAAGTACTGCAAACTTCAGGGGAATAGTGCAGTGTTCACTGTTCAAGTGTATGCTTACTATAGTGAGGTAGAACTGTACAATATTGTGTAAAGCAGGCATGTTGTCTAGCACAATGTGTTATCTTGGCTTATTCAATATCCATGGGATAAATACACAGACTAATTGATTTCTAGATTATTACTACACTAAGATCTGGAAGTATGCACATAATGTTTGGGAGAGCAACATTTCCTTGGCTGAAGGCCCATTGCTGTTAATAGCCATTGTATAGGCTCAAGAAAAATAACTACTAGAGAGAAATAATACATGTTTCCAGCAATTAGGGAGGCACTATCATGAAAGATTGACTAGAGGATCCATCTGTTTGACTCAGCTCATGTGCATCGTCCCTTATTCCACCATTGATAGCTCTACTTTCACTAACCTGAGCCTCCGTTCTAGAATTCTCTTCCCAAGCCTCTGTTTGCTCTCTTTTTGAAGAATACCGTCAACACCTACATTTTTTTCACTTTTTCGCTTTTGGTAATGTGACCCTAATCGCTCCTTGGGCTCGGTATATGTACTTCCTCAGCCTCTGAAGCACTTTGGAACATTTTACTATATTGAAGGCACTATATAAATGCAAGTCTTGTATTCTGTTCAGAGGGGAGAAATGACTGCATTTGTGTAGCCTGCATGTTGGATGGTGTACTGTACAGTACTGGTTTTTACGTTGATGCACACTTCGATCCAATTAGTTCACAATAGTAGTTCAATGAGTAGACTTGCGTGTTACAGCATAAAATACCATAAAACCGGTTTTGTTTCAATTATGTTTTTGATGGATTGTGTAAATTCTGAATGGCAGAGAAAATAAAAATGTTTTTGCTGCACTTTTTGAATAGGTTATAGTGCACCGATTGCCCCCTCAGCTTATAGCCAACCTGTGCAGGCTTACAGCACAACTGGATATGGACACTTCTGCCACCCCTCAAGCTACGTATGGGCAGCAACCCACCTATGGGCAGCAGCCCTACTTATGCTGCATATGGACAGCACACAGCTACAACGGTTGCACCTACCAGGTATATATCTTGCACTGTTCTAAAAATTTCAGCACGGGAGGAAGGAAATGAAGCCAGACAACAGTTGGTAGTTCTAACTGGAGCTGTATACTTAGAAATTCTATTTCTACGCCGACATCTGTCAAAGAACCAACCATTTCAGTCTAATGTCTGCAGGATTAAATGGATTATCAAGAGTGGCATGGTAGCACAGTGGTGAGCACTGTTGCTTCATAGTGCCAGGTCCCAGGTTTGATTCCCAGCTTGGGTCACTGCAGAGTCTGCACATTCACCCCATGTCTACGTGGGTTTCCTCTGGGTGCTCCTGTTTCCTCCCACAGACGAGTTTGGTAGGTGGATTGGACATTATGAATTATCCCTCCGTGTACCCGAACAGGTGTCGGAATGTGGTGATTTGGGGCTTTTCACAGTAATTTTATTGCTGTGTTAATGTCAGCCTACTGGTGACAATAAACATTATTATTAGGTTGCAGTGCTTATAAGTGTGTATCCAAGTACTTTGTAAATGCGATGACATTTTCTGCACCTATTATCCTTTCGACATTGAGTGCCAATTCCCTATCACACTCTTTGGAGAGAAAAAAAGAGATCCTCAACTGTCCTCTAATCTTTCTACCAATTACTTTAAATCTATGCCCTAGGTTACATAGAATAGAATCCCCACAGTGGAGCAGGAGGCCACTCGGAGCATCAAGTCTGCACAGAACCCTTGAGTGGGTTTCCGGGTGCCCCGGTTTCCTCCCACAAGTCCCGAAAGACGTGCTTGTTGAGTGAATTTGAGTGTCTGAATTCTCCCTCCGTGTTCCCGGAGTGTGGTGACTAGGGGATTTTCACAGTAACCTCATTGCAATGAAATGTAAGCCTACTTGTGACACTAACAAAGATTGTTATTATAGAAAGAGCACTCCACCCAAGCCCACTTCCCTGCCCTGTCCTGATAACTCCTTAATCTAACGTGTACACTCTTGGATATTAAGAGGAAATTTAGCATGGTCAATCCACCTAACCCACACATCTTTGGACTGTGGGAGGAAACCAGAGCACCTGGAGGAAACCAACGCAGACATGGGGAGAACATGCAAACTCCACCAGACTGTCACCTAAGGCCGGAATTGAACTTGGAACCCTGGCGCTGTGAAGCAGCAGTGCTAACCACTGTGCCACCATGCTGCTCTGTATCTTTTACGGGTAGGAACAGGAGTAAGCTATTCAGCTTCTTGAGTCTGTCCCGCCATTCACTGAGATCATGGCTGATCTGTAATCTAACTCCATATGCCTGACTTTGGCCCATGTCCCTTTATATCTTTGCTGAACAAAAATCTTGCTCCTGATTTAAAATTAACAACTGACCTAGCTTCAACTGCTGTTCATGGGAGAGTGATCCAAACCGCTAACACTCTTTGAGTGAAGAATTGCTTCCTAACACGGTCCAGCCCAAATTTTTGGACTATGCCCTCTAGTTTTGGAATCTCTGACCAGTGGAAATAATTTTTATCTATCCTGGCTTCCCCTGTTAATATCTTGAATACTGTGGTCAGACCACCCCATAACCATCTAAATTCTAGTGAAAACTGGTTTAATTTGATCTAATCTCTCCTCTTCATATCCACTGATCCTCTTTTTTAATTCTGTACACCTGAATTAAATCATCGAGCTATCTTTCAAAGCAAATGCCTCCAACCTATCGACGCATAGCAAAAATGTTACATTCCTGATGTCCACCAGTGTCATCGCATCCTTCCCATGACAGCGCCTCTTCCCGTACCGGCCTCCCCGAACAGGTGCCGGAATGTGGCGACTAGGGGCTTTTCACAGTAACTTCATTGAAGCCTACTTGTGACAATAAGCGATTATTATTATTGATGGTGACCTGTGCTGTGCTATAGCTATTACCTAACCTGTGTTTTATACAGTTCCATCATAACCTCCCATATACGGCCTTCATCTCCTTACTATCTTGCAAGGGTCATGCATTCGAAAGATCCCTGTGTGCCTCTATGCTTGTCCCAATATAAACTAAATATGGGCCCTACTCCTAATATTTCATTTACGGCTGCCAGTGGTTAGCGCTGTGCTCTCATGGCGCTGAGGACCAGGGTTCGATCCCAGCCCCGCGCTCACTGTCCATGGAGTTTGCACATTCTGCCCGTGCTGCGTGGGTCCCGCCCACACAACCCAAAACATGTGCAGGTTTTGGCAAGCTAAATTGCACCTTAATTAGGAAAAAACAATTGGGATGCTTTAAATTAAAAATATATTATATGATATATTATCTCTCTATATTTATTTGTTTGTGGCACTAGGAGCACTCGAACTTCTTCCTACCTAACAAAATCTGTCTGCACAACTTGATCATACTTTTTACACTGCTATTCTTCTCCTTTCAATATTGTACAGCCATTCAGTGATGTTTGTACAGTGGTATCAGGATGCAATATATTATCCCAGAATTATACCTGCAGAAATACTTGTCTGCTCTCATGTCATCTCCTCTTAGAATTCCGGTAGCCAAGTGGCAAAGTATAGAATTGGAGCCTGATCATTATACATTCAAACTACTATTCGTACCATGCATGTCCAGCACAAATGCGTCCACATATTCCCACCATCTGAATGCAATTAATCATGCGTTACTGGTTGAAAAAATTATATCTTGTGATTTACTTTTTTTGATCAGCCTGCTCTTCTACAAACAGCCCCTTACCCCACCACCTCAGTACTGCTGAGCCCTCCCCCTTGCCTCTGACTGTTCTCCCCAGAGAAGCCATCACCTGTATCCTATTGCAGTGTTTTTTAAATGCACTGTTGGGTTATGCACATGTGCCTCCTTTTGTGGTTTCATTTTTTCCAGTGAGGCCACAAGGCTTAATTCCATACCTTGTTTTGATTATATTGTGCTTATTATTTGTTTGTAATGTTGTATATGTATGTGAATCATGTTTTTGCATTTTGAATGTTGAAAATAGATATGCAGCACAACTGGTGTATGCAAGGTTCAAAGTATCCTTTTTATTAATTCAAATAATTTCACCTGTGTTTGATTATTGGAAGCACAAGAGTGGATTCACCAGTGGCTAGTTTCAGTACAAAATGTAGGTGTGGCTAACTTGATCTTAACTGCCATAAGGTGGAAACTACAAACATTTTGCCTCAAATCAAAACTCTGCTCAGTTTTTCCAAGTGTTGAGAAGTTTGCTGTTGCAAGCTTTGCTAGAAATTAGAAAATGATTTGTTGTTTAAGGACCTCCGAAATGTTAATGTAGCCAGGAATAAAGTGGTGAACATTTTAACCCTGCCAAAAATTGTTTGCATCTGGATGGTTGTTGCATATTCATTTTTTTTGACACAAACTAATTAATTTTGCAAAAGTCTTTTACTATTTAAAGTGGATGAATCTTGTCTAATTAGCCAACTTGACTTTCAGAGCGCAGGATACTACAAAGCAGGATGAATACCAGCCAACCAAGTACTGGGTATGCCCAATCCAGTGTGGGATACAGCCAGACAAATTATGGATACCCTCAAATGAGTGTGCATGGGGCTTACCCTCTTCAGCCTCCCAGTGCCCCTCCATCTTTCCCTCCTACAAGGTAAATGGTTTTTTAGCTGCTGTATTCTTAGGAAATTAATTTTTTCCAGTATTATCAAATTGAGTTGCATAGAAGGCTTCAACCTCGATCCGGGCACCCTGGGTATCTGTAACGTGCCCTGGATGAGAGCTATTTTCAGTAGGAGATAGCATGCAACAACCAGGTTGTTCTTTTCCCAAAACACTGGGCTGTGGAAGCTGTAAGATTGTGACCTATAGACAGTTAACTCTTCTAATTGGGACTTGAAAATGGTCATTTAACACAAGATAATCTGCTGTGTCATTGGTGGATAGAATTTTTTTGCTGACAAATTTACATGTGTAAACAAGTGGCTCGTTATAGCACAGAAGGAGCTCATTTGACCCACCCTAGCTGTGCCAGCTCTTTGCAATCCATCATTACCCATTCTCTTGCAAATCAATCTCCAAGCACTTGTCTCAATTGCCTCTTTTGACATTGCCATGGATATGATTTCATACTTTCAAGAGAAGCATTCCCAATTTAAGTAGCCCCCCTGAAATCTCATTTCCCCATTAGTTCTTGGAAAGTAATTTAAAATTATGGCCTTGTTACTGACCCACTTGCCAAAACCTACTTTGTTTATAGTTACAGTAGCACCACTCAAGCAACTGGCTATGATCAGAGTACCTATAGCCAGCAGACAAGCTATGGACAACAGGGGAGCAGCTATGCACCACCGCCTCCCCAACTGGCGGGCTACACCCAGCAGCAAACCACCTTCAGGATTTGGTCAACAACTAGCTATGGACAGCAGACTGATTATAGCCAACAAAGCCAATACCGTAAGTGAAAGTACTTTCTGTATCTCATTAGCTGTTTTAAAATGGTACTAATAAGATTCAATTTTTAACTTTAATTTTATTACACCTGGTTAGGACTATAGCAGGGGGTGGGCAAACTACGGCCCGCGGGCCGCATGCGGGCCCGCCAAAGGTATTTCTGCGGCCCTCCCAAGTCATGATTAAAAAAAAAAAAATTTTTTTTTTTAATTAAAAAAAATTTTTTTTTTTTTTAAGGTTAATGGGGGGGGCTGTTGGGTTACTTTACTGGTATAGGGTGGATACGTTGACTTGAGTAGGATGATCATTGCTCGGCACAACGTAGAGTGGGCCGAAGGGCCTGTTCTGTGCTGCACTGTTCTATGTTCTATATTGAGGCGCCCAGAATATAACGGGTGAATTAATTATTTTACTTAATATACTATGCGGCCCTTTGTGAATTCTGAATTTCTGAATGTGGCCCTTGCACGGAAAAGTTTGTCCAGCCCCTGGACTAGAGCAATTGTCACTATTTGCAGGAAATGGCAAGGACAGCAATGAAAGTGTTATGGATAGGAGAGGGCTAATTTAAAACTAATTTCTCCACTCTCCACCCATCTGTAAACAGATGTTTTTGGGTTGCTTTTCCCTCGGTTAGAGTGCTTCCCAACCCCTCCATTTCAGTATTTTAAAATTTCTATTCAACACAGCATAACCCAGGATGAACTCCAAAAGGTTAGTTTCATTTGCACACAAACATGGAACGGAGGGTAGCACCATTGCCCCCCTTTGCACTCGAGGAATAGAGAAATATTTTTAAAGCGCAGAGACTAGAGAAAATAAATATTGTTTGATGGGTCCAGAATCAAAAGTCCAGTGACATATCCTCCTCTAAAGGCTGGAAAACCAACTGGTATAATTCACTTTTTTTCATTTCACTTGTTAACAAATAGAACACGCTCGTACAGGGTTGGGGCTGATACAGCTGAAGGTGGTGTATCGAACGCACCATACAAGGGCGAGGATGATACGGCTCTTTTTGAGGGAGTAGAAGACGTGTGAATGTTGTTTGTGGGGGGGGGGGGGCACAAACCACGTCCATGTGTTTTGTCCTGTCCAAAGCTGCAGGATACTGGACGGTGTTTAGGGTAATCTCTTAAAGTGGTGCACGTGAACTGGACCGGGCCCTCGGGAGGCCATATTCAGGGTGTCGGACCAGCCGGGTTTGGAAATGGGCACAGAGGCAGATGTACCGTCACCTCATTTGACGCCCCGAACGCGGATCCTGTTAGGGTGAAGATCAACCTCTCCATCCTGTGCCCTGGTTGTGGCGGGGGGACCTGCTGGAATTCTTGACGCTTGAAAAGGTCAATTTGAACTGCGGGGAAGGATGGAGGGATTCTACAATTTCATGGTTGTTATTCATTATGCACTTTCGAGAATTGGATCACATCGAACAATAAGGGGGCTGGGAGGGTTGGGGTTAGGGGGACTATGTGTTAATGGTGACTCTGGGTGATTCTTGATTCTTCTGTGTAATTTGTATATGTTAACATGTGGGCCAATGTTTGGGGGTTTGGTGGGAGGATGGGATTGTTGTTATTGATATGGGGACTGACATTACATTTGTTACTGATTATTGTTTATTGTTTGGTGTAAATTTGGGAGAAAATGTGAAGGAGAATAAAATTTTTAAACACTAGTACAGTATAAATTTGCTATCTCCCTTGGATTTGTGTTCTTGTGAAACGTCCTGATGTGTGAAAAGCTTTGACAAAAAAATGTCCCTTTCCAACAATGCCTCAGTTATCTGGTGGTGTTGACTTCACATAATAGGTATGCAGAGATCCATCTGTCACGTGGTCGATGGTACAGGCGCTCCAGTAGACAAGGGAGATGGGGCAGAGCCCACTTTCTGTGATGGCTATTAGTTTGATGTATTGCAGACTGAAGAGTTTGCAGGACAACATTACTGTTTCATAAGCTTGAGGTTTATGTCACATGATTCCACTGCCACACCATTTTTAACTAAAGACATGTACCCTCATCTGGGTCCCCAAATTGAACGGACACTTTGTCCTTCCAAATAAATAGTTGATCAACCTGGATTCTGAAATTTCAGATCACCTTTTGAACTTGGTCTGTGCAGCCCACAAGGGTATCATTGGTGTCTGTCTGCCTATAACAAGTTGTGAGTTTCCTGATACTACCGGATAAACCCAGATGGCCTTTGTTTGTGGGCCATAGGCAAGCATAGCTTCAGCCATTTTTAAATACTGTGTCCAATTTAAAGTTTTAGAAATAACCATGGGGGTATCTTATCTATACCATATAGTGCAGCAATTGCTAGTAAAAAATTTTGGGAGCCGTGACTTGTTACAATTCATTGTTTTTCCAATTGAGGGGCATTTAGCGTGGCCAATCCACCGACCAATCTTTGGGTTGTGGGGGTGAAACCAACGTAAACATGGGGAGAATGTGCAAACTCCACATGGACAGTGACCCAGAGCCAGGATCGAACCTGGGGACCTTGGCGCCGTGAGGCAACCAGGGCTAACCCACTGTGCCACCGTGCTGCCCCGGGGGGCAGTGACTTCTGTTATTTCACATAATTTAAATTTGTGTAAAATGCGTGATCAAAATGAACAATTACCAAAAATAGCTATTTATAAAATTCAAGCTCTTCTGGTCATATACCATATTGTAAAATAATACAAAATTAAAGTAAATTCCAAAAATGTATCTTGGAACAGCGGAAAGTAAGTTGTATGGCGGGTAGTAACTTGTATGCATGTCTGAATGCAGACATTTCATTAAGAATTAACTACTCATGTTACCTAGGCAACATACAGGCAGGAGCAGCCATCCACTAACAATATGAGTGGTACGGACAAGACCAGAGTAGCTATGGAGCGCCAACCAGTAGCTCTGACAACCGGAGCAGAAGTCGTGGGAGCTATGATCAAGGAAGCAGAGGAAGTAGTTACAGTAGAGGTGGTCGCAGCTGGACGAGGTGGCATGGGGTAAGATGACCTCTTTCTTTTAGAAAGATTAATACAAAAAAAAAATCAACCCAAAGTAACAATTAACAATACTGGGCTGAAAGTGTTTAGCATTTCTGAAGTACCTAGCAGGAATGTCCTTCCAGAACTGGCTGGGTTCCAGTTACTTGTGTTGCAGTCATTTGAGAACCAGATATCCCTTCTAAAGGCTTGCTTTTAATTGTAAAATAAATATATCTTGTTTTTATCTCTTATAAATGCATTAATTTTTGAAAATCTGATCAGTGGCCTATTTCAAATTTTATTAAAACTTTCAGAAGTAAAATGATTGCAATTTTCAGCCTGGTTATAATTTTCCAAAGGCAATGTCCAACCTCTGTGGAATAATTTACCAATAAGCTTAATCTAATTACCACCTCGAGTAGAAAGTAATATTCAGACTGAATTATGGATGCCTTCTGGCGCTTTTAAAAGTGTTTTTCTACAATGAGAAAATTTGTATACTTAACTGGTAAAAAACTTGTGAATCTAATCCAATTTGCTTTTCAACATTTTACTTGTAATATGTTAAAATATGGTGTAAAGTGCAGCAACCACTGATCCACATAATTCAGACATTGCCTTTTCTGGGAATGAAACCTTTAATCCCGAAAGGACACTTAATTGTCTCCCCAATTTAAAAACAATATTATTACCTTCAGATAGACAAGAATGCAGTGTGCATTTATTACAATGTTGAAATTGGAGTTTCTCTCAAACATAACTACATCAATCTAGTTCCTATTTTGTAAAGGGGGAAATGCTTGGTTCCTTCCGTCTAGGTATTCTGCATAATTTCTGAAGCGCATAAATCATAAAACAATATGTGGCAAAATTGTGGGCTACAAGTGTTACATACTTGTTAAATTGACTTGGTTTTATTCGGGGCTCGGGTTTATTTTTAATGTTAATTAATATTATTTACTGTGTGCCAGCATAGGCCTCTTGCATTATGGCATATGCCACATTTCATTTTTAAAATGGATGTAGCAATTTTTGAAAGTTGGACTCCTTGTGGCCAGTTTTGTTTTTCTTGCTAACAACCTCCAAATGCAGAAATAAGCTGGTTGCTGCGCTTCCTTTATAGGAGAATATGATAAAAGGTTTCACTTCAACATTTGGACGTTAACTTGACTTGAGTTAATAGGGTTTCCATTTGCCAGGAAAGTTACTGTAGTTTTTTTAAATGTGGTAGTAATGTGCTAATTAATGTAAACAAACCATTTCGCCCTAATCCTTTGTGCTTTTACCTAAGAAAGTATAGGCAATGGAAACCCTATAGTCTTTGCATTTTAAAACTCCGTTGTATTTATATATTAATCAACAAGGGAGCTGAAAGCATTATCGGGATATGCCTTGTAGTAATAGGCAGGGTCAGTGGAAAATAAAAGAGTTTTTTTTCTCTAGGTTTTTTTCCTTAAAAATTGGACTTGCCAGTAAGGGTTTACTAGAATGTATCTAATTCAGGCATGGTAATATCACTGCACAAACCAGTATCAAATGGGCAGTCTTTTTTCACTTAAGTGCCTAAAATGGTTGTGAGCCACCGAATTGCCAATACCAAGCTTCTGTTCTGCACAAAGGATGAAATTTACTTTAGGACTGATGTTTTAATAGTCCAGCATTTACTCCCCTGATGGTTTGAGTGCATGCACTGTAAAATGTGGTATGAGGTTTTACAGACCAATAAGTCTTTAATCCTTGGGTTTGTACCAAATTAGATAATCTCGGTTAAACATATTGCTACTGGCCTTAAATTATAAGGCTAGAGAGAGGGGGAATATTGACCAGGTTTTCTACTCCTATTTAATTACTCGGTGACTCCATTTTCTGCTATTTCAATTGCTCGGGACTCCTTCTGGGACTGTGGGCTATAAATATCTGAGGAGAATCAGGCTCTACTTGAACAGTCCTCAGAACATTGCTGGCAAAACTCTGAATGGCCACTTGGTAATGCATCAGAAAGCTGCTGGCACCTATAGAACCTTATTCCACAACATGCCATTGCTTTCAGAAAGGGAGACAATCAAAGGAAAAGTTTGTGCACGTTTCTGCTTTTATTATTGAAAATTGGTAACCATTTTTCCTTGAACACTTAACTGAGAATCATTCCACATAATGCACAACCATGGGTACGCATACTCTAGTTCCACTGACCCTGGCACCTGGATGTTACTTAGATTATAACATACTGGCGACCATTAAACGGTATTTGAGTGACTCTTGGCATCCTCAGTCAATGCAGTTTTGGCACTTGAGTGGATTGAGTAACTATTTCAAATCTGTTGCACTCGTGCCACCACACACATTGTGTATCCCATTTATTACTGCTAAAGCGATCGCAAACAGCAAAATTAGGAATCCTCAAAGTTTCCAATCCAGTATTCAAATAAATGAAGGTAAGTATCCTCTGTTTCCATGTACAGAGGTACAAAATCAAAGTTGCAGCATTGCCTGTGCCTTACTCTGACATTGCCTGTGATCCCTCAATTCTGTGCATTATAATGAAAGCACAAATGATGGTCTTGGTGGTATCCTTCCCGATAAGGGAAGCTTGGTGTAATACATTTTAATAACCACTGGTTCTGTTAAATGCAACAAATTTAAAAAGAAACTCCCATCGATGGGCATGTGGAAAAACCGCTTAATTTCCCACATTGGTGATACTTGTTAACAACTAAAAACCCTGCTCATATCTGAAGCAGACCAATTTGAAATGTTGGTGACTATTGATATTTAAATACAAATGTGACGTACTGGGCTATATTTAAAGACCACTTGTGAGTAAATGTACACCTAGTGTGTCGCTAAGCAGCACGCCAGATGCTATCCCAAAGGTCTTATCAATGGTACTGAATTAACTTATCTCGGACAGACTAATAGTGGGAGCACTAAAATTAACCTCCATCTCCCTGAGCGAGGGAGGAAACCTCAACTAGAGCTTGTGCTCCTAAACCTTGTGGGAAAGTATGGATGTCACTTGTGGAGCAGAATGGGCTGTGCTGTAGTGCCCTTTTTGTGGTTGTGCAGCTTGTAAGCTGCTGTTGTGCCCCACCATATAATTGGTCACTTCACTGAGGTACATGGTTTCCAGCATCTGTGGATTTGTATCCCAACATGAGCTGCTGGCTTTGAAAGATATTATTGAACATGATGAAACAACTTCTTTTCGCTCTTGATTCATAAAAATCATGCGGTACATAAGTTGAGTCAGCAGGTTTGGTGCTCTGAAAAATGGATATAGCTAGATTAAAATGTGGTACCGCAAATGACACCTTCGCTAAATTTTCACAAAGTTGGTCAGAGCTGTATTAAATCTCCATCTTTATGGGTCTCTAGTATCTGATCCAGATCTATACATCCCTTTGTATCCTTGAATTGTTGAACGCATGTTTAGTCAATGTACAATTACCTATTTCTACAAATTGATTCTTAAGTAATTTTGAACCAAGTGCATCTTGGTTTGTAGTGTGTGGTTACTTTTTTCTCTCTGAACCTATGCACAATGGTGGTTTTAAAAAATTACCCTCTGGTCAATGAGTTAGACTAGTTGGAGATTCACAAGTGTTGTTGATGATGCATCCATTTGCCTCCCTAACTTGCAGGAAAAGCTCTCGGCCTGCACTTAGTGCCCCAAAGTAAATATCAATTCCGTTGGGGGCTGCATCTGAGATTCTCCCATGCTGTCATTGTAAATTGAACTTGTAAACTGCTGTGGCAAAATCAGTTAAAACCCAATTCATCTCAGCGAATTGTTTGTGTATTATGAGTGGATATTATGTTTTGGACACCTCCTTAAAATTAAACTTTAAAGGCATACAAGGATTGTGCCACATTGTGACGTTAGAGTTGATCCTTCTCTTGCATGCCCTTTTATAAAAAAAAAACAAATATAACCCTTGCCCGTCTTGGGCCTTCAGTGAGGGAGTAGATTTGGTTTTTAAAGTTATGGTGATTTTTTGTTTTTAAATTATGGGGAACAGTATAATTATAAAACTATTTTAAGTAAGTGCATTGTTAGCAGGAGATTTTTTAAAAATAAAAATAAACTAGGTAAGAGCATGAAATAAATTGGGGGGCAGGGATGGAAGGGCATACATTTTTACCTGGATTGATTATGTAAATATTCTGGGTGATTTAAAGGGTGGGTTCGTGGTATACAATACCTTTTTGTCTTGGGGGTTGGGTTATAGGGGATGCAGTTAAAACGCCCAATGAGCAGTTTACAATTTGACATGTTACAAGTTTGTTCTTCTATGGAAGAATTTAACTATAATACAGAGCCTAAGCAGTACGATACTGCTTTCACTCCCTTGTCTCCGGGTAAGTATTAGAATGTAGTTTTAATTATGCCAATACAGTATTTATTTTTAAATGCTTGAATATGGAAACTATGTTAACATGCTTTGTCGCATTTATATGCTACAGGTTACAAAGTGAGAGCCTTGTTTACACTTCAATACTTTAAACTATTTTGACTGAGCCGGCAGCATATTGAAAAGTGGGACTAGACACGTTTTCTACATATGTATGGACAAAAAAAAAATATGTATGGTGTATGCAAGTGGAGTAATACATAAAAGCATGGTATTGTACACTTGTAATGTAAACATGGTATTTATTCTATACAATAATATGTAATTTAATTGGAAGTTAAAGAGTAATGTAAAACATAGTTTTAATGGTTGCTTAACAGTTCTGTTATAAACTGCATGCACCAACTTTAGTTGTTGAGAACCCTGTTACTGGCAAGTCAAACAGTGAAGGTATATATGGTTTTGGAGGGTGTACGAAAGCTTTAGGAGAACTACTATGAAGAAAGGCAAACTCGCAGATGAAAACTGGTGAAACTTCAGAGGCCTTAGCCAGTGCTTTAAAAGAGGCACGAGTTTCATCATTGAGCCTTAGGCTCAAGAGGTACTGGCTTAAGGGAATACTTCATTTCTTCATATTTGTCCCTGCAGCGGTGTCGACCGGGGTGGCTTCAGTAAGCCTGGTGGTAAGTTTTTAGCATTAAAATGGTTAGTCAAATACATTTGTGTTTGAAGTCTGTGGGGAAAAAATATTTTGCGTAATAAAATTTTCTTGTATACAAAATTCAACGTATATGTATATATACTGGTGTCACCTGCTGGCATTAAAATGGGTTTGCGTTAAAATGGGTTTCAAATTACCTGATACTGTGGTGACTATGGATGTATAAAGTGAATAATCACTTGAGTGATGGGTTTGCATTAAAATGGGTTTCAAATTACCTGATACTGGTAATGAATATAGAAAGCCAATAACCACTGAACTGAAGTGGTATAAAATACAAATGGTTTATTATTTAAAATAAAACTTAAATGGGGGAATTTATTTTTAAAGTAAAACTGTTTAATTTAAAATTTCACTGGAGATTATTTCACGTGATGTGGTCTTGCATTTGCAGTGCATCTTGGTTGAATGAATAACCAAAAAGGTGCTCTAACTTTAGATCTAGATGTAAAAAGGTAGTGGGTAAGTGGAATGCAAAGTAATATAGTTCTTGCTTTCTTTCCTTCCCATCCAGTAACAGCTGTAGAAGAAACTCCAGAGCCTGAACCAGGTAATGATCTTAATAGCTTATTAGGATATGGGATGGATGTATCATCATAATCACTTTTTGTGCTTGTGTTTTGTTCCTTGTCTTCATCTTTATAATGGTTGGGTAACTGGATATTGGGACTTAAATCCGCAGCCTACAGGAAATTCTCTGACAGCAACTTTTGGATTTCCTCATATAATTGAATTTGTGCAGACTCTAGATGTTGCTGTCAATTTCGGAAAAATACTGAAGATATTTGCAAGTTAGCAGTTTTGCCATTTGGGTCCAAATCTGTCAAACCTTAGACTGACTGTTGTGGGTAAATCTCGACACAGTAAAGTGGTCAAGATTGTATCCAATTTTAGTTTGTTCAGGTTGTTTGACTGGTTCTGCACCCTATTCTGTGCTCTGGTAAATGCTTTCCTCAACTGGCCCATACCTTTTCTAACAAAAGATATTTACAAAGGGTTCACTTTTTCTGAAACCCTTTTTTAGGATTGTATATTCACCTTGTATCATGAGACATTCTGTTAGCAGACCTTGCAACTGGATTGTACCATTACCTGCCCAGTGTTTAGCTAAATGTAGTGAGACCCAGTGCATTCTCAATGTGACGCAGTGGAATGGGAGCCTGTGGGTGCAAAAGTGGTGGATGAGGGATAGTCGGGATGAATATTCGAATAGTCAAGACATAGAACATTACAGCGCAATACAGGCCCTTAGGCCCTCGATGTTGCGCCGACCTGAGAAACCATTCTGAAGCTCATCTAAACTATTGCCTTATCATCCATATGTTTATCCAATGGCCATTTGAATGCGTTAGTGTTGGCGAGTCCACTACTGTTGTAGGCAGGGCATTCCAAGCCCTTCTACTCTCTTGAGTAAAGAACTTGCCTTTGACATCTGTCCTATATCTATCTCTCCTCAATTTAAAGCTATGTCCCCTCGTGCTAGCCATCACCATCCGAGGAAAAAGGCTCTCACTGTCCACCCTATCTAATCCTCTGATCATCTTGTACTCCTCATTTAAGGTCACCTCTTAACCTTCCTTCTCTCTAACGAAAACAGCCTCAAGTCCCTCAGCCTTTCTCATAAGATCTTCCCTCCACACCAGGCAACATCCTGCCAATCTCCTTTGCACCCCTTTCCAATGCTTCCACATCCTTCCTATAATGCAGCGACCAGAACTGCGTGCAATATTCCACCCACCAGAGTTTTCTACAGCTGCAACATGACCTCATGGCTCCGAAACCTCAATCCCTCTACCAATAAAGCTAACACACCGTACGCCTTCTTAACACCCCACCTCAACCTGGGTGGCAACTTTCAGGGATCTATGTACTATGTACTTGGACACCGAGATCTCTGCTCATCCACACTACCAAGAATCTTACCATTAGCCCAGTACTCTGTATTCCTGTTACTCCTTCCCAAATGAATCACCTCACATTTTTCTGCATTTAACTCCATTTGTCACCTGTCAGCCCAGCTCTGCAGCTTATCTATGTCCCTCTGTAACCTGTAACATCCTTCCGCACTGTCCACAACTCCACTGACTTTAGTGTCATCCGCAAATTTACTCACCCATCCTTCTATGCCCTCCTCCAGGTCATTTATAAAAATGACAAACAGCAGTGACTTGAAGGGATGGAAGCTGCATGTCCCCTCGTCTCTGGCTTTAGGATGATTATTGCCTCCATGAGATGCTAGCTAACATATATGTATATGATATTTATATCTACAAACAGAACAAATAAAGGCAAATAAAGTGTTATATCCAAATAGCTTTGAAGATATACCAGAACAAAGACAAATGTGAAAGCTGGTCTTCACATCAGTCAACAATTCACTGGATTCTAGCTGCTTGACTTCACACTCTTACTTGGGGAATTCATTGCTTTCTTCTGAACACCTCTTGCTTGCAACAGTTGATGTATGCACGTGTGATTCTGGCAAGAACCGATTAAATAATATGCTCTTTTTCATGTCAAAATGCTCACTTAACTTGGCCAGAATAGCCAGGTGCATTTTAATTTTTTTTTTAAAATCTTTGTCACAAGTAGGCTTACATTAACACTGCAATGAAGTTACTGTGAAAAACCCCTGGTCACCACATTCGGTACATGGAGGGAGAATTCAGAATGCCCAAATTACCTAACATCATGCCTTTCGGTACGCCCATCTTTCGCGATGTCCATGTGAGAGAATGTTAGTGGTAATGTCACCTGGACTAGTAATCCAGAGGCCCAGGCTAAAGCGGCTTCAAATGTCAGTGGCAGCTGGTGCAATTTAAATTCAATTCATAACCTCTTGGGTTAAAAGCTAGTCTTCGTAATGATGGGCATGAAACTAGCGGTCATAAAAACCCATCTGGTTCAGTAATGTCCTTTAGGGAAGGAAATTTGCCATCCATACCTGATTTGCCCTATATGATTCCAGATCCACAGTTCTGTGACTTTTAACTGCCACCTTGAAATGGCTCTATGAAGGCCCCAGTGGTAACTGGTTTTAAAAGTTTAATGGGAATGGCGCTCTCCATATTCAGCGCGGTAGTTGGGGTCATCATTGCTGCATATTGCTGCACTTTGTAAAGTAGATGTGCTGTCTCCTTTCTTCAGATAGTTTTTTAAAAATTTAATTGTTTACATTTTTTGCAGTAGCAGCTGCTGAACCACCACCACCACCCCCAGCTCCGGCTCCGGCTCCAACTCCAACCCCAGCGGCAGCTCCACAGGAAGATGTGGAGAATGATACCATTTATGTGCAAGGTTTGGGTGAAAATATAACTCCAGAAAGGCTTTTGGATTCTTCAAGCAACACTGTGCTATAAAGGTTTGTATTGTCAACTAATACTGCCTGCTTTGTTGTTTTTTTTTTTTTTGTTTAGCCATTAACTTTGTCCCTCTACCCCTCAGATCAACAAGCGAACTGGACAGCCTATGATCAACATATACATTGACAAAGAGACTGGAAAACCCAAGGGTGAAGCCACTGTGTCATATGACGATCCTCCTTCTGCTAAGGCTGCTCTAGAATGGTTTGATGGTAAGCTTTTGTTTTGTCTTTTCTACCAAAACAAACTTTGCCTCTTTTTTTTTTGTTTCTGTTGATAATAGTGTCTGTTCCTTTCAGGTAAGGAGTTTGACACCAACCCAATCAAGGTTGCTATGGCCAGAAAGAAACAGCAACCGCAGCCACAAACACAACTGCAACAGCCACCACCACCATTGCAGTTTAATAACATGCGAAGTGGTGCTCCTCTCCGTGATGGCAGAGGTGGTGGTCCCCCTGGGCGAGGAGGTGAGAATCTGCATTACAGACCAGGTAATACTATTTTACTTTTTTATTCAAATGTATTTTATGGTGTGAAAAGTTCTAGTTTACTTGTAGTGCATAGCTCCAATTGGATGAGGGAAGGAGGAATTGGCTCCTTCCCTCCTTCCAAGAGGCTCGTGGCCTCTTTGCCTTCTGCAACTAAATGTGAACCTTCATTTCCTATTTTCTGTGCAATGTGTTTTCTAACATTAAGGTGGTCTTAAGTATGTGACTTTTTTTACTGATGTCTTTCATAGCATTGTAGATTTAAATACTCTGGT
The DNA here is from genome assembly GCF_902713615.1 of Scyliorhinus canicula. NCBI lineage: Eukaryota > Metazoa > Chordata > Chondrichthyes > Carcharhiniformes > Scyliorhinidae > Scyliorhinus > Scyliorhinus canicula. Next base: position 35,532,970 of record NC_052146.1, on the reverse strand, counting down.
TTCAGAAGTTGCTGACCATATTTTAGCTGTTGATCCTCTTGTGATCTCTAATTGAAGTTTGATATTGTGCATCCTTCCCGGTGAATTGCGGGCCCCCCAATGTATCACTGATGCCAGCAACCCCCCAACATTTGATCCAAGACTACATTTTTTTTAAAGCTGCCCCAGCGCACAGCTAACAAACCAGTTCACTCAGGTGCATGTCCCTGGCACTATCTGGGCATACCTCTTGAGTGACACCTGAACACCCCTCCAAGTACTGTTTGCCAGGTGCACACCTTTGGAGACCAGTCATGCTTCATGCCTTGCTGTGTGGATGGATTTTGATGTAGGGGGATGGTAGACAATCGTACCACGCGTTCACATCATCGTGAAATGCTACTTTGGTCTTGCTCCTTTCACCGGTGCAAGCAGGAGCAGAAAGTCCTGGCCATTGGCTTTTAAACTGTGAGCACATGATGTCTCTGCAAAGCTTCAACAAGTCGAATTGGAGAAGGCTTTTCATACAACCCCCTAAGCCGAACTATAGTAAAGCAAGTTTAGGACCACCACCAAAGCTGAAGCAGATAGTCAGGCATCTCGTTTTTTTTTTCTTGCAATAGTGTAAAAACAAACTTCTGAGACTGTTTGGGACCTTTTAAATCATCAAACAATATCACGGTACTGCTGTCTAGCTCCCTGCACAACCCCCCCCCTCTCATGGGGTGTTAGTTTAACATGATCTGAATTGATGGGGCGTCTGCAATTTGCTGGAAAACTGTACACAATCTGATGCTCCCAAGTGCGACATTTTCAAAGCCTTAAATAATCGGGTATTTTTCTGCGCCTTTTCTCTGTTGCAACTAAGTTCCATCATTTTGAAAAGTCATATTTGCTTTGAGCTTCGCATTCCAAATGTCCACTTTTCCACTTAATCCTCTGTCGTTGAGTAGTCTAATCCTCAAATTTCCTGGATGTCAGTAGCTCCCTTGAACTGTAGATGCTTGCTTTGTTTGTTCCATTTTCAACATCTTGAAGAACGTTCATTTCAGTGCAGCATCTTTTTCCTTTTGTGTAAATATCAATAATGTAGGAAGCGGAATACATTTTGCACATTCATTTGGATCCTAGAAGTCTAATTCCTCCTTTATCCATCTTTCACCCATATAGTACTTAACCTCCTCTTAACTATGACCGTGGCAGCATATTGCTTGATGAAGGCAAATGCAAAGTACCCGTTTGGTACACCTGCCATGTAGCCTGGTATTAATTTTGGTTCTTGATCACTCCATCCTTCCTCCCCCTCCTATCTATGTTCCTGTAAAAGACTAGTAATTTCCCTTTCATGTTAACTGCCAGTCTCGTACTCTGACTTGCGTTTCTTTTTTCTAAGTTCATCCTGTTTCTCACTTTATACATTATCGTATACACCTTTTTCTGCTTCATCTTACTCTTTATCATCATCTAGGGAGTTCTGGCTTTGGTTTCCCTCCTTTTTCCCCTCAAGATGTACCTTGGCTGTGCCTGAGCAATCTACTATTTTTACGCAGTTTTGCCTGCCAATTTTTGAATCCAACTTAAAAGATCTTTTCCCAACCCACCTCTGGTCCTCTTTAAGTATTTTTACTCTGAATTGCCCCTTGTTCTTTTCCATCGCCAATCTAAACCTTATGATACAATGATCTCTATTCCCAAAATGATTCCCTACGGACCTGATCCACTGACTACCCTTTATTCTCCTGGGCCAGAAATGTAATGTTTGGTAGCAGTTAGCAGAGCAATCAAAATAAAAGTGTTGTGAAACCACGCACTTTCTCCATTCTCCGCCTATCAAAATGGTACTGATTTTACTTCTGGCCTTTGTGGGGAGACAAGGTTGTAAAGAATAGAATGATGTCTGAAAGGTATGCAGCGTCATTAAAATCCTCACCAACATGAAAATACTATTATCTTTTTCAGGTAATGTGACCTTTCGATAGAGTAACATTTAAATCGCCTTGCCTTTTTAAATAAAAATGTGGATGGCTGCAAATTAATGCTGCCATAATTCAAATATAAATACTTTAAATGTGAACCCCAAGAACTCATTGAATGGCAGCAGAAAATTCAGAATATAATTATCTCTTTATCTAGTATTTGTAGTCTCAGGCTTGTGGTTTTAATTTGAAATACCAGTCAATGATGTGTATCATTTGTATGGCTAAGAGGGGAAAAGCTTGTATTTCCTTTTTTTTGTAATTAAACGTGGTAGCCTGATAAAAGTTACTTTGAAGGGTTGTGTATTTACCATGACTGGTTTAATTTATGTACAAAATTAAATTTAATGTAGCCAATTTTTAGAACTAGATGCCCATTAAAGCAGCTATGGAATATTGAATGGCAATTTGGTTGTAAATATTGTATAATCATGCCCTTTTATTTCAGGACCCATAGGCCGTGGTGGAGGAGGATTTAGTGGTCGTGGTGGTCCACGTGGTCGTGGTGGACCTTCTGGAGGAAATACACAGCAGAGAGCTGGCGACTGGCGATGCCCTAACCCGTAAGTCTGGCTTGAGTTTTCACGGTTCGGTGAATTTTGATACTACAATTTACTGAATTGTTGATTCGTGTATTTTATTTCTAGAACTTGCGGGAATTCTAACTTTGCCTGGCGAACTGAATGTAACCAGTGTAAGGCTCCAAAACCAGATGGTCCTCTCCCACCACCATTCCCTTCTGGTGAGTTAATTTAATCATGGCTGGAAATATGTATTTCACATATCTTTGATCCACATGAGCACTAGTTGGCATTAGACCCCCAATGGGAGGCTCACTTTTATATCGTATATACTACAACTGAGTCTTTGCTTGTTTTGATTGCATTTTACTTTTCGAAAATCCATGAGACTTCAATGCTGGCTGTTTTATCAATTTCTGACGATTGTCTTGATGCAATATTTTCTCTCTCTCTCTCTCTCCTCCCCCCGCCCCTCACAGCCGAAGTTGTGCACTGTGTATTTGGGTATCTTTCATCAGAGCATTTTGGTCTGATTTGATTTCCTAGGTGACCGTGGAAGGGGTGGCCCCATGATGAGAGGTGGCCGCCTTATGGATCGTGGTGGTTTCCGCGGTGGACGTGGAGGTGACCGGGGTGGTTTCCGTGGTGGACGTGGTGGTGACCGAGGTGGCTTTAGAGGTGGAAGAGGCATGCTTGGTGGTCCCCCCATGGGAGAGTTGATGGGCTTTCGAGGTGGCAGAGGTGGACCAGGAAAAATGGATAGGAAGTAAGTTGACATTTAAAATATTTATAAATGCTGGGATTTGTGCATTCCTACTTTATATAATGTCTTCTATTTGAACACTCCTAATACAAGTGTGCAGACCATTGAATTAGAACGGGCATTTCCTTTTACTGGGAATTACTCACTTAATCTGCTGTGAAGGATTGCTGTAAACAATAGTAGCCCAATCTTAATGTTATGTTTGAATGAGTTGTTAATGACCTGTCTTCTTTTTAGGGGTGACCGTCGCCAGGACCGTCGGGAGAGACCATATTGAAGTAGATGACCCATCTGGTTTTCTGTTTACTACAACAAATATTTTTTAAAAATGTTTTAAATTTGTAATTCCGTATTTATAATGTTGTTTGCAACAACATTACGGCAATATTTCGGTATTGTATTAGTTTTTCAGTGGATATAGCCGAGTCAGGAAGTAAATTTCATGTTAGGGTGACTTTTCGCTTAATTTTTACTTTTGTCAAGGTGAATGTAATGATGTGAACGAGATCCTGAAGAGCATGCAAAACAAAAATGTACAGTGCATAGCTTTTGTTCTGTTTATACTATGGTGATACTGCAATAAAAAGCTGAGTCGCTCTGTTTAGTGTGGCTTCCTGAAATTCTGCTCAATGTAACTTGAAATAGCGTTCCGCATTGGTGGAAGTAAGTGCACAAGTTGCAAAGTTTTGAATAACACTGAACTGAGCTTCTGCGGCTTAATTAAAATGTTCAACGGCTATTTAAAAAAAAAAAAAAATCGTTGCACGAGTCTCTTTACAAATTCCATGTGCAGTTATTACTATAGAAAATCCAAAAGTACACTGGATAATTCTTGATTACCCTGACCCCTCAAAATGAGCAACTCTGTATATTTGAGAGAACGTTACCGGCTAAATGAAATGCTTACAGTTGATTTATAATGCATGATGTGAAAGCATTTAGTATTCTGAGTTGAGTACCCAGATCTATAGGTCACCTAAAGCATATTGGATCGCTAGTTTTCAGTGATTAACACAACATTGTAGCCATGTAAATTCTTTATACAATGCTGCTTTTCAGTGGTCGGTTTTGCTGACCCAGGTATATTCTGTACATTTGACCTGTGAAAACTAGTAATGGTGTTGAGCATTTAGGTTTACTTTGACTCGAGTATTGATGTGGGCATATTCTGACACTTGACAAATTGTGCTCTATCTTTTAAATCTAATTATTCCAATTTTTAGTTTCTTTATCTGAAATATTAACTTGTCAGTAGTGCGATATGGACTGGTAATCTGTCATTTCAATGAATATTTGACATTCCAGTGCTTGATAACTGTTGCAAAATTAACTATGGATTCACTCGTCAGAAACGGTGCACATCAGCCATTGGTTATAAGTCATTATTTGAACCTCTGCTTGCCGTAACGGATACTCTTTAAAATAACAACTGAAAAAAATAATTTGTTATGGTAAACGGCCTATTGGAACATTGATTTTTAAGATTGAACTTCATAGGTGTACTGTTTAAATTCTCCTTTCACAACAATTTGTTGAATATTGCTTAAAAGCCTATGAAGTTTACAGTTACATTTGCAGAATGTTGTATAATAAAGGTGATGTGCATTATGGTTGTGAATAATGCTTGCCACGCGTAGTCTAGGCACACAGTATATAAAGTTGACTGTCTGGATCCATTTCCAAACCCCCTATACACACACTCACCATTAGAGTTCTGTATTGCTGTTATTTTTCTAAGTAATTAAACTTGATTAATAAAGTTTTTCTTTATTGGCTGAGGTGTGATTAGTTCAGTAATGTGTACTGTTGTTTCTGGATTCGACCTTGGCCTGTATTGTTTTGGCTAACTTTACAGAAGTAATAAAAGAGTTCAACTTCCAATTCTTCTGAGTTGAGCTAGAGCATTGCTGCACAATTAGTCTTGTGTATAATTTTAAGGAATGTGCATTACACAAATAGTCTTAGTGGTATGTTCTTGATGGCACTTGATTAACAAAATGATGCACTGACTTAAATATTATGATGTTCAATTCTGGCCCAGTTTCTCCCTGACCCCACTCTCTCTTTTCCCAAACTGCTGATACGTGCCTAAACCTATCAATTCCCTTTTTTTAAAAGTAGACCCTTCTTTGGGTCCACCACACAGTATTGTAGTTTATTGTTCACCGCCACCATCTTCTCAGCCAATAAGTGCTTTATTTTTCATACCTTTTATTATTGGCGTACATTATGCAAGTTGGTTCCTTTAGTTGCTGCTTTTTTTCGGTGCCATTTTAAAGGTCACAAACTTGTCTAATAGCGTATAAATTCTGCGTTAAACTTTCCAATAAGCATTTTCTCCCTGTCAGTGTTTTTTATAGAGATGTTTGGGGGGGAGAAAGAGAGAGAGAGAATCAACTGGCAGCAGAGCAGCTCCTTTCCAGCCTCTAGAACTAAATAGTGAATCATCCATGTAGTGTTATTTTTCAGAGATTGCTCATCAAGAAATGTATTGCCTTCAGTGCAAAATCTTTGAGGTTCTTGTAGAAATCAAGCAGCACATAGTTTAGAACAGCTAGAAACCAGCAAAAAAATGTGGTCGTGGGCAATGTTGTTGCTTGCAGGTGGAATTTAGGTTTATCAATCCCATGCAGCATTCTTGAGGCGAACAATTTTAATCCTTTGTATCCTACTGACGCTGCTCTTGAAATACAGATTAATTGGCAATATTAATGGTATAATCCTGAATTCCAAGTTGCAGATACACCTCGTCTACAATTCCATCTCATCCTAGTGACCTCTACCTCCCTTTTAGATCTGGAAGTCTTTTTTTTCTTTTCTTTCTTGGGGTGTAGCTAGGTCAATATTTTATTGCCCATCCCTAATCGCCCTTGAAGGTGGTGATGAGCTACAGCTTTGAACTGTTGTAGCCTGTATAGTATAGGTACACCCATACACCGACAGTGGTGTTTAGGAGTGTTCCAGAATTTTTGATCCAGTGAGAGTGAAGGAACACTGATCTAGTTCCAAGTTTGGGTTGAATGTGATTTGGGAAGGGAACCTGCAGGTGGTGGAGTTCCCATGCACCTATTGTCCTTGCCGTACAAGGTTTGAGGTTACTGGTTTGGAATGTGCTGTTGAGGGAGTCTTGGTTTGGTGCTGCCGTGTGTCAATGTTTGAGGGAGTGTGTGGGATGCCAATCCTGGGTGGTTGGGCTGTGGTTCATATAGGCAAGTGGAGAGTTTTTCATCACATTCTTGATTTGTGCTTTGTAGATTGTGGACCGGCTTTAGGAATTGAATTACTTGCTTCAGGATTCTTGTCTCATGACTGCTCTTGTAGCCAAGGTATTTATATGACTAGTTCCGTTTTTGGTCAGTGGTGTTGGTAGTAGGGGATTCAGTGACAGACATACCATTGAATATCCTGGGGTGATGGCTTGTCTTGTGCCAGGCAATGGCAATCTGTGTGAATTTTGGTTTCGAAGTCTGAATATTTTCCATGTCATGCTGCATATGGACGTAAACTGATGGGGAACATTGTGCAATTATATGCTACGTGTTCATTTCTGAAGGAAAGATCATTAATGAAGCAGTTGAAGATGGGTTTGGCCTATCCTGAGGAATTCCTGCAGTGATGTATTGGAACTGATTGACCTCCAACTGCAATTATCTTCCTTTTTGTGCTAGGTTTGACTCCACCCACTGAAGAATGTTCCCCTGATTCCAGTTGTACCTTGATGTCTTGCCTCTTCTGCGTTCAGTGCTTTTGTCCCTGAACTTGTGCAGTCAGGAGCTGAGATGCCCTGATGGAATCCAAGTGAGTGTCAGTACACAGGTTGTTTCTGAGTAAGTGACTTGACAGCTCTGGTGACGCCCTCTTCCATCAGTTTGCTGATAATCAAGAGTAGACTGATGGGTTGGGTTGGGTTTGACTTGCTATTTGTGGACAAATGTGGGCTCAACCATCTGAGCCCAAAGATCTGAAAGAATTGTATGTATATAGTCCCTTATTATTCACTTTATGGGTTTGAGGAATTTTTATAAAGTGCTATCAATCTTTAGTAACTGAACCCTGGTGGACTCCAATTTAACAATATTCCCTTGATGTTGTGATGGAAGTGTGCAGCAATGTGCTCGTAATTGAGGCAAGAATGGCTGGAAGGCCAGGTTAAATGAGTCATGAGCAGCCAGGCCAAGGTTGACCAAATATACCCATGGTTTTGATTTGATTTATTGACGTGTACCACGATGGAGTGAAAAGTTTTGTAGTCCAGATAGATCGTTCCACACATGAAGAACATAGGATAAATAATTACCCAGTTTATCTTTGGGTAATTAAAGTCCCTCATTCTAATCACTCTCTATAATTCTTGCACCTCTAATTTCCTTGCAAATTTGTTTCTCTACATCCCTTCCTCTAGTTGGTGACTTACACACCACCCCAAGGAGTGCAATAGTGCCTTTGTATACAGCATTGGTTCTATTTCCTATATGTATGTATTTTTCACCTGGCGAAGGAGCTGTGCTCTGAAAGCTAGTGATTTGAAACAAACCTGTTGGACTTTAAGAAGTCTTACAACACCAGGTTAAAGTGCTCACCCCAGTCCAATGCCGGCATCGCAACATGATGTATTTTGAAATTCACTGGTTTGTCCTCTTACCTGTCATGGAAGCAGCTAGTCTTGGACATATAGCCTCATTGGTAGAAAGGTCGATCGGACATGGAGTTGAAGTTTATCTTTTTCCAATGAAGTCCAAAACTGGACATCGGGATCTTGTCAAAATTAAATACCTTCCAAGTTAGTTGAAAGATTAGAAGATTCTGGACATGCAAATGAATGATTTGTTTCAGGCAGCACTAAACCATGATCAATACTCCATCCTCAAATGATCAACTAGGGGCACTCCAGAACCTGGTAACTACCCAATATATCAACCAAGCACCTACATTTTGGTTGATGCAGCGTTCAGAAATTAAAACTTTAGTTTTGCAATTTGTGAAAGAATGAGGTAAATTTTGAAGAGGTAGATGGGGGGCTGGTTTAGCTCACAAGGCTAAATCGCTGGCTTTTAAAGCAGGCCAGCAGCACGGTTCAATTCCCGTACCAGCCTCCCCGGACAGGCGCCGGAATGTGGCGACTAGGGGCTTTTCACAGTAACTTCATTGAAGCCTAGCGATTTTCATTTTCATGAGAGAAATGCCAAACGACTTGCCTAGCATTAAGATTTGGGTTTAAAGCAACTGGTATAATATTTGAACTAATGTTTTAATTTATATCCACCATAAGTTTAGCATGTGGATAGAGAACTTGTGCCTGATTTTACTTGGGACATCTGACTAGAAATTTACTTACCCACAAATTAACCATCTCCAATTTCTCATCTTTTAATCTAATTTGGTCCCCCAGCTTCAGGTGTGTCTCCTTTAACAGGGCCACGTCCACTTTATTAACTGTCTCAGGTGTGTGAACACATGGGCTCTCTTAACCGGCCTGTTTAGTCCACAAACATTCCACTTCACCGGGGGGGGGGGGGGGGGGGGGGGGGGTCTTGCCTCCCCTCCCCTCCCCTCGCCTGCACCTCACTTGATCCGTCCCTTGTCGGCGACTGCCATCTGATCTCCATTTTCAGTCTCCTAGCTGTCCCTTAACCATCAGCAGTGCTGCTCTTTCCCCCCCCCCCCCCCCTTCGTCTTTCTTCAGCTCTCCTCTTTCTTTCTCCCCCCCCCCCCCCCCCCCCAACCATGCTCCTGTGAACTGGTTGTCCAGCTAGCCCATCAGCTCCCACCCTCTGGCGTCAAAAGATCTGCCAGATTCTATCTCCCCAAAACATAGCACAAACACTCAGCACAGTAACAACAATCTCCAAAAGCAAACACACCATCCCCCCAACGCGCAGGCAGCAGGGCCCCCCGAACAGATTCTTATCAGTCCCATTACCTTCAAACAGAATCAAACACAAAAGAAGAAGCTTCAAGCAGTTTAAGCAGGATTATGCATGCAAGAATCAACCATCTTTCTTCCAGAAAAGAACCCCCTCCTGTCGCAATTTAACCGTTTTTTTCCTCTCTAATCCAGTACATAAAGCAATAAATCAAAATGAAATGGGCAGCACGGTAGCATTGTGGATAGCACAATTGCTTCACAGCTCCAGGGTCCCAGGTTCAATTCCGGCTTGGCTCACCGTCTGCACATCCTCCCCATGTGTGCGCTCTGGGTGCTCCGGTTTCCTCCCACAGTCCAAAGATGTGCAGGTTAGGTTGATTGGCCATGATAAATTGCCCTTAGTGTCCAAAATTGCTCTTAGTGTTGGGTTGGGTTATGGGAATAGGGTGGAGGTGTTGACCTCGGGTAGAGTGCTCTTTCCAAGAGCCGGTGCAGACTTGATGGGCCGAGTGGCCTCCTTATAGAAACATTTAAAATTATGAAGGGAATAGATAGGATAGATGCGGGCAGGTTGTTTCCACTGGCGGGTGACAGCAGAACTAGGGGGCATAGCCTCAAAATAAGGGGAAGTAGATTTAGGACTGAGTTTAGGAGGAACTTCTTCACCCAAAGGGTTGTGAATCTGGAATTCCTTGCCCAGTGAAGCAGTTGAGGCTCCTTCATTACATGTTTTTAAGGTAAAGATAGATAGTTTTTTGAAGAATAAAGGGATTAAGGGTTATGGTGTTCGGGCCGGAAAGTGGAGCTGAGTCCACAAAAGATCAGCCATGATCTAATTGAATGGCGGAGCAGGCTCGAGGGGCCAGATGGCCTACTCCTGCTCCTAGTTCTTATGTTAAGAAAAACCCTTTTCTTCCCGAACATCGTGACTTAACTCAGAATGAGAAAGACTGAAATTTTAAACAAAACAAAACACGCAACTATTTTTCTTCTCTTTCCTCCCCCCCCCCCTCCCTTTATCCCTTCCCCCAAACTCCGTACACCACAGTTTGAATTTAAAAGTCCTTAAAACAGATTATTGTCCTTCCTAAAAGTAGCCACCTCTTCTGGAGAGTTGAAGTAGGGCTCCTGGTTCTCGTAGGTCACCCAAAGACGAGCCGGGTATCACAGTCCAAATTTAATGTCTTTTGCAAACGTGGCCGCCTTAACTTTGTTGAAACTTGCTCTCCTCTTTGCGAGTTCTGGTCCCCAATCTTGGTACACCCGGCTCTGACATGTACCATTTTATCTGCCTGGCTCACTTCATGATATGCTCAGTGTTGAGGAATCGATGTAGCCTCACCACCATGGCCCTTTGGTGGGGGGGAGGGGGGGGCTGACGACCCTGGGGCTTACGTGGCGGGGGGGAGGGGGGGGGTTGACGACCCTGGGGCTTATGTGCAAGCACCCTATGTGCCCGGTCCACCTATAGCGGCTTGTCAAACAACATCGGCCCCGACCATCTCCTGCAACATCTTCCCCATATACGTACCCGCATCTGATCCCTCCTTATGCTCTGGGAGCCCAACGATTCGGATATTTTGCCTGCAAGACTCCAGCAGTTGTTTCTGGCTGACCTGTAGTATGCTCATTTCCAAAGCCATTGCAGTGGACGACTCCTCTCGTTCAGTCGCCAGCTCGTGTAACTTTTGAATCTCCTGTCCCTGAGTCCTCATTTTCTCCTCCACCCAGAAAACCACCTGCATAGATATAGAACAGTACAGCACAGAACAGGCCCTTCGGCCCTAGATGTTGTGCCGAGCAATGATCACCCCACTCAAACCCACGTATCCACCCTATACCCGTAACCCAACAACTCTTCCCACCCCCCCCCCCCCCCCACCCCACCCACCCCCCCACCCCCCCCACCCCACCCCCCCCCACCCCACCCTTGATTTCACTCATCTGGGTGAAGGGGGGGGGGGGGTGCTCAAAGCCATCACCCTGCCTCTGCTGTGGACCCCTCCACCTTCTTCACGATTCCAACCCTGTGAGTCCCATTCTGCCTTCACTCACCTGTGGCCTGGGTCCATCCCTAATCTTGGGCCTCCGGTGGGTGCATTGCCAACTGATGCCACCTGAAAAGGACAGCTGCAGGACTCCGATTGGCTGGAAGCTCTTTGGGGGGGGGGGGGGGGGAGGAGAGCAGATCTCCACCCCAGACAGCTCATCCGTGGCCACTTAAGTGCTTTTGAGTTTCTCCCTCAGCAGATTACCTCGCACTTGTGCACCATCTGTTGCATGCACAGTGTACCACATAATGTACGATCATTCAGCAATCACCACTACCTGGGAGAAATTAACTGATTCTGAATTCCTATTATAAATGACAGCAGCAACATTTTATTTTTCTGGAAAACTAATTGTGGGCAAAGCATTGTCAAAGTTAGTGTGATGCAAAATCTGTTTCTGATCATCTGGCGAGATGTAAATTAAATGCTGATGACAAAACAAACAGAATAAGATCCGCCTCCAGCACCAACAGCAAGCGTGTTTATCAAGATTCATTTCTGTAATTCTGTCATCATGGTTTCCATATTTGAATTAACATTAAATGCAATCGGCCAGCCATAGTATAGTTTGCAATGATACAAATTGGTTTTGTTATCTATCTATGAAAATCCATTGTCAGACTAATTCAGGTACATTTTATGCAGTTTGGGCAATTTAAAGTAACTTTGAATAACTGAGAATCAATTATCAGGCTAATTCTTGCATAACTAATGCATACAAGAAATCCAGGTATGACCTTCGCAAAGCCATCCGAGATGCCAAGAGAGAATATCAAACCAAGCTAGAGTCACAGACAGACTCAGCAATTGTGGCAAGGACTAAACAACACAACAGGCTACAAAGCGAAGCCGAGCAGTATCTCCGGCAGCAGCGTACCCCTCCCGATGAACTCAATGCATTCTATGCTCGGTTCGAGCAGGGAACCAACAATCCACTGTCGAGTGCCCCAGCAGCCCATAACTCACCCATGCCCACCATCACAGTTTCCGAAGTCAGATCGGCCTTCCTGAAAGTGAACCCTCGGAAGGCGACGGGACCCCTGGTCGTGCACTAAAAGCCTGTGCAGACCAGCTGGCAGAGGTGTTTGCGGACATCTTTAACCTACTCCACTCCGAGGTCCTCACCTGCTTCAAGAAGATCACCATCATACCGGTGCCAAAGAAGAACCAGGCAACGTGCCTCAATGACTACCGTAGGTGGCCCTGACTTCAGTCATAATGAAGTGCTTTGTGAGGTTGATCATGAAGCGCATCACCACCATACTCCCAGAATGCCTTGATCCACTGCAATTTGCATACCGTCACAACCGGTCCACAGCAGACACCGTTTCCCTGGCCCTACACTCATCCCTAGAGCATCTCGACAACAAGGACTCCTACATCAGACTCCTATTTATTGACTACAGCTCCGCCTTCAACACCATTATCCCAGCCAAGCTCATATCAAAGCTCCAAAACCTAGGACTTGGCTCCCCACTCTGCAACTGGATCCTCGATTTTCTGACCAACAGACCACAATCAGTAAGAATGAACAACAACACCTCCACAATAGTTCTCAATATCGGGGCCCCACAAGGCTGCGTACTTAGCCCCCTACTCCCTGTACACACACGACTGCATGGAAAAATTTGGTTCCCACTCCATCTACAAGTTTGCTGGTGATATGACCCTAGTGGGCCAGATCTCGAATAACGACGAGTCAGAATACAGGAGGGAGATTGAGAACCTAGTGGAGTGGTGCAGCGACAACAATCTCTCCCTCAATGCCAGCAAAACTAAAGAGCTGGTCGTTGACTTCAGGAAGCAAAGTACTGTACACACCCCTGTCAGCATCAACGGGGCCGAGGTGGAGATGGTTAGCAGTTACAAATTCCTGGGTGCACATCTCCAAAAATCTGTCCTGGTCCACCCATGTTGACACCACCAAGAAAGCACAACAGTGCCTATACTTCCTCAGGAAACTAAGGTAATTTGGCATGTCCACATTAACCCTTACCAACTTTTACAGACGCACTATAGAAAGCCTCCTTCCTGGCTGCATCACAGCCTGGTATGGCAACTGCTCGGCCCAGGTCCGCAAGAAAATTCAGAGTCGTGAACACCGCCCAGTCCATCACACGAACCTGCCTTCCGTCGATTAACTCCAACTACACCTCCCGCTGCCTGGGGAAAGCGGGCAGCAGAATCAAAGACCCCTCCCACCCGGCTTACTCACTCTTCCAACCTCTTCCATCGGGCAGGAGATACAGAAGTCTGAGAACACGCACGAACAGTCTCTAAAACAACTTCCACCCCGCTGTTACCAGACTCCTAAATGACCCTCTTATGGCCTAACCTCATTAACACTACACCCTGTATGCTTTATTTGATGCCGGTGCTCACCTGAGGACGGAGCAGTGCTCCGACAGCTAGTGTTTGAAACAATTCTGTTGGGCTTTAACCTAGTGTTGTAAGACTTCTTACTGTGCTCACCCCTGTCCAACGCCGGCTTTCGGAGCACTGCTCCTTCCTCAGATGAATGAAGAGGTATGTTCCAGAAACATATATATATATAGACAAATTCAAAGATGCCAGACAATGCTTAGAATGCGAGCATTTGCAGGTAATTAAGTCTTTACAGATCCAGAGATAACGGTAACCCCAGGTCAAAGAGGTGAATTGTCTCAAGCCAGGACAGTTGGTAGGATTTCGCAAGTCCAGGCCAGATGGTGGGGGATTTCTCCGCACCTTTAGGGGCTAAGCCCTCACCTTGAGGGGCTAGGCCCGCGCCGGAGTGGTTCCCGTCCCGCCGGCTGCCGTGGAAGGCCTTTGGCGCAATGCCAGCCGGGGCCGAAGGGACTTCGCCGGCCTGAGGAAGTCCGCGCATGCGCGGGGGCGTCGCTGACGTTATCCCCACACATGCGCAGGGGAGCGGGTCGCTTCCGCGTCGGCCATCACGTAGTCTATGGCCGACACGGAAGGAAAAGAGTACCCCACGGCACAGGCCCGCTCGCCGATCGGTGGGCCCCGATCGTGGGCCAGGCCACCGAGGGGGCACCCCCCAGGGCCAGATCGACCCGTGCGCCCCCCCAGAACCCCGAAGCCTGCCTGTGCCACCAGTCCCGCCGGTAAGGGAGGTGGTTTGATTCACGCCGGCGGGACCGGCATTACAGCAGCGGGACTTCGGCCCATCGCGGGCCGGAGAATCGGTGGGGGGGGGGGGGTGGCCTGCCGACCGGCGCGGCACGTTTCCCACCCCTGCTGAATATCCGGTGCCGGAGACGGCGGGGGGCGGGATTCACACCGGCCCCCGGCGATTCTCCGACCCGGCGGGGGGGGGGGGGGGGGGTTGGTCGGTGAATCCAGCACCTGGTCGCTGCCGGCGGGAACTGTGCGGGAACGCTGGGGGGGGGGGGGGGCCCAATGGGGTCTGGCCCGCGATCGGGGTCCACCGATCAGCCGGCCGGCCTCTCTAAAGGAGGACCTCCTTTCCTCTGCTGCCCCGCAAGATCCATCCACCATCTTCTTGAGCGGGGTCCTTTGGCAGGACGGCAACTGCGTATGCACTGGTGACGCCATTTACGCGACACCGGCCACGTCATTTACGCGCCGCCAAGGCCCTGCACGCGTAAAAGGCGCGACCCCGCTCCTAGCCCCCCGGGGGCGGGAGAATAGGGGGCTGGGAGCGGGCTACGACGCCGGAGTGAAACAATCCGGTTTTCACTCCGGCGTCGGGACTTTGTCTCCCTTTGGGAGAATCGCGCCCCCGGTCTAAGTCATTACAGAAAGGAACATGAGACTGGCAGTATATCTTGGCTTTTCCAACCTGTGTCTCTCTCTCTCTCTCTGAGCAGATACCACTGTCCAACTGAAACTTGTATCGACAGAGTTAATTGTCTTTTTATTTTTACTATTTTGCCTATGCCTGTAATACATCGAAATGAAAATTAAGGAGAAATTAAAATACTATTTTTCTTTTCATTTGTATTTTTAATCCTATGCATGCTTCTTTCCTTCTCTCTCTG
Organism: Scyliorhinus canicula; assembly: GCF_902713615.1. Lineage (NCBI taxonomy): Eukaryota > Metazoa > Chordata > Chondrichthyes > Carcharhiniformes > Scyliorhinidae > Scyliorhinus > Scyliorhinus canicula. The sequence continues at coordinate 35,517,810 of NC_052146.1, read as the reverse complement.
TCTCTCTGTGGGATGGACTATTATAGTGGGGGTAAAGCCTTTGGGAATTAATTTCAGTACAAAGTGCTCCACGATATAGTCATTTTCAATAACACTCATCAGCCTCCCTCGTTCGGTAAAATGTTCCCAATTTCATGGTGAATCATCATTTTGGATCTCTCACTCTGATCATTTCGAAAAGTGGCTTTTCAGTGCAGTCCATTATTTTGTCAGGAAAGTTACTGCTTTGCGTTCGCACAGAGCCTGATCTTGGAGCAGACTAGTCAGGCAAAAGCAATCCAGTGTTGTCTCTGCTTTTCCCAATTGCACTGCATCTTGGCGTCCAAGTAGAGACCTGTAATCTTGGGTATTCCAATCATGTCCTGAGTCTGACCACAAGACTCCTTGGCCTTTCACCCCCATCATGTTCCTGCTCAGCATCTGAGATCACCGTCTTGCTCTCCAGCTCAGTACATGCCATATAATTATGCTAATTATGCTATATAATTACAAGAGGTGGGATCATTATGCCAATCGTAATGCAAATGTGGAAAGTATCAAAATTGCCAAGTCTAAACTTAATTCAAATGTTTCAGCAATGTTTCAACTACCGAAGAAACCAACTTTACTTCAAAGTCAGCTTAAGTTAGCTGAGGTATATTTGTTGTAAATACGCAACATAATCATTGGGATTTCAAATTTATTGATGCTGGTGTAGAATCATCGACGTTCTACAGTGCAGCAGGGGTCCTTCAGCCATCGGGTCTGCACCGACCCTCCAAAAGAACACCCCACCTAGGCCCATTCATGCATCCCCACCTAAACTGCACATGCCTGGATACTAAAGGGCAATTTTATCGTAGCCAAACCACCTAACCTGTACTTTGGGCTGTGGGAGGAAACTGGACCACCCGGAGGAAACCCACGCAGGCACTGTGAGAAAGTGCAACCTCCACACCGACATCCACCCAAGGCTGGAATGTAGCCCGGGTCCCTGGTGCGGTGATGCAACAGTGCTAACCACTGTGCTGCCCTTTGGTACTTTGTACTTTCATTGTATTTGCCATACATTTTAAATAGTAGTGACATTTAAATAAAATGGGCTTAATTACATAATTTGCTAATGGAATTTAAAGAGGTATAAAGTTTTAGATGATTGAAATGAAGCACATCAAGGGTGGCATGGAGGTGCAGTGGTTAGCACTGCCACCTCACGGTGCCGAGGACCCATTTGCATCCTAGCCCCGGGTCACTGCCCGTGTGGAGTTTGCACATTCTCCCCGTGTCTGCATGGGTTTCACCCCCACAACCCAAAACGATGTGCAGGGTAGGTGAATTGACCACGTGAAATTGCTCCTTAATTGGAAAAAATAATTGGCTACTCTAAATTTATAAATAAAAAGTTTTGGGGGGTGGCGTTCAAGGTGGTGGGAGGGATCTCTGGATTCGTATGGGCGGGTAAAGAAAGTGCTGCTGGAGCAAGGTTGGGGGGAGGGGGGGGGGGGGGGGGGGTGGAGGGCGGACTGGCCCTACCGAATTTCAGGAACTACTACTGCGCGGCGAACATAGCAATGATCAGGTAGTGGGTAGTTGGTGTGGGAACGGGTGGAGGCAGCATCGTGTTGGGACATAAGTTATGGGGCACTGGTAACGGCACATCTGCCGTTCTTGCCGGCTCGGTACTCCACAAGCCCGGTGGTAGTGACGGCTTTGAGGGGTTGGGGACAGTGGCGGAAGCACATGGGATTGGAGGGAGCATCGGTATAGACACCTATCTGTGGCAATCATCAGTTTGCACCAGGGGGGCTGGATGGGGGGTTTCGGAGGCGGCAGCGAGCTGGGATCGAGCGGTTTATTGACAGCAGCTTTCCGTACTTGGAGGAGGAGTTTGGGCTGCCTGGTGGGATGGGTTCCGCTACCTGCAGGTGAGGGACTTTGCACGGAGGCAGGTTTCGGCCTTTCCGCTCCTACTGGCCCAGGGATACAGGACGAGGCAGGGTCGAAAACGGGAATGGGAGAGTGGAAGATCTCAGAAATTTATAAAGAGCACATGGATTGGGAGGCAACCCCGATAGAGGAGGTAAAGCAAAAAAAGGGAGGAAGAGTTGGGCAAGGAATTAAAGGTGGGATTGTGGGAGGATGTCATGAGTAGGATTAACGCGTCCTCATCATGTGCCAGGCTCAGCCTGATACAATTGAAGGTGGTCCACAGGGTGCATATAACTGTAACCTGAATAAGCAGGTTCTTTGAAGGGGAGGAGGATAGGTGTGGATGGTTTGCGGGTGGGCGCATAAATCATGTCCATATGTTTTGGGCATGTCCAAAGCTTAGGGGATTCTGGCAGGGGTCTGCTGACGTCATGTCCCCGATACTTGGTGTGTCGGAAGACCCGGGAGTCCAGAGGGCGAGAGAGGCTGATATTTTGGCCTTTGCTTAGCTGGTAGCCCAGAGATGGATCTTGTTGGCGTGGAGGGACTCGGAGCCCCTGCAATCGGGGGTATGGGTCAGTGACATGGCCGAGTTTCTCAGACTGGAGAAGATCAAGTTCGCCCTGAGAGAATCAACGTTGGGGTTCGCCCAGAGGTGACAGCCGTTTATCGACTTCTTTAGGGAAAGTTAAGGACATTCTCCGATGTCACGCCAGTTGGGAGAATAGCGTGCCGCGCCAGTGTTTCACGCGCCGCCGGTCCAACGCGCTCCCGCTATTCTCCGAAACGGCCAAATCTGTTCCATCGTGTTCCGCGCGCAAAAACCCGGAGAATCGCCCGATGCACCCAAAATGGCGATTCTCCGGAACCCCCGCTATTCTCCGGCCTGGATGGGCCGAAGTCCCGACGGCGTGACCCCAGTTCACGTGCTGGCTGACGGTGAGCAGTGAGGAGGTGAGCTGACCGTCCCGGAGTCTCCGCAGACTGGGAAAGGCATCCATGAGAACGCAGCGGCAAGTGGGGGGGGGGGGGAGAGAGCGAGTAGTGGGAGGGGGGGGAGAGCGAGTAGTGGGAGGGGGGGAGAGCGAGTAGGGGAGGGGGGGGGAGAGAGCGACTAGTGGGAGGGGGGGGAGAGAGCGACTAGTGGGAGGGGGGGAAGAGCGAGTATGGGGGGAGAGCGAGTAGTGGGGGGGAGAGCGAGTAGTGGGAGGGGGGAGAGCGAGTAGTGGGAGGGGGGGAGAGGAGTAGTGGAGGGGGAGAGCGAGTAGTGGGAGGGGGGAGAGGAGTAGTGGGAGGGGGGGAGAGCGAGTACTGGGAGGGGGAGAGGGGAGTAGTGGGAGGGGGAGAGAGTGAGTAGTGGGAGGGGGGGAGAGGGAGTAGTGGGAGGGGAGAGAGGGAGTAGTGGGGAGGGGGAGAGAGGGAGTAGTGGGAGGGGGAGAGGGAGTAGTGGGAGGGGGAGAGGGAGTGAGTAGTGGGGGGGGAAAGTGAGGGAGTAGTGGGGGGGAGAGGCAGTGGGTGGGGGAGAGGGAGTGAGTAGTGGGGGGGGGAGAGGGGAGTAGTGGAGGGGGAGAGGGAACGAGTAGTGGGAGGGGGAGAAGGAGTAGTGGAACGGGGGAGAGGGAGCGAGTAGTGGGAGGGGGAGAGGGAGCGTGTAGTGGGAGGGGGGAGAGGGAGTAGTGGGGGAGAGGGGAGTAGTGGGAGGGGGGGGAGGGAGCGAGTATGGGAGGGGGGGGGGGAGGAGAGGGAGTAGTGAGAGGGGGGATGGGAGCGAGTAGTGGGAGGGGGGGAGGGAGTGAGTGGAGTGGGTCGTCCACCCCCGGATGCAACATCTCAGCCGCCCTGCCATGGCAGGACGGTGACGAGGACACGGCCGCTGGTTGCCCTGTGGCTGATGGGCACAGCCCACTGACGCACCGGTGAGGAGGACGTAGTTAACTGACCGTTGGATGCAGAAAGTGACCAGGGGTTAGGCTGGCCGCGTGTCAGCAGCGCGACCAGGCCACCGGGACACACAGGTATCCAGTGGCAGGCGGCTGCCGAGGTGTCGAATAACCTCCGTCTAACATGTCGTTTCCCTGCCCCCCACCACCCTTCTGTAGGTAACCATAATGTATTCGAACCGAACGGCGATGTTCACCGCAGTGGTTGGGGCCGCTGCACTGCAGTTGGACATCCAGCAGCGTCCACAGCGACATCCCATAGTGGATTCAGGGGCAGCTGCAGCAGCAGAGGGAATGGCCGCGGAGTGGCCCGTCGTCACCGTACAGGCCGCAGGCTCTCATGGCCGGTATGTCCAGGGGGATGCCAAGGGGAACATTGACCCCCAAACACTGAGGACGGCACAGGATGCGGGCACTGATGTCGAACAGCATGGGGGGGGGGGGGGGGGAGGAGGAGGACACACTGATGGTGGAGCCAGGGCACCAGAGGCGACAATCGAGGCCTAGTGTGTACCGTGCCCGGATCTCTTTCGAGACACTGCCGGACATCACCTGCAGGAGGAGACTCCTGTTCAGCAGAGAGACGGTCGCACATATCTGCCACCTCGTGTCGCACCTCGCCGCACGTGGATCGGGAGGAGGACCCGCGATACCGGTTGCCATCAAGGTGACGGTGGCACTTAACTTTTATGCTACCGGCTCCTTCCAGTCTCCGAGTGGGGACCTATCCGGGATATCGCAGGCATCGGTCCACAGGTGCATCCGGGATGTGACCGACGCCCTGTTTGCCATCGCTGACCGCTACATCACCTTTCCCGAGGACCGAGCAAATCAAGATGCACGAGCTCGTGCATTTGCCAACGTGGCCGGGCTACCGATGGTCCAGGGAGTGACTGATTGTGTTCACGTCCCCATGCGCCCGCCTGCAGGCAACAGGGAAGTGTTCACAAACAGAAGGGGGACATACTCCATGAACATCCAGGTGGTATGCGACCCCCACATGAAGATCATGCACGTGTGCGCAACGTTCCCTGGGAGTGTGTATGATGCGTACATTCTTGCGCAGTCATTTATCCCTGCTATGTTTGAGGGACGGCCCCCCGGCTGAGGGGCTGGTTGCTGGGCAACAGGGGTTATCCGCTGAGGTCTTGGCTGATGACGCCCATACGGAGGCCTCAGACCAACGCGGAGACCCTTTACAATGAGGCCCATGCAGCAACCAGGGGTGTGGTGAAGTGCTGCTTTGGTCCTCTGAAGATGAGATTCAGGTGCCTGGACCGCTCCGGAGGGGCCCTGCAGTACCAGCCCGAGAGGGTCGCTCGCATTGTCGTGGTCTGCTGTGCGCTGCACAACATCGCAATGCAGAGGGGAGATGCCCTGGTGGAGGAGTCGGAGGGAGAAGCCACTGGCTGTGGTGCCAACACAGAGGAGGAGGACGTGGAGGAGGTTGGTGGTGCGTCGGTCGCAGCACGCAGACAGGACCCGGGTGCTGGTGATGTCCAGGAGGCTGCACGACGGCACCGGCGAGGACAGCGGGCACGCGACGCCTTGGCGGCAGCAAGATTCACGCGTCGCGTGCGACGGCATCGCTGAACACTACCACTACCACCTGCATTGCCAGTCGTGCAGATGGACAGCACACAACTCCCACTACCCCTCTCCTGCACCCCCGCTCCGTGTACACTGCTGCACTTCGAGATCACCCTTACCACTGCGGCACAACAGTACGGCACGACATTGATGGCTGTGTCAGCGGGTGTGATCAGTGCCATGTTTAATGATGACAGCCCGCTCTGCGATGAGCTGTGAGCTCAGAATCGTTAGAGAGAGTCTGACTCATGGCAATAGCTGAACCATCCATCTCGGTGGTCGCTGAGTTCATTAGGGACACTCCATCACGTCCCCGTATGGGGTAGCTGGCGTCGGAGTGCCGAGGACTACGGTGTGCAACTGTGGGAGGGGGGGGGGGGGGGGGGGGGGGAGGAAGGGACTGCACACCCGGCACCAAAGTTTCACCGCTCGTCAACCCCAGCGACACTCGGTCACCATTGCATCACAATTCGGCAGGTATCATCAGGGCGTTCAGATATTGGCACAGGTTGGGGGGCAAGTTGCAGCTACACCATGGCATCTCCAGGGGGTTGCAGCGCTCATGTGGGTCTGTGACAACTTTGTTAACCACCCTCCATTCACTCTTGCCCCCCCTCCCCCTCCCCCTCGTGCCCGGGGGGGGTGAGTGATGTGGGACATGGGGTGGGGGGGGTATGGTTGTGACCCAGGGGCACCCTCGTGGCACTTACACTGGCAGCCCTGGTGAGGTTGTGGAGCTTCTTGCGGCACTGCGCCCCAGACCGAGGGGTCTGCCCCACAGCACTGACTGCCGTGCCCACCTCACGCCAGGCCCATCGCACGACGCTGGAAGGGTGGCGATGCCCTCGTCTTGGGCAGATGATGCCCCTGCGCTGCTCCACCTCATCGAGGAGGGTCTCTAGGTCCGTATCACGGAACCTCGGGGCGGCCCTCCGTGGCTCCGACATTTCCCCCCCCCCCTCCTTTGTTATCGTAGATCGCGCCCTTTTACGACGCGGAGCGGCGTCATTTGGGCGTTGCGTGCTTCCGATGTCACCCCCCCCCCCCCCATGTTTCACGCAGCCCCGATGCTAGCCCATTCCCGGGGCCAGAATAGGTCGCCATCGGGGCCGTTTCGCGCCGTCGTTGAACTCGACCGAGTTCACGACGGCTTTCCCGATGCGGCGCGACATCGGAGAATCGCGCCCAAGCTGTCAGCAGATACAAAGGGGGGGGGGGGAGGGAGGTAGGGGGGGTTGGTCGAGGTGGGATTAGTTAGTGGGGGAGGGGGATTGCGGATCTGTGTATGGGAGCCATGTTGGCTGCGTGTGGTTGTTGGCTGAGTGGGTGGTACTTTGTTGTTTTTCCTCTTGAAATTGTTGTTAAAAATTTATAAATGCATTAATAAAATGTTTTTTTTTTAAGTTTCCATTGCGATGTAAAGCCAAGCATGAGGAAAGACTACTTTGTCAGTTGAACATCATCCCTGAACAGGACATGTTGAACCGTGGGAAAAATGAATGGTTAACTTCCCAGGAAGTTCAGACTGCACCGTTGGTCATAGGATTCTTACACCAGCAGCAGGGGTCAGTTAATGAGTGGAGTTGGGTAGACTTAGACTTGGGTAGATGAGGAATATCTGGAGTAAAGCCAATGAAAATCATTTTTGTCTGGTTCTTACGATTTCAGGCCTGTTATGTTTTTTGTTGTAGCTGCAAAGAGAAAGAATCCAAATTGGCACACGCGAGTGCAAGGGGTTTATTTAGAAGATGCTGCTCAAACAGTGTACAGTGGTGAACTCCACAAAGCCTGCAAAACCTGCTTCAATGATGCCGTTGCGAAACCCATGACATTACACAAGCCTTGGGTGCTACTCTGATACATAACCACCCCTCCCACTTTACTCCTTTAGTTTCCCCGGCATTTTCACTTCATCAAACACTTTAATACATCCAACCATTATGCCATAACTAACATTGCTATGTTACGGATTCATATGTACATTAGTAAGACAGTGTTTGTCTCATTTTGGCAGAACACGACACTCAGGAACTTGGCTCTTTGAGGAACTAACAGTGTCGTCCTGTACACTGGTCGGTGTTACATCTGATGAAACCAACTCAGGAACCGTCTCTGGTTGTGTGGATTATTCTGTCCTAACAGGTTCCATATTCGGCAGTTGTCAAGTCTGACATGTCGCTGTCCATACTCTCTGTGATGTAAACATCTGATACAGATTCTGTACTCTCGCTACATGCAGACAATAATTAGTCAGCTTGCCGACGCCAAATTAATTCATCATCAGTTTACACAGTATAGGAAATCGGACGTGCTTTGGTTATACAATTGCTGGAGTCCATTTTCCGCCTGAGATGTAGTTTCTCGCAAGAACACATTCCCCACGGTCAACAGACTCTGTTTTTGGAATGTGAATCTAATGTGAATGGAATCTAGCCATTTGCATCTGATGTTGTTGCCCATCTCTGAGGTTGAAGACGGAGTCAAGATGTGTGCGTTTTCTTTTTAACATCAGTATAGCCGATGAGCTTTGTGTTGTGGAATGTGCAGTGCTTCTACATGTCATAAGAAAGCTATTGACACATTTAGGTCAAGAGCCTTTATCCCTCGATGCATGCTTGAGTGATTGTTCAAAATATTCAGCTAAGCTGTTGGTAGCTGGATGGTAGGGGGCAGGTTTGATATGGCAGATGTTGCTTACAAGTTGTCAGGTCATCCAAATCTTGCAAATACCTTGTCAAACCTTTCTATGGTCTGTTCCATAGTTGTCAATTTCATCATGGCAACCTCCGGCCACTTCGAAGGTGCATCAACCATGACCAAAAACATGTCCTTCGACTGATCCCGCATAATTGACATGGATTCTTTGCCCTGGCCTGATAGGTCATTCCCATGAATGCAAAGGTTGTAATGGGGGTACTTTTCTCAATGCAGCACAGGATTGGCATCACCCCACCTTCATCTATATGGGCATCCAACCTGGCCACCAGAAGTAGCTTCTCTTCTACTCCTTCATTCTAACTACCAGGATGACCCTTGCGCAGCTAAAGGGGCAGCACGGTAGCATGGTGGTTAGCATAAATGCTTCACAGCTCCAGGGTCCCAGGTTCGATTCCCGGCTGGGTCACTGTCTGTGTGGAGTCTGTGCGTCCTCCCCGTGTGTGCGTGGGTTTCCTCCGGGTGCTCCGGTTTCCTCCCACAGTCCAAAGATGTGCGGGTTAGGTGGATTGGCCATGCTAAATTGCCCGTAGTGTAATTAAAAGTAAGGTTAAGGGGGGGGTTGTTGGGTTATGGGTATAGGGTGGATACGTGGGTTTGAGTAGGGTGATCATTGCTCGGCACAACATCGAGGGCTGAAGGGCCTGTTCTGTGCTGTACTGTTCTATGTCTATGTCTATGTCTATATTCCAGGATTCTATGTCAAATTCAGGGCAGAGCAGAACAATTACTCTAATACCCCACAACAATACTCCATTTTGCACTGTCAACTCAAGATGTCTGGTAAAATAGTGTTTAAGGTCTAGATTCTTCCTGTGCTCTTTTGAATTATGTCCAACACCTTCCCCTTCACTGAATCTGTTTGGGTAAACTTTCACACCTGAGAAGACGTTACCAGAACATTTTTCACATCAGAAGGGACAATATGTCATTGAAATGTTCATCAGATTAGACCTTATCTTTTTGATCTTGCAGCAGCCATTCAGACAAAGCATCTGCGTACTTTTCAGACATATGATATTTGCTGACAAAATTGTGTGCTGACAAGATAAACACCTAACATTGTAATTGACTAACAGCAAGCAAAGCAGCCCAAAATGTGTTGATATGGGACAATGTTGGGTCAATAGAGTAAATCGGTCAATAGCGAAAATTGTTGGCTAAATAAATAGTGGTGGGAACCTTCAAATATCAAAGACAATGCTGGGAGCTTCTAAGTATAATTGGACTCAGCGCTAGTCAACATCCTGGAAGCAAAAGCTATTGGTTGCTCTTTGCCTGAAGGCATTATATGCGAGACAACTGCGGCAACCCCATGGGGTGATGTGTCGCGAACAAACTGCACCTTCAGTTTTGGGTTATAATAGACCAATAATGCCAATTCCTGTAATTTGTTTTGACATTTGGTAAGCAACCTCACGATATTCTGTACAGATTCAAGCTTGCTTATTACAAAGCAACATATGTAAAGGCTTTGGCCTCGTTGCTAAGTGCGGTACAAACTTTCCATTGTTATTCAATAATCCTAGTAATGACCTTAATCAAATCATGTTCTGCAGTAGATCATCCAGGATCTCAAACATCGTCTCAGGTCCTTTGTCAGGATCATCTCGGTATGTCCAAGATAATAAATAGAAGATTTTTAACAAATTGCACTTATCTTTCCCGCCCCTGAGATTAAGCACTTGCAGCCTTGCAAGACTAGTGTTAGGACATTATTGTAAAATGTTTTGTCCGTCCTGTGTTCCCTTTTTATCCCCATCCTGCTGCCTGCTTTGTTCTACAATCTTTTGGTTAGCTGCTACAACATTCCTGCAACCTTTGGGATTTCTGTTTAAATTGCAGTCTCAATGGCGACTCAAACCTCCTGTGTTAATGGACCAGGCCAGAATGTCCTTTTAGGTTCTGTGGTAGAACCTGTGATGTTGATTTTATAGATCTGGCAAGTGACCAATCGGTTAATGTAGAGTTCTCGACCTTCTCCTATTGTTGCCTGTGATTGGTGGAGCCAGTCTGAAACTTCCAGAAAGGAGGCAGGTCTTCGGCAGAGTTCCATCTTTTGTTTCAGTTCTGTGAAGGAAGCTCAGCTAGAAGGTGGTGATCAATCTTCCTGTCTCTCTCTCTCTCTTTGCCAGACAATTTTAAGAGGCATTCTAGCTAAATTTGTGGAGACTTAAAAGAGCACAGTCAAGCGGCATGGTGGCGCAGTGGTTAGCACTGCTGCCTCACAGCGCCGAGGACCCGAGTTCGATCCTGTCCCCAGGTCACTGACTGTGTGGAGTTTGCACATTCTCCCCGTGTCTGCATGGGTCTCACCCCGACAACAGAAAGATGTGCAGGGTAGGTGGATTGACCATACTGAATTGACCCTTAATTGAAAAAAAAGAATTGGGTACTCTAAATTTATTCATGAAAGATCTTTGGAATTCTCAACCACAGAGGCCCAGGTTGGATCACTAAATGTATTCAAGGCTGAGTTAAGCAGATTTGTTACCTGTTGTGGATATGCATGGTTTCAGTGCTCATATAAGCAGATTTCGAGTGGTATTGCACACAATAAGTTGGATGGTATTTGATTTTATAATGACCAGGACAAGTAATGAACTCAGGACTATTCTGATGTTTGTGCTACACTCCCTACACACCATTGCCTATTTTTTTAGGCCAATACGTAATTGTATTTGCAAATATAGACATTCTCCTCGTGTCTGCGTGTGTCTTACCCCCACAACCTAAAGAAATGTACAGGGTAGGTGAATCGGCCACGCTAAATTGTTCCTTAATTGGAAAAAAAATAATTGGGTACTCTAAAATTTAGAAGAAAAGAAAAAAAATAAAGGGCACAGACAGCCATCAGAACTGGGAAAGAGGCTTTTTTGAATGTGAAAGTGCAAGCCGTTTTTCTACAGGTCGGTAACCTTCTAACTGTCTGAAGGGCTGGGAAGAGCCCAAATTAGAAGCTCAAGGTGAGAGCATCCGTGATAAAACCGCTAGAGTTGTGCACAGAAATCAGGCAAGTGAAAGGATGAATTCTACAGGTAAAGACCAGTAATTGCACAGGCAGATGGAAGCTCCACCTGGTGGTCAAAGAGCAGAATTGCCGTGATCTGAACGTCCTGTGGATAGCACCATCTGGTGGCCGGAGATTGGTATTGTGCTGGCCTGAACACCCACACCCTGTACCTAGCTCCATCCGGTGACGGAAGTGCGCCAATCTAAATTCCTTGAGCAAATCTATTCCCAGAGGCGGTAACCACAGCAGTGAAGACTCACCTCAAACTTCTCCCTTTAATGCCTGTTTTTTTTCTGATCCTGTTCCACCTTACCTTGTGTGTGTCTGGGTGGAAGGTGGGATGGGGATTTTGGGAATCGGTAAATTTGTAGACCATTACATAGAACATACAGTGCAGAAGGAGGCCATTCGGCCCATTGAGTCTGCACCACTCCACTTAAGCCCTCACTTCCACCCTATCCCCGTAACCCAGTAACCCCTCCTAACCTTTGTTCTGTTATTTCTTTATATATTTATCTTTTCCTCTTGTTATTAAAAAACAGTTTATTAATGTTTTACTTATAAATCTGGTGTCTGTAACTCATTGGAGCAGTCGACGGTTAGCGATCTCAGGAAGACACAAATTATTGGTTCATTCAATTATGTTGGGACTCCAGAGTCTGTGGGGCTAGAACTGACTGCGCACTCGCCCAGGGTGTCGTAACAGTATTTCTAGGTTCTTTACGTTCGAACTTGTAATCAAAATGTCACCAGGTAGCATTGGACACCAGAGAGGCCACTCAAGATCTGATCCATGAACATCCGGTGGCGGCCATGAGCTGAGTGGTCGCACAAAAAGCTTCGACTACGGCCTTTTAACCGCAGCAAACAGGCACCAAATGTATCTACAATCCCCCAGCCTAACCCTCATCGACCGCACTGCCAAGTATGATGGGAAAAAGTCAGCCGCACAGACCGAAAAGCCAGCAAAAACGAGGGAAGGGAAACATCAGCCTGAGAGCCGTGGTGGCATGGAACCGGAGAGGTTCCCAGCAGAGGACCACAGAGCTCCCAGCGCAGACCCAGGCACTGATGGATAAGCTGACGGGCTTCATCACCTCCGAGCTCCAGAGACACTGGGAGGAGATGAGAAGAGACCTCCTGGTAGCCGTCAAAATGGCAGTAGACTTTGCAACGTCCCCCATGAGGGAGGCGATGGACAATATGAAGCTGAGGCTAGAGGCCCAGGAGACGACGACAAGAGACCTCGGGAAGGCTGCCACAGGCCAAGGGGATTGGATCGCAGCGCTCGAGGCCGAGGCGTCAAGCCTGGCCAGAACCCAGGAGGGGCTGAAAGACAAAGTCAACGACCAGGAGAACAGATTGCCTCGACAGAATTTGAGAGTGGTGGGGCTTCCGGAAGGAATGGAGGGGAGGAACTTGACGGTGTGTAGCTGTGATGCTCAGGAAGCTGGTCGGCGAGGAGGGCTTCGCCAAATCTCCGGAGTTAGATCGCGTCCACAGGTCACTTCGGCACCAGCCTAGTGAAATCACCGCGGGAAATAATCTTTTTTTTTTAAATTTAGAGTACCCAATTAATTTTTTCCAATTAAGGGGCAATTTAGCGTGGCCAATCCATCTACCTTGCACACCTTTGGGTTGTGGGGGCGAAACCCACGTAAACATGGGGAGAATGTGCAAACTCCACACGGACAGTGACCCAGAGCCGGGATCGAACCTGGGACCTCGGTGCCGTGAGACTGCAGGGCTAACCCACTGCGCCACCGTGCTTCCCTCCGCGGGAAATAATCATAAAGCTCCACAGGTACCAGGATAAAAATCAGATCCGGAGGTGGGCAAAAAGTGCGAGAGGGTGCAAGTGAGAAGGACATTTCATCCTCTTGTACCAAGATATCGGGGCAGACCAGGCCAAGCATTGGGCCGAATTCAACAATCCCACATCCGCCCTGTACAAAGGTGAGATGAGATTTGGCATGCTGTATCTACCCTGCCAAGCTATGGGGTACATACCAGGGCAAGGAACATTACTTTAACACCCCAGAGGAAGCCAACAAGTTTTACCAGAAAATAGACGGCAATGGTCAGAACGTGGGCTGCAAAAAGACGAGAGGGGCAGGGGTGAACACAAGCAGAGACGCGGAGAAAGGGGGGGGGTACAGGGAGAGACAGAGGGTAGACGGGGATTAAATAGGGGAATCAGACTAGTCGGGTAGCTGCAACACGAGCGAGTGACTGGTGTACGGGAGTACAGCAATGAAGAGGTCGCATTTCATTCGGAGTTCTCCCAGTGAGCCAGAGATTACACAGCCAGAGTGAGACACAGCAAAGAGTAAGTTTGGGAATTTGAAGCTCGGTGGGAATCCGAAGCTGGGTGGGGAGGAGGTGCTTTTTAACCCTGGTAAGTGACTGGTAAGTAGTTTTTCTTTTTATTGTCTAATTTATTTATTTTTCTTTCGTTTTTTGGAATTGTAGTTGAATAAGGTAACCTAAGGTTTAAGACATGGCAGGAGATCACAGACCTGTGTCATGCTCCTCGTGTGCGATGTGGGAGCTCCGGGACACATCCACTGTCCCTGGCTCCTTCATGTGCAAGAAGTGTGTTCAGTTGCAGCTCCTGTTAGACCGCTTGACGGCTCTGGAGCTGCGGATGGACTCACTTTGGAGCATCCGCGATGCTGAGGACATCGTGGATAGCACGTTTAGCAAGTTGGTCACACCGCAGGTGAAAGTTACTGAGGGAGATAGAAAATGGGTGACCAAAAGACAGAGCAAGAGTAGGAAGGCAGTGCAGGTGTCCCCTGCGGTCATCTCCCTGCAAAACAGATATACCGCTTTGGATACTGTTGGGGGAGATGGCTCACCAGGAGAAGGCAGCAGCAGCCAGGTTCATGGCACTGTGGCTGGCTCTGCTGCGCAGCAGGGCAGGAAGAAGAATGGCAGAGCTATAGTTATAAGGGACTCAATTGTAAGGGGAATAGACAGGCGGTTCTGCGGACGCAATCGAAACTTCAGGATGGTATGTTGCCTCCCTGGTGCAAGGGTTAAGGATGTCTCGGAGCGGCTGCAGGACATCCTGGGGGGGGGGAGGTGAACGGCCAGCTGTCGTGGTGCACATAGGCACCAACGATATAGGTAAAAAACGGAACAAGGTCCTACAAACTGAATTCAGGGAGTTAGGAGTTAAACTAAAAAGTAGTACCTCAAAGGTAGTAATCTCAGGATTGCTACCAGTGCCACGAGCTAGTCAGAGTAGTAATGTCAGGATAGATATGATGAATGCGTGGCTCGAGTGATGGTGCAAGAGGGAGGGATTCAAATTCCTGGGGCATTGGAACCGGTTCTGGGGCAAGGTGGGACCAGTACAAACCGGACGGTCTGCACCTGGCTAGGACTGGAACCAATTTCCTGGGGGGGGGGGGTTGCTGCAGTGTTGGGGTGGGTTTAAACTAATGTGGCATGGGGATAGGAACCAATGCAGGAAGTAGGAAGGTAGTAAAACAGGGACAGAAACAAAAGGCAGTAAGGGGGAAAGTGTAAGGCAGAGAAGACATAGTCAAAAATCAAAAAGGGCGACAGTACAAGGTACAGTGACTGAGGGGAGCTTTGTCCAAGTTTGCAGATGACACTAAGATGAGTGGTAAAGCAAAAAGTGCAGAGGATACTGGAAGTCTGCAGAGGGATTTGGATAGGTTAAGTGAATGGGCTAGGGTCTGGCAGATGGAATACAATGTTGACAAATGTGAGGTTATCCATTTTGGTAGGACTAACAGCAAAAAGGATTATTATTTAAATGGCAAAATATTAAAACATGCTGCTGTGCAGAGAGACCTGGGTGTGCTCGTGCATGAGTCACAAGAAGTTGGTTTACAGGTGCAACAGGTGATTAAGAAGGCAAATGGAATTTTGTCCTTCATTGCTAGAGGGATGGAGTTTAACACTAGGGAGGTTATGCTGCAATTGTATAAGGTGTTAGTGAGGTCACACCTGGAGTATTGTGTTCCGTTTTTGGTCTCCTTACTTGAGAAAGGACATACTGGCACTGGAGGGTGTGCAGAGGAGATTCACGAGGTTAATTCCAGAGCTGAAGGGGTTGGATTATGAGGAGAGGTTGAGTAGACTGTGACTCTACTCATTGGAAGGATGAGGGGGGATCTTATAGAAACATATAAAATTATGAAGGGAATAGTAGGATAGATACGGGCAGGTTGTTTCCACTGGCGGGTGAAAGTAGAACGAGAGGGCATAGCCTCAAAATAAGGGGAAGTAGATTTAGGACTGAGTTTAGGAGGAACTTCTTCACCCAAAGGGTTGTGAATCTATGGAATTCCTTGCCCAGTGAAGCAGTTGAGGCTCCTTCATTAAATGTTTTTGAGATAAAGATAGATAGTTTTTGAAGAATAAAGGGATTAAGGGTTATGGTGTTCGGGCCGGAAAGTGGAGCTGAGTCCACAAAAGATCAGCCATGATCTAATTGAATGGCGGAGCAGGCTCGAGGGGCCAGATGGCCTACTCCTGCTCCTAGTTCTTATGTTCTTATGTTCATTCATGTTTCGATACCAGGACAGAGGGAGAGGGGGTGGCCATACTAATCAACAGAACTGTACCATTCACGTTGATGAACATGGTGATGGCCCCCCGGGTGGGGGGGGGGGGCATACGTGATGGTCAGCATGACCCTGGAAAGGGCCCTGGTAGTCTTGGAAAATATATACAGGACCCGACATTGGACAGATCCAATCCCAGGACAGGTAACATGTCAGGCAGGACACGAGAATTGAACGCCATTATTGAGCAGATGGGGTGGGGGGTTGAGCAGATCGGGGGGAGGGGTAGACCCATGGAGGTTCAATCACCTGAGTGAAAAATAATTCCTCTTCCACGTGAACAAGGCCTACTCATGCGTAGATATTTGGTTATAGGGAAAAGGGTTCTTCCAGGGGTAACAGAGGTGGAATACTCCGCTATTTAATCTCCGACCACATGCCACATTACACAGGCGTGAGGTTGGAGAAGGAACACGCCAACCCTCACCCCCCAAGAAGGCTGGATGCAATGCTCCTTGCCAATAGGGAATTCTGCTCAAAGGTATCCCGTCATCGACGGTTATATCACTGATGAATGGGGAAGTCTCACCCTCCACGTTTTGGGAGGGACTGAAGGCAGTGATCCAGGCTGAATTCATAGTCGATAGTGCCCTGAGGGATAGGAAGGAGAGGGCAGCCAAGTAGCAGCTGATCGACTCCATACAGGTGGTGGATCGGCGATACTCCACGGCCCCAGAGGTGAATGAGGCCATTACAAACTTTTACCGAGAGTTATCCATCTCCGAACTCCCAGATGGGGACTCTGGGATGAAACAGTACCTCAACAGACTGGATATACCGGTGGTGGGGGAAGACGGGAAACAAGGATATACCGGTGGTGGGGGAAGACGGGAAACAAGGATATACCGGTGGTGGGGGAAGACGGGAAACAAGGATATACCGTTGGTGGGGGAAGACGGGAAACAAGGATATACCGGTGGTGGGGGAAGACGGGAAACAAGGATATACCGGTGGTGGGGGAAGACGGGAAACAAGGATATACCGGTGGTGGGGGAAGACGGGAAACAAGGATATACCGGTGGTGGGGGAAGACGGGAAACAAGGATATACCGGTGGTGGGGGAAGACGGGAAACAAGGATATACCGGTGGTGGGGGAAGACGGGAAACAAGGATATACCGGTGGTGGGGGAAGACGGGGAACAAGGATATACCGGTGGTGGGGGAAGACGGGAAACAAGGATATACCGGTGGTGGGGGAAGATGGGGAACAAAGATATACCAGTGGTGGGGGAAGACGGGAAACAAGGATATACCGGTGGTGGGGGAAGACGGGAAACAAGGATATACCAGTGGTGGGGGAAGACGGGAAACAAGGGCTGGAAGCATCACAAGGCTAGGCAGAATTATGGAATTCATTAATTCCATGCAATCAGGGAATGCCAGGACCAGATGAGTTCCCAGTAGAATTTTACATAGGATTCTCAGCAGCGTTGGCCCTGTATTTGCGGGAGATGTTCAGCACCTCGCTGTCGAAGGGGGCCCTGCTGCCCTTGATCCTATTATTCCGGAAAAAGGACAAGGACCCGACAGAGAGTGGATCATACAGACCCATCTCTCTCCTAAATACTGATGCAAAAGTCCTGGCAAAAGCACTGACGAGGCGCCTGGAGAGCTGCCTGCCAGAGGTGATTGCGGAAGATCAGACCGGGTTTGTCAAGGGCAGACAGCTAACAGCGAATAACAGCCTGCTGAATGTAATAACGACCCCATCTGGGGGGAGGACATCAGAGGTAATAATCTCCCTGGACGCCGAGAAAGAACCGGGGTCCTTGGCGCAGTGAGGCAGCAGTGCTAACCACTGCACCACTGTGCCGCCCTAATTGTCCCTGAATTGGAACTGTTTTTTTAAAAAACAGAAGAGGGCTTCAAAATGAGGTGGAGACCGTTCATTACTTTATTTGAGGAGCTGTTCGTTGCAGGGAGGGGAGGGATTGAAAGGGGAAAAATTGTACAAACTTTTAAAAATGTTTTGTTGGACTGTGTGATTTGTTGATATTGTGTATGTTTGGAATAAAATGCCTTTAAAAAAAACACCAGCCAATGGTGTTACTCTGATACATAACAAGGCCAGTCTTAGCGATTTTCTCAGGTTCTGTAGTAATCCACGGGAGGCAGGAGTTCCGTCACCACACCAATATTTATTTACAATAACGATATTACAGGAGCAGCTACAAACAGTGCTGCTAGCAGTCCAGTCAACTTAAGACTGGCTCACAAAACCTACACAGGTGATTATATGGGCCCCCTCAATGAGCTGTCATTGAGGAAGTTCATACTTCAATTGGCCAACCAATAAAGCCAATTGGAGTTCATTACAGGTTCACTGCCATCTATCACTTTCATAAGCAAAATGAGCATTTTATTTTATGTGGGTTGATTGCACAGCCTTTTACCTAATTGCATGACCATGTAATCCAGAGACATAAGTGAAGCATCCACTTGTTACCGGACCAGATATTTGAGTTTTCTGACATAGTTTCTTTCTTTAAATCTCTCCGAGGGAGGAGCAAATATTTGGTGTTGTATCATAGAATCTACAGTGCAGAAGGAGGCCACCCAGCCCATCGAGTCTGTACCGGCCCCTATAAAGAGCACCCCACTGAAGCCCACATATCTACCCTACCCCCGTAACCCAGTAACCCTCACTTAACGTTTTTTGGACACTAAAGGTAATTTAGCATGGCCAATCCACCTAACCCACACATCTATGGACTGTCGCACATCTTTGGACTGTGGGGGTAATCCAGAGCACCCGGAGGAAACCCACGCAGACACGGGGAGAACGTGCAGACTGGGCACAGACGGTGACCCAGCCGGGAATCGAACCTGGGACCCTGGCGCTGTGAAGCAACTGTGCTAACCACTATACTGTCGTGCTGTGAGGCGTGGTATGAATTGATAGGTTACCTGATAAATACAGTGGACATACAGAATAGCAGTTACAGTCAGACTTGAGTAATTCAAACATTACACCTTATCTTTACACAAACAAACAAAATAATGAACATGTCATGCCTACTTATATCAATGGGTTGCCTTAATTTAAGCAAGATCGTTTCTGGCTATTCTTGTCTACACTGCAACCTTCTGGCAGACCTGTGCTGCTTGACTGCCTCACAGCTTTTTAATCTAAAAACATTCCCTTGGCTGCCAATGCATGTGTGTTTCATCGCTCAAAGCCAGAATGGCAAAGCCCGCCAGGTTTCCTGCTTGACTCCCCAACATTTTGGGCATGACAGGTTTATAGATTACTGAACTAATCCGAAGTTACCAAAGTTAAAGAACTTCCATAGAATTTACAGTGCAGAAGGAGGCCATTCAGCCCATCGAGACTGCACCGGCTCCTGAAAAGAGCACCCTACCCAAGGTTAACACCTCAACCCTATCCCCATAACCCAGTAACCCCACCCAGCACTAAGGGCAATTTATCATGGCCAATCCACCTAACCTGCACATCTTTGGACTGTGGGAGGAAACCGGAGTACCCGGAGGAAACCCATGCACACACGGGGAGGATGTGCAGACTCCGCACAGACAGTAGCCCAAACCGGAATCGAACCTGGGACCCTTGGAGCTGTGAAGCAATTGTGCTAACCACAATGGTACCGTGCTGTACTTATTATTTACAGTTAATGCTAAACAGTGTCAAAGCTAGCTCCTGAGCATTTTAACAGCCTATCGTCTCAGAACCCCTTTTAAAATCTACACTAACACACCAACTGGATGTGAAGTTGAAAGAAAGAGGTTAAAGATTTATTGGATGCCCTTTTCAACATTACTGATCACATGGTTAACAGTATGCCAGCACAGTGTTCTTGAAGCTTCATCTCTCACTAAAGCATCCAACTGCATTTTGAACATTCCTAATATTTTTGTCTCTGCTACATAATAATAATTCTTTATATTAGTAAAGAGGTTTTTCCTAATTTGTCTGCCTCTCGCTCGAAGTGTTTTCTTCACTTTACAGTTTGGTGAGCACTGCATTCTTTGGTTGATGACGTCAAATGTTGCAAAAAAAGCCACAATGTTTTGGGCTCCCTAAAACTACCAAGTATGCGCCTGATCCTGGATCAGAAATGTTACTCCAGACATAAAAATGTTTTGGATTTTCTTCTGTAAAAATCAATGACCTTTGACCTCATTTTTCAAAATTTACTATATCGTTACCATTTTGTGTTGCTCCGACCCCCACCTCTTAAACTATGTAAACTTACTCTCAATGTTATTTCTTTTTTTTAAAATAATTTTTATTGAAGAAATTTTTCAAAATACAAACATTTTAACCCCCCCTACATTTACATTAAAATTATAACAAAACAAAGTCAAACCCCCCTACTTAACAAGAAAAAGAAAAAGTCCCCCCCCCCCACTCGCGCGTCCCCCCACCCCCCCCCCCCCCCCCCCCCCCCCCGCCGGCGAACCGACAGTCAGACCAACTTATCATTTCTAGCAGCGTCCTCGGGCAGGCCTTGCCCGTGCCACCACCGCTACCGTACTTCCTTCGTCTTTGTCCCCCCCTCCCCCCCCCCCCCCTCCTCCCCCCTCCCTCCCGCCCTCCCCTCCCCTCCCGGGTTGCTGCTGTCACGGCCTCAGTTTCTATCTCTGATCCAAGAGGTCTAGGAAGGGTTGCCATCACCTGAAAAACCCCTGCACCGACCCTCTCAGGGCGAATTTGATCCTTTCCAATTGGATGAAGTTTGCCATGTCGTTTAACCAAGTGTTAACACTCGGAGGCCTTTCGTCCCTCCACTGAATCAGGATCCTCCTCCGAGCCACCAGGGACGCAAAGGCTAATATTCCAGCCTCCCTCGCCTCCTGTACCCCCGGTTCCACCCCAACCCCGAAGATCGCAAGTCCCCATCCTGGCTTGACCCTGGACCCCACCACTCTCGACACCGTCCCTGCCACCCCCTTCCAGAACTCCTCCAGTGCCGGACATGCCCAAAACATATGTGCATGATTCGCAGGGCTTCCCGAACATCTAATACACCTGTCTTCACCCCCGAAAAACCGACTCATCCTTGTCCCCGTCATGTGGGCTCTATGCAGTACCTTAAATTGAATGAGACTTAGTCTCGCACATCTCAATGTTATTTCTGTTGTTCAGAATTGGTTTGCTGTGGGCTAGTAGCATCATGGTGACGTGTTAAGTTGAGAAAGGACCGAGAGTTGAAGATGTAAGCCTTTCCTCTTTAAGTAAACCCCAATCTAGTCTGTCACAAATGGAATGTCTACTCTTGCTGGCAATGCATTTTGGAAGGTCTAATACAGGTGGGATGTATACAGGAAATGGCAGAACCATTAGGAGTATTGACAAGCAGAGAGATCTGGGTATACAGGTCCACAGATCACTGAAAGGGGCAACACAGGTGGAGAGGGTAGTCAAGAAGACATACGGCATGCTTACCTTCATTGATCAGGGCAGTGAGTATAAAAATTGGCAAGTCATGCTGCAGTTGTACAGAACCTTGATTATGTACAATTCTGATCGCCACACTACCAGAAGGATGTGGAGGCTTTAGAGGGGGTGCAGAAGCGATTTACCAGGATGTTGCCTGGTCTGGAGGGCATTAGCTATGAGGAGAGGTTGGATAAACTCAGTTTGTTCTCACTGGAATGGTGGAGATCAGGGGAGATCTGATAGAAGTTTACAAAATTCTGAGTGGCATGGACAGAGTGGATAGTCAGAGCTTTTTCTCAGGGTGGAAAAGACAATTACTGGCGCACATAGGTTTTAGGTGCAATGGGCAAAATTTAGAGGAGATGTGCGAGGCATGTTTTTATTTACAGAGAGGATGGTGAGTGCCTGGAACTCGGTTTCAGGGGAGGTGGTGGAAGCAGGTACGATAGCAACGTTTAAGAGGCATCTTGACAAATACATGAACAGGATGGGAATATAGGGATACGGACCCTGGAAGTGCAGAAGGTTTTAGTTTAGACAGGCATCATGATTGGCACAGACTTGAAGGCTCCTGTACTGTATTGTTCTTTGTTCTTTCAGTTTCAATAGTTTGTGGCTACAACCACACTGTTTTATTATTCTTACATGGGATGTGGACATCGCTGGCTGGGTCACAAACCCAATTTGCATAGCAGACCTGATCCAACATCCTGGTATTTAGTATGATCTACGTTCAGCACAAGTTATTTAGATACACTGGGTCAGAAATGGATTCTACGTTTTGCCATTTTTTGGGGTGTACGCTATGTTCAAAGTGAAACAATTACTGGGCACAAGATCATGCACCTAATCTGCATGACCACTGTCATATTGGTCCTTTCTGTTTGTGTCATCCCCGGGGGGAAAGCAACATTGGTTAACAAAGTGGCCGAGTGGTAAGGCAGTGGACTGCAAATCCATTATGTTCTGCGTGCAAGGGTTCGAATCCCACCCTTGTCATTGGTTTGTGGAGCGGTGTTTCAGCATCTCTTTATGGGGGAGACAATGGCATGGCGGTAATGTCAGTGCATTAGTAATCCAGAAGCCTGAGCTAATGCTCTGGGAACCTGGCTTCAAATCCTATCATGGCAGCTCCTGGAATTTAAATTGAATGATTAACTCTGGAGTTAAACTCTAATAGGCAGCACAGTGGTTAGAACTGCTGCCTCACAGCGGTTAGGACCTGGGTTCAATTCTGGCCTTGGGTGACTGTGTGGAGTTAACATGTTCTCTCCGTTTCTGGGTGGGTTCCTCCCACAATTCCAAGATATGCAGATTTAATGGATTGGCCATTCTAAAATGCCCCTTAGTCTCCAAGGATGTGCAGGTTAGGTGGATTGGCTATGATAAATGTGCAAGGTTACGGGGATAAGGTGGGGAGTGCTCTTTCGGAGGGTCGGTGCAGCATTTTTGGGTCGTATGGCCTCCTTCTGCACTGTAGGAATTCTAATCCATGGTTCGATTGAAATAGAAAAGGAAGGCACCTATTTAAGGACCAACCTGCATGTGGAAGCACTGGCTGGAGTGTGTGCTACCCCAGTCCCAACTAGTTTTCTCAGTTCTACAGCAACCAAAACTGCAATCCTTAAAAAAACTGCTAGAGGCTAGTGAAGAAATGATCGGGAAAGTTTATTTTACTTCCCCTTCTGTGGTATATGAGCACGAGTGCTCCTCCCAGCTCCACGGCATTGCTGTGGGCCATTACAGACAATACCTGCTCTCCTGTTTCTCCTCTATTATTGGAGCTTGCGATGCACCCCGAGTACATTCAGAATCCTAGATCAGTGTTTTTCAAACTTTTTTTCTGGGAACCCATTTTTACCAAACAGCCAACCTTCAGGACCCAACCCGGCCAACCTTCGCGACCCACGCCGCCTCACCGTTGCGACTCACGCCAGCTGACCTTCGCAACCCACCATTTTCTCTTACCTTGTTTGCTGCTCTCAAAAATAGAGGAAATGGTTTTGGGTCCCTTTGGCCCTCGGATATGCTCCTCCGATGGAACCTGGTGGATGAAGGTGAAGTCTTCCGCTGTCGGATAGTATGGAGTCTCCATCTGTCCAAAGTTCTGCATTTTTTTCCTATAATAGTTTATCAAATAAAATTCCCCCGAACTTGTAAAAAAAATAAAATGAATAAAAAAATAAAAATAAAATGAATAAAATAAATGAATAAAATAAAATGAATAAAATCCCACTGAACTTGTAAAAAAAAGGCTGAGACCATGTTAAAAAGATGCGGCCGCACTGCGCATGTGTGCCCCATCATCGGTGCGCTTACGCCGTTTCTTTTACATGTTCGCGGCCATTTTGAAGGCTGCTTGCAGCCGGCGTTATTAAAAGCCGGCTGCTGCGGCTGTTGCGCGGGGATTTGCGCGATCGGGAGCGCCGCGACAGATGGCTCCGTGACCCTACTGACACCCGCCTGCGACCCACTGCCCCCAACTTTGACAATGCCTGTCCTAGATCATTGTCCTCTTATTACTCATTTTCCCACTAGTGGACATGATTCTGCCCTCAGTAACAGCCTCACATCTTTATTGGCTTCTCCTCTCTCAGAGCTACTTCCACACGACTTTGTAGATGAAGCTGCTGCTCCTGGTTCTGACATTGAATCACACCTTGCCTTTTTCCACCCCATCTACAAATTTCTCCCCTGCGTCCCCACCACTCAAATCCCAAACCCCTTTAAATTAGTCCCTAATCTCCGTCTCTGCCTTCGCCCTAGTGCCTAATTCTGGACCCTGCCATTTCACAGTCTGCCCAACTCCCCTGGAGCCCATCGGCGGGATTCTCCGTTCCTGAGATTAAGGGCTGGATTCTCTGATTTTGAGGCTATGTGTCTAGTAGTACGACCAGAAAGTCAGCGATGCCCACCCCCCCCCCCCCCCCCCCCCCCCACCCCACACACACACACACACCCGATGCTCCACCCAGTAGGAGCTAGCAGCCGTACCACGTAAAACCCCTGGCTTTGCCTGCAGATACAGATGGAGAATTGCCGGGTCCCATGGCCATGCATGCACACGGCAGCGACCTGCAGCGGTCGCGCCGTACAACATGGCGCTGGCTGTTGCGGCAATTACTCCATTTTGGAGGGAGCTGTTTCGGATGCTTGATTTCACCATCAAAAGGGATTCACCGGCCAATCGCCGAATGCAATTTTGGCGTTGGCAATCGGAGAATCCCGCCCTAAGTGTTGATGCTGGGAAGGATTCGTAGAGTTCCACCACAGCAAAATTGGCACCGAACCTGCACCGATTCAGTGACAGTTAAGAGGTTAGCACCAACGCCATGTGGCACACAATCGATTCCAATGAGAAACAGGGCCTAATTTGCTGGGTCCGTGATTGACACTCGGGAGCTAACAAGCTGCAGCCACATATACACACTACACTCCCCACACACACCGTCCCAGCCAACAAGATGGCATTTGTTGAGGCGGTGCACGCTCACCCCGCTGATGGGTTGGCTGAGGCCAGGGGACACCTAGGGGCGTGGCCTGGAAGACACCCATATGGCCAGTGGCCCTACGTTCACAGTGGGCAGTCAGTGGCATGCGTAGGTGCATGGCTGCCATGCTGGCCACGATAATGGTGTTCCATGCCCATCCACCCGACCCCACAGCCCACCTCCTGGCCACACCCCGCTACTCCCCCCCCCCCCCCGACCCTGGCAGAAGCCTCCCCAGCCAGCGGCATGACTGTCAGCAAACTATGGCGATGTTAGACACTTTCCATCCCTCTCTCCCTCAGCAACCAACGTTGCCTGTTTCACGATTTTTAAAAGCACAAGTGACCTCATCACTGGGAATTACTTCCGGGTCAGGCAGAGAATTGCAGAGGCACTGGAGAATACCGGATCAGACCCGCTAATGATATGGCAAGCATGTTTACTGTACTCGTGGAGTGGAACGCATTGACGCAGCTGACGAGGCACCGGAGAATTGCGGTTTGGAGGGAAACCAGCACGATTTTGATGTCAAAACCGATTCTCCGCCCAATCGCATTTCCAGATTCTGGAGAATTGCACCCCATATCTTTGACCTGCATTTCCCTAGACTGCCTCTCTTTCCCTAAATCCTCATTTTGCAGTCACAAACCTCCATTAAATCATCCCCTGACTACATTTGCCCTTCTGCCTTCCCAATGCTCCCAGCCCCCAAAGCCAGACTCCTTGCCTGTTCCCCGAGTCCCAGTCCCATCAGCCTCTCACCTTTACACCCCATCATCCAGTCCTAATCTCCCAACTTTCTTCGGTCCGATCTCCCACTAGTCCCCCCCCCCACTGCCACAATACCCTTCTATTGATCCCTTCCCTAAACCTCTGCCTCCCTACCCACTACCACTTCCCATTCTCAGTCGCCCCAGCCACACATCTCTTACTACACATTGTCTTTGTGTCCTTCAACTTATATACACTCAATGAGCTGGCATAGACCTGATGAGCAAATTGGCCGACTTCTGTACCGTAATGGCTCTTTGAATCTGTAAAGCATTCTGTAGCTCTGTGCATGCCAACGCATAACTCAAGGAAATGCAAGCCAAGGTCACTCAGCAAATCTTCATAATTTAACCCTGATATCATTCTGTGACATGACAAAGCTGGCTCTGGGGGCTGGAAGGAATGCCGCCATTGTACCAAGTTTGAAAGCCACATTGATCATAGAATCATATAAGGGCGGCATGTGGCGCAGTGGATAGCACTGGGACTGCGGCGCTGAGGAACTGGGTTCGAATCCTGACCCTGGGTCACGGTCCGTGTGGAGTTTGCACATTCTCCCCATATCTGCGTGGGTTTCACCCCCACAACCCAAAGATGTGCAGGTTAGGTGGATTGGCCACTCTAAATGAAATGAAAATGAAAATCGCTTATTGTCACGAGTAGACTTCAACAAAGTTACTGTGAAAAGCCCCTAGTCGCCACATTCCGGCGCCTGTCCGGGGAGGCCTCTTAATTGGAAAAACATAATAATTGGGTATTCTAAATTTTAAAAAAAATCATAGAATCCCTACAGTGCAGGAAGCCATTCAGCCCATCAGGTCTGCACCGACCCTCTGAAAAAGCATCCACCATTCTCCCAACCCATGCCCACAGCCGCTTAAATTAACCTACATATCTTTGGATTATGGGAGGAAACTAGTGGACCCGGAGGAAACCCACACAGACATGGAGAGAGCGTGCAAACTCCACACAGTCACCCAAGGCTGGAATTGAACCCGGACCGTAGGAGCTGTGAGGTAGCAGTGCTAGCCACTGTGCCACTGTGCCGCCCTGGACAGTGAGGAGCAGTCGTTGGCATATTCACATCACACATCATGACGACATAAATGGGCGCCACACGCTGGGTTAATCCACATTGCTGGCTATCCGCTTTGACATCCTGGCATAAACTCAAGCCAAGTTGGAGGCAACATATCCTGAGAATGTAACCCTTTAAGCCCTCATATGCTCCTGAATGTGTGCAAGACCAATATATTTCCCTGAGATTGGGTGCCCGAAGCTAAACACAGTGCTCCAAATGACTGAGGTCTTGATGTATTGTTAACATCTGATCCAAATTCAATTCCCCTTGCGATAAAGGCAGCACGATAGCACAGTGGTTAGCACAGTTGCTTCACAGCTCCAGGGTCCCAGGTTCGATTCCTGGCTTGAGTCACTGCGCGGAGTCTGCGTGGGTTTCCTCCGGGTGCTCCGGTTTCCTCCCACAGTCCAAAGATGTGCAGGTTAGGTGGATTGGCCACGATAAATTGCCCTTAGTGTCCAAAAAGGTTAGGTGGGATTACTGGGTTATGGGGATAGTGTGGAGGCATGGGCTTGGGCTGGTGCAGACTAGATGGGCCGAATAGCACTGTAAATTCTATGATTCCAGGAGCCATGGATAAAGGGTGGTGTCCCAGTAGTTTGCAGTTAACTGCCCTCTGCTGTAGGGAAGAGCGAACATCGTAGATTGGACCCCGAAAGCACAAATGCCTCTTTACAACATTAACGCATTTAATTTACAAATATTCGCATAGTCGTGTTACTGGATTATGTTACTAGGTGTAACTTTTAAAAAAACATATAGACGTGGCAGCAGAAATCGAAGCACTGAACAAAAGCAGTTTGTTTTTTAACTGACTCTTAACTGCCGAGATATAGAAGAGAAGCGGAGGAGGAGGCAGACAGGTTGAACCTTGGTTTGTGATTCACTGAACTGCAACATGCTAACAGTGCACTAGGGGGCACAATTGTTTGTCGACCATTGCTGACTCTCCAGCTCGATTGCCCTGTTATTCCCTGCCCTCCCCTCGATTGGCTTACACTTGGCATTGAAGTTGCCGCTTCTGGATGTGTGAGCAGGTAGCCCCAGCATGCACGGTCCCGCTCCCCAACCGGTGACAAGCTTCTGTCGAACTGTTCAGAATAAAACACCGCGGATGCTGGAGATGGGAGATAAAATACAGGGGTGAAAAAAAATACTCAAAGCAGTTCTTGGTGGAGAGAGAAACAGGGGTTACCACTGCAAGTCCAATATGACTCTTTTTCGGAACTGTGTTGTTACAGAACTATGGGGGGGGGGGGGGGGGGGGGGGGGGGCAGGTTGGCTGTCCATGAACACAACTGCTTTCAAGGCATCCCTGGGAATTAATGTTTTGGAACAGTTGTTGCAACCTACAATGACATTGAAATGATGTGAAGACTACCACTGAATGAGCCCTTCGTTGCCCTCTTTCTCCCCTCGATGTCGTGCTCCCATGAAAGAGAAAATGCAGAAAGCTGCAATCACAAAGGGACTTTGGGGTACTCGTGCACAAAGCTAGCACACAGGTACAGCAGGTAATCAGGAAGGATCATGGAATGCTGGTCCTTATTTCAAGGGGGGTGGAGCATAAGAGTCCGGAAGTCTTGTTGCAACTGTACAAGGTACTGGTGAGACTGCATCTGGAGTAGAGTGAACAGTTTTGTTCCCATTATTTAAGGAAAGATATTATTTCATTGGAGGCGTTTCAGAGCAGGTTCAGTAGAATGACCCCGGTATGGAGGGATTGTCTTCTGAGCAAAGGTTAAACAGGTTGGGACTCTACTCATTGGATTTTAGAAGAATGAGAAGTGATCTCATTGAAATTTATCGGATTATTAAGGGGCTCGACAGGGTAATGCTGAGGGGATATTTTCCCTCATGGGAGAGTCTAGGATCAAAGGGCATAGTCTCAGAATAGAGGGGTGCCAATTTGAGACTGAGTTGAGGAGGAATTTCTTCTCTCAGAGGGTTGTGAGTCTTTGGAATTCCTTCCCACAGAGAGCTGTGGGGGCAGACTCCTTGTATATATTTAGGGCTGAGATAGATAGAGGGGCCACATGGCCTACTTCTTATGGTCCAAGGGCTTCCTTTCAGCAGCAGGTTCAACAGGCGACCTGCGGAATCTGCCTATGTAATGGGTCTTCCTGTGTGTCTCACACCCTCCTATTTTAACCGACCTGCTAACTCTGCAGGTTGTCCCCTCTGCTCCAGCCTTTGATCAATTGTCCAGTCAGGCACTCCGGACAAGACGACGTGAGAATTGCCAATTCTCAACTGTCCTGCGAGTTAAAAAGTCGCCGAATTCTGTTTCCCAAACACTCATCTCCTCTAAAAAGACAGACACTTATTAAATTAGTCCCAAATAAAAATCTGAACGGTGTGACAAGGCAGGAGAGGCAGGTTGGAGGAGCCTCACTCCAGCCCCTAATGGATTTGCATGAAAGCAATATAATTACATTATTGAAATTGTGAACGGTCCTCGGTAAAAGAAACGGAATTAATTTGTGACTAGACTTTTGACAGAACTGGAAGTCCAACAAAACTTCAAACTGGTGTGGAATATCTAGTGGTAATTAAACATTTACTTGAAAATATCCTGTTCTTGTGGTAAACATTTACTTGAACATATCCTGTTCTTTCTCTATTTCTCTCTATGTTCCGCCATTCAGCGTGGATGGACCGGCCCTTCTCTTGTTTGATGTTCCTCCTGATGGATTTGTCCATTCTCCAAACCTCGGCACCTGTTTCTCGGCCTTCTTTCCGAGTATGGGCTTTGTCCATCCCCCATAAACCACTTCCGTAGACATACAGCAGGAATGGAAGGAAAGACCTGCATTTATATAGCGCCTTTCGGGACCACAGGGCGGCCCCAGAGCGCTTTATAGGGGCGACGCTGTTGCACCCAAAGAAACGGAGCGACCACTTTGCGCCCAGCGGTGCGATAACGATCGGGTAATCTCTCTGTGCGGTGTTGGTGAGGGGTGAATGTTGGCCAGGACACCAGAGACAACTCCCATTTAAGGGTCAGCGAGGCAGACTCAGTGACTCACAGCCTCGCTGCTTGCACGAGGTAATTTGATTTACGGGTTCCAAAGAGTTAATTTACGGTTAACAAATAT
Organism: Scyliorhinus canicula; assembly: GCF_902713615.1. NCBI lineage: Eukaryota > Metazoa > Chordata > Chondrichthyes > Carcharhiniformes > Scyliorhinidae > Scyliorhinus > Scyliorhinus canicula. The sequence goes on along the minus strand of NC_052146.1, from coordinate 35,488,197 downwards.
AAGAACAGAAAATTACTGGAAATACCTAGGAAATGGGAGGCTGACTTGACATGCTGCATATCCGCAAATCCCCTCAGCCTCAGCCCCAGCCCCAGCCCCAGCCTCCCGAGTTTGTGTCTCTGGTAAAGTGTCTGCTGTTAAAACCCACACTTTATAATGGGCACACAGGAAATTAAAGTGCTGTGCCGCAGTGCTGCTATTAAGTGTTGGTCGGCATTTGCAGTCTTGTTACTCTTCCTGACCAGTCAGTGAGGTAATGGGACTTTTGCAAATGATTTGCACAGGATCAGCGAATTACATCATTGCAGACTGCAGAGCCAAAATATGTACGTGTAACTAACTAAACCCCATTAAAAAAAAATTATTTCCAATGAGCACTTTGATTGCCCCCTCCCCCTCCACCCCACCCAAAAAAAATTCCAATGGGGACTTTGATTGAGCCGAGTGATATTAGGGCTGGTAAAGGTCACTTTTGCACAGTATTCCAGTTAGTGGAGAGGCCGGTGTGAATTTGGAGGGGGGGGTCGGGCGAGAGAGGCGTCTCCACGTTGCACCTAACCCAGGACAGAAGTGATGGGGATACAAACAGGAGTCCAGTTCATCTGGGAAAGAGGGAGGGTTCCATGGAATTAAAAACGTCACCGGAAGCCTGTAACTTCCAGTGGGAGGGCATGAGAGATTGCATCTCGCCAATGGGAGAGAGGGGAGGAGGAGAGAAATATCTGCTGGCTGTTTGTGCAGGCAGGTTTGACGGGACGAGTTAGCTTCTGGCAGGGTGGTGGTGGTGGAAGGAAATGCAGGTGGGGTAGTGTCAGGTGAGTGAGTCCAGGGTAGAGGGGAGGAGGTGGAGGGGTCAGGATGGAATTAGGCTCTGCTGTAATTAGCCAGGGCGCTACCTGAGAGTGAGTGAGTGAGGGAGGGAGTGGACAGTAAAGAGGAGAGATGGCGAATCAAAGTAACATCCAGCTAGCTGTCAGTAAGAGCATCCGGCCCTTCAAGTCGAGTGAGGAGTATCTGTACGCCATGAAGGAAGACCTGGCCGAGTGGCTGAACGCCCTGTATGATTTGGACATCCACGTCGATAACTTTATGGAGAGCCTGGAGACTGGATGCGCCCTGTGCCAACACGCAAACAATGTCAACCACGCCGCGCTGGACTTCGTGTCCCGGTGGCCCGAGGCGGCCGACAGGATGAGGATCCCCGGCACCGAGGTGGTCTTCGCCTCCCGCAACGTGCCGGCCGGCTCCTTCGTCGCCCGGGACAACGTGTCCAACTTCATCGGCTGGTGCCGCCGCGACCTGGCCGTGCGCGACGCCCTCATGTTCGAGACCGACGACCTGGTCCTCCGCAAGAACGAGAAGAACTTCGTGCTGTGCCTGCTGGAGGTGGCCAGGCGCGGCTCCAGGCTCGGCATGTTGGCCCCCACGCTCATCCAGATGGAGGAGGAGATCGACGAGGAGATCCGCGGGGAGGCGCTGGAGGAGCCGCCCGGCCAGGAGGAGGCTTTCCGCCCCCGAGCCCAGAGGAGGCTGTGTGACTTCAAAAACCTGGATGCCATGGTAGGTCCTTGGTGAGGGCAGCTGGGCAGGGGGCTGGCACCTTATAATTTACAAAAATTCCAATTATGGGGCAATTTATCATGGCCAATCCCTCTACCCTGCACATATTTGGGTTGTGGGGGGTGACACCCCCGCAGACACTGGGCAAATGTGCAAACTCCACACGGACAGTGACCCAGGGCCGGGATTCGAACCTGGGTCCTCAGCGCCGTAGGCAGCAATGCGCCACCGTGCTGCCCCTCGTTCACCCACATTTACATTTTAATCATAGTATTGATATTTCACTGTGAAATCTTTTCTCCTTGCAGTATAAAATTCAATATATCCAACACCAATAGTGATGTTGTACTGTGCATGAGATCCCGGTATTGCTCCCTATTCTGTGTAACTGGGGGACTGTGTGTGAAACACACATTCTACAATCCTGAAATTGGGCTGTTTTAGGTCCCCATTTAGAATGTGGCTATCTTCAATGTATCATTTTTAGCTTGGGTCAGTCGCACATGCATTCTAATTTGCCCATTTAAATCCGGCAATTGTATATAATTTAATTTTTGAGTAAGGCAACATGTGTGTTTGATTTTATCAAACTTGTGTTAGACTACAGTTATGGCACTGAGGCCAAGATCTGTGCTACTGGTATGTTGTGGAAAATCTACACGTGTATGACTTTGTCCTTCCTGAAGCTATTTGTTTGATGCAATTGAGCAGTATAACAGCAGGAGGGTCTCTGAGCAATTTCTAATCCTGGATTCACACCAGGATTCCAAGCTCCAGCTCTGAGAAAGCCCCTCCCAGGTGGCCATCTCCCACTGTGAATTCCAGAGCCTGATCCGGACTTGGATTTGGAATGATGCTGCAGCTTATTTCATATCAATCAGGAGAGTCATGGGATTTGCAGTACAGGAGGAGGCACATCCTGTCCTCCAACGTCTACCTGATCTAATCCTATCTTCCAGCACAGTCCGCAGCCCTGTATGCTGAGGTGTTTCCGATGCTCCGCTAAATGCTTCTTAAACATTGAGGGTTCCAACCTTTCAGGCAGCGAGTTCCAGATTCCCACCACTCTCTGGGTGAAAAAGGTTTTCCTTAAATCCCCTCTAAATCTCCTGCCCCTTACCCTAAATCTATGCCACCTGGTTATTGACCCCTCTACTAAGGGCAAAGGTTTCTTCCAGCTACCCCATCTCCATCCCACATAATGTTGCACAATTCAATCAGGTCCCCCTGAGCCTTCGTTGCTCTAACATTTATTGTGTATTCTCTTGCCTTTTTCGTCCTCCTAAAATGCATCACCTCTCACTTTTCAGCGGTAAATTCCATTTACCACTGTTCTGCCCATCTGACCAGTCTTTCTATATCGTCCTGTAATCCAAGGTTTTCTTCCTCCTTTGGGCAGCACGGTAGCATAGTGGTTAGCACTGTGGCTTCACAGCAGCAGGATCCCAGGTTTGATTCCCTGCTGGGTCACAGTCTGTGAGGAGTCTGCGCATTCTCCCCATGTCTGCGTGGGTTTCCTCCGGGTGCTCCGCTTTCCTCCCACAGTCCAAAGATGTGCAGGTTGGGTGGGTTGGCCATGATAAATTGCCCTTAGTGTCCAAAGCGATTAGGAGGAGTCATTGGGTGGGGGATAGGATGGAAGCGAGGGCTTAAGTGGGTCGGTGCAGACTCGATGGGCCGAATGGCCTCCTTCTGCACTGTATGTTCTGTGTTCCTCCCTGTTTACCACAGTACCAATTTTCATGTCATCTACAAACTTAATGATCATACCTCCCAACTCTACATCAGTGCAAAAGTGGCAATTTATTGAAGCCCAAACTATAGGATTAAGTTGTTGCTTATTCCTACCTCTTTTTTGTAAACTATTTCATTCCAAATATTTCCCATGAACCTATACCAAGCTGTACGACGTTGAAAAATAACAGCATATGATTGTGTTTCAAGGTAGTGGCTAATCTCCGACCTCTGAAGGAAAGAACTTGCCTTTATTTAGCACCGTTCATGACAAAGACGACTGGCTCTACAGCCAGTGAAGTAATTATTGAACTTTAGCCACTTAAAAAAAAAAAAAAAAAATTTAGAGTACCCAATTCATTTTTTCCAATCAAGGGGCAATTTAACATGGCCAATCCACCTACCCTGCACATCTTTGGGTTGTGGGGGCAAAACCCACGCAAACACGGGGAGAATGTGCAAACTCCACATGGTCAGTGACCCAGAGCCGGGATCGAGCCTGGGACCTTGGTGTCATGAGGCAGCAGTGCTAACCCACTGCGCCACCGTGCTGCCCTTTGAGCCACTTTTGGAATGGTGCCATTCCTAAATCACCCAAATGTCAACCTTTTTCCAGTCCATCACTTGAACTCCATTATGTTTTCCAGCTTTGAGACGAGCTCCAAAGAACTTTACCGTGTACTATTTTCCCTCTGTTTCACAGAAAACAAGTTATTATGACATTCTAAAATACTCCCTGGTGAACATAGACCTGTGGGAAACACCTCGAACCTGTTAGGCACTTGGCAAGGGCCCCACTCAACACTTGTCAGATGTCTGATCAATTAGTGATGTTTGTGGGGTGCAGAGGGGAGCGGTAAGCTTGTTTTCTTTCAGGTTGAGGTTTTATGATTGAGCAAAGTCTGTGTCAGAGTTAATAACCTGACACCTGATCAAGCAGAACCATATTATTCCAGGGTAGCGATAACAATTGACCAGCAGTTTAGTTCATTAATGAAAACTGGAAAGGGAGACTCATCGCTGGAGTTTGGGATTCCATTTGCTCAGCTCCAGATAACCTTGTCAACCTGGGCCCTAACTGTTAATGTGAACCTGGTTGAGCAATGGCAAATTTACCGGGGCCCCATTACCTGGTTTCAGCTGATTAAACTCCAACACTTGTGCATGCGCCTTTTTGGAGGTGGATTTGCACGTGGTCAAAAAACATTGACAGCTTTGGCTTGGGTAGGTGCATTGTTGTGCCTGTACAAAGAAAGAATGTGCATTCTATTGAGTGAACACATTCTGTGTGCAGATTTCAGTTACCCTTAAATGGAGTAATGTGTTTTGCTGTGACAGACAGGTAGCTGAGAAATAAAGTGTGAATGTGGGGAAAGTACATGGGTGATATCAAATCAATTATGGAGTTTAAACCGGGCAATGTGAGGGAATGCATTTTGGAAGGTCTAATGCAGGTAGGGAATATACAGTGAATTGTAGAACCCTCAAGAGTATTGACAGTCAGGGATCTTGGTGTACAGGTCCACAGGTCACTGAAAGGGGCAACACAGGTGGAGAAGATTGTCAAGAAGGCATACGGCATGCTTGCCTTCATTGGCTGGGGCATTGAGTATAAAAATTGGCAAGTCATGTTGCAGCTGTATAGAACCTTAGTTAGGCCACACTTGGAGTATAGTGTTCAGTTCTGGTCGCCACACGATGAGAAGGATGTGGAGGCTTTAGAGAGGGTGCAGAAGTGATTTACCAGGATGTTGCCTGGTATGGAGGACATTAGCTATGAGGATAGGTTGAATAAACTCAGTTTGTTCTCACTGGAACAACGGAGGTTGAGGGGCGACCTGATAGAGGTCTATAAAATTATGAGGGGCATAGACAGAGTGGATAGTCAGGGGCTTTTTCCCAGGGTAGAGGGGTCAATTACGAGGGGGCATAGGTTTAAAGTGCGAGGGGCAAGGTATAGAGGAGATGTACGAGGCAAGTTTTTTTTTTTAAATGTTTTTTTATTGAGTTTTCATATTTTATATATGACAAATTACAAGTTATTAGAGAGAGAGAAAAAAAGAAAAAGGAAAACACAAAAATTTAACATGAATATTTACAGGTAAGCATCTTCATAACAATAATTGTGGCCGCCCCCTTTAGCCAGCATACATATTTTACATTCCCCAATATGGCCGAGGCACATGTTTATAGGCATTTATTTATAGTTTGGTTTTGGGCCTTGGCTTGCCATCAAACCCCCATACCGAGCCCGTAGCCCTCCCCCCCCCCCTCCCTCCCCCCGGCTACCTTCCCCCGATTCCCGTCCATTTTCCCCTGGTTCTTGGCCACCCGACTATTCTTCCTCCTGTACGTTGGCCACAAACAGGTCCCGGAACAGTTGCATGAATGGCTCCCACGTTCTGTGGAAGCCGTCGTCCGACCCTCGGATGGCGAATTTGATTTTCTCCATTTGGAGAGATTCCGAGAGGGTCGGACAGCCAGTCTGCAGCTCTGGGTGGTGCTGCTGACCGCCAGCCAAACAGGATTCTACGGCGGGCAATCAGGGAGGCAAAGGCAAGGGCGTCCGCCCTCCTCCCCAGGAATAGATCTGGCTGGTCTGAAACCCCGAAGACCGCCACTATTGGGCATGGCTCCACCCTCACCCCCACCACTTTGGACATAGCCTCGAAGAAGGCTGTCCAGTACTCCACAAGTCTGGGGCAAGACCAGAACATGTGGGCGTGGTTGGCCGGGCCTCTCTGGCACCGCTCACATTTGTCCTCCACCTCCGGGAAGAACCTACTCATACGGTTTCTCGTTAAGTGGGCTCTATGTACCACTTTTAGTTGCGTCAGGCTGAGCCTTGCACATGTGGAGGTGGAGTTGACCCTATGCAGTGCTTCGCTCCAGAGTCCCCACCCTATCTCCATCCCCAGGTCGTCCTCCCATTTCCTTCTTGTTGCGTCCAGTACGGTGTCGTCCCTATCTACCAGTCGGTCATACATGTCACTACAGTTCCCTTTCTGTAGGATACTTGCGTCCAGTAGGTCTTCCAGTAGTGTCCGTCGTGGCGGTTGTGGGTATGTCCTTGTCTCCTTTCGTAGGAAGTTTTTGAGCTGCAGGTACCGTAGCTCGTTCCCCCCAGCTAGCTGAAATTTCTCTGTCATTTCGTCCAGTGTTGCGATCCTGTCGTCCGTGTATAGGTCCTTGACTGTCAGTGTCCCCCCGTCCTGCCTCCACCTTTTGAAGGTGGCGTCAGTCAGTGCTGGTGTGAACCTATGGTTGTTGCAGATGGGAGCCTTGTCCGACATTTTGTACAGGCCAAATTGCTGCCGCAGTTGGTTCCAGGATTGGAGGGTGGCCGTCACCACTGGGCTGGTGGAGTGTTTTTTGGGTGGGGATGGGAGTGCTGCCGTGGCGAGGGGCCCGGAGGGAGGTTCCCATGCAGGAGGCCTCCTCCGCACGCACCCACTCGGCTTCTGGCTCCTGGATCCATCCCCTTACTCGCTCGGCTGTTGCCGCCCAGTGGTAGAATTGTAGATTCGGGAGGGCTAGCCCCCCCCTGGATTTTGTTTTTTGTATGACCTTCTTTGGGATCCTAGCATTTTTACCCCCCCATACGAACGCCATGATATGTTTGTCCAGCGCTTTGAAAAAGGCCTTGGGGATGTAGATCGGAATGGATCTAAACAGGAAAAGGAACCTGGGCAGTACGTTCATTTTGATCGTCTGGACTCTCCCCGCGAGGGAGAGCGGGAGTGTGTTCCATCTTTGCAGGTCCTTTTTAACTTCCTCCGTCAGGCTGGTGAGGTTCCATTTGTGGATCCCTTTCCAGTCATGGGCTATTTGGATCCCCAGGTAGCGGAATTTATTTCGGGCTTGTTTGAACGGCAGGCCCTTTAGTGCTGCCCCCCCCCCCCCCCCCCCCCCCCCCCCCCCCCCCCCCCCCCCCCCCCCTTGCGGGTGTACTGGGAAGATCTCACTTTTGCTCATGTTGAGTTTGTAGCCCGAGAAGGCTCCAAACTCTTTCAGGAGCGCTATGATTCCGTCCATGCTGCTTTGTGGGTCCGAGATATAGAGGAGCAGATCATCCGCATAGAGTGAGACTCTGTGCTCTCTACCTCCCCTTCGGATCCCCCTCCAATTTTTTGCTGCCCTGAGCGCGATTGCTAGCGGTTCGATTGCTAGAGCGAACAGCAGCGGGGACAGTGGGCATCCTTGTCTGGTGCCCCTGTGCAGCTGGAAGTATTGGGAGTTGGTATTGTTGGTCCGTACACTCGCCATGGGAGCGTGGCAAGTTTTTTTACAGAGGGTAGTGGGTGCCTGGAACTCGCTGCTGGAGGAAGTGGTGGAAGCAGGGACGATAGTGACATTTAACGGGCATCTTGACAAATACGTGAATAGGATGGGAATGGAGAAATATAGACCCTGGAAGTGTAGCAGTTTTTAGTTCAGACGGGCAGCATGGTCGTTGCAGGCTTGGAGGGCCAAAGGGCCTGTTCTTGTGCTGTTCTTTGTTCAAACACCTTTTCAAGCTGGAAGAAAATAGAAATGATCAAAAAAAACTTGTCTTAAATTTAACTGACTTAATATGATCAAGGTGGACAATTTGCTTTGCTCTACTGAGGAACCTATTGAAATGCGATTAGGAATTTGAATAATAAAGATTTGCAGCTGCTTTGTCTATTGGTTTGCATATTTATTGGTGGGCGTTCTGGAGTTTGGATGCAACAGAACATGAGCCATGTTGAGAAGTGGCATCTCGTAAGACGATTGGCAATGCAGATACCCCGTTGTTACATTAATTACTAAAGTCACAATATTGCTTAGGATTGAAGTTAATCTAACAATGCAAACTGTTTTTGACGGTGCAGACCACAAAATAGCTTGTGTGATACTGATGTGAAAAAGTTATGCAGCTGGAATATTCTGGGCTCCACAACTTTTCAGAAGGATACCAAGCCCTCTGAGTTGGCACAGAGGAGTTTTACGAGCGTGGTACCAAGGATGACAGATTTCACTTGCCTGGCGGCATTAGAAAAGCTGAAATTTGCTAGCCTTAAAATGAATTGTATTTATGCCTTTACAAGTGTGTAATCAAACAATTTCACACCAAGCCAAAGGGAATTTGGGGCAGATGACAAAAAGTGAGATGAGAGGGGAGTGGTTAAGCAATGAAATTTCAGAGCTTGGGGTCCAGGCAGCTAAGAGTATGACCACCAGGGGCAGCATGGTGGAATAGTGATTAGCACTGCTGCCCACGGCGCTGAGGACCTTGGGTTCAAATCCCGGCTCTGGGTCACTGTCTATGTGGAGTTTGCACATTCTCCCCGTGTCTACGTAGGTTTCACCCCCACAACCCAAAGATGTGCAGGTTAGGTGAATGGGCCATGCTAAATTGCCCCTCAATTGGGAAAAAAAAATGTAATTGGGTACTCTAAATTTATAAAAGAAAGGAAACAAAAGAGTATGACCACCAATGTTGGTGTGATTTTAAAATCCAGAAAGCAAAATATTGCTGGGACGGGAAGCAGAGCTGCAGATTTGGAGGAATTTACAGTGGTGGGGTGGAATGAAGGCAATGGAAGAATTTGGAAACCAGGATAAACTTTATTAGTGTCACGAACAGGTATACATTAACACTGCAGTTAAGTTACTGTGAAAATCTCCTAGTTGCCACACTCCGGCACCTGTTCAGCACACAGGGAGAATTCAGAATGCTCAATTCTCCTAACAAGCACATCTTTCGGGACTTGTGGGAGGAGATTAGAGCACCCGGAGGAAATCCACGCAGGCACGGGGAGAATGTGCAGACTTGGCACAGTCAGTGACCAAAACGGGAATCGAGCACGGGTCCCTGACGTTACGAAGTCACTGTGCTACCATGCCGCCCAATGAGCGTTTTAAAAGTGTAAGTGTTGCTTGGCTTGGAGCTAATGTTATGAGTTAGCACAGGAGTGATGGGTGGACGGGACATGGGCACTAAGGTTTTGGATTACTTCGTATACCGAATGTAGAATGAGACTGGCCAGGTGCAGTCAAGTCTAGAGATAACACGGGCAAAATAAATGTTTCATGGCGTATATAAGGAAAACCTGTTTCCACTACCAGAAGGGTCAGGAAATGATTTAAAGTAATTCACAGGAGAGCCAAAGGTGAGATATGAAGAAAATTTTCTTACACTGAGTTTTGATTTGGTGTACTCTGGAAAGGGCGGTAGAAACAGATTCAGTTATAACTTTTTCAAAAGGGATTTGACTAAATACTTGAGGGCTCTGGGTCAGAAGGAGGGGAGGTAGGGTGGCACTAATTGAAAAGCTCTTTCAAAATGCTGACACAACACAATGGCCTCCTGTGTTGTATGGTTTTATTAGCGTTCTAAGAACTCTCCCAGAAAAGTTGAAACCTCAGTGTGAAAAATCTAGTCCAGGAACATTCCAGCTTCAGCTCTTAAACATGTGGTGTGAAAGCACCAGAACCGATCGCTTCCCCTACCTAATCCAGGAGATCCGTATGTGGCGATTCTATCTGGAAGTATGTGGGTGTAGAGATCAGTTGAGGATATGGCAGAACAACTATGATCTTCCATGGGTGATTTGGGCAAATTGAGAGAGTGGGTAAATGCATGGCAGATGCAGTGTAATGTGGATAAATGTGAGGTTATCCACTTTGATAGCAAAAACAGGAAGACAGATTATTGAAATGAAAAATGAAAATCGCTTATTGTCACGAGTAGGCTTCAATGAATGGCTGTACTTTGACGGGGAGATGCCGGCGTTGGACTGAGGTGAGCACAGTAAGAAGTCTTACAACACCAGGTTAAAGTCCAACAGGTTTGTTTCAAATCACTAGCTTTCGGAGCACAGCTGCTTCCTCAGTTGAATATAGATGGAGAAATTGTAATGTGTAATGAGATCTGGGGGTCATTGTACACCAGTCACTGAAAGTAAGTATGCAGGTGCAACAGGTGGAAAAGAAGACAAATGGTATGTTGGCCTTCATAGTGAGAGGATTCACGTAGAGGAGCAGGAATGTCTTGCTGCAATTATATAGGACCTTGGTAAGACCACTCCTGGAATATTGTGTGCAGTTTTGGTCTCCATATCTGAGGAAGGATGTTCTTGCTATGGAGAGAGTGCAGTAAAGATTTACCAGACTGATTCCTGGGATGGCGGGACTGATATGAGGAGGGTTTGAGTCTGGTTAGGATTATATTCACTGGAGTTCAGGTGGGGATCTCGTCGAAACCTATACAATTCTAGCTGGACTAGTTAGGGTGGATGGAAGTTCCAATGGTGTGGGAGTCCAGAACCACGTGTCACAGTCTAAAGTGTATGGGGTAAACCATTTAGGACTGAGATGAGGAGAAATGTCTTCGAGAGTGGTGAGCCTGTGGAATTCTCTACCACAGTAAGCAGTTGAGGCCAAAACCTTCTATGTTTACAAGAAGGAGTTAGGTATAGCACTTGCGGTGAAAAAATTCAAAGAATTATGGGGAAACAGTGGGAACACGTTACATAGAAAACAGAATCAGGAGGAGGCCATTTAGCCCTTCGTACCTGTTCCACCTGTCATGTGAGAGGACCTTTTAAGAAATGGATGTTTATGAAATGTACCTTTAAGAAATGGAGCTGCTCATGTTACTGGAGTGATATTAGAGTGTAGGTGGAGCTGAGCTCTACTTCTGCTTTTTAGTTTCAGTTTGAGAAAAGTGTAGGTGTGTCTGTTTTTCAGTGAGCTGCATCTGAAATTTTAAAAAAGAGCTGTACGATTGATCTCTGCCACCCAAAGACTATGGATCACTTGGTGAACCCAGAATTGTAAAAATTCTCAGTATTGAATGTAAACATAATGTGCTCCTGTTTGAAGGTTTGTTAAGTCTTTTGGATGTTAAAAGGACAGCTTACAGGGTTACTTAGTGTTGTAGTCTTTGGGATTGTATTTGAATTAATGGTTGTTTAGATGTTCAATGTTTGTTTTAAAAAGGCTAACTTGCATTCATAGAATAAACATTGTTTTGCTTTAAAAAATACTTGTCCTTTTCTGCTGCACCACACCTGTAGAGTGGGCCGTGTGCTCCCCATACCACAGTCTATTAAAAGTTGTGGGTCCGGTGAACTCCATGATACAATTTGGGGTTCTCTAAACCCTGGCCTATAACACACCATTCATTATGATCATCAAGTTCAATACCCTGATTCCACCCCCCCCCCCCCCAAATAACCCTTGATCCCATTAGCCCCATGAGCTATATCTAATTCCTTCTAAAATTAGCACCATTTTGGCCTCATCAATGTTCTGTGGTAGCAAATTCCACAGATTCACCTCTTTGGGTGAAGAAATTTCACCTCACCTCAGTCCTAAAAGGACGAACCCTTATCCTCAAACTATGACCTCTAGTTCTGGACTCCCCTACCATTGGGAATATTCTTTCTGAATCTACCCTGTCTAATCCTGTTAGAACTTTTAAGTTTCTGAGATCACTCTCTTTTTCTTAATATAAATTTAGAGTACCCAATTCTCTCTCTTCCAATTAAGAGGCAATTTAGCGTGGCCAATCCACCTACCCTGCACATCTTTGGGTTGTGGGGGTGAGACCCACACAGAACACGGGAGTTTGTACAGTGACCTGGGGCCAGGATCGAACCCAGGACCTCCACGCCGTGAGACAGCAGTGCAAACCACTGCATCACCGTGTTGTTTAACCAATTAATCACTCCTCGTATGACCGTTCTGCCATCCCAGGAATCAGCCTGGTAAACCTTCGCTGCACTCCCTCCATAGCAAGAACATCCTTCCTCAGATAAAGACACCAAAACTGCATAATACTTCATTTGTGGCCTCACCAATGCCTTATACAATTGCAGTAAAACATCTCTGTTCCTGTACTCAAATCCTCTCGCTATGAAGGCCAACACACCATTTGCCTCTTTACTGCCTGCTGTACCTGCATGCTTACTTTCAGCGACTGATGCACGAGGACACCAAGGTCTCACTGAGTATCCACCTCTCTCAATTTACACCCATTCAGATAATAATCTGCCTTCATAATTTTGCTACCGAAGCAGATAATCTCTCATTTATCCAGAATGTATGTGCCCATTCATTCAGCCTGTCCCAATCCTGCTGAAGCTGCTCTGTGTCCTCCTCACAGTTCACCCTCCCACCTAACATAGTATCACCTGCAAATTTGGAGACAATGCATTTAGTTCCCTTGTCCAAATCATTAATATATAATGTCAACAGTTAGGGTCCTAGCACAGATCTTTGTGGTACCCCACTAGTCACTATCTCGCAATCAGAAAAAGACCCATTTATTCCAACTTTTTGCTTCCTGTCTGCTAACCAGCTTTCTATCCATCTCATGTCACTACTCTTAATCCCATGTACTTTAACGTTACATATTAATCTGCCATGTGAGACCTTGTCAAAAGCCTTCTGAAAGTCTAAATAAACCACATCCACAGGTTCTCCTTGGTCAACTCTACTAGTTACATCTTCAAAGAATTCCAGTAGATTTGTCAAGCCTGATTTTCCTTTAATAAATCAATGCTGACTTTGTCTGATTACACCACTGCTTTCCAAATGCTGTTCTATGAAATCCTTGATAATTGACTCCAGGAACTTCCTGACTACTGATGTTAGGCTCACTGGTCTATAGTTTCCCGTTTTTGCCCTACCTCCCTTCTTAAATAGTGGCACTACATTCATTGCTCTCCAATCTGTAGGAACAATTCCAGAGTCCAAAGAATTTGGAAAATGACCACCAATGGATCTACTATTTCTAGGGCCACTTCCTTAAATACTCTGGGATGAAGATTATCAGGCCCTGGAGATTTGTCTGCCTTCAATCCCAGTAATTTCCTCCAAACCATTTCTTTACTCGTACTAATTTCCTTCAGCTCCTCACTAAAACTTGTGTGTCTCAGAACTTCTGGTACGTTATTCATATTTTCCTTTGTGAAGACAGAAGTAAAGGACGAATTTAGTTTCTCAGCCATTACTTTGTTCCCGTTATGAATTCCCCCATTTTTTTTAAAATTTAGAGTACCCAATTATTTTTTCCAATTAAGGGGCAATTTAGAGTGTTCAATCTACCTATCCTGCACATCTTTGGGCTGAGGGGGTGAAACCCACGCTGACACGGGGAGAATGTGCAAACTCCACACGGACAGTGACCCAGGGCCGGGATTCTAACCCGGGTCCTCAGCGCCGTAGGCAGCAATGCTAACCACTGTGCCACCGTGCTGCCCTTGAATTCCCCCATTTCTGACTGTAAGCTTTTATTATTACATTAGTTTCTATTAATCTTTTTCTCTTTACATACCTATAGAAATTTTCACAGTCAGTTTTTATATTTCCCGCTAATTTACTTTTAAATTGTATTTTCCGCTTCTTAATCAATCCCTTGGTCTACTTTGCTGAATTTTAAACTGTTCGCAAACCTCGGGTCTATTGCTCTTTCTTACTGAGTTGGATGATCAGCCATGATCATAATGAATGGCGGAGCAGGCTCGGAGGGTCAAACGACCTACTCCTGCTTCTATTGTCTATGGTACCAACAAGTCGAGGCTCACTGTTAAGCATCAAAGAATGGCCTCTTGATTGAAGGACAAGAAGGCATCCAGTGCCTGCACGTCATGTCCTAGTCATTGGTGAGCACCTTCAGGAATGGAGGAAAGAACATGGGCAGAAATGGGAAGAAGGAAAATTTCAACAGTACACCTGAGCCATGGGAGAACTGCTATTTTAGAATGTGTATCTATTACAATGCTGACATTCATTGTAACCGATGTCTATAGTTCAGAGATTTTCTCTCTGCTTGCAGTATTAGCAGTACAGAAATTTTAGCGTATATAATTATAGGAGGTTAACCTCTGTCACGGATGTGAACTAGTAAGTGCAGCTGGAACCAGGATAACTGTAATTTGAATTGGGTTGGCTTTGTTATTGCATTTTGTTTTTAAAAAAAATTGTTTTGCTGAAGGGTCTTTCCATGCAATGTTTTTTCTGATGGATCATGGCAGTTTTGGTTCCCTTTACTCGTCTCCTAATGTTACTTAATATTGAAGTTTCAATATCTGTTTCACACTTGTTCAATTTCAAAGAATGCAGTGGTTGAGTTATTAACCTGAATGGAACTAACCCAGAAAAAGAGGTTTGTAGGTTAAAAATAATTTATTTATTTTTGTCTGGCCATTCAGCAACATTGCTGATTGAATCTGAAGCGAATGAAAGTGATGCAGTAGTAAGCACCATATTAGATCATAACCTGTAACAGGCCAAGCGAGTGAATTAAAAAATATTGGGTAATTTCTGCATCGTTAGATGTTGGACCTTCCCAGTGTAGGGGATCATTGTGTCGGGAGCATTTGGAACAGCTAATGCACCAATGAAGATTTGCTTTGCAGATTGAGGTTGCATCTGAGTCACTTAGTTCTCAGAACGTCCCAGTAATTTGCACAGGATTGCTTTCTACCCAGAATGGAAATAAGGGGTTGGTAAAATGATACTTCGGATTGATTGCATTGGAAAAGTTGAACAAACAAAGCACCTGTAGAATTTGAAATTCTTGCTTCTTGTCTCCAGTGCGCTTCCTGCAGAGCTGCTTCAGATATTTTTGTCTTTGGAATCTAGACACATATGGATTAATTTCAGTTTTAAAGGTTTTGGATAAACGCACCTGTTATGATGCCATTAAGGCCGTGAAAGCTATCTAACGAAATAACCTCCAGACGATGGTTCCATCACTTTTGACTTCACTCCCGAAAGTGCTAATGCAGAATACGTTTTTATTTAACTTGCCTATTTTCGCAAGGATCCTAGAATTTTGGGAGGTGGCATTCAGTTGATAACGTTGACTTTTAGCATGTTGAAATCAGACTTTCTTTTTCCTTCACCTTTGTGCAAAGTGCTAATTCATCCTCTGGTGTGGTTCCATGGATGAACAACTACCATCATCTCCATCAGTCCAATTGAGCTGCCTAGAAAATGTAAAAGCATAGAAAATAGGAGCTGGATTAGGCCATTCGGTCCCTAAGCCTGCTCCACCATTCAATATGATCATGGCTGATCTTCTGTCTCAACACCATACTCCTACTACCCTCTCCCCGTATCATATCATGCCTTTAAGTGTGCCGGCATCTACCTATTTCCTTCTTCAATATATTCTGCGGCTTGGCCTTCTCCACATCTCAACCCTAAATGGCCTACCCCATATCTTGAAACTGTGACCCATTGTCCTATTACCCTCTCCCTGCCATGGGAAACCGCATCCCTGCATCCGGTCTGTCCAGGCCTGTCAGAATTGTTTACATTTCAATGAGGCACGGTTGCACAAGTGGATAGCACTGTGGCTTCACAGCGCCAGGGTCCCAGGTTCGATTCCCCGCTGGGTCACTGTCTGTGCGGAGTCTGCACGTTCTTCCCGTGTCCGCGTGGGTTTCCTCCGGGTGCTCCGGTTTCCTCCCACAGTCCAAAGATGTGCAAGTTAGGTGGATTGGCCATGATAAATTGTTCCTTAGTGTCCAATAAAGGTTAGGAGGGGTTATTGGGCTACGGGGATAGGGAGGAAGTGAGGGCTTAAGTGGGTCGTTGCAGACCCGATGGGCTGAATGGCCTCCGTCTGCACTGTATGTTCTACGAGATGGCCTCTCATTCTTCTAAACTCCAGTGAATTCAGGCCTTGTCGACCCAGTCTCTCCTCTTAAGACAATCCTGGTATTCCATTCTGATGAACCTTCGCTGCACTCTCTTAATGGCAAGTATATTCTTTCTTAGGTGAGGAGACCAAAACGTCACAAAATACTCCAGGTGTGGTCTCACCAAGGCCTTGCACAGCACCGATAAGACATCCTTGCTGTTGTACTCGAGACCTTTCTTGCGATGATGAGCAACATACCATTTGCCTGCTTGCCATGCCTGCATGCTTACTTTCAGTGACTGGTATACAGGGCACCCAGGTCTTTTTGTACTTCAACATTTCCCAATCTATCACCATTTAAATAATATTCTGCCATTTTGTTTCTCTGTCCGAAGTTGATAACTTCGCATTATCCATGTTTTACTGCTTCTGCCATGTATTTGTCTGCCCATTCAACTTGTCTAAATCACCATGAAGCTTCTTGACATCCTCCTCACCATTCATGTTCACACCAAATTTCATATCGTCAGCAAAATTGGAAATATTACATTTGGTTCCCTCATCCAAATCACTGATATTGTGAATTGGGGCACACACACTGATCCCTGTGGGGGAACCCATTATTCACTGCCTGCCACTTTGACCCATTTATTCCTATTCGATGTTTCCTGTCTGCTAACCAATTCTCAATCCATGCCAGTATAGTATATTACCCCCAATCCCATGTGCTTTAATTTGCACACTAACCTCTTATGTGGGTCATTATCGAAACCTTTCTGAAAATCCAAATACACTGGTTCTCTCATGTATTCCACTAGTTACGTCCTCAAACTCCAGGAGGTTTGTCGAACGTGATTTCCCTTTCGCAAATCCATGTTGGCTTTGTTTAATCGAGTTGATATTTTAAGCGTCCTGTTACCACGGAATCTATAATAGACTCAGCATTTTCCCTACTTCTGATGTTCGACTAACTGATCTGTAATTCCCAGTTTTCTCGCTCCCCTCCCTTTTAAAAAAAAAAAAAATAGTGGTGTTACATTTTCCACCCTCCAATCTGCTGGAACGATTCCAGATTCTACAGGATTTTGGAAGATGATGATCAATGCATTCACTATTTCCATGGCCACCTCCTTTAGCAGTACCCCGTGAGGTAGATTATCAGACTCTGGAGATTTATCAGCTTTGAGTCCAATTAATTTCTCCAGCACATTTTTTTATAACTCCGTCAATTCCTCTTTCTCACTAGATCCATAGTTCCCGAGCATTTCTGGGAAGTTATTTGTGTCTTCCTCCATGAAGAAAGATCTAGAGTAGTTGTTTAATTGCATTTCCATTTCCTTTTTCTCTATTACAGATTCTCCCGTATCGGACTGTATAACACCTACGTTTGTCTGCACTAATCTTTTCATACCAAAAGAAGCTTTTACAGTCCGCTTTTATGTTCCTTGCACATTTACTCTCCATTTTTTTTTACATCTCTTGAGCAATATGTGCGTCCACTTTTGCTGAATTCCAAACTGCTGCTATTCCTCAGGCTTGCTGCTTTTTCGAGCAACTTTATATAACTCCTCTTTGGATCTCATACTATCCTTAATTTATTTTGTACGACATGGTTGGGCCATATTTCTTGTGTTTTTGTGCCAGAAAGAATACATTCATTCCTTAAATATCCCCTTAGGGCAGCATGGTAGCGCAAGTGGCTAGCACTGTGGCTTCACAGCGCCAGGGTCCCAGGTTCGATTCCCCGCTGGGTCACTGTCTGTGCAGAGTCTGCACGTTCTCCCCGTGTCTTCGTGGGTTTCCTCCCACAGTCCAAAGACGTGCAGGTTAGGTGGATTGGCCATGCTAAATTGCCCTTAGTGTCCAAAAAGGTTAGATGGGATTATTGGGTTACGGGGATAGGGTGGAAGTGAGGGCTTAAGTGGGTCGGTGCAGATTCAATGAGTCAAATAGCCTCCTGCGCTGTATGTTCCCGTAACAGCCTCCCCGGACAGGCGCCGGAATGTGGCGACTAGGGGCTTTTCACAGTAACTTAATTGAAGCCTACTTGTGACAATAAGTGATTTTCATTTCATTTTCTTATGAAAGAATCCCCTATCACTATTGCTCTCCCATTCGTTCTTTCTCTCCCCTCAGTAACCGTAGCCCCCACAGCCTTCCCCAAGGAGCCAGACATGGTGCCACACGTTTAGCTCTTGCTGCATTCCCCTGAGAAATCATCTCCCCCAGCAATGTTCAAAACATTATATCTGTCAGGAAGGAGATGGATTCAAGGGATTCCTGTACTGCCTGCCTAATGTTTTTACTCTGTTTGGTGGTCACCTGTTCCCTTTCTGCCATCTTACTCTTTACTTGTGTTGTGAGCACCTCCTTGTACGCGCGATCCACAAAGATCTCAGCCTTGCGGATACTCCACAGTGACTCCAGCCACATGCCCAGATCTGAAATGTGGATTCCGAGTAGCTGCAGCTGAAGACACCGCCTGCACACGTGGTCGCTCTGGACGCTGGAAGTGTGCCTGACTTCCCACATCGCACAGAAGGAGCATTTCACATTCCCAAGCTGCCCTGCCGTGACTTACACTTACTCCTCTTCCACTAGTTTAAAGACTATTATATCTGTACAATGGACCTTACTTTACTTATTATACTCGAAACACTATTTCTTCTGACTTTAAAAACGAAACATTAGTAACGCTCACCAATTCCTCTTTACCAAGGCCACCGCCACCACTCATTCTTTAGGTCAGGCTAAAGAGTGAACAGAAGCAGGATCTTTGATCATTTACGGTGATGACCGCAGACATATACACACCGAACCCTTCAATAACACACTGGCTAATCAGGCATTGGACCCCCGACTGCTTTGATTTGTTTATGGTCAGCCCTTTTGGTGTCCGGTTGTTGACCATAATAAGTTTAATTTCTAAGGCTTGTGTTGTGTTTTCAATCAAAAGAGAATATATTTTTAATCAGTGTTTTTCCAATTTTATTTTAAGCCATAAAAACTGGTACGCCCATTCTATCGTTACGCTGTGATATCCGAATGGAAGTCTGGTATGTTTCCACATACGCAAGTGCTCTAGGAACAATTGAAGAGGAAGAACAATGTTGATGTATTTTTGGTGGTTTTTTTTCTTGATGCTTACTTACGCTTTGCTGTTGCCAGGGCCAAATTTGAGATGCTGCCAAAAAAGCTTTTTATCCCAAGGATCAAAGTGCTGAGAGATTTGTTGCTCAGTGCAGTTTTTTGTGCATCTCCTTTTGTCAGCTAAATTAACTTAAAAGAAGAGAGACCAATGTGAATACATCAACATTTTTTATTATTGACTGCCAGAAGATTAGAGCAAAATGATTAAGGTTCAACCAATTTGCAAGATGCATCAATTTGCATGGTTAATATGATATGAAGTTGTATTGCAGTTACTGGTATAAAATGTGATGCTTTTTATAGGAGCTATTTGTATTGTAGCGATGCAACCTCCTTAATAATAATCTTTATTGTCACAAGTATGCTTATGTTAACACTGCAATGAAGTTACTGTGAAAAGCCCCTAGTCACCACATAATGGCGCCTGTTCAGGAAAATTCAATATCCAAATTACCTAATAGCATGTCTTTCGGGACATGTGGGAGGAAACCGGAGCACACGGAGGAAACACACGCAGACACTGGGAGAACGTGCGGGACTCTGCACAGACAGTAACTGATGCACTATCAATTGCATGAAAGACTCAGATTGGTACAACTGTGGCTTTATTACAGTCAGATGTGTGGCCTCCTACTGCAGCTGGCAGAATGGCTGATCAGGAGGAGGTCATGCATATTTATACGGCTCCTTGTGGGCGGAGCTAGCCGGCAGGGGCTACCGGCGAACCTGTAGTGTTGGTCCTACCGTACATCCCCTAATACAGGTGCACACATTTAACACAGTGGATCACCACAGTAACCCAGCGGGGAATCGAACCTGGGACCCTGGCGCTGTGAACCATAGTGCTAACCTCCTTCCATTGATATGTGAGGGAAAAAGAGAGTGCCAACCATGCACAATCAAACACTCGATACGAGTTTCTACTGGCTTCAAGAACTGCTCAAATTTCTTAACGTTAGAAAATTGTCGTTTTTTTTTTTTAAAAGTATGAAGTACCTGTCCAGTTTTTAAAGCTATAAAGGTGGCACATTGGTCCAACTGTTTAAAAGTGAAAATAGTGCAACTTAAGTAGACATAGTCCCATCTTCAGGCTAGTCTATCAGATAGGTAGCCCCAATACCGGCCACAGCCAAAGTACCATACTGATGCGCTTGCATTCATAGTTAACTATTAAGAGTCCATTCTAGGCAAAACAAAATTAAATGTTTTGAGAAAAGAGTCAAGAAAATATTTATGGACACTCCTAAGGCTATCATGTTCGCAGGAGGTGCCGTGGAGCTACATCCCATACAGTGTTGGACTGAAGCTGACCGAGCAGGACTGATTGATGGTATCTTGACTGATTTCTAACCTGCCCCAACTTCTTTGGTTCAACAAGTCACTCCAGAAACACTCTTCTCTCCACATAATCAATCTTTTTGCCGTGTTCTCTTTTGAATTTTGTATCCGACAAATCCCTTACAAGAATGACAAGTTTGAAATTAATTGAGGTTTGCCTTAGTGATAAAAAAATGAAATGAAAATCGCTTATTGTCACGAGTAGGCTTCAAATGAAGTTACTGTGAAAAGCCCCTAGTCGCCACATTCCGGCGCCTGTTCGGGGAGGTTGTTACGGGAATCGAACCGTGCTGCTGGCCTGCTTTCAAAGCCAGCGATTTAGCAGTGAGGCCCAAGTAGAATTCGTAGCTATAAGTTTCAATTAAATATTGTACCTTGATGTTTGTAGAACAAGGGTTCTAATTAAATGTTCTTTTTTTGTTGTCGCTTTTTAATTTGGTTCTCATTGCCATGTATCCTGCTGACGATCAAGGATGCTCATCACAGGGAATCATTGTAATTATTTGAATAGGTTGATCAATGTGTTCATTATTTTTAAATGAAGAGTTGGATGTGAATATAGAGAAGGGAAAACTGCTCTAGAAGTGCTCTTTCTTGCTAGAAGTAGAAAATGTTGGGAAAATATACTCATCACTATACAACCGTAAATCAATATTTAATATGTCAGGCATTTGTGATAATGGACATCCCTCTGTTATACAACTTGCACTGTCCCAAAGTTACTAAAATACTGTATCCCAAAGTAACACAATGTGTGGTAAGAGTAGCAGCCGATAGCTTTGGACCTATAATTCCCAAGGCCTTCCACCATTGGGGCTTACCTCATTTCCTGTCTTCAGTTTCTTGCTGATGAATGGAGAGGGGAGTGATTGCTATGATGAGTCAGCAACTCCATTCGGATGGTGGAAGGCAAAATAGGTGGACTGTGGGTTCACTTTTCTGGTCTCTCAATTCCCATGCTCTTGTGCTTTTGATTCATGCCAGAGATTTTGATATCAGTCGTTGAATTATTTATTGTAAGCTCTATTATTTTTGTTGTTGCAGCAAAGCTTATGCTCTTTCCAAGAAACCATTTGTTGAGGAGGTTGGATAATGGCCTGAGGCTAGACGCTAAATCTGGTCACTTGAGTTTAAATTGCCCTCGCTTGCATTTATTCTGCATCTGCAAATATTTTCAACATTAAATTGATCTCTGCAGAACCATTTCAATGTTGGAAGGAGCTCTCCCATTTCTGGAGGCCTCCCAAATGACTCCTCTGATAATTATACAGAAGTATATACGGTCAAATAATAATCGCTTATTGTCATACGTAGGCTTCAATGAAGTTGCTATGAAAAGCCCCTAGTCGCCACATTCTGCCGTCTGTTCGGGAAGGCCGGTACAGGAATTGAACCAGCGCTGCTGCCGTGTTCTGCGTTACAAGCCAGCTGTTTAGCCTACTGTGCTAAACCAGCCCCTAGAAACCCCCTAAGTGTAGTTTCTAGTATATATGCTAGGTTAACAAAATGGTAGCTAAGGTTCTACACTTGGTTTGAGCCATGAGAGAGAAAAGACAGCTGTTTCCCCACTTTTGCAAACCAGTTTTTCGGAAGCATGTATGGAGATTTGAGTGAGGACAAGATTGGGCAATGCCCTTCACAGGTGGCTAGATCAGATTTATACTAGAAAGTAACCACGGGGTGAGATATTGGGCACTCTGTTCAGGCCGCAAACCCATATCCCAGTGTGTGCCATCATAAAAATCAACTAAGTTTCTACTTTTTAAACTTATTGCTATTACGTTTTGAAGACAATAAACAGAATCATTCCGGAGCAGAGCCCAGCAAACTGGGAGATAAGAGGCAATTACATTTCGTCACTTGAATCAGGCATCCATGCAAGTTAATTATAATTCTGTATAGCTCATCAGGAAGTAGAATACTATTTAAACCAGTCATCAGAATCGGTATTATAGCCTACAATAAATCCAAGATTTATCTTTATTTTTGGCTATGTGAGTCAGATGTTTGCGACCCAAAAAAGAACTTTCATTTTCAGTCTGCCATGTGTTTAGGTGCAAATAATTTAGCCAAAGGGCAGCATGATGGCCTAGTGGTTAGCACAACCACCTCACGGCGCTGAGGTCCCAGGTTCGATCCTGGCTCTGGGTCACTGTCTGTGTGGGGTTTGCACATTCTCCCTGTGTCTGCGTGGGTTTCGCCCCCACAACCCAAAAATGTGCAGAGTAGGTGGATTGGCTACGCTAAATTGCCCCTTAATTGGAAAAAATAATTGGGTAATCTAAATTTTTAAAAAAATAATAATAATTTAGCCAAAGGCCTAATGGGAGTCTTTTTTTAAAAATGAGGATGTGAAGTTCACATGCGAGTGAATTTTAATGATTTACAGCTCTGTATTAATGATGCTATAGAACATTACAGCGCAGTACAGGCCCTTCGGCCCTCGATGTTGTGCCGACCTGTGAAACCAATCTAAAGCCCATCTACACTATTCCCGTATTACATTTGTAACCAATTTGGGTGTCCACTACTAGAACTCTTAATACCAGGAATTGGATTATTCTATATGAGGACAGTTAATTTTGGGAGACAAGTTTTTAAAAACAAGTCTATGCCAACACAATGTTTTCCCAATGACCTAAAGTTTTATAACTTATTAAAACGGTCATTATATTCAGCAGTTCCATCTTGCCATTATTCAAAAACTGTCATCGTTGCGCAAATCATATCTTTCATATCCTGGAGCTCCAGTAAAGGATTAACTAGTAAGATTTTCAGTGCTGATGAAGCAATAAACGGAGATAATGAGTTTTTATTGTTTTTAACAAGTTAGTTCAGTTTGTTTGGAAAGCTTTTTCAAAACTACAGCTAGTCACTCTTTGGGAGAGGGCCAATGTTGCGTGAGCCCCAGAACTGATCGGTTGCCTGATCATTCCGATTTTCAGATAGACCTTGGCTTGGGCACCCATAAACATGCTAATTGGGATCAAATGATGTAATCGGAACCTCTGATGCCATCATGTTGAAGCAATCTGTGTCCAAAATAGGAAGTCCTGGACAATATTCAGGCCTGGGCTGATGCATAATAATAAGTGGCACACAAGTGCCAGGTAATGAACATTTCCAAGAAGAGAGAATCTAATTATCTCCCCTTGATATTCAATGCCATGGCGATGCCGGCATTGGACTGGGTGGGCACAGTAAGAAGTTTTACAACACCAGATTTCTTTGGAATCATTCCGAAAGCTCGTGATGCCAAAAAGACCTGTTGATGGTCAATGACATTGCCATCACTAAACCCCCAATAAGCAGCATCCTGAGGTTTCTGATTGATCAGAAACTGAACTGGACTAGCCATATAAATACTGCAGCTACAAGAGTAGATCAAAGGCTAGTAATCCTGTGGTGAGTATCTTTCCTCCTGACTCCCTAAACCCGGTCCACTATGTACAAGGCGCAAGTCAGGAGTGTGATGGAATACTCTCTTCCTGGATGAGTGCAGCTCCAACAAAACTCGAGAAGCTCAACACCATCCAGGACAAAGCAACCGCTTTTATTGGCACTCCATCCACAGCTTCAAAATCCACTCACCACGACTGAAGCACAGTAGCAACAGTGTGTGCAATCTTCAAGAGGCACTTCTGCAACTTACCAAGGCAGCTTCAAATCTCCAAACTTCCAACACCTAGGGCAAGGGCAGTAAATGCATGGGAGCACCACCACCTGTAAGCTCCCCTCCAAGTCATGCACCATCCTGACTTGGAAATGTATGCTGTTCCTTCCCCACTGCTGTGACAAAATCCCAGAACCCGATTCCCAAAAGCACTGTGGATGTTCCTACAACACATGGACTGCAGTGGTTAAAGATGGCAGTTCACCACGTTCATTAAGGTAATTGAGAAAGGGAATGAAGGTTAGCCCAGCCAGTCCACATCCCATGTATGCCTGTGCTGCTTTAATAGTTACTGGCCCTGCCTACAAACCATGAAAAGTGTACACCAGAAGGTAACCACTTCTCATGGTATTTGAAGGCATCCTCAACTGCATTAATAATAATCTTTATTAGTGCCACAAGTAGGCTTACATTAACACTACAATGAAGTTACGTGAAAATCTTCTAGTCGCCACACAGCAGTGCCTGTTTGGGTACACAGAGGGAGAACTAATTCATCTAACAAGCCCGTCTTTAGGGACGAGTGGGAGGCAACCGGAGCACCCGGAGGAAGCCCACGCAGACGCTTTAGTAAAATGGTGTGATATTTGGGAGGTGTTTTGCTTGTATTGCATTGTGATGTCTTGTTAATTAGATGAATTTCATGTGGGCAAGAGGAAGAGCAAGAAGAAAGAACAAGTAAGAGGCAAGCTCACAGGAATCTTTATCCTCCCAAAGTGATTTATTGACCCAGTTCAACGTGCCTGCAGCTCTGAGGAGCAGTGCACAAGGAGGCTGTCAAAGATTTAATATCTCTGCAACTAACTGCATTTCCTACTGCAACCTTCAACCACTTTGTCTCCAGTTCTAAGCCACACGGGAAATCTGTATTATCTGTTTTTTTGCATTAGACAGATGACTGATGTGTTTGCCAGAGCAAACACTTCCATCAACCTTCTCGAGGAATACAGCTACCACCTGCTTACTAGGCTCTTTTGGGGGGGGGGGGGGGGGGGGGATAGTAGTAATGTCACTGGACTTAATGAGGTCACGTGTTCAAACCCCAGCATGGCAGTTGGAATTAATGATTCCAAAGATGTGCGGGTTAGGTGGATTGGCCATGATAAATTGCCCTTAGTGTCCAAAATTGCCCTTAGTGTTGGGTGGGGTTGCTGAGTTATGGGGATAGGGTGGAGGTGTTGACCTTGGGTAGGGGGTAGGGTGCTCTTTCCAAGAGCCGGTGCAGACTCGATGGGCCAAATGGCCTCCTTCTGCACTGTAAATTCTATGTAAAACTATGTAAATAAAAAACTTTTAACTACTGCCGTAAAAAAAACCCATCTGGTTCACTAATGTTCATTTTTAGAGAAGGAAATCCGCCATCCTTAAGTGATCTGGCCTACATGTGACTCCAAATCCACAGCCACGTAGTTACATCTTAACTTCCCTCTGAATTGCAATGGTGCCATTCCTAAATCACCCAAATGTCAACATTTTTCCAGTCCATCACTTGAACTCCATTATGTTTTCCAGCTTTGAGACGAGCTCCAAAGAACTTTACCGTGTACTATTTTCCCTCCGTTTCACAGAAAACAAGTTATTATGACATTCTAAAATACTCCCTGGTGAACATAGACCTGTGGGAAACACCTCGAACCTGTTAGGCACTTGGCAAGGGCTCCACTCAACACTTGTCAGATGTCTGATCAATTAGTGACGTTTGCGGGGTGCAGAGGGGAGCGGTAAGCTTGTTTTCTTTCAGGTTGAGGTTTTATGATTGAGCAAAGTCTGTGTCAGAG
Organism: Scyliorhinus canicula; assembly: GCF_902713615.1. Classification (NCBI taxonomy): domain Eukaryota; kingdom Metazoa; phylum Chordata; class Chondrichthyes; order Carcharhiniformes; family Scyliorhinidae; genus Scyliorhinus; species Scyliorhinus canicula. The sequence goes on along the minus strand of NC_052146.1, from coordinate 35,462,339 downwards.
TTCATAACCTGACACCTGATCAAGCAGAACCATATTATTCCAGGGTAGTGATAACAATTGACCAGCAGTTTAGTTCATTAATGAAAACTGGAAAGGGAGACTCATCGCTGGAGTTTGGGATTCCATTTGCTCAGCTCCAGATAACCTTGTCAACCTGGGCCCTAACTGTTAATGTGAACCTGGTTGAGCAATGGCAAATTTACCTGCGACCCATTACCTGGTTTCAGCTGATTAAACTCCAACACTTGTGCATGCGCCTTTTTGGAGGTGGATGAGCACGTGGTCAAAAAACATTGGCAGCTTTGATTTGGGTAGGTGCATTGTTGTGCCTGTACAAAGACAGAATGTGCATTCTATTGAGTGAGCACGTTCTGTGTGCAGATTTCAGTTACCCTTAAATGGAGTAATGTGTTTTGCTGTGACAGACAGGTAGCTGAGAAATAAAGTGTGAATGTGGGGAAAGTACATGGGTGATATCAAATCAATTGTGGAGTTTAATCCGGGCAATGTGAGATAATGCATTTTGGAAGGTCTAATGCAGGTAGAGAATATACAGTGAATTGTAGAACCCTCAAGAGTATTGATAGTCAGAGAGATCTAGGTGTACAGGTCCACAGGTCACTGAAAGGGGCAACACAGGTGGAGAAGGTAGTCAAGAAGGCATACGGCATGCTTACCTTCATTGGCTGGGGCATTGAGTATAAAAATTGGCAAGTCATGTTGCAGCTGTACAGAACCTTAGTTAGGCCACACTTGGAGTATAGTATTCAGTTCTGGTTGCCACACGACCAGAAGGATGTGGAGGCTTTAGAGAGGGTGCAGAAGTGATTTACCAGTATATTGCCTGGTATGGAGGGCATTAGCTGTGGGGATAGGTTGAATAAACTCGGTTTGTCTCACTGGAACGACGGAGGTTGAGGGGCGACCTGGTAGAGGTCTACAAAATTATGAGGGGCATAGACAGAGTGGATAGTCAGAGACTTTTTCCCCAGGGTAGAGGGGTCAATTACTAGGGGGCATAGGTTGAAGGTGCGAGGGGCAAGGTTTAGAGGAGATGTACGAGGCAAGGTGGGTGCCTGGAACTCGCTGCCGGAGGAGGTGGTGGAAGCAGGGATGATAGTGACGTTTAAGGGGCATCTTGACAAATACATGAATAGGATGAGAATAGAGAGATATAGACCCTGGAAGTGTAGCAGATTTTAGTTTAGACAGGCAACATGGTTGGCGCAGGCTGGGAGGCCCAAAGAGCCTGTTCCTGTGCTGTACGTTTCTTTGTTCTTTGAAATGTCCCTGGCAAGCCACTTTGCTGTATCAAATCAAATGGCTCACCCAGCATTGATCTGACTACCAGACACACCCAACAACGGCACACCCAGTCATGTCGATCCATAACAATTCTCTGATCCTGATTCTGTAAGCAAGTAGAAGGGTATGTGATTTGGAGTAGAGGCATGGGAAATTTGGCATATCATGGCCTATGCCAGGACTTTGAAAGCTCCATCACTTGGCCCACTCCTTTGTTCTCTCCCATAACACGACATGGAAGACTTGCTGCTTTGCTTAACTGTAAACTTATCAGCAAGTTTTATGGCCTTTCAAAATTGTCCTGAAGTGACTTTGGTGCTATCTGTGGGGAGGGAAAGGAGCAGTAGAGCTTGCTTCATTATTGTTCCATAACCATTTCCCAGTTGTGGATCTAAACTCTGGTCAGAACGTTTTGAACCTTCGGGGATGTTTTCAACATCCTTGCTGGGAAGTGACCCATGACCAGTTTGAGGTCTTGTGAGTGGAAAAAGGTTCCCGTTGCTTTAATCTGGGGGACTAGTTTTAAAAAATATATAAATTTAGAGTACCCAATTCTTTTTTTCAATTAAGGGGTCTTTCGCGTGGCCGATTCACCTACCCTGCACATTTTTTTTTGGTTTGTGGGGGTGAGACTCACGCAGACGCAGGGAAAATGTGCAAACTCCACAAGGACACTGACCCGGGTCCTTGGCACCGTGAGGCAGCGGTGCTAACCACTGCACCGCCATGCTCCCCTAAGGACTAGTTAACCACCTGTATACACCAATCTTATGTTTTAATTATCTATCGAACATTTGATCGGTTTATTCTATCTTTCTGAATCAATTTCAAGAGGGAAACTTTTTTTTAAGAAAGAAAACCCAGCCTTTGAAACAATTTTCTGGTCCAGCGATGTTCTAAAATGAAATTTAAAAATAAGAAAATCCAGGAAAGTATATATTTTTTAACATCTGTATGCATCTATTTTCTTCCACCTCCCTTCTCTCCCCAAAGACGTTGACTCATGCTGGGGTCTGGTTTCATAACAGTTTGCTGAAATGCTGGCTTTGCAGTATGAATTCTCTGAGAAACAAGAGTGACGATTGTCTGGAAACCAAGTTTGTAGAATGGCTGGCTGGGCACTGCATTGTGCTTGAAGCCCTGAAGCAAAACACTGCCCTTCAGCTCCAGCTGTAGTGAACGTCACATCTTCAGGCCAGAGAACTTGCTGCTGTTCAAGTTAGGACTAAAATAGATTTATCAGCTCTTCAGTATTAGAGGAAGGCTGAACACAGAATAGGATTACGAAGCTTGTAAACTCTCCATTCAGGGAGGGAAAATGCAGTGATTCATCCCAAGCTGCGGGTGTGCTGGAAGTGACAGAGCAGAGCTCATTGTTCTATTCAAACAAAATAATGTATCTGTGATCCGACAGAATGATCACAGTCACCAAGCTATGAAACTGAAGTGTGTCGACATTTGCAGTGTCAGAAATATTTGGTGAGCAAGAAAGAGCCTTCCACTTGCATAATCAGTACTAGACTGCCGGGACACTGAGTGTTATCAAACTGCTTTAGGATTGTACCCAGTTTCTCTATGTTTAATGTAGACTTTACCCTGTCTGCGTTAGGCATGCTGTTAGGGAAACTGAAAATAGATGTTTTTTCCCTTTTAAAAAAAAATATTTTTCCAATTAAGGGGCACTTTAGCATGGCTAATCCACCTACCCTGCACATCTTAGGGTTGTGGGGGTGAGACCCACGCAGACACGGTATAATGTGCAAACTCCACACGGACAGTGACCCGGGGCTGGGATCAAACCCAGGTCCTCGGCGCCTTGAGGCAGCAGTGCTAACCACTGCGCCACCGTGCTGCCCATAGATTTCTTTAACTCAATTGCACAGTTATAGCCTCTTTAAAATGAAGAATGTGTTGTTAAAGTCACAGCATTTTAGTCATGATCAATCTGTAATACAAATAAGTTTCTAAAAACTACCAGTACTGGCAAGGTAATGAGAAGGTGCTGGCCAATGGTTGTCAAGAAAAGCAGCAGGACAACTCTTGATCTCCAGGTCAGGGTGAGGAGGGGCAGCATGGCATAGTGGTTAGCACTGCTGCCTCATAGAGCCAGATTTGATTAATTGTCACATTTACCGTGCAGGCAGATCGTTCCATGCTTGAAAAAACATAGGGCATGCCTAAATACACGAGCTGTTTTTGAACCCGTTGGTGCGTGTTCCCAGACTTTTGTATCCCCTGCCCGATGGAAGAGAGAATAACCGGGGTGGGGTCTTTGATTATGCTGCCCACTTTCCCAAGGCAGCGGGAAGGTGTAGATAGAGTCAATGGATGGGAGGCGGTTTCACATGATGCACTCGGCTGTGTTCACTAATCTCTGTAGTTTCTTACAAGAACCGAGCAATTGCCACACCCAAGCTGTGATGCAGCTGGATAGGATGCTATCTGTAAGCAATCTGGGTTATATTTTGAGCTCGGGTGACTGTCTTTGTGGAGTTTTCACCTTCTTCCTGTGTCTGCGTGGGTTTCCTCCGAGTGCTCTGGTTTCCTCCCAAAGTCCAAAGTTGTGCAGGTTAGGTGGATTGGTCATGCTAAATTGCCCCTAGGTGGGGTTACAGGGATAGAGTGGGGGATTGGTCCTAAGTATGATGCTGTTTCAAAGGGTCTGTGTTTTCCACTCATCTGGTACAATTTTACATAACACAGAACTTTTTTCAAAATTCTATCCTCGAGTCACTGTCCGTGTGGAGTTTGTACATTCTCTCTGTGTCTGCATAGGTTTCACCACCATAACCCAAAGATATGCATGGTAGGTGGATTGGGCACACTAAATTGGCACTTAATAGGGGGGAAAAAAATCCACCTCTCTCAAAATATAGAGGCACAGTATTTATGCAACTTTCCACTGTACATGGTGGTTAGCACTGCAGCCTCACAGCGTCAGGGACCCAGGTATAAATCCTTTTGTGACTGTGTGGAGTTTGTACATTCTCCCCGTGTCTGCGTGGGTTTCCTGAGTTTTCTCCCACAGTTCAAAAATGTGCAGTTTGGGTGGATTGGCCATGCTAAATCCCCCTTTGTGTCCTGCGATGTGCAGGTTTGGTTACAGGGATAGGGCGGGGTGCATGGGGGGAGTGGACATGGGTAAGGTGCTCTTTCAGAGGGTTTGTGCAGACTCGCTGGGCCAAATGGCCTCCTTCTGCACCGTAGTGATTCTGTGATTTTATGATACAGCAGCATTTTGGGTACTGTTGCTCGTTATGCTTTCCCTTAATTTGCTCTGTTTTAATAACCTTTGCTCAAGAGTCGGCAGGTATCTTTCTGATACCACCATAAGGTTCAAAACCGAATACTGATCAATGACTCGATACACCAGTTAGTAAGTTTGAAATCAATGCACATTTATTTACACACAGTCAATTATTACTCATGCACAAACTCTACTCACTAAACTGCAACTACTACTAAAAGCCTATACTTAACTTTGAGTGGCCCACTCAGTCAGAGGAACAATGGCCGTTGTCCGGTTCTGATACTGTTGGCTTCGAATTGGTATAGAATAGTAGCTAGGAGCGTCTATCTTGTAGCGTGCGTTGACCTTAGACTTACTTGGCTGGTGCTTGGCGGCCTCTCGTCGCTGAGAGACAAAGGCCAAGGTGGAGATGGAGAAAATAAGAGAGCGAACTGACCTTGGGGACTCTGCTTTATAGCCCCCAGGCTTTCGTGCCCTTCTGGGCGGACCCTGGACTTGCTCCCAATTAATTGGACCATGTCCCAATCGTTTGTATCGATTCTCTCCAATAACGTTCCCTGATCGTTGGGCGGGCTCTATGTAACCGTTGGCCTGCCTTTGTTTTAGCTTCCACTGGCGCCGGGGAGTCTGTCCTGGTACCGATTGTTTCAATGTTTCTTTTGTCCCCGGAGATAGCTCATTACTATGCTAATGGCTTGTAGTTTCAGTTCTGTCTGGGTTCTGCAAGTTCCAAACCACAGGAAACCTTGCACCTGCTTGTTTTTCTAGTGCTGTCCATTTTTCCTGTACTCTTGGTGAGTATCTATTTTGGAATCGGGATGTGGCCACCCCAGGTGGCTACAGTACCGAATTTCTTCCATAACCATCCTCATGTACCGTTAATATGAACTGTAGAAAATGTTTGCATTGCCTTATTACAATACTTTTAAACCCTCCTAATCTTTCTCATCACCATTTATAAGAGATTTGCTAGATATTAAACTATTCATTTAATTATCTTCCCTGTATGCACTAAATATTTCCATTTTTTAGATTTGGCCAAATTTCCCTTTTCTCTCTTGAATTAGATCCTTTTTTCCCTTTAGTAGAACCTGTTTGATTTGTACTCTTCATCTTCGTGTTTTCAAAAGCGATGATATAGTATTTCCCATTGCTGATATGATATCCTATATTTCAGTTTGTTCATGTTTTCCTTCCATTTATAACGTGCGCAAGATTACTTTTTTTGCATGCTGTTATTTTAAGTATTGCTGTCCCTTTTTCCTCTGTCGATCCCTGCACTATTGTCAATGCAGTATGATCACAATTTGATGGTAAATAATATCAGTGTGTATATATAGATTTCATAAGAATTTACAGTGCAGAAGGAAGCCATGGCCCATCGTGTCTGCACCGGAAAGAGCACCCTACCCAAGCCCACACCTCCATCCTACCCCCATAACCCAGTAACCCCAATTTTGGACACTAAGGGCAATTTACCATGGCCAATCCACCTAACCTGCACATCTTTGGACTGTGGAAGGAAACCCACGCACACACTGGGAGAACGTGCAGACTCCGCACAGACAGTGACCCAAGCCGGATATCGAACCTGGGATCCTGGAGCTGTGAAGCAATTGTGCTAACCAATATGCTACCGTGCTGCCCATTATAATAGCACATTAATTGATGCATGTTAAAAATTGTACCGAGGCTTTGAGATGACTTGTGTACTGGTTCTTGAAGTATGCACTGAGACGTGATTATAACAGGTGAAGTTCACAATGGGTACGTTTTTGTTAATTGGCATTTTGGGGTTAGAAGTCTGCAGCAGGCCACATTCTAAACATGATGAAATGAAAAATGAAAATTGCTTATTGTCACGAGTAGGCTTCAATGAAGTTACTGTGAAAAGCCCCTAGTCGCCACATTCCAGCACCTGTTCGGGGAGGCTGTTACGGGAATCAAACCGTGCTGCTGGCCTGCCTTGGTCTGCTTTCAAAGCCAGCGATTTAGCCCAGTGTGCTAAACAGCCCCATAACCCCAAAATACTCGCATTATTCATGGAGGTCAAGCTCATTATTATTGCAAGAGCAGGCACCTGCGCCAAAGAGGAACAATGAGGATGTTTGTCAGCCATAGGAATTATAAAAGAAAAGTGATCCCTTCTTAGAGCCCCAGGACACATACCTTTGGTTACACCAGATTCCTGAAGGATAGGGTCATCGGAATTCTCAATGTAAGTCCTGACCTTGTGGACCTCCATACTTTATCTCATTTTGAGGCAGTTGTAAACGACACAGAACAGCCATCCTAGGCACCCTCATGAAGGGCCAAACCTAACGTCTGAGCCACCAGATTTTCTAGCCTTCTGTGGATATCTTTTCATTGCGTTGGGTGTCGTCGGATGGACAGTAACTGATGCCTATCCAGCATGTCTGGAGTGTTGTTGTACTAACTGATTGGAACTTGCAGCCATATTAGGTTGTGTTTCGTTACACTATTTGAGAACTTGCACATCCTGTGTACAGAATATTTTGTGCAACTATCAGTGTAAACTAGAGAATGGCCACCTTGATGGCCAGTGGACGTCTCCATGACTCCAGAGTGAGTAGGTGGGCGAGGAACTGCATTCGGGGGAGGAACGGCAGAAATGTTGCAGAGGGAATAATAATAATAATAATAACTATTACTATTATTATTGCCTCAAGAGGGGCTGGTTTAGCTCACTGAGCTAAATCGCTGGCTTTTAAAGCAGACCAAGAAGGCCAACAGCACGGTTCGATTCCCGTACCAGCCTCCCCGGACAGGCGCCGGAATGTGGCGACTAGGGACTTTCACACTAACTTCATTGAAGCCTACTCGTGACAATAAGCGATTTTCATTTCATGTAGGCTTACAGTAACACTGCAATGAGGTTACTGTGAAAATCCTGTTTGGGTACACTGAGGGAGAATTCAAAATGTCCAAATAACCGCGCAGCATGTCTTTCGGGACTCGTGGGAGGAAACCGGAACACCCGGCGGAAACCCACGCAGACACGGGGAGAATGTGCGGATTCTGCACGGAGACCCAAGCCAGGAATCAAACCTGGGACCCTGGCGCTGTGAAGCAACAGTGCTAACCACTACGCTACCGTGCCAGCCATTATTTCTGGAGCTGTTGTTCTGCAGATGGTTCCCATTTCCCTATGAACATTGGGGCAGATAATTGGAAGTAGATTGCCAGTCTTTTGATTTGAGCAAGCATGGTAAACTGGGAAGAGCAAGGAACTAAATCTCTTGAAAATGGGACAGTTTGTAATATTTCAGCAGTTAAGTGTTTATTTTGTTATAGGGTTGAACAAAATGAACATTTTACCAATGCTTTCAGCACTTTTGACTTCAGTCCAGAATTGGGACTGGCTTCCACAAAGGGGCAGAAGGATGGGTGGGAGCATACTTCAAAATTCTCAAGGAAAGGGTGTGGGGGAGGGGGGGGGGGGGGGGGAGAGGCGGGGTCGGCTGCGGTAGTACATCACCAATGAACTATGCCTGGTCAAGTCAGCAATATTTTGTATCTAAGACGTGCCAATATAGGGTTTCCTTGACCACAAAGCGGTTTTTCTTTTGAGCCTTTATGAGCCTGCCAGAAGTGCTTGTGACATATTTGTGATGTAAACTTCAGATTGCAAACAAACGCTGAAACGCACCCTGTGGTAATGTTTTAAACAAATTCTTCCAAACCAGGCCAAGCAAGGTTAATAAAAGATTATTTAAAGTGAGCATTTTCAGAGCACACATAGTGGGACTGAGCAGCTACCCCTTGTGTTGATTGTATATGGAGTTCCTGTTCACTCATTGAAATAAGGGTTATGGGGATTTTTAAAAACCCGCCTGAGATCCAGAAGGGAAACTGGACCAACGCAGAAAATCCGCACCCTTGTCGGAACTTTACAAGTGAAATATTCACCACACTGATAGTGGCACTTCTAAATATTTATTCAACTCTAACAATCCCCAGACTTTTTATCCTGCTGTTCCCACGCCAGTCGCCACTGCTATTCTCCGTTGTCCATAGAATTGCAACCGGGCAGAAGGAGGCCATTCTGCGCTGTCCCGACCAAGAACACCCTACCTAGCCCCCCTGATGCTACCTAGCCCCCCTGGTGCTGTAAGGCGGCAGTCCCGACCACTGTGACACCGTGCTGCCCTTTTTTCCTTTTCTCCTTTACCTTTCGGAAGGGCTTGGTGCTTGATATAGCCCAGTACCTCACCTAAGTGGCAATATTTGATGTATGAACATGACAGCGAGTGTCAGCAAACAGTTGGATCACGGGAGGGATCGCAATGAAACCTCATCATGACCAAGCCATTCCTTATCAAAAAGATTTGACATCTGAGCTGGATGTATAAATGTCAGTGTCGCCACTGTCCCAGAAGATCAGAGGTTGCTGTCCCCTTTGAGAAGTGACTGGTGGTGATTTAACCTGAGGGCCACATCCCAGGCAAGGGGGATGGTCCGGGAATTGAACCATCACGAACCAGCCGTCCAGCTAGCTGACCCCCTGCTGAATGTGTAATCGGATAGTGCAAAATGAGAATGAGTTTAGCTTGAAGAGCTTTTGCATTTAAAGGCAAATGGAAAGAAGGTGAAATGGTGATCAAAGTTTATGGGACAATTTGATGAAAGTGTTATAAGTTCTGGCATAGTAATGATCAACTTTCAAAACTATCTCAGGGCTAATATAATTTCATTTTGACTTGCAAGTATTTAGCTATGCAAATTGGTTTTGCGTATTTAAGTTGTAAATGATTGATGCTGTAATTATAGCAGGCACAATGAACACCCACATTGCTTATTGTTTAAAACATCTTGTAGTAATGAGCTGGTTCACTGTTTAAAATTTGACCCAACATCTAAAATAATTTAATGATATTGGAAAGAGTAATTTATAATTTGAAAGTGATGTTTGTAGACTTCACAAAAGTGATTCATTGTCAATTTCTACACCAATTAGCCTGTTAAATATATTAAATTGCATGGAAAACAATATACCATTTACCAATTGAAATTATAAAATAATGTCACCTTGATGACACAGGACATTGGTAAATGTATGCACTGTCATAGAGTATGTGTATCAGTTTGCGCTTAAAATCAACCCACAATTTTAATTCCCAAAGCTGGCTGATTTGTCAAATTTTTTGTCTGCAGGTGGAATGTATGATTCCTTACGATCAAAATATTTTTTTTCTTAGTTAACATCCCTGAAGCATCTTAAAGGCCTAAGAGTATGTTACTTGAGGAAGGGGTTGGGGTGATATTGGAGAGGAAAACCAGGAAAGAAAAGGGGTGGCACAGTGGTTATCACTGCTGCCTCACAGCACCAGGGACCCCGGTTCGGTTCGGGCCTTGGGTGACTGTGTGGAGTTTGTACTTTCTCCCCATGTCTGCGTGGGTTTCCTCCGGCTGCTCTGGTTTCCTCCCACAGTCCAGAGAGGTGCAGGTTAGTTGGATTGGCCATGATAAATTGTCCCTTAGTGTTCAAAAATGTGTAGGTTCATTGGGGATGAGGTGGGGGAGTGGGCCTAGGTGTGGTGCTCTTTCAGAGGGCCGATGCAGACCCGATGGGCAAAATGGTCTCCTCTGCACTGTAGGAATTCTAAATAACTAGCAAAAGATATTAATAAAAATTAAACTAATCATTCAGGATTAAACATGAAGATGCATGGGGTAGTGGTGCTAATAAATAAGTGGGTAGTGTTTGAGGTTCGGAATCCAGTAGCAGATTCGGGAGGGGGGGGGGGGGGGGGGGGGGGGGGGGCAAGGTTTGTGATGGTTAGTGAGAAATTGGAGGGGATGTCAGTGGTGCTGGTGATCGTCTATGCCCCAAATTGGGATGACGTTGAATTCATGAGGCGGGTGCTAGGAAAGATTCCGGACCTGGACTCCCACCGGTGATAATGGGGGGGGGGGGAGGACCGGTTGAGTCCACGGTCGGGGAGGGTATCGGCGGTGGCAAGGGAGTTAAAAGGGTTTATGGGGGGGGGAGTGGACCAGTGGAGGTTTGGGAGTCCGACAGCAAAGGAATTTTGGTACTTCGCCCATGTGCATAGGGTGTACTCCCGGATCGACTACTTCATTGATGGATAAGACTCTGCTGGCAGGGGTGATCTGCTCAGAGTGTTCATCGATTATGGTCTCGGACCACGTGCTGCAGTAGATGGGCTTGCAAGTGGAGCGGAGGGGGGCAGTGCAGTGCCCGCAATGGAGGTTGGATGTGGGATTGTTAGCAGATGAGGAGGTGGGTGAGGGTCGCTTAATGTTATGGGTGAGGTTTCGGCCTCCACGATATGGGAGGCGCTTATGGCAGCGGTCGGGGGGAGTTTATATCGATACAGGCACATAGGGACAAGACGGAGCGGGCTGAGATGGTGAGGCTGGTGGATAAGATCCTGCAGGTAGATAGGAGGTATTCGGAGGCCCCGGAGGCTGGGTTGTTGAAAGAGCGGCAGAATAAAAATTAAACTACAAGCGGTCCTGAAAGCTGAATTAATGTATCCAGTGAGCGCACACATTAGGGTGCCAGTGTTCACTTCTCTCAACCCGGCCAACAGCAGGTACATAACTGGCTACAGAACACTCCACCCACTATAAATGAGGAGTGATCTAGACTTGGAAAGTGCCTTTTTTCCCTATTTATTGGTGACTCTGAATGATCCTTCGCCCACCCATTTAAACTTCACATCTGAGGCAACTATTGCTAGTGAGCAGATTTTAATCTGCATGGCTAGAAGAAGTGAACTGCAAGCACAGGACGACCTGGTTTTCTCCGCAGCATAGGAGTGCCACTGCACAGGTACACACATGTGGTGATGCTCCTTCACATGTCCCACCCTGCATCAGCTGACTGAGCACATGGTGCAACCGGTTTGGGGCATATTGCTGTTATGAGAGTGCTGGCCTCTTCAGGGCCTGATCCCTGTTCAAATCCACAGATGTCATTTAGAAGTGTTTTTAGTTCTAGTTTATCACAAACCATGTGGTTTAGTTTGTGTTTACAGACAGTAGCAGCTGCTGGGATAAGCTGTTAATGTGTATCCACAGCGCCCTCAGAGCAGAAGCTTGCATTTAGGTGCCCTCTGGTCAGCACTAATCTACATTTATTTTATTTTGCTCTTCCCAGATTCAAGAGCCACACAATGGTCCACATGCAGCTGGAGACTCCAGCTTTGTAATTGAAAACAAGTTACAAATTAATTTAAAAAAGTCTCCCTGAGGTTGCTAGCCTCCTACATGTTCTAAAGCTGGATGGAAATGAAGCAACTGTATTGAAGATTTTGGTTCTTCCCCGGTGGCTCATACCAGCGCCCAGTTTCCCTGATTTAAAAAAAAAAACAATTCCTTTCTCAAGAGTTACAAAGCTAATGTGCAGAATGGACAGGTCACCCGTTAATCCATCTCCTTGTTTGCTCCAAAAACCAATTCAAACTGAATCTAATTCATGGTCCCTACGAAAGAGACAGACTATATCCAAGCTGACGAGAAAAGGATTGCCCTTGACCCCACTCTTGAGCTTGGCCAGTTTCCCTGGTTGTTGGAGCTCGTTCTCATGATTGAGGTAAAGATTCAGGTGAATAATGAGACAAAGAACAAAGAAAGATTACAGCACAGGAACAGGATCTTCGGCCCTCCAAGCCTGCAATGATCCAGATCCTCTATCTAAAACTGTCGCCTATTTTCTAAGGATCTGTATCCCTCTGCTCCCTGCCCATTCATGTATCTGTCTAGATATATTTTAATGACGCTATCGTGCCCGCTTCTACCACCTCCGCTGGCAATGCATTCCAGGCACCCACCACCCTCTGCATAAAGAACTTTCCACGCATATCTCCCTTAAACTTTTCCCCCTCACCTTGAACTCGTGACCCCTAGTAATTGAGTCCCCACCCTGGGGGAAAAAGCTTCTTGCTATCCACCCTGTCTATACCTCTCGTGATTTTGTAGACCTCGATGAGGTCCCCCCTCAACCTCCGTCTTTCTAATGAAAATAATCCTAATCTACTCAACCTCTCTTCATAGCTAGCGTCCTCCATACCAGGCAACATCCTTGTGAACCTCCTCTGCACCTTCTCCAAAGCATCCACATCCTTTTGGTAATGTGGCGACCAGAACTGTACGCAGTGCATACAGAGACGTTTTGTGTCAACCGCAAATTTAGAAATTGTGACCCGAACAGCAAGATCTCCGGTTTTATTATATTTCAGGAAAGCAAGGGTCCCACTGGAACCTCGCTACAAACCTCATCCATTAACCGGAGCTCATTTCCTGTCACTCAGCCAGTTTTGTATCCATGTTGTTCCTGCCCCTTTTTATTCCATGAGCTCACATTTGCTCATGTGTCTGTTGTACGGCACTGGATCCAATTATCTTTCCGCACCTAGTGCTGCACTAAAGCAGACTTTCATCTATTCCATAGTGAGTAATTCCCGCTAGTCAGTCGCCAGGGCCGTATAGCTTGAGAGGCACCACTCCATATCCAGCGTGGCTGACCAGGAGTCTCTCTTACTCTTACCACCAGCCATTGGTGTGTTTGGAAGGGTTTGCAGGTTGACACTCAACTGTTTGACCACATCATGAAAGCACCCTCCTTGGCCATCAAGTCCTGGGGTAGGGCTCGAACCAGGAGCTTCTGACTGCGAGGCAGTGATGCTACCCACTGTGGCACGAGACCTCCTAGACTGCCAGTCTAGAAAATGCTCTTAGTTTGTCATTTTAGCTGTTGTTTTTCCTGACCAATAGATCATGTCCGGACCAATGATTTGACATAGCTACTAATTCAGATGCTTGTGGTAGAAACAAAATAGAATAATGCTGGCTCATGGTGAGACCCGAGTGATTTTTTGTAGTTGCACATGTGACTCTGGAAGGAATGTTTTGAACTAAATAATATGATCTTGTCCTATTTTGAAATCATTTGGAATATCTTCAATACCGACACTCCCTTTCTATACTTCAAAAAAAGTCTCCAATTCTAACTCCACCTAATTAACAAATATAACCTTCCCGACCCTCAGCTCCATGCATCAATGGATCTAGCAAACACGGTGGGTTGTGTGGGATGACGAGGCAAATTTAAATGTTAAGTCTCTCAGCAAGTAGGGTGGCACGGTGGCGCAGTGGTTAGCACTACTGCCTCACGGCGACACGGTCCCGGGTTCGATCCCAGTCGCTGTCCGTGTGGAGTTTGCACATACTCCACGTGTCTGGGTGGGTGTCACCCACCACAATGTGCAGGGTAGGTGGATCGGCCATGCTAAATTGGCCCTTAATTTAAAAAAAGAAGAAGAAAAAAGCGTCTCAGCAGGTGTATCAATTCAGCAAGTATTTACCTGCCTTTCAAAATCCGTGATTCACAAATAGTTTCAGATGAGACTTCTATAGCTGCATTGTTAAAATATGTAAATGGCACTTTGAATTTCTGTAGAGAGCTCAGCACTTTGAGTCACAATAGTTTATCTTCCACCCATCGCTGACTCTGCGGTTACTGAAAAGCAACTCAAGCGCTGACGTATAGGCCTTCAGACCTGGGGCCTATTGGGTTGAAATTGTTCAAGAAAGACAAAAGATCACAAAACATTTCTCCTGCTTCAGAGATGATTGACATATTAATTTATTTGCATCTTTCACAATTTTGAGTGTTGTTCTTCTTTGTGTTGTGTCCTCCTGAGACCCATATGGTAGACTGGAGCCTGACTTGTCAGTGTGTCTGGAGAGCCAGCTGACAGCAAATCTATTGACTGTACTTTCCAATTTCTCCTTCCTCTCTCCGGGGCGGGGGAGGGGGGGGGGGGGGGGGGGGGGGGGGGGGGGGGGGGGGGGGGGGGGGGGGGGGGGGGGGGGGGGGGGGGGGGGGGTGGGGGGGGGGGGGGGGGGGGGGAGAATCATTTGACATCTCCGTCTGAGATCCAGAGGCCTGCATGTGAGGTATCTGAAATCTGAGTCAGATCACTATTCTGCGGCCCCCGTGTGTACAATATCTTGATTTTTTAAAATCAAAATTGCTTTCAGACTCTTGTAATAAAATAGAGAGGGCTGCATAATTGCCAATTTGGTATCATCTTAAGGGACATTAAAGCAGCGGAGAGTGCGAAGAGCTATTCAGTTCTGTGGTCATGAAACTAATTCTTCTGTTCTTGCCTGAACTTGCATTTTTGCCTTGAATGGATAGAAGCTTCTAACAATCCTGCAATACAGCTCACTGCCTCACTTGTTCAGCAGCTGGCATGTACTCAGCTGACACCACAGTTTATTTTTCCACCAGCCGCGTTATACCAAATGATGTGAGAATTTCACAAACTGGCGGTAGCAAAGTTTACACAGTTTACAAATGGATATTGACAAAGCAAAATGTATATATTAAAAGGCTGTGTACAGGAGCACCACGTCCCTGCTGATTTGTGCATTTGCCCTCATTCCATTCCTACACACACTCCCCGAAGCCTTGGAAACTATTTTGCATGACAAACTGCGATGGCCATCCAATGGTGTTGAAACCAAAAGCTGCAGAAAGCTACTTTTTCTGGCAATGCTCTAATCCTTTCAACTGGGGGTGAGGCGTGTCGGGGCACTCCATGGGCGTTTATTGAAGAAATGAAGTGCAATGTACTTTTGCTAATGTTCATAATGCCATGGATTTTTCATTGTATGTTGTGTTTGAAACAGTTAGGTGTGGTCATCAGTATAAGTGCAACAGTCCATGCTGAATTGGCTTAATTTTTCCTTTTTTTTTGGTAGGTTATAATGCTGACTTTCCTCCCCCCTAGTTCTCTTTACGTGATCTTCACCCATAATCGCACTGCCCCAAACCAACCCCCACCCCACATCCTACTGCCACCATCTGTTCACCAGATCACCTCTGCTGAAAGAGCAGTCGAGCACTTATTTTGTAGCTCATGCCCACATTGTTCTTCGCTCATTGCTGGGAACTGCACAAGAGCTCTCTGGTGCAGGAAGCACTCCTTATTTTCCTCTTAGCCACCTAGGGCAGACTAAGACTGGACAGTTGCTGGGCTAGGAAACTTAACTTGCCTTTTTCTTTATTTTATTAAGGGGCAATTTAGCGTGGCCACTCCACCTACCGTGCTTATCTTTTGAAGCAGATACTGGGGAGAATGTGCAAACTCCACACGGATAGTGACCCGGGGCCAGGATCGAACCCAGATCCTTGGTGGCATGAGGCAGCAGTGCTAACCACTGCACCGTCATGCCATCAGCACTTTTCTATTAATTTCTACTGTGAATGGGTCTTTGCAATGTGAAGAGCTTAGTTTTTATATTATTACTTTTCTCTTATGGACAGAGCTGCAGAATACCTTCAGGCTTCATTCTTTACATGGTGGGAACTGAGTGCAAGATTGTTCGCATTACTTGTTGCGGAGAATGTGGGTTATACCATCATGATGTAAGAAAAGACCCATTATAAGTGAAGGATGTTTTTATTGGTGTTTAAAAAGAAAATTAGGAGATCTTGATGTTGTTGGTTTTTACAATACAGGAGTGCAGCGTGAAGATTAGAGTCACTCGATGTAAATGGGTAAATTGCATTTATTAATTTGATTACTAGTTCTTCTCTCTCCCTCTCTCTCAGGTCCGTGAGATCCTTGGCTACTGCACCTGTCCATCTCAGTTCCCCATGACAAAAGTATCTGAGGGTAAATATAAAGTCGGTGAGACCAGCACACTGATCTTCATCAGAGTAAGAGCTTTATGCTATAACCATTTCAATTTTGTACTTAAAAGTTGTAATAAACGACCACAAGTGCACTCCCTGAAGGAACTGCATGTAACAATACTACACAAAGTCTGTAAATTTATACAGCAATGATGGTCAAAATATTATAATTTTCCTCCCTAGAGTGGATAATGCCAAACTATTATTCACTGAGGGAGGTGGATGTTAAGAATTAGTAAAAATGGCACATATTTAGGATTGGAAGGAAGGGAGAATTTGCACTCTCAACACACTGAAAACTATAACAAGGAGCAGAATGTGCATTCTAACTTCAACACATGAAAAAACATTTAAAGATATTTATCAGCGGACTTTGTCTTAGCTTGTTTTGCAACAAAAGGCAGTCAAAGGTTGACTCTGTCAATTTTGCAATATAATCTCAGTTCAAGACGCCCAACAAGCACAAAGGCAATCATTTTTAGAATACTTGTTTGTGGGGGAGCCTCTATTTCCCAACAAATGTTGCTTCAGCCATTTTCTGTGTCTCTCCAAGACTCTGCTACTCAGCAGGGTGACTAAGCTCCCTGTGCCAGGAGGGAAGCGACCGTTCATCTTTCAATGGACCCGTAACAGCCACCCATTGAACGTCCCCAAATGTTTTTCTAAAAAGATTTGCAAACTTGAGACATGTTTGAACTTAGAAAATACAAATAGTTTGTGTTCTGCACAAAATCGTTACTGATAGGGAATCAAATTCATTGGGCGTGATTTTGTGGCCATATTGCGCTCGAGCGAGAGCACAATGCGACGGGTAGATCGCGGGAGAGTCCTCTTGCGGGCTTCCTGGCAGCCTTCACCTTGCTGGATCTACCCAAGTCCTGCGTGGCAGCAGAATCTGAAGCACACCCAAAAGAGGTGTGACCAATCTAAGTAGGTTTTAAACCTACTTAGGCACTCTTACCGGGATCCACCGGCCATCTGAGGCCCCTGGGCAGTCAGCAATAGTGCATGGTGGCTCCCTACCCCTCCCCATGGAATGCAGGCACTTTGCCTTGGCACTGCCAAGGTGCACAGATGGCATTATCAAGCTAGCAGGAGCACTGCCAGGGTGGCAGTGCAAGGGTGACCAGGTGCCACTGTGGCACTGCTAAGGATCAGGGCCCAAAGGGGGCCATGTCCATTAAAGGGGTGGGGTGGGGTGGGCAGGGATGCATGGCAGTTAAGTAAGGGCCTCTGGGGAGGTTGAGGGGGGGATGCAATCCTGGAGGTAGGGTGCACTCTCTGGGGAGCATGCTCTCACTTGGGGTGGGGGGGTTGTGCCCATGTGTGGGGAGTGACATTTCCCATGGATGGGGGTTGTGGGGGGCCCACAAGCTCATATATGGAGATTGGGGTACCTTTTCAAAATGGCGCCTGATCTGAGTTCAGCTCCCTGGTGCTAAACAAAATTCAAAGTGTGGGCTAAACTGGTGAAAAACTCCCCAGGGCCTAAAAGAGCGACTACGTGTCGTTTGATAACAGTGGGGAACTCACCGGCAGAGCCGGAGGGAAACTTCCTGGAACACACACACACAACCCCCCCCCCCCCCCCCCCCACACAAATGAACTTAGAATTTTTTCTGTTGAATTCCACCCATGGGCTGCAAAGCAGCAAAATGTCAATACCATTTGTTACTTTTTAAATGATCTGGAGCACGCTACCTGAAAGCAGATTCAAAAGTAACTTCCAAAAGTGAATTGGCTAAGTAAATGCTTGAAGGAGGAATACATTTTCAAAGCTATGGGAAAAGAATAGGGGAGTTCAAGGTACTTGCTTGGGTCATAATGGATTGAGTGGGCTTCATCTGCACAGTTATTTAGATGCGATCACCACTGTTTCTGTGACGGTAACTGATTACGTCAGAGTGGTTGACATCATATCACATCTTCATTCAGCGCATTGTGACGATCTAGTTCATAATTTATATGTTTTAGAATATAACTTTTAGTCTTAGATAAAAATGTTGTAGATAAATGGTGGTTCAGAAACTAAATACAATTTTAATGTAACGGAAAACTAAATAAGCTTGGGTGGGTAATAAACCTATGATTATCGTACAGCTCAGAGTTGATGGTGAAAATAGTTGTTAACAATGGGTGAGACATCTGGACCTCTTGGTGGACCCAGGGAATTTGGAGAGAGGGGGATTACGTCCATTAGATATTATTCTTATGGGTTACAGAATCAAAGAGCTGCGTTGAAGAGAAAACAATTTTTTGATACTTCGCTTTGAGTCTATTCCAAAGCATAATGTGTTGTCAAAGAGATGGGCTGTGAGGGTAGACTGTTCCTTTGTTTAATTTAGCTCCCTATTTCTCTCAGAATGCAATTGCAGATATGTTTTTTTTGTGTGAACTGCAGCTCCAAGTTGGGAAAGCTAAAGGAAATAAATATTAGTCAGGCTTACATTTTAAGCAGAGAAAATACCACCGTTATCATTCACTCCTTTGACCTTGTCCATTCTTCCTATTTCACTATTTATTCAATTCACTATTAATAAAATCTTGGTGTTAATGGATATGGTCTTGTTTTATCTTCCTGATGTTTTAATTTCACTGCTAATATGTGTGCACTGCAGATAAGATGCAGCATTGACACAAAATCACATTTGTGTTACTGAGGGGAAAGAAGCAGAAGTAAATCAAATTACAGAGATTTGTCGAACTTGGGTGGCAAGGATGATGGATGAGGAACAGGGCGGTGCGGTGAACTACAGTATTAGGTGGGGTTGGGAGCAGTTGAGTTGATAGGAACAAGGTGGGAGAGTGAATTCTCATACTTGCCTTTCAGCTCACGTCCGAGTTTGAACTCGGTTCAGATCTTCTCCCAGTAAAGAAAAAAAATGCATGAAATGAGTTTCAACCCATTGCTTGAGTGCAAATTGCAAAATCAGCAGAGTTCAACAATAAATAATGTATCCTTGGTCATTGCTGTTGAACTGATCGATGGAATGACCTAGGAAATGGACATCAAGGTCAGTTTTAGCTAGGGCTAAAGACCATCAAGAGGTTGGGGTCAGAGGAAAGGCTTGTTACTCCTGAAGAGTTCAAACTGTCCCTAGAAGATGTGAAACACAAAACAGGCCATGGTGTGAATGGGCACAGGAAACTAGAGTAATCTATGATTCTGGAATTCCAGAGTAATTTGCTCATGCTAGGCACGTGATGGGTTTGGTCACCAATCCTCCAGCCATTACACAGTGCTATATCTTTATATTTGTATGGATAACACTAAAAGTACAAGTTTGCTCAGGAAGCCTAAAGGATGGTAAATGTATGAAATGACTATCTACCTCCTATCAAATGACTATCTACCTACTATCATTTGCTTAATGAGGTGCATGCCTATTTTGTCCCTTTTCTAGGTGATCTTGACCCTACAATCTATCAATCTCACTTATGAAATCTCAGGACTTAAAGAAAAGCACTGCTGGGCGGCACGGCGGTGCAGTAGTTAGCACTGCTGCCTCATGGAGCTGAGGACCCGGGTTCGATCCCGGCTCCGGGTCACTGTCCGTGTGGAGCTTGCACATTCTCCCCGTGTCGGTGTGGGTCTCGCCCCCACAACCCAAAGATGTGAAGGATAGGTGGATTGGCCACGCTAAATTGCCCTTTAATTGTGGGAAAAAAATTGGGCACTCTAAATTTATAAAGAAAGCAAATTACTGCTTATCTGAATGTTTAGAAACCATTTGCGTACCAACACACATCAATCATGTTGCTTCATTTCTGCAGGTTCTTAGAAATCATGTGATGGTGCGTGTCGGAGGAGGGTGGGATACACTTGAACATTACCTGAACAAACACGATCCCTGTAGATGCTCTTCGTTTTGTAAGTGTGCACCGCGAGATAGATTCCACTTCCTCTCATCTCGCCGTGTTTCTTTTTCAAACCTCGTTAGTTCCTGTTAGTAACTATAGTCAGCTGATGTTTTTGTCAGCATTTTGTTTACTATTACTTTGAATGCAAAATTTGTCAAACTCTTTTATGCCTTCCAATATTTTTTTAAATAAACATTTTATTGAGGTATTTTTTGGCATTGTAACAGTAGCAATATAAACTATGTACATAAAAATATAAACATAGTGCAAATACCACCTCCCTCCGCCACAGGTCCCACCATTAATTAACCCCCTAATCTACGCTGACCTAACCCCCCCCCCCCCCCCCCCCACTTCTGCTGAGGATTAATTCTCCGCAAAGAAGTCGATGAACGGTTGCCACCTCCAAGGCAAACTTAATTTTCTCCAGCCAGAGAAAGCTAACCATGTCCGATAGCCAGGTCTCCGACTTCGGGGGCCATGCTAGTAATATCCGCCTCCGGGCTACCAGGCAAGCAAAGGCCAGAACGTCTTTCTCCTCCTGGATTCCCGGATCCTGCAACACCCCGAAAATCGCCCCCTCTGGACTCAATGCCACCCTTGTTTTTAATACCTTGGACATGACGTCAGCAAACCCCTGCCAAAATCCCCTTAGCCTTGGACATGCCCAGAACATGTGGACATGGTTCGCTAGTCCTCCCGCGCATTTTGCACACCTATCTTCCACCCCAAAGAAACTGCTCATCTGGGCCACTGTCATGTGAGCCCGGTGAATGACCTTGAATTGAATCAGGCCGAGTCTGGCACAAGTTGCGGTTGGGTTGACTCTACTCAACGCGTCCGCCCAAAGGCCCTCCTCTATCTCTCCCCCCAGCTCCTTCTCCCAATTTCGCTTCAGCTTCTGAGTCTGCGCCTCCTCTGATCCCAGAAGTTCCTTATAAATGTCAGAAACGCTCCTCTCACCTCTCCATCCTCTGGAAACTACCCTGTCCTGAACCCCCTT
This sequence comes from Scyliorhinus canicula, assembly GCF_902713615.1. Taxonomy (NCBI): domain Eukaryota; kingdom Metazoa; phylum Chordata; class Chondrichthyes; order Carcharhiniformes; family Scyliorhinidae; genus Scyliorhinus; species Scyliorhinus canicula. The sequence goes on along the minus strand of NC_052146.1, from coordinate 35,441,225 downwards.
AGCGGCAGAAGTGAGAAGGCTGGTACCTGTCTACGCAGGTGCAGATATTGAAATTCGTTTCCCCCGCCAATGCAAACTTCTCCTCCAGCGCCCTCGTATTCGGAAAGCTCCCCTTTATAAAAAGTCCTTCATCCTCTCAATCCCCGCCACATTGGGGACCCCCCCCCCCCCAATCCATTCTCCCCGGGGCAAACCCCCCCCCCACCAGCCACTTCCTAATCATGGCTATGTTAGCCGCCCAGTAATAATTGCTGAAGTTCGACAGCGCCAGTCCTCCCTCTCCCCGACTCCACTCGAGCATTACCCTCCTCACTCGCGGGGACTCCTCCCCCCCCCCCCCCCCCCCCCCCCCCCCACCTCCCAATACAAAGCCCGCTATAACTTTATTGACCCACTTTAAAAAGACCATGCAATGAAGATGGGGAGACATTGAAATACAAACAGGAATCTCGGGAGGACTGTCATTTTCACCATTTGGTCTCTACCAGCTATAGACAACGGGAGCGCATCCCATCTCCGGAAATCATCTTTAATCTGATCCACCAACCGACCAATTTAAATTATGTAGCTGGTCCCAATGCCACGCCACTTGGATACCTAGGTACCTGAAACTGCCCCTTGCCAATCCAAACGGCAGTTTCCCCCAGTCACCTCTCCTGACTACTCGCCTGGACCACAAACATCTCGCTCTTCCCCATATTAAGCTTATACCCTGAAAACCGGCCGAATTCCCCTAAAAGTCCCATGATTTCTTCCATTCCCTCAATTGGATCTAAAACATACAGAAGCAGGTCGTCCGCATACAGCGAGACTCTGTGCCCATGCCTTCCAATGTTAATGGTACTATGTAAGCGCAATTTGTTCATTTGGAAACCTTCAGACCACTAATAACAATTGGGATCCTGGGGCGGAACGGTAGCGCAGTGTTTAGCACTGCTGCCTCAAGGCGCCGAGGACTCTAGTTCGATCCTGGTCCCGGGTTACTGTCCATGTGGTGTTTGCACTTCTCCATGTGTCTGCGTGGGTCTCACCCTCCCAACACAGATGTACAGGGTAGACGGAGTGGTCATGCTAAATTGTCCCTTAATTGGAAAAATCAAATTGGGTACTCTAGATATATTTTTTAAAAAACAACTGGGATCCACTGTTTTTCCAAGGGTCTAATTTTATAAATCAATATTGATAGCGTTGAAGAACACCTCATGTTGTTGCTCTATCGTCAGAACTAGAGTATTTATAACACGGTAACTGGCCTTTTTAGCCCAAAAGGTCCATCTCATTTCATTGTTTATAATCCACACAAACCTCTTAACCCTTTTATCTAACCCCATCAACATAGCCTTCTTTACCGGTTTAGCACAGTGGGCTAAACAGCTGGCTTGTAATGCACAACGACGCTAGCAGCGCGGGTTCAATTCTCGACCCCAAAGTGCCTTGATTAGAAAGAGAAAAATCAGCCAGGTTTTCCAATCCTGATAAATCATCTAGCGACTGCTGCAGGAAGTGTGTGGGTGTTGGGTGAAAAGGCGATCGAGATCCCCAGGTTGTGTACCCCTGTCTAGAATAGCTCGACTCAAATTACTCATCGGGTTTGACAAGCGATTTCCTGTAATTAAGCTTCTACTTGTCCTGGGGCCTGGGCGCGCAGCCTTGGCTTCTTCACTTGGAATTCTTGGAGACAGAAACAGTCGAACTGCCCGTTTCATAACTTGACGCACGTTTAGAAACAAAGGCCTTGGCCCTAGAGTGATATTCTCTTGTGAAAACAGTAAAAATGTTTTTGAAGATATTTCAATCCAAGTAGTACTGCAATTGTGAAAGCATTGTGAGCTATTAATTGTTCATTTTTATTAAATTGAATTTTCCATTGCTCCACCCTCTCACCTGAACGTGTTGGCTTTGTTCCATGACTCCTGGCAGTTCAGTTACTGCCTCAGTTACATAACCATTTCTCATGTTGAACCGAGATGGAGAGGGCCAGTGATCTATCAGGCTAAGGAGAGTATTGTAACTAAACATGTTTCTGTCCTTGCAATGGTCACTGGCCTGTGATCAGGGATGCGATCTGAGTCATCCCTCCTCTTGGCCTGGAGTTGCAGATTGCTGCAACAGCTAAGATGTAACCCAATACCTCTTAATAATAGAACTTCGTATTACCCTGGTCTCGATGCTGGCTAATACCTTTATTTGTTAGACCATTGGGTTAATTTGTTTTAACTCTGAATGCCTTTCTCTGTTTTTTTGTCCTAATTTGCTGTTTTGTTTTCTTCAACCACTTCCTCATCACCACTCCTCACCCCAGCCCAGATGTACAGCCAGGAAGGTAAACTATGGGCGACAGACATTGAGTGCATAGAGGTGGCCAGACTTTCTGAACTTTACAGCTGCATACGATCTGCAGACACTCGAGAGCTGCAGGACATGGAGAACCATTTACAGAAGCATTTTTATTACTATTGCACACAATTATATGGCTTCCCTCTTCACTTACCCTTCACTGGCTCGCTCACGTCCTCCTTTGCTAACTTGCCCAGATGTGGGAGGGCTGGAGTCTTGGCCTCTTTCCCCCTCTCTGCCCAACCTGCTCTCTGTACTTAATGATCTGTTGAGTTGTTCGCTGCAAAATACTTTTCACTGTACCTAGGTACACGTGACAATAAACAAAATCCAACTCCAATCCTTCCGCACCTGCACCATCAACAACTCCTCCTCCCACTTGACCATAACCCTCTCCGGAGACATTCGGGATTCTCCGGGCCTGCGCCAGCTTGGAGAATCGGAGTTGACGCCGAGATGGCCCGCGACGCCGGGACGCAATCCTCCAGCAACCAGAGAATCGCCGCCAGTTGCGAGTGCGCGGCTGATGCGGTGCCAGTCGGCGATTCTCCATGGTCGACCGGCCAAGTTCCCATCGGCGTGGTTCTAACATGGTTCCACCCGCCGGGAGTTCAGACCCGCGGCCCATGGTGGCCGTCCTGGTCGGGGGGGGGCGGGGGGGATCAGACTCCGTGAGGGGGGGGGTCTCCACGACAGCCAGACCCGCGATCGGCAGTGCAGGGCAGCGCATCGGCGCCAGCGCTGCGTGGAGCACTCCGGCACCATGATGGGCCAGGAGGCCCGTTACGCCAGCGTGAAACACTCTGGTGTTTATGCCGGCATCAATCAACACGTAGCCACCATATTGCAGAATCCTAGCCAGTATCTTCCTCCAAAATCCTCCCATAAATCACCGAGACGACCAATCCTCTAACCCTATCACCGAGATACATGCTACTGGGGAGGTCGGAAAAACCTTTATTGCAACGTCCCACTCCTGCATGTAGGGAACTGACACTTCTAAGAAGTTAGTGTTGCCAAATTCTCATGGGTGAGCAAGCTTGCATTAAAATACAAGTGCAAATGAAAGAGATTGCAGTCTTGGCAGCTTACCATGAACTATTCTGGGCTGTGTCCTGGTAGCTGGTGCCTGACTCAAAGCTGAGCTGTGCCCAACCCAAGTGAGCCAGAAAGAATGTGTTCAGAGTGAGGTGGTTTCCATCCTCGGTATTAACAATGGAGGAACAGTTGCTTCCCTTGAGTTTTCAGCCGTACATAACTGACTGCTCCAGAGGCAAAGACTCTTCTCTGCTGCTTTGTGCTGAACTTAGGGGGATACACAAGTGCAGAAGCAAATTAGAAAATCCTTAAAGTCCAGAATCGTGTTCAGTGCTACGCAGGTATGATTTATCGCTGCGTGCTTCTTGCCACCTCTAATAGTACAGTGGTTAGCACTGTGACTTCACAGCCCCAGGGTCCCAGGTTCGATTCCCAGCTGGGTCACTGTCTATGTGGAGTTTGCACGTTCTCCCTGTATCTGCGTGGGTTTCCTTTGGGTGCTCCAGTTTCCTCTCACAAGTCCCGAAAGACTTGCTGTGAGGTGAATTGGACATTCTGAATTCTCCCTCTGTGTACCCGAGCAGACGCTGGAATGTGGCGTCTCAGGGCTTTTCACAGTAACTTCATTGCACTGTTAATGTAAGCCTACATGTGACAATAAAGATTATTATTAGTGCATTGATCAGGTCATCACAGTTGTTAAACGTTCTAAAAATGCATATCCTCTTGCATGGAGGATAACACATCGATTACAGAGTACTCCAGTGCGCGAGACCACATGACCACCTATCTTGTCAATATTGTGTTGTGTCCTTGAAACATAAGCTAGTTTCTGCTGTTCGATACAATGCATGTAGTCAGTGCCATCATAATGATCGAGACAAAGGGTGAAATTCCACTTCAATGGAGGTGCACAATTTAAATTTTTTTAAAAAATAATTAGAGTACCCAATTCATTTTTCCAATTAAGGGGCAATTTAGCGTGGCCAATCCACCTAGCCTGCACATCTTTGGGTTGTGGAGACGAAACCCACGCAAACGTGGGTAGAATATGCAAACTCCACAAGGGGAGTGACCCAGAGCCGGGATCGAACCTGGGACCTCGGTGCCGTGAGGCAGCAGGGCTAACCACTGCGCCACCGTGCTGCCCTTGGAGGTGCACAATTAACGGGTTGATTGTCTGTTTAGATAAATGACCCAGTCTTCCTTACCAATGATGTAGATCGAAGTGTCTTCCTTCCTTACCAATGATGTAGATCGAAGTGTCTTCCTTCCTTATCAATGATGTAGGTCGAAGTGAACATCACCTAGTTTTACACTCTGGTTAAGGTTTAATTTCAGCCCCAAAGACACCTGCTCTGAGCCCTAAAGGCACCCAAGATTCTGAGTTCACATCCTTGCCTGTGCCATATTTGCTGGTCTTGCTAAAGAAGTTCTTTGTTTTTAATTTAGAATACCCAATTCGTTTTTTCCAATTAAGGCAACAATTTTTTAGCATGGCTAATCCACCTACCCTGAACATCTTTGGGTTGTGGGGATGAAACCCACACAGACATGGGGAGAATGTGCAAACTCCACACGGGCAACTGATCTTGCTGAAGAAGTAGTTAAAAGTATCAAAATTAACCACTCCAGTCCTGGGTTGTGCAAGGAACAGTTGAACAGAAATCTCTTTTTTTTTCTTTCTCTCTATTGCTGAATAACAACTTACCCCTACGCTTTGCCCTGGAACTGCAAAGATGGAAGGTTATTCGCGTAAAGCATAAACACTAGTTTGAACCATTTGAGCCAAATGCCACTTTCCTGTGCTTCAAATTATAATTTTCATGCCTTTGTTACTTTTATTCTTGACTATTCCAGCACGTATCTAACAGGCCTCCTACCTTCAACTTTCTATGATGTATACAATTGCATAATTCATATACATACCCTTAATTTTGACAGTACACCGCCCGGCAGCATCAAGGCATGCAAAGACCGGCCTGAGCACCAGTCCACGTACCTCTAGAACACCAAGTCCTGGACCGGGGCACTATCCTGAAGGCTCAAGCACTCAGAAAATGCATGAAAATTATGTTCAAATGGACAGTAGGACACCATCTGCAACAGAGTTGGCACCTATGAAACAAACACCAATCGGCCCAACTAACACAGAGAGCAAAAACCCAACGGCAAGACACCAGAATGCATCTATCAACCCAGCTCGTAGACCAGTGGAGGTAAACAAACGCTCCACGCAGTCACTAAGCGGGCTTGCAGGAAGACCTTCCCAATCATACGATCCGTCAAAACCAAGACCTTCAAGCCCTGGGAGGTAACTCTTTTATTTACATTTTATTGTACATCTATGATTCTTCTAAAATTTGAAGCCCACATAACTATTAAATATAGTGACCTACCCTTTCTCTTGGTTTAGTTCTATCTAAATTTTAAAATTCTTCTCCCTTATTTGAAAATCTCTAACCCCTTCCAGCCAGGTAATCCACTTGAGTTTTTTGAGCATTGCTAATTCTGGCCTCTTGTGCCTCCCCAATTGTAATGGCTCCAACATTGTCAGCGATGTCTTCAGCAACCCAGCACCCAAGCTCTCCAATTGCCTCCCTACCCTCTAGCAACTTCTTATTATCATTTAAGATGCTCTTCAAGGCATACCCCTTTATTTAACTAGTGCCTGTCTGCGACTGCTCTGCAAGTGAGCCGCCTACAGGGCAGCTGCTCTTTATAACTCCCCTCAAGGGGGCGGAGCCCACAACGGCACCAACATGATACATTCCGTGTAGTACAGTACAATGGTGCATGGGTGGAGCCCACATGGGCAACAGTGTGATACAATGCAGTACAGTGGTGAACGGTTAGTACAATACGTTTACTACAACGTGCTTATGAACCTTTTGAATATGTTCATTATGGATGGCAGTCTGTGGCTTATAGGATGAGCGAAGTATAAAGTATTTTATCTGGTTAAGTAAGGCACCGAATATTGGAGATATCCCACAATAAAATATATGAAGTGGCATGGGAGTGGAGCAGTTACAAAATCAGAATATAGGCTTTGGTTAGGAGATTAGTCACCTGTAATTCAGACTGAAATTAATGCCAGTTTCATTCTGAGCAGAGATTTCTATCAAACTGGTGTGGACCCTACTTTTCACTTAAGAGGATGAAAGTTGCCAATCTTGGTTGGCCTGATTATTGCCGTCAAGGTAATCCCCCCCCCCCCCCCCCCCCCACCAAAAATACTCCTCGAGAATGATCACACAGTGATCTGGTACGTCACCGATGTGACCGTTTTCTGTGTGAGCAAGATCACGGAGATTCATCGCAGCCATCATTGTCCCCTTTTTTAAAAATGTGTATATATATATAAAATATATTTTAACAGGAGTTGGAAAATAACCATCAGGAATGCTGTTTTTGTGTTTGGTTTCCTTAGACTAATGGGACTAATTATAAAGTCCCTTTTGCTATACCGGTTGAGCCCTATCTCCTGATAAGTCCCCAAGGAGAGGTATTATTAATACTGCTGAAGGGGTTTAAATATTTTTTTAAAAGTAAAATGTATAAATAAGCACATTCAAAAGGTTTGAGGCTAATGCTTTCATTTTCGGGTTAAGGCAATAATTGAAAGTGCTGATATCTACGCATGCACCTGATCAAAGGAACAGATTTGTCACTTGATATTTATCAGAAGGCATTGTGAGCATTAGCCTTGATGTCGAAGGGTCATTAAGTTTAACAAAAATATCTCCACTTGCAATCTGGAACAAGCTAATGGAATTAGATCAGGCCAAAGCCTGCAAGGTTTAAGGGCTCAGTCTTCTGCTGATTTCCTGTTGAAGGGCCAGAAAACAACAATGCTCCACTTTGAATGTCTTTGTTGAAAAGTTATTTCTCCAGTCAGCATCGACCTTTACACAACGTGCGTCACGTTGTCCAGTGCTTTTGCTTGATTTCTTCTGAGAGAAAATATGGCTTTTATAGTTCTTCTTCCTGATTGTTTGAGTCAGTTAAAGTTTATTAATCGCTCTGCATGCAAGTTACTGGAAAATGAATATTATTACTTTGAAATCATGCTTTCATTTGTCTGGCTTGCAAGAAAAAGTTGGTCCTTGATTATTTTACTCTCCCTCTTTTCAACCTTGGTATTAGCCTGGATTATGGGCCTCAGCCCTTGAGAAGCTGAGATGAAGTGAAAACCAGTTGATCAGAAGGAGCCAGCATTATTCACACTAATGAAGCCTGCTGTAGCTTTGAAGAATTGAACATCTTTAACTTTTGTGCAGTTACAGTATGAGTCATGCTTTTTGGCACTTCAAGTACATCTTGCTTCGGACCTGGGTAGTGGTAATTTTAAACTAACCTGTCTGTCCACAATTTGAGTTGGGCAAAATGCTACAGGTCAGAGGAGGGTAAGAGTGTGTAAAATCAGCATTCCACCTGACCTTGACTGTTTCCCCCAAAGGAGTAGATCAAAATGCCTCTACCCCAGTCTGAAAGTGAGGACCAATTCACATCGCCACCCTCATCTGGGGCAGACTATTGGCTTTCTGTTTGTGACCATTTTCTCTTGTCTGTCTTAGCAGATGGAAATTGACAAATCTGTCTTAGCAGATGGAAATTGACAAATGAGTTTCGAAGTCCACTACTTATGTACCAAACGTAGGCTATGCCATAATTTAATCACAGTACAAGGTTCAAAAAATTGCAAAGAAGTCAACCTGTGATAAAAGTAGACACAAAGACCCAATTGTTTTTAAAGGATTAAGCATGATAATTGTGTTCATGATAGTGTCAACTATTAACCTTCCCTTCCTTCCCACCATGCCTACTAGAGGATAGGCATCCTGGATACATCAATATACTAAAGACAGCTCAGATGAAGGAATGACCTGTAGTTTACTGTTCGCAAAATGTAAAGATGCTTTTCAGCCGACGTTCAAGACAGAGTTTGGTCAGAGGTTCCCAATTTTTTTTTTCCCAATTAAGGGGCAATTTATTGTGGCCATTCCACCTACCCTGCACATCTTTTGGGGTGAGACCCACGCAGACACTGGGCGAATGTTCAAACTCCACACGGACAGTGGGCTGGCATCGAACCCAGGTCCTCGGTGCCGTGATGCAGCCATGCTAACCACTGCGCCACTGTTCTACCCCTGGATTTGGTTAGAGTTTATTTTAAATTTAGTGTACCCAGTTCTTTTTTTTTCCCAATTGAGTGTGCCCAATTCACCTGCCCGGCACATCTTTGGATTGTGGGGATGAGACAAACGCAAACACCGGGAGAATGTGCAAACTCCACACGGATAGTGACCCGGGCCGGGATCAAACCCAGGTTCTCAGTGCCGTGATGCAGTAGTGCTAACCACTGTGCCTGTTGATGGGGTCGATTCTTAATGGATTGTGGTGCCAGCAGCCCTGTTAACCTAAGTACTCGTTCCTCCTGCGTGAACCTAGACAATCAGTGCCTCTATCTGTGTGCTTTCTGCACTGTTTCTGATCTTAACTACATGTCATTCCAAGCCGGATTTTTTCATTTTAGATCAGGAAGAAGTGCAGAATCCTGGGTGCTGATTTTCTTTCCTACTGCAAAGTTGCTAAAGCCATTCATGGTCGTCTTAGTCTCCAGTTGCTCCACTGCGAGTCTGTCCACTGCTGTTGCCAGCCAGGACCAAGAATTTGACACTCGGCCAAATCCCCCATTCACTGCAGCGGGGCCGCAGAATCCCACCCGTCTTGCTTAGTGCAGACTCAGCTTTAAAATGGGATGTTCCTCGGCATGCCCTTCGCAAATTCTCCGCTTGGAAATTTCCGACTTTATTTGAACTCGTCCAGCTTGAATCTGCATTATGGCCGAGTAAGAATTGTAGCTCCTGATAGAAGGTACATGATTTCAGCAACTCGAAACTCCTTCATTGAGGGAAGTTTTCAACAAATAGAGTCTCTAACTCAAATAACAGCAATTTGCATTTATATAGGACTTTAAATATAGTAAAATGTCCCAAGCATTAAATGAGACCTGAGCAAATGTTGAGGGACCCAACAGGTAGGCGTACAATGTTTTTGAAACATAGAAGATAGAAGCAGAAGGAGGCCATTTGGCCCTTCGAGCCTACTTCACCATTCGTTGTGACCATGGCTGATCATCAAGTTCAATACCCTGAACCCGCCTTCCCCCTCGTATGCCTTAATTTCTTTAGCCCCAAGAGTTATATCTAATTCCTCCTTGACATTACACAACGTTTCGGCCTCAACTCCTTTCTGTGGCAGCGAATTCCACAGATTCACCACTCTGGGTGAAGAAATTTCTCCTCTCCTCAGTCCTAAAAGGTTTACTTCTTATCCTCAAACTATGACCCCTAGTTCTGGGCTCCACCACCATTGGGAACTTTCTTTCTGAATCTACCCTGTCTAATCCTATTAGAATTTTGTAAGTTTCTGAGATCCCTCTGACCCTCGTGAACTCCAATGAATATAATCCTAACCAATTTAGTCTCTCCTCATATGACAGTTATGCCATCCATGGATTCGGCCTGGTAAACCTTCGCTGCACTCCCTCCATAGCAAGAACATCCTCAGATAAGGACACTAAAACTGCACAGAATACTCCAGATATGGCCTCAACAGTACCCTATACAATTGCCGTAAAACATCCCTACTCCTATACTCGAAACCTCTCGCTTATGAAGGCCAACACACCATTTGCCTTCTTTACTGCCTGCTGTACCTACGTGCTTACCTTCAGCGACTGATGCACGAGGACATCAAGGTCTCCGAGTATCCACCTTTCACAATTTACACCCATTCAAATAATAATCTGCCTTCCTCTTTTTGCTATAAATGCGGATAACCTCGCATTTCGAAGTTGAGGACGTGAAAATACGGGTGATGGGTTTTGAAAGTGGGTTTCTGGTATGTACTGTGCAGCATGATAGCTGAAGGTTTTGGTACTGAGAGGTTGACCACTTCCCCGGTTTTACTGATGCAGTATGACATACTTAAAAACACTTTTTCCCTCTCCTGAGTTTCAGATTAATGTGACTCTGAAATCATTTCTCATAGAATAGAGAAGCTACTGGCTGCTTGGTGCTTAGTATAAATCATGAAACATCCGGCCTATGGAAGCAAAGTCTGACCTCCCCACTGTCGCTGCACTTCCAATCCAGTGTTCTGCTAATTCATTTCCGATCAATAGCATGAATTATTCATCAGCCAATTATATCTGTTCAGGCTGATTTTAAAAGCAGGTCCTTTTAGTACATTACTTTAAATTGAAAATATTCAGTAAAATAAAAATCCTAACAGTTCATGAGGTGCAATGAACTGAACATTTTCTACCTCACACGGGAATGAAAGTCGCCTCCAATGGGTCCGATATGAATTCCGTTTGTGCAGTCTTAATCCGCTTTCTAAAGGGCACAGCCCAATAGCATTGAACTGTTCTTTAATTTGACATGGACACCCTGGGGATTACGATCGACTAGAACCTGAACTGGACTAGCCGTATAAATACTGTGGCTATAATGGCAGGTCAGAGGCTAGGAATTCTCATGGAGCCCATTCGGCCCATCATGTCTGCACCAACCCTCTGAAAGAGCAACTTCCCCACCCAATGCCCAGAACCTAAACAGCATATTCCTGGACAATTGAAGGATACTTTTATCATGGCCAGTCCACGTAACCTGCACATCTTTGGACTGTGGGAGGAATCCGGAGCACCCGGGGGAAACGCACACAGACACGGGTTAACATGCAAACTCCACAAAAGAATCACCCAAGGTTGGAATTGAACCCGGGTCCCTGGCCCAGTGAGTCAGCAGTGGTAACCACTATGCTACCCACCGAACCACCTGCGGTAAGTATGTCACCATCTGACTCTACAAGCCGCAAGTCAGGAGTGTGATGGAATGCTCTCCATTTGCCTGGATGAGTGCAGCTCCAAATCTCAAGAAGCTCAACACCATCCAGGACAAAGCCCCTTGATTGATATCCCTTCCACAGACATTCACTCCCTTCACCACTGATGCACAGTAGCAGCCGTGTGTACCATCTACAAGATGCACTGTGGTAACTCACTAAAGCTTCTCAGGCAGCATCTTCCAAACCCACTAACATCCTAGAAGAAAAGGGCAACAGATGCATGGAAACACCACCAGTTGGAGGTTCCCCTCCAAGTCACCTCACTATCCTGACTTGGAAATATATCACTGTTCCTTCACTTTGCTGGGTCAAACCCTGGAACTCCCTCCCTAACAGCGCTATGTATGTGCCTAAACCTCGGGGACTGCAGCGGTTCAAGAACGCAGCTCGCCACCACCTTTTCAAGGGAAATTAGGAATGGGCAATAAATTCTGACCCAGCAGCGATACCCACATCCTGTAAATGAATTTTTTAAAAAGTGGGTGAAATTATCTTGGAACAGTAGTAAATCGGCAGCTTGTTTTACATCTTACCCATTTTTTCTTTTTTTTATGCAACTTAATTGCCAATTTTGGTCAGTGTTAAATGTGAGACATGTGGGCGGCTTGGTCATGCAGTGGTTAGCACTGCTGCCTCATAGCGCCAAGGACCTGGGTTCAAACCCGGCCCTGGGTCACTGTCCGTGTGGAGTTTGCACATTCTCCCCGTGTCTGCATGGGTTTCGCCCCCATAACGCCAAAGATGTGCAGGTTAGGTGGATTGGGAACGCTAAATTGCCCCTTAATTGGAAAGAATAATTGGGTACTCTAAATTTATAAATAAATAAATGTGAGACATGGAAAATGGCATTCTGCTGCAATAGGGGGTTCTTTTCTAAGGTTCCGATGTGATGGGCTGTTGATACGGAGGAGGCACTCCACTTATCATGGTGTACCTGACTTGGAAGCATTTTTATATTATTCCATTTCACAACACTAACAAACGGGAATTAACATAATTTTAAAAGAAGTTGTTTTCTAAGCAGATTTTGGAAATTATAAATAAGCAGCTTGTCGCACTATTTCACCTTCCTATCGGTTTGATGCTGGGTGACATGGTAGCACAGTGGTTAGCACAGTTCCTTCACAGCCTCAGGGTCCCAGGTTCGATTCCCAGCTTGGGTCACTGTCTGTGCAGAGTCCACACGTTCTCCTCGTGTGTGCGTGGGTTTCCTCCGGGTGCTCTGGTTTCCTCCCACAGTCCAAAGATGTGTTAGGTGCATTGGCCATGTTAAATTGCCCTTCGTGTCCAAAAAGATTAGTTTGGGTTACGGGGATAGGGTGGAGGTGTGGGCTTGGGTGGGGTGCTCTTTCCAAAGGGCCGGTGCAGACTTGATGAACCGAATGGCCTCCTTCTGCACTGTAGATGATACGATAATTGTATGCAAGCGATTAACTTTCCGGGTTCTTGGATCAGTTTTGGGGTGCAGGAGCAATCTGAATATAAATATAATCGGCATTCTGCAGCGATTTCATGAGTTCCAAAGCACGATCTCTGGTATGAGAAATTATCATTCTTCATTACCCCATCTGGCCACACATCATCTCCAAGTCCTAGCAATGTGAATGTGGAAACATCCTGGAGAGCGATCTGACTGTAGATTTGGAAATGATTCAGTGAACAGCAAGTTTGAACTTGTTAAGTATTTGCACGTGTAGGTTTGCATGAGACTGCATTTAACTGTATGATTAAATATGATTTTAAGAATTTATCTGCTGACGGTCAGGTATCGGGAATTAACAAGTTCCAATCTGTTCCTGGCATGGGCATTGAGATAATTTCTTTTTCATGCATGCAAAATCTTACACGGTGTAACTACTTCTGATCTAATGCTATGTGGGGAAGAAGGCTTAAGTAGTGGAAGACTATCCACAGCTATATGGAATCCCTCCAGTTCCGAAGAAGGCCAATTGGCCCATCAAATCTGCACCGACATTCGAAAGAGCACCCTGCCCCATCCCCGTAACTTTGCCTAACCTGCACATCCCTGGACACTAAGGGGCAATTTATCAAGGCCAATACACCTAATCTGCACGTGCTTGGACTGTGGGAGGAAACCGGAGCACCCGGAGAAAACCCACACGGACGTGGGGAGAAAGTGCAGACTCGCACACAGACGGTCACCCAAGGCTGGAATTGAACCCGGGTCCCTGGTGTTGTGAGGCAGCAGTGCTATAATCACTGTACCACCGTACCATATATGTATTTATAATAGTGCCATTTAATAAAGGAAAACATCCCAAGGCACTTCACAGCAGCATAATTTGACTAAATTTGACACGGGATCATTAGGATCACACGGAGGGTATTAGGATGTGTGAACAAAAGCTTTGATAAAGAGGTAATTCTTAAAGGAGGAGAGGGAGAGATAGAGAGGTTTAGAAAGAATGGGCGGTATTCTCCTTTGTCCCCCCCCCCCCCCCCCCCCCCCCCCCCCCAAAAATGCCTGGTGGGAGAATCGCCGGGGTGCCGCGCGAATCGAGCCACGCCGCCCTACGCCCACACGCGATCTCCCCTCCCCCCCCCCCCCCCCCCCCCCCCCGGAAACCAGTGCCGGGCCGCTCGGAGGCGAGTGGCGATTCTCCGGCCCGAATGGGACGAGCGGCCGCTCCGACACGAAAGGGTCCCACCAGCGCCGTCCACCCCAGGTCGCTGCCGGCGGGAACACTGCGGGAACGCTCGGGGGGGACGGCCTGTTGGGGGAGAGGGGGGTCTCCTTCACCGGGAGGGGTACTCTGAAGGGGTCTGGCCCGCGATCGGGGCCCACCGATCGGCGGGCAGGCCTCTGCCTCCCCGGGGCCTACATTCCGCCGTGGCCGGCCCCTGAACACCCACGCCATATTGCGTCGGGGCCGGCGCGCATAGAAGTTCCCCACGCATGCGCAAGTTGGCACGGCCCAACTGCGTGGGTTGGCGCGGTGCCCATTTGGAACCGCGTAGGGACGCTGGCGTGGCGTGTACCACTCCAGCACCATTTAGGCCCCCTCCTCGCGACGGCGTTCACGACTGCACGGGCACTTGGCCTGCGGAGCGGAGAATCGCTCCCAGAATTCTTACCTTGGGGCCTTGAACATTGAAGGTATGGTGCAGGGAATGGCAGTCCACAAGAGGCCGTGCCAAGGAAAAAGTAAGCATTCCTGGTTTCCTGGACAAAGAGAGCATTTCTTATTTTATTATAGATTTAATTTTGTAACGAGTCAGGAAGAGACCAATAATGTGATTGCAGTACATCGCCATATAGTTTCGTACTTAAACAGTTTAAACAGGCTTCAGTCAGATCTGATCAAAAGGACAGTCATGTTACAGTCAATACTTTTGTTCTGCATACTGTGTACAGGATTTTTAAAAAAAAATCCTAGGTAGCAGGAAGTGAGTAATGTTATTTAATCAAGGGATTCCGATGATGACGTGAATCATAAGAAGGGAGCTGTTATGCTCTTCCATATCTATAATTTTATTATTACATGTTTGGTCATGGTGAAACTGTTAATGGCAGTAAAGAGCAGGCCTCGCGTGACACTGGTCTCAGGTCACTGAGGTTACTTTGATGTCACCACTGCAATAACATAGTCATGTGACCCATAGACCAACTTGAGGAAATGATTGTCCTAAAGCAAGTTGTAACAATTGAGAGCCCGGTATAGATTTGAATAAATGATTTTAATTGCTCGTCCAAATTCAGCATTTATATTCTGTTTGCTGCAGACAGCATCTCCAAATTCAGTGCCAAGACTATATTGTTTGACCTGTCCCTCAGGGGACAGGGGAATGGCTCATGTTTGAAGTGCTGGTTCGGAGAACAACAGTTGCTTTCACAATTAGTTTGCACTGTGGTGTTCTGCCATATAGTATAAACGGACCAGTTTCTACAGTACTGTATTGCATAAGTGAATCAAATATCCTTGAGTGCTCAGAAAGATTGAAGCTATTAAATTACATCGATTGCCATCTTTATTGGGCATGGTAGTTTCAGATGCAAGAACGTCAATGGGGTTAATCGGGCAAATGCTCGTTCAATCATGACAACCAAACCCTCCTTGAAATGAGGAATTGCCCTTCATGTAGGAGTGTTGCCGGTGACAGATATACTGTAAATATCTTGCTTTGATTACCTCATTTCTGATTGCCATTGATTTTCACCCTGTTCATTTGTTGTTAGGGTGGTCCCATGAAAGATTAGCATGATTTTACATTTAATAATGTGATCCTCTGCGGTACCAGTAAAGCCATCACAACTTTGGAGTATCATGTATTTCCCTCTTGTTAAGTTAGACAGATGTGGCAAAATTGAAAGCAGCACAATTAATACCAACAAAGTTGCCTCATTTTTATTTTGTACCGAATCTCATTTTTTAAAACCTTATTAATAATTCCAGCCTTGTGTTCCCTCCTGCCCACCAGTCCTTGGCTATTACCTCAGTACAGTACCAAATGTGGTTGAATTTTCTGATTAGTTATTTACAGTATCTTTGTCATGTGTGGGCAGTACCGAGGGTGTGGAGCAGTGGTATGAGCCTACAGTTTAGCTCTGTTATACTGCTATGGGCTATCAGTACTGCTTCAGTGCGGTGATCTCCTGGAGCTGTTGATTTAGATTTATTGTCACGTCTACCGATGTACAGTGGAAAGGTATTGTTCTGTGTACAGTCCAGACAGATCGTTCCATACATGAAAAACATGGGACTTTCCATTTAATTTGAATTCTGTACAAAGGGCTGATTTAGCTCAGTGGCCTAGACAGCTGGTTTGTAATGCAGACCAAGGCCAACAGCGCGGGTTCAGTTCCTGTCCCAGCTTACCTGAACAGCGCGCCGGAATGTGGCGACTAGGGGCTTTTCACAGTGACTTCATACTTGTGACAATAATATTATTATTATTATTATTATTATATTGAATATCAGGTGAAGTGTTTCTGTTTAGTAGTCTTTTTTCCTCTTCCCATTTTTTTCCAATTGGCTTCCTCTCCAGGCGAAGTTTGCTGATGGAATATTGCATGGGTACTACCAGTTTATCACTATTTCCGAAAGAATGGCCACTTGTTAGGCCAACCCATTGTGCAGTGTGTGTGTATATGTAATGTCTATAGATAAAGACAGGGAGCAGTTATAATTGCACTGATTTTTTCTCTCCCAGAGATGACATAGATAACAAAAGGGTTAGGATCAGGACATTTGCGGATGACACAAAGATTGGCCGGATGGTTAACAGTGAGATTGAGTGTCTTGGGTTACAGGAAGTTACAGATAGGATGGTCAAATGGGTGGATAAGTGGCAGATTGAATTTAACCCCGGAAAGTGTGAGGTGATTCACTTTGGAAGGAGTAATTTAACAAGGAAGTATACAGTGAAAGGACTGACACTGGGAAGTTCCGAAGAACAAAGGGTCCTTGGCGTGTTTGTCCATAGATCTCTGAAGGCAGAAGGTCAAGTTAATAGGGTGGTGAAAAAGGCATATGGGGCACTCACTTTTATCAATCGGGGCATTGATTACAAAAGCAGGGAGGTCAGGATGGAGCTGTATGGAACTTTAGTGAGGTCATAGCTGGAGTACTGTGTGCAGTTCTGGTTGCTACATTATAGGAAGGATGTAATTGCACTGCAGTGGGTGTAGAGAAGATGCACCAGGATGTTGCCGAGAAAGGAACATTTAAATTATAAAGAGAGGTTGGATCGGCTTTGATTGATTTTGCTGGAGCAGAGAAGACTGAGGGATGACCTGATTGAGGCATACAAGATTATGAGGGGTGTGGACAGGGAGCAGCTGTTCCCCTCAGTTGAAGGGTCAGTTACGAGGGGACACAAGTTCAGAGTGAGGGGTGGGAGGTTTAGGGGGGTTTTGAGGAAAGCCTTTTTTACCCAGAGAATGGTGATGGTCTGGAATGCACTACCTGGGAGGGTGGTAGAGGCGCGATGCCTCACATCCTTTAAAAAGTACCTGGTTTCATTTCATTTCATTTTAATTTCATGAGTACTTGGCACATCATGACTTAAGTGCTGGCAAGTGGGATTAGGTGGGCAGGTCAGGGACTTTCATATGTCGGTGTGGACTCGATGGGCCGAAAGGCCTCTTCTGCACTGTAGTATTCTGTGATTCTGTAATTCATGTCTGGAGAATAGAAATATACTGTGCCTCATTGGGTGATTAAACCTTAAACCAGAACGCCAAGGGTGGTCATTTTGGGCAGTATGCCATATATGTAAGTTAATGGGAGCATTGGAGTCTTGTGCTTCATGGAAAATGTAATCGTCTAACTCTGCCATTCTTCACCCTCCAAATTTCAGCTCATCCAAAACTCCTAAATAACTCACTTCATGTTTTCTTATTTCCCGGGGTTGAACATAGAACATACAGTGCAGAAGGAGGCCATTCAGCCCATCAAGTCTGCACTGACCCACTTAAGTCCCCACCTCCACCCCATCCCCGTAGCCCAATAACCCCTCCGAACTTTTTGGGTCACTAAGGGCAATTTATCATGGCCAATCTACCTTACCTGCACGTCTTTGGACTGTGGGAGGAAACCGGAGCACCCGGAGTAAACCCACGCCGACACTGGGAGAACGTGCAGACTCCGCACAGTGACCCAGCAGGGGAATCAAACCTGGGACCCTGGCGCTGTGAAGCCACAGTGCTATCCACTTGTGCTACCGTGCTGCCCTGATAGATAGAAGGGCTGCAAGTGATCAAAGTTTGGCCAGTTACATAGCAAAATTCTAAATCTAATAACTTTTGCTGCCCATTTTTTATCCTGCAATGTCCCACTAATCCATCGTGGCTGTCCTTGAATGACCTACGTTAGACCTTGTTCCCTCATCTTGAAGATACACCTTTTTATCCTTTATTTTAATTCATTATTAGCCTTTCCCTTCCACGGGTCCAGCCCCCTATAAACCTAAGCCGCCCATTTTCTTTTGGCTCGCCTTGTCCGGCCATTGCAGCTTTTGCCTAGTTATGTACTCTAATTTCCTTCCTAAACCAGCCAACTCCTTTTAATAGGCCATCTTCAAAGCTCACTCACCCAAGCATCTGTTTGAACCTCATTGTTGAATAATGTGTGGGCCACCTGAGGGGGATATCTTTCTAATTTTATATGAACTATATATTGTTTCAAATTAGTGTTGTGACTGTCCCAGCAGGATACAGAAACATTGGGAGAGTATGTCAAACTGCTGCCATGAACAATGGCATAAGTGTGCAACTGATTATTATTTTAATCAGTCCCGTTGTATATCAGATTAAATCATCTTTGGATAAAATTGTTTTCTGTGCATTTTAGGCCAAGAGAATCATCAACACCTCGGCGGCAACCAGGTGACCGTGAAAATATCCCCACGCAGGCGAGAAGACAGAAAACACCACTTTCTGCTTGTAAAGCCTTGAGTGATGATGATATTTTGATTACAAACAGAACAGCAGGTGAACATGTGATAAAAAGAAATGGGGCACAACAAGATTCAAAGAGAAGGACTGCTCAAATGAGACGAAAGAGTGACTCATCTGATCCGAGTGCAGGATGTGAAGGACAGAGCCAGTACCCGAGCACAACTCTGCGGAGCCATGGCACCGCACGTATTTCCCGAGAGCCCAACAGGGCGGTGAACCAGAACAAAAAGGGAAAGTCACAAAACAGCGATGAAGTCCTGATGATCAACCGAGGGAAGGAGGGGCTTCATTCCTGGGGTTGGGCAGATGAAACAAAGAACGATAAAGGAAAACCAAATAAAAGAATGCCTAGAGCCAAATCACCGGCTCCATTTGCCTTGAATCATTTGCATGCAACACAGGCGGAGACAAAATGTTCAACTTCTGCAGTCACCAAGGGGAAGACTTCTGTGCCCGTTAGATCATCTAGTCCTGTGCCTAAAACGTCGTCATGCAGGCAACCAATGCCATCCTCTAGAACTGGGAGAAGGAATCCGCAGATGTTGCATTATGATAATCGAAACACATTAAATGTTTGTGTAGATTCCCATGGCAGTGACTGCAGTGACACAAATGGCTGTCCTCCAAGCCCCTCATCCGAGACGGGTGGCTCAGAGGAAATATTCAACTTGACCCAAAGCATCGATCCCAATAAAGAACAAGAAGTGTACAGGAGCTTTGAGCAGGAGTTTCTGGCAAATACAAAGCGGGTCATGTCAGAGAGTGGTGGCGATGAGACCATTATAATGCTTCTCGATACTAATTCAGCCCAACCAGTGGAAAAAGCAGAGCAGAGGATGCCTGATTCTGCATACTGCTCCACAACCTCCTCTACTTCATCCATAAATGTAGTGAATATGCTGCAAAATCAACTTGGAGAAAGGCAAAAAGAGGATGCAGAAAAACTGACACCAGTGCCACTGGGGCATTCGTACGGTGACTGTAATTCAGCGGTAAGTGAGATCCAGGAAGGATGTGGTCAGGCGGACACTGTAGATGGCTCCGAATGGAATGGAGGGTGTCATAATGTTCTAAAAACTATAGAGAATGTAAGGGAGCCTATACTGTCGAGTCCTTTGGCTGAAAAGAAATTCTATATGATGGACCTGCACAATGTCTCCAGCCAGGGCGGTCCAGCAGAACAGGAGGAAGAACCGAATGGAGACACCCCCTACACTGAACAGGAGGACTTTAATACAGTGGACAAAATTACCACTCTGAACATGGATGATGATCAAGCGAATGAGAACAGTGAGGGGTCCTTCATTGAGACGTCCAGTGAGTCGTCTATTAATGTCCAGCTAAATTCCCGCCACAAACCTGCTGTACAAATGAGACCTAAGAAAGGGCTAAAGAAACCTGACCGAGTGCCCTCTGTCTACAAGATGAAGCTTCGTCCCAAGATTCGACCACGAACGGACAATCGACCAGAAAGGAGGCCCTCTCAAATCCCCACACCAGTCAGCTGTAGACCAGGGCTGAAGTCCCCACGGTCGCCTCAGATTTCTCTCCAAGACGGCAGCCACTCTCGACGGAAATTGAAGCAGAAAATACTCTTGCACAAAGAAGAACTTCAGAGTTCTAGAGAGGACCTCCTGCCTTCACCCACCTCGGATGGAAGGGAAACACCACCTGTCAACCACGGAGAAGGCTCCTGGGTCTAACCTAACTAATGAACCCCTTGTGTTTACGGCTTTTAAAATCTTTGTTTTGCTTTTGCACTTGTATTGATTTGAAATGAACCAAACTATTATAAGCATCTCCGGTTGAATGCATTTCAGGAAGCTTTGAAACCTTAATCTCTCAATATAATGAATATTGAAGTAAAGGCTGGCGGCCTGTACTACATTGGGAAATGTTTGAGAGGAGAAATTAATTGATTGATAGTTGGGATGACAAGAGCCTTCAGATTACCTGCCTATCTTCAGTTTTGCAGCGCACACAGCAGGCAGGGCAGAGATCACTGCTGATACTCGATCATAGCTGATTTATATTGGATTCTTCTACATTATGTGTCGACCTGTTACCAGGACTATTGAGCTGTGGTTAGTGTTGAGTTCTGTCAGTTCAAGGGATGGTGGTATTTGGTCCTTTTTGTTAAATAATATAAAGTCTGAACCTGGATCATTTTGTACCATTCTAGGCAAATCTGTCTGGATATGTGACAGCTGCTTGGTTCTGTTTGGGAACCTGTTCTGTGTGCGTGTGAGAGAGTGAGGGAGAGCTGGGATGGATTTGCATCAAATGATCAATGTTTGCATTTAAAAGATAATATGAAAGAAACCCACCCCTCCAGCCAGTGCTTTGACCCAGACATGTGCCCAGCCGGATTTTGTGGGGGGGGGGGGGGGGGGGGGGGGGGCGGGTAAACAGCAGCCAAATCTGCCCATTCAAGTTTCTAATTTAACTCTAGTTCATTAATAAATGCACCATGTAGTTCACAGCTAGTCACTTGTGCTTGGTGTGAAGTGAATTCTCTCCACCGGGTACAGAATTGAAAGTTAATTCCTTGTCCCCCACATTGGTTTTTTATTTTTGGCATTTTATTTTGTCAGACCCGAGGCCTGTTGCTTCGTCTGTGCTGCCGCAAGTCGGAATGGTTCTTTGGCAGGACAAGTGTAGAGAGGAGATTGTTTTGCCTTTGACTGGAGTGTGAATGCTCTGACTATCCAATGACTTTAACTACAGCTTTGCTGAGCAACAAGTATCGCCATTACTGCCAAATTGTCCATTGTTAACTCGTTGGGGAAATGGCTCCTGACCTTCGGAGAGTAAATTCAGCACTGAGCTTTAAACAGAACTTACGAACATTAAAATCCTTACGGGTAGGCCTAGATAAGGGATTAGCCATTTTAAAGAGACAGTAATGGTGGGCACAGCTCTGACGCTTATGTATTGTTTACACGTTACCCAAACACTTTACCCATTGTGCACTGGTATCTTGCCCAGTACCTGCAGAAGTGGGGCTCTGTGCGATTTATGCTGCTAAATAGTATTAATCAGGAGATAATCAATGCTATTGTCTCAATATCTAGCCCTGGATTGTTCTCTGTTCCTGGAGGAGTAATTTTAATGGTGTTCATTTAAATAGAAAACAAACTTTCCATTGCAGTCACCGTAGCAATGTTGAATATTGGGATTTGAGTCAGTTCTTGGCTTATTGTGCAATGTTTATGGCTCACTTCTTCAGTGCTTGACCGATCTGCTTTAAGTGCGAGGCTTTCCTAGTCCATCCCAAAGCAGCTTGTTTCATTTAGGTTATTATTCCCAATTCATTAAGGCCACAGCATGGTTCTGCAATAGGCGCACTTTGTCAGTCACAACTGGAAACATCTGCACAGCATTTT
The DNA here is from genome assembly GCF_902713615.1 of Scyliorhinus canicula. Taxonomy (NCBI): domain Eukaryota; kingdom Metazoa; phylum Chordata; class Chondrichthyes; order Carcharhiniformes; family Scyliorhinidae; genus Scyliorhinus; species Scyliorhinus canicula. The sequence goes on along the minus strand of NC_052146.1, from coordinate 35,419,127 downwards.
AAACACTGATTTTTATGTCACAATAACTTACTATTCCATGATACATGGTTTGCCAGGTTTTCGGGAGGGTGGGGATTTCTCCTTTTTGTAATGTTTTGTTTCTCCCAGTTGCTTCCGCAACAAACACTTTTACGCCCAGCCACCGGGATGTGTACAAGTACAGCCAGGGTTGGCTTGGTGACCTCCTGGAAGTATCTGGAGGCTGCCCTGCTGTCTGTCACTTCTCATGTCGAGAATTTGGGCATTAAAGGCATGAACCCAGGTGCTGCCATTTCATGTCACAGTGCATTGGTGCTCCCAAAGCCTGCATGGTGACATGCTCAACTCATTAACTTCAGGAAAGACCAAGCTTAGATTGCTTGGACGGCTACGAGTTCATGCTCCAAGCCCAAGCCTGTGCCAGGATTAAATGTTGCTACAGTGCCTCAGCATTGCCCCGCCTGAGCAGATTGGAGACTGGGCACCAACTCAAGCCAAGAAGCGGAATTGGACCCAACACCAATGACGCTTGTGACTCAAGACCAGGGAGATCAGCACGCCGTTAGATACTTCCTAATAATTTAGGTCACCGCAGAGGTACCCATTGATTTTATTTATGCTGTTTACCAAAGATTGGGTTGATTTTATCTCTGAAACTATATCAACTATCACCAATTCATTCATTACAAGGTGTAATTGCAAACTTCTAAACATTTGTGGGCTTTGTCCTGCTTTAAGTGAGCCTCCTGTACACTATTTTATGCTTGAATTTTCTCCCTATTGCTATTATTTACAAATTCCCACTTTACCATCCACCAGTGGATGAAACATTTTAAATTATCGGCATTTTCCGGGAATGTATATGTTAGCACGGTGTTTTCCTAATAACTGCCTAGTGCAAACTGTGATTATTTTTTTGATCTGTTAAATTATTGATAAACATAGGCCTGCCGCACAGCAGTCTGAAGTAAATGGAACCGTGCATGTGCTGGTGTTTCTCCAACGTTTGTCCCATGGCCAGACTGATGAGGTAATTGGGAGATATTTTCCTAGAAATTCCCTACGTTTTAGTGCTTGCATCTCCAAATCAAACCCCCGATTTACCAGTTCTGACTCTGTCATTGGCATTTCTCCCCTTTCTCATTTATAAATTTTGATTCTGGATTTGAATTTACAACATGAATGAATTATTTCTGTTGAAACAACCTGTCCTCTAGTACTGACTTTACTTCACACAGCTCCAGATAATCTCTTGTACAAATTAACAGCTTGAATACAACCTGCACATTGACTGACACACATTCCTTTTAAAATGTTAGGTGCTGTGTCTAATTGTAGATCTAATCGTGTTGCTGCTATTTGCAGGAGCATTGTTTGCATGGTGAAGTGTTAAGTATATACTGTATTAACCTAATGCAAAACTGACATTCTTATGGAATATTGGCTCAAGTGTGGAAAGCATATATTTAGGGGGTTGGTTGTGGGGTATTTTGGTTTTTTTTCTGGCATGATATATACTCAAAGTGTAAAATTGTTATTAAGTATGCTGTTATAACTATGCAATTACAACTGGGGAAAATGTGTTTTAAAGAACTTTTAGCTCTTGAAAGAATAATTTGATAAACACTGATTGTAGTGAACAGCTGTTCTGCTCAGGGTCACTGGCACTAGGATGTGTATATATTAATTGTGGCACATTAAACCACACCGCAAAATCCTGATAAACTCTTCACTAATTTCTTCGAACTTGAAAACGCAGCCAGATTTGTGAGATCGCACATCAGAACGCTAATTTGCACAGTGCTTCTTGCATTGAAAAGTTGAATAATTAAGAAACTGTAATCCTTTGCCTGCGATTGGAATTCCTACATTGGACGAGTCAATGAATGAATAATGATTGTTGTTTCATTTAGTATTTGGCACTTGAAATGAATCTTGGACTATTTCAACAGGATGTGCACACTGTCTCCAGAAAGGCAGCTGGTGTCTTGAATGCACTAACAAAATAGGTGCTTTTATGAACAATAGTACAGCAAAGGACGCTTGGCAGATCCAGTCTACCATGTAAAATGGTACAAAAGTGCAGATTTGTTTGCAGGTGTTTGCTGTTTCCCTCGACTGTTAGTGATTGTTCCTCATGCCAGAATTCTGCCTTTCTGAATCTTTGCCCTCTGATTCTCTCTCACTCACTCCCCTTTGCCTCTCCGCCTTTCGATAAATTATTGGGAAACCAATCCATTCTGACTTCAAGAATTCAAATAAAAAGTTAACCGTACTAGGGTAAAAAAGGTCTAAAATGTGAAGGGTGGGACAGACCGGACCTGTCTGTGCTTTCCCTTACTTTGTCTTGTCAAGGACTTAACAAATGGCTCAGTAATGGTAATGCAAAGACAAAGAAAGGTTATCCTTTGTACATAACAGGACTTGTTTAAATACATTTTTTTTAAGGTCTTGAGGATAGATGGGATTTGCTTATAGCAAGTTAAACTTGGCTTGAATCAAACATTTATTCTGAATTATAATTGGTGAAATAAGGTTCTCCTGTCTGTACAAGAGGAAATAAAATTTAGCAGGGATGGTGCAACAATTCAGAGGACCGACATCTTTAACTGAGATTATTAATTGAGTATAACTTTTTGGGAAACAGTAAAAGTGATGAGAAATTTTGGAGAAAGGTTACTGACCAAAATGCTACCACAGTTTTGATAAAATCCTTGAGAACATGTTGTGCAGTGCATATGTAAATAGTAAGGCAATGCACAGTCCTGCAAAACAAATATCTTGCCTATACCCCCACCCTTGCCTTAAGGTAATGCTTCTAGTCATTTAAATATAAAGGAGCATACACCAGATGTAAATTGTTTGCGTTTGCAATGGACAATGTGTGGGTCTGCCCTCCTTTGGAGTGGAACAAATGAGAATGCAAACGGTTTGAAACTTGACATTTGGGATCGGGTGATGTCACGGAAGAAAAGGAACATGTACCAAAAATTTGCAATATTTGTAAATGTAGTTTATTTCAAAGCAATGTCACATCCTAATTGTATTATTTTAAAAAATAAAGTGTAATAAAGTCTTTTTTTTAGAGAAATTAGATGTGGTTCCTGTCTGAAGTTTTCTGCTATCTCTGAAAGAGGCAAATTTGTAAGTCAAAGAGGAAAAACAAGTTGGGATGATTTGGACGTATGCCTTCATCAGAACCTTGGGGGATACAGTGCAATGTCTAAACAATATCACCTGCCTTCTCTTTATGGATGCTGACTGATCTGCCCTGGGTATTCAGCATTTTCAGTTTTTTAAAAATCTTAATTAATTTTGTAGCCATCTGGGATGGCCACTTACAAAGGGAAATATGGCCACTTGCAAAGAATCACAGGAAATATGGCCAATGTGGGATCCAGACGAACTCAAGAGCTTAAGTGCATATTTGCCTGTAGATATCCAGACACAATTGAACCCCCAGCCAATTTGCATTCTAATGGCCCATTTCCCCAGAACAAAAGACTTGGACTCGGGTATCAGATACAGCTACAGACTCATCGGCGCCACTCCCTTCACCCAGGAAGCCCAAACAGCCAAGGTCACTGACCGCTCAGGGCACGCCCAGCCATCAAGGCACCCGCCCCTTTATTGGCTAAAATCGAAGGCAGTAATTGAAGCCTGATGAACTATTGGGTCCGAAGGATAAAAAGAGACACTGCCATGTGTTCAGTCTCTTTTGGCCCCGGCGCACCGGCACTCTCCTGGCCCCGGCTTATGCCTAAAACCAATTGCAGCATCACGACCAGAAGCAAGTTCAAGACCAACGATTGCTACCAGACGGATGAGCCCAGCAGAAACAAAGTCACTTCTCCAGACCCAACCATGCAAGATCCGAACAAAGGCCTTGTTCCTCTGCATAAAGCCAGGTGCCTGACGTTATGTACAGGTTGTTGTAGTGTTAGGTGTAATTTAGTTCATAGTGTTTTATGTTGCATGTCAAAGTAATTCTTGTGTGTAAATAAAGTATCATTGAACTTGAACTGACTAACTGGTTGTTTGGTCTTTGATCGATATCTGGTAAAGCCTTGTGGTGGTATCATTAACTGGCGACTCTAAATAGCAATATTATCATTAATAACTATTGGTATCCAGTTAAAAAGAGCAACATTATTGGCATCTCCGGTGTGAATTGGCAACATTATTGGCGAACTTTGATGGGATTCGACTGAGAAGTGATTTTGTCACTTTGGGAGAACCCACAAAACTTTGAATTAGAAATCCAATTGAGGAAAAGTGAAAGAATCCACCAGTGTAAGGCCCGTATCGATCAAATCTCCAAGATTCGGAAGTGTGTATTAATTTGCATGCATACTAACAGGGATATAAGGTAAACTCGTTAGATTTTGCGTAAAACTATCGGGAGTATTGTCAACCGGAAAATAACTCGGGCGATACCCGCTGTTCAAATCGCCGCACTATTTCCCCCCTGTCCCAAATTTACGGTCGAGGAAAAGAGATACTAGTAGCAATGGCAGCAAAGGCAATGGAATGGCAAATGAATCCGCAGGAACCCGAGGTCGCAGCAACAAGTAGAGCAGAGCAGTGCCCCATATGGGAAGAGGAATTGAGAAAGTATTTGAAGAGGAAAGGATGGCCCCTCTGGTCAGAGTTTTGTTTGAATGAAGAGTCAGGTCCAGGTAGTATAGGACAAACCTGGTGGGATAACCTAACTGAGATACATAAAAAGAATGTAGGAACAGTTCGTAAGCCGATGGCAATCGTGTCCTGTCTGGCACAATTGCGAAGCACAGAGGAGATCATAAGGACGCTCCACAGACACCTTGTAGAGAAAGAACAAAGAAAATTACAGCACAGGAACAGGCCCTTTGGCCCTCCCAGCCTGCTCCGATCCAGATCCTTTATCTAAACCTGTCTCCTATTTTCCGAGGTCTACATCCCTCTGTTCCCGCCCATTCATATACCTGTCTAGATGCTTCTTAAATGATGCTATCGTGCCCGCCCCTACCACCTCCGCTGGCAAAGCGTTCCAGCACCCACCACCCTCTGTGTAAAAAGCTTTCCACGCACATCTCCCTTAAACTTTCCCCCTCTCACTTTGAAATCGTGACCCCTTGTAATTGACACCCCAATCTTGCAAAAAGCTTGTGGCTATCCACCCTGTCCATATCTCTCATAATTTTGTAGACCTCAATCAGGTCCCCCCTCAACCTCTGTCTTTCCAACAAAAACAATCCTAAACTACTCAACCTTTCTTCATAGCTAGCACCCTCTATACCAGGCAACATCCTGGTGAACCTCCTCTGCACCCTCTCTAAAGCATCCACATCCTTCTGGTAATGTGGCGACCAGAACTGCACACAGTATTCCAAATGTGGCCTAACCAAAGTCCTATACAACTGTAACATGACCTGCCAACTCTTGTACTCAATACCCCGTCCGATGAAGGCAAGCATGCTGTATGCCTTCTTGACCACTCTATCAACCTGCGTTGCCACCTTCAGGGTACAATGGACCTGAGCTCCCAGATCTCTCTGTACATCAGTTTTCCCCAGGACTCTTCCATTGACCATATAGTCCGCTCTTGAATTTGATCTCCCAAAATGCATCACCTCGCATTTGCCTGGATTGAACTCCATCTGCCATTTCTCTGCCCAACTCTCCAATCTATCTATATTTTGCTGTATTCTCCGACAGTCCTCCTCGCTATCTGCAACTCCACCAATCTTAGTATCACCTGCAAACTTGCTAATCAGACCACCTATACCTTCCTCCAGGTCATTTATGTATATCACAAACAACAGTAGTCCGAGCACGGATCCCTGTGGAACACCACTAGTCACCCTTCTCCATTTTGAGACACTCCCTTCCACCACTACTCTCTGACTCCTGTTGCCCAGCCAGTTCTTTATCCATCTAGCTAGTACACCCTGAACCCCATACGACTTCACTTTTTCTATCAACCTGCCATGGGAAACTTTATCAAACGCCTTACTAAAGTCCATGTATATGACATCTACAGCCCTTCCCTCATCAATTAACTTTATCACTTCCTCAAAGAATTCTATTAGGTTTGTAAGACATGACCTTCCCTGCACAAAACCATGCCTATCACTGATAAGTCTATTTTCTTCCAGATGTGAATAGATCCTATCCCTCAGTATCTTCTACAACAGTTTGCCTACCACTGACGTCAAGCTCACAGGTCTATAATTCCCTGGATTATCCCTGCTACCCTTCTTAAACAAAGGGACGACATTAGCAATTCTCCAGTCCTCCGGGACCTCACCTGTGCTCAAGAATGCTGCAAAGATAGCTGTTAAGGCCCCAGCTATTTCGACCCTCGCTTCCCTCAGTAACCTGGGGTAGATCCCATCCGGTCCTGGAGACTTGTCCACCTTTAATGTCTTTTAGAATACCCAAAACTTCCCCCTTCCGTATGACAACTTGACCTAGAGTATTTAAACATCCATCCCTAGCCTCAACATCCGTCTTGTCCCTCTCCTTTGTGAATACCGATGCAAAATACTCATTAAGAATCTCACCCATTTCCTCTGACTCCACGCATAAATACTCTTTTTTTGTCTTTGAATGGGCCAATCCTTTCTCTAGTTACCCTCTTGCTCCTTATATACGAATAAAAGGCTTTGGGACTTTCCATAACCCTGTTAACCAAAGATATTTCATGACCCCTTTTAGCCCTCTTTATTGCGCATTTGAGATTCGTCCTACTTTCCCGATATTCCTCCAAAGCTTCATCAGTTTTGAGTTGCCTCGATCTTATGTATGCTTCCTTTTTCCTTTTTCATCCATGGTTCCCTAATCTTGCCATTTCTATCCCTCATGTTCACAGGGATATGTCTGTCCTGCACTCTAATCAACCAAAGAGGAGAAGAGTGAGGGAAATTTTAGTGACTGAGAAAGTTAATGAGCAACTGTTATGGGCCAGGGTTTAGAGAACCCCAAAGTGTATCATGGAGTTCACCTGACCCACAACTTGTGGTATGGGGGGCACACGGCCCACTCTACAGGTGTGGTACAACAGAAATGGAAAAGTATTTTTTAAAGCAAAACCATGTTTATTTTATGAATTCAAGTTAACCTTTTTAAAACATAGTGAACGTTTTAAAACATAGTGAACATTTAGCAACCTTCAATTCAAATACAGCCCCCAAAGACTACAACACTAGGTAATCTTTTAAGCTTTCCTTTTAACATCCATACGACTTAAAAACAAAACCTTTAACAGAAGCATATCAGGCTAAAGACACTAGTGAAAACATTTATAATTCTGAATTCACCAAATGATGAAGAGATAGTCTTTTCGTGGCAGAGAGAACAGCAGTACACCTGCTTGGTCAGGCTTCAGCTCCAACACTGAAAACAAAAATAAAGCACACCCTGCAGCAAACAGCCAAAAATGAAAGTAAAAAGCTGGCAGACAGCCCAGCTCCACCCACTCTCAGACATCACTGCAGTAGTAAACACCCATTTCTTAAACGTACTCTCACTACCGATATTTATATACACAACCATTTCTTAAAGGTACTCGCACATGACACAACTCTGAGAGCAGCTAAAGACAACAAGATGGCTGATGTCAAATGGGCACACCAATCTTGTACAGTTCACCTAAGCAGCTTTCAGACACCAGACAATAAGGTCTATCAGCATACACAATGCGCAGTTTTGGTAAGAGAAGAGACGGAACAACAGGTAGAACAGTTAAAGAAACAATACGCAGATTTGAAGGCAGCTTTACGAGCACTCCATAGTTCCACAATGGAACAAAGGCAGAGTTCAGTAGATCACACCAAACGTAGGCAACATAGCCAGGTTACAGTCACTGCTCTCAGTGCACAACGGATTCAGAGACACCTTTTGACCGAATTTAGATCAGGAAAATGGTCCCAATTGGCAGGAAGTCAATGAAATTGCCCATAGATATGTAGAAGACACTGAGAATTAGAATAGAGCCCCCAGGCCCCGAAAAGGAAACCATCCGCACCACCGACTGTACAGGCAGAACACAACCCCATGAATCCAGTCACCACGCAGCGCAAGTCACCGATTGATGATGAGCCCAATTTCATGTACGCCACCCCACTAACCATCACACAATTGAGAGATGCGTGCGACAAAATAGAACCATTCCAACCCACAGCAGACCTGCATCATTTCTTTGAGCGAGTAAGACAACAGACAGTTATGGACGGTCTGGACAAACCAGAGGAAGTGAAGCTTATAGTAATGAGCCTTGACCCATCCGTTAGCTCAGCATTACCAGACCTACAGAATGTAGGAGGAGGAAGCCTCCAGGACATGAAGACAGCTATTTTAAATGCAATTGGTTACAGTAGAGGAGACCCCATAGAAGGTCTAAACCGTTGTAGACAAAAGAAGGGAGAGCATCCAACTGCATACGCAGGATGCCTTTGGATCCATTTTAAAGCGGTCTTTGGGAGTTAGTCCATGCACACTTAGATAATGACAACACAACCAAATGGGCCCACACGCCAGAGAAGCAGGTCAAAAAGCCTGTGTGAATTATGACCCCGCAGACACCACACATAATGAAGTGTGGGTTTTAAAGAGACTCCAGAGCTTGGGAACAATCCCTACATAGAAAGGCAGATCAGGAGAAGGCAGAAGTGAATATGAACCCAGTCAGGACACATCAGCACCCCGCATGGGTAAATGAGGGTAGAAACGAAGGACAGCACCCCAGAGCACAGGCACCACGAGGTTGCTATAATTGTGGACAAAAGGGACATTACGCCTGCGAATGCAATGCCCCCCCCCCCCCCCCCCCCCCCCCCCACCAAACCAGCAATCGAACGCCCCACCTAGGAACAATGTTAGGCCCGTACATAGCATTAGAACCCGATCAGATAATGCAGCGACCAATAGCACAGATTGACCGTGTTCGGACTCGGCAACCTGGGTCTCCGTGACAAATCAGGCAGACCAGTAGTCACAGACACAGTCCGGGGACATCCAGTAGAGTTCTTTTGGGACACAGGAGGGTCCCGCACTACTTTAAACTCATCCACAATGTGTCAGCGCGACAAATGTCCCACCACAGACACCATCACTCTTAGTGGATTTACAGGACATGTACAGCAGGGATACATTACGGCCCCCGTAGATATTCAATTCGGAAACATAAATACCAAGCACCCCATTGTTTTAGTAGATTTGCCCCAAACAGCAGAGCACGTTTTAGGAATCGACTTCATGGGCTCACACAACCTTTCCTTTGACCCCGTGAATAAGTGTGTTTGGAAAATGGCCAGAACAGCAAGAGACCCTGCCACACTTACAGTAGGAGACTACGAACACAGAATATGCTCAGTGGGAGATTATTGGTTTGACCCACAAGCGATTACCACAGATAAGACAATTAGAGAGGTCCTAAGAAGTCAGAAAACATCCTTTGCCCAGCACAAGCACGATCGCGGAAAAATTCCAGGAACGGTCACCATTACAGGTCCCAATCCTAACCCCCAGAAGCAATACAGTTTCCCACAGTAAGCCGAGGGCGAGATTGCAAAAGTAATACAAAGCTCGCTAGATCAAGGCGTAATTCAGCCTGTATCCTCAACAAACAAGGCCCCAATTTGGCCCGTAAGAAAACCAGACGGTTCATGCAGACTAACCACAGATTACAGAGATAAAGTAATCAATAAAGTTACCCCATTAGCAGCCCCCACCATTGCCATGAGTCCCGAAACAATGCTAAAGCAGGGAGTACATGCTAAGTACTTTACTGTGCTGGACATTAGCAGTGGCTTTTGGTTCATTCCTTTAGATAAGAATTGCCAATACAAATTCGCCTTCATGTTCCAAGGACAGCAATATACATGGACATGCCTTCCTCAAGGTTTCCACAACTTCCCCTCCATTTTTCACTGACAATTGGCAAACGGACTATCCAAATTTTCCTGACCTGAATGCCTCATTCAGTATGTGGATGACTTGCTGCTACAAACTGACATAAGGGAAGGCATGCACATTAAGCCTCTTTCCAAATTACTAGGTCTCCTACACTCAATTGGATGTAAAGTTAACCTGAAAAAAGCCCAGATCCTAAAAGAAAACTTCCTTTACCTAGCCACCATTATCATGGAAAAAGAGAGATAGAACAGAAACGGATTGAATCAATAGTTAAATTGCCCCGGCCCCACAATGTCACTGCACTCTGGTCATTTTTAAGATTAGCTGGGTATTGTAGGAATCATATAGATGGTTTTGCCATGAAGACAGCCCCACTTTCCGAGCTCCTTAAAAAGAACGCCCCATGGGAATGGCTTCCACAGCACACGGATGCTATTAGAATTAGAATTAGAACAGTACAGCACAGAACAGGCCCTTCGGCCCTCGATGTTGTGCCGAGCAATCATCACCCTACTCAAGCCCACGTATACCTATCCCAGTAACCCAACAACTCCCATTAACCTTATTTTTTAGGACACTAAAGGCAATTTAGCCTGGCCAATCCACCTAACCCGCACATCTTTGGACTGTGGGAGGAAACCGGAGCACCTGGAGGAAACCCACGCACACACGGGGAGGATGTGCAGACTCCGCACAAACAGTGACCCAGCCGGGAATCGAACCTGGGAACCTGAAGCTGTGAAGCATTTATGCTAACCACCATGCTACCGTGCTGCCCGTATTGATGCATTAAAACATGCCCTAGGTACAGCCCCCGCTTTGCAGGTACCAGACCCACACTCTCCATATGGCATAGGGTTCAGTCGGTGGTCGGTACTTCTATCGGCCGTGCTACTCCAAGAAAGACATGATCGTTTAGAACCCGTAGCCTATGCCTCACGAGTTTTGGATCCAGTGGAGCAAGGATTTACAGCCTGCGAACGGCACTTGCTCGCAATCGTTTGGGCAGTTCAATACTGCGCATATAACACCTGCTTCAACCCCGTAACAATTTTAACCGAGCACACCCCAATGCAGCTACCGTTAGATCGTAGGTTAAAGGACGGTTCAGTTAGCCAGATCAGAGCAGCTTGCTGGACACTTATTACAAGGAAAGGACATCACGTTAAACGGACAAAGACCCACACATTTTTAGTGGAAAATTTACAGTATGAAGGAACCCCACATGAGTGCCAGATCATTGCAGCCAAACAACACACAGGACCCTTTATTCCAAAATCACTACACCCACGTGTAGATAGTAAAGCACAGAATCCCCCGATCACAGATAACTCTTAAAAAATTTATGTAGATGGTTCCTCCACCACTGCTAATGGAAAAAGAAGCTGAGGGACCTGTTCATTGACGGGAGGTTTGCGAGCCTGGGAGAGTTGGAGGAGAAATTTGAGCTCCCCTCGGGGAACATGTTCAGGTACCTGCAGGTAAAGGCGTTTGCTAGGCGGCAGGTGGAGGGATTCCCTTTGCTGCCCGCGAGGGGGGGTGAGGGTCAGGGTGCTTTCGGGGGTCTGGGCCGGGGATGGGAAGGTATCTGATATCTAAAAGGTAATGCAGGAGGTGGAGAGGCGTCAGTAGAGGAGCTAAAGGCTAAGTGGGAGGGGGAGCTGGGGGAGCAGATCGAGGATGGGACATGGGCGATACCCTGGAGAGGGTTAACTCTTCCTCCTCATGTGCGCGGCTTAGCCTCATCCAATTCAAGATGCTGCACCGGGCCCATATGTCCGGGACTAGGATGAGTAGGTTCTTTGGGGGCGAAGACAGGTGTTCGGGGAGTCCAGCGAACCATGCCCATATGTTCAGGGCATGCCCGGCACTGGAAGAATTCTGGAAGGGGGTGGCGAGGACGGTGTCGAGGGTGGTAGGATCCAGGGTCAAGCCAGGCTGGGGACTCGCGATTTTTGGTGTTGCGGTGGAGCCGGGAGTGCAGGAGGCGAGAGAGGCCGGTGTTTTGGCCTTTGCGTCCCTAGTAGCCCGGCAGAGGATCTTGTTGCAATGTATGTTCACAACACAGCCAAACAAGTATCAATGTGCAAAATCCTTCCATTATGCCAATGGCAGGAGGTAGGAGCGAGAGCGACTCCTGGTCGGCCATACTTGATGTGGAGTGGTGTCCCTCGAGCTATAGTTCTCTGGCGTCAGGCTAGCAAAGTGTTTCAGGAAAAATCTGCCAATTGGAGCAGATGAAAGTCTGCCTTGTGCACCAGGAGGTGCGGGAACATAAAACACAAACCCCCCCCCCCCATGCTCCCACCACCAGAGACTCCCCCAATTTAAGAGACCCCCATTTGTAAAGAATCCCAGAGACCCCCCCTAATGAAAGTGACCCTCCACAGAACCCTTATTAAAGAGTCACCCTAATTAAAGAGACCACCCAGATGAGAGAGCCCTCGGGGAGGAGCTGGATGAGGATCTCTGGGCTGATGCCCTGAGTAGGGTTACTTCCTCCTCCTCCTGCCCCCGGCTCAGCCTAATACAGTTCAAAGTTGTTCATAGGGCGCATATGACGGGAGCAAGGATGAGTAGGTTTTTTGGGGTAGAGGACAGGTGTGGGAGGTGCTTGGGGAGCCCGGCAAATCACGGCCATATGTTCTGGATGTGCCCGGCACTGGAGGGGTTCTGGAGGGGCTTTGCAAGGACTATGTCCAAAGTGATGAACACCCGGGTCAAGCCGAGCTGGGGGATAGCATTATTCGGGATATCGGACGAGCCGAGAGTGCAGGAGCCGAAAGAGGCCGGTGTTCTGGCCTTTGCGTCCCTGGTAGCCCGGCGGAGGATCCTACTAATGTGGAGGGACGCGAAGCCCCCAAGCGTGGAAGCTTGGATTACCGATAATGCAGGGTTCATCAAGCTGGAAAGGATAAAGTTTGCCTTGCGAGGGTCTGTGGAAGGGTTCTTCAGGCAGTGGCAACCGTTCCTAGACTTTCTCGCGGAACGTTAGGTGGAGGTCAACAGCAGTAGCAACCCGGGGGGGGGGGGGGGGGGGGGGGGGGGGGAAGAAGAGGTGTGGGGGGGTTAGTTTTTCTTTTTTGTTTAGATTAGAGTGGGCCATTTTCCTTACTGCCACGTTTATCTGTTAAATGGGGGTTATTGTATTTTGTTGGAATTCCCATGTATAATTTTTGCTTGTTTTGTGCTTGATTCCTTTTTCTGTTTGGAGTGTCTTGTTGAAAATAGTTGAAAATTTGAATAAATATATTATAAAAAGAACACTCCTTACTGTCCTTGGCAGGCCTTTATTTCCCCTTATCTGTTCTTTTTGCGTGTGGTTTCTGCACTCAACTCTTTACATTCAGCGACTCTTTGGTCGCTACCCCAACTGCTATTTACATGTTCAACACACTTGGTTGGAACCAATTTTGCTTCTCTACGCATTGACCACAAGCTGCGAGATTCCTTGCACTTTAACAGAATATTTTTTTTCTGATGTCTTACCTCCAAAATGAATATTTTTTAAAAAAGAGGGAGTCAAACATGGTGACGATTCTAATGGGTAATTGAAGTTCAGAAGAGAATTAGATATTAACCAAGGGTAATAACAGATAGTATGCTTGCACCCTCAGGAATATATGAAGAACAAAAAGACAAGAAGATGAAGACAGAAGTGATGACCTCCATTATGATCATCATTGGATCCCTACAGTTGCGCGTGTTGACAGCCTTTGTACGCCACACCACAGCGGCTCCGGACATGACCATACAATATGAGACCCCTAGCCCGGACACCACACCTCACATGAAGCGAAAAAATTGTAAAGTGGCATTCCCTCTCCTATACAATAGAAGCCCTCTTGGTAATAGCAATACTCTGCAGTGTTGATCAGACACCTAGACTCCGCAAATGGCGAAGAAGAGCCTCCCGCTCCCCGGTATACCCACTCCCGAGTCCCTTTCCTTGGAATCCAACAAACCCCACAAACCTTTTAAACCTTTTTTTTCCGATGAAATAAAGATTGTAATGGATTAAGTAGAGATATGATACTGCTTTTTGTTTAAAATGTTTGTATTGTACATAAGTTCTGTTTGTTATTTGCCAGCAGCATGAGAGTAGCTTAGGTAATGACAGTTCGAGGTTCCCTTGTGTAAATAAGTTAAATGTGTAATGATTAAATGTTTATAGTGGCCCCTTAAGAGTTTATGAATGTGTGATGTATTAACAACTTAGGTAAATGCTCCAAAAACGTAGGACAGAGTAGTATAGAGCCTGTCCTTGACCAAGGGTAATCGGCACACCAAAGACGGATGAGGGATCAATAGTGTGATCCACCACGCTTCGCGTTCAGGATCAAAAGGACAGGATGTAGCCATCTGTGATGGCCACTTACAAAGGGAAATATGGCCACTTGCAAAGAATCACGGGAATTATGGCCAATGCGGGATCCAAACGAACTCAGAGCTTAAGTGTATATTTGCCACTAGATAACCAGACACGATCGAAATCCCCAGCTGATTTGCATTCTAATGGCTCATTTCCCCAGAACAAAAGACTTGTACTCGGGTATCAGATACAGACTCATCGGTGCCACTCCCTTCACCCAGGAAGCCCAAACAGCCAAGGTCAATGATCGCTCAGGACACGCCCAGCCACCAGGACGCGCCCCGCCACTTTATTGGCTAAAAGTGAAGGCAGTAATTGAAGCCTACTGAATTATTGGGTCCAAAGGATCGCCCAAAAGAGCACGACACCCCCGAAGGATAAAAAGAGACACTGCCATGTGTTCAGTCTCTTTTGGCCCCGGCGCACCGGCTTACGCCTAAAACCAATTGCAGCATCACGACCAGAAGCAAGTTCAAGAACAACGATCGCTACCAGACGGATGAGCCCAGCAGAAACGAAGTCACTTTTCCAGACCCAGCCATGCAAGATCCGAACAAAGGTCTTGTTCCTCTGCATTAAACCGATATCCGGTAAAACCTTGTGGTGGTATCATTTGATACCTGGGCGACTCTGAAAAGCAATATTATCATTAATAACTATCAGCATCCAGTTAAAAAGAGCAACATTATTGACGTCTCCAGTGCAAATTGGCAACAATTTTCCCCTATTAAAGTGATGGGACATGGATTCTTGAGGTACATTGATAATATTTAAAGAAAGGTTATAGTCGGACTTATGGTGATGGCAGGCGGGTGGCAGCCGCACATTGGAGGGCTCCCGTTCGGGAGCGGCATTTTCGGGGATTAACGCCCGGTCCCAGGGGCTACAGAGGCGGCAAAAGCAGGGAGAAGGCACAGTGAAGAAAAATGTCAAAAACAAGATAAAAAATGGCCATGAAAAAAGCAGCTGAAAGTCCGGCGGGGAGTGGAAAGGTCACCGCGGGGACGGCAAGGAAAGTGGAGGCTGGGGCATCAGGGGAGGCCGTATTGCCCACAGCTGAAGAAATGACTAAGACGATGGCAGCGGACCTCGAAAGGCAGTTCATAAAACACATGGAGGCGATGAGGAAGGAGATGGGGATTGTATTGAAAGTGCTGGTGGAGGCGGCGACTGCCCCGGTGAGGGCGGCGGTATTGAGCGCAGTGGCGGAGGTGCGGGAGCAAGGTGCGGCACTGAAGGAAGTGGAAGAGACATTATTGCAGCACGGTGATCAACTTACCTTGATGGGGAAGGAGATGCGGAAGGTGATGGAGATCAACAAGGATCTGCGAGCCAAAATGGATGACTTGGAAAACAGATCCAGGCGACAGAATCTGAGGATCACTTCCTGAAGGAGTGTAAGGTCCGAGGCCAATTGTGTATTTTGCCACGATGTTGGTGAAGCTATTGTGGGAGGGGGATGACCCCTCCCGATATGAACTGGATCGGGCTCATCGGTCGTGGAGGCCTGTACCAAAGGAGAGTGAATCGCCAAGTGTAGTAACTTTGTGTTTTCGTAGGTTCAATGTGAAGGAGAAGGTCCTGTACTGGGCAAAGCAGAAGCGGGTGGTGCAGTGGGCTGGAGCTGGTATACGCATATATTAGGACTACATGGTTAGGGTTAGGTGAGGAGGCGGGCTGCCTTCAGCCGGGTGAAGAAGGCACTGTACATCAGCAAGGTGTAGTGCGGCATAGTATGACCTACAAATCCAAGGATCTTTATTTTGGGACGGCGGAAGCAGCGGAGGAGTTTGCAAAGGCAGAAGGACTGTGGCCGAATTGAGAAGTGAACATGTATCGA
Organism: Scyliorhinus canicula; assembly: GCF_902713615.1. Lineage (NCBI taxonomy): Eukaryota > Metazoa > Chordata > Chondrichthyes > Carcharhiniformes > Scyliorhinidae > Scyliorhinus > Scyliorhinus canicula. The sequence continues at coordinate 35,403,039 of NC_052146.1, read as the reverse complement.
TGTAGCCTCATGTAACTGTATTTTTCACTGCGTTTGGTGTATGTGCTAAATGAGCTAATGTTGTATATACTTGGACAAGGGAAGAGATGGGACCTTTGCTTGCAAGTATGGTTCTTTGAGGCTTGGGTGTGTATGCGGGGTCTGTGTGCTAAAGGGGAGTTCTTAGTTTTCCTGGGACCGGGCAAGGGGGAAAGCGACCCGGGCGGGGGCCACCACGTTGGCCGGTTTAAGCCGGCCAGTGAACGGGAGTTAGGTGGGGTGAGGGGCTGCGGCCATCGGAGCCTGGCAGAACAGGGCCCGATGAGTCTAGCCGGGGTGGAAAGTTGGGGGGAAGGAACAGATGTTGGCAGGAGGAGTTTTGTAAAAGGAAGTGGAGGGGAGGGGGGAGGGCTCGTAATATGTTCGTGTCATGTACGGTACTCTTTCGGGGATTGGATGGCATTGAATGTTGGGGGGGGGGGGGGAACTCTATAGGTCAACGGTGACCATAGGCGATTCCTGATTCCTTTTTACTTTTTTTCTGTTTTTTTCCTCCTTTGATTGTCCCGCTGTGGGAGGGTTTGTTTTATTTGATGCTTATATTGCAAGAGGGGTCATTGTTTAGGGTGCAGGGAGGATGGGATCGTTGTTGTTGATAAGGGAATTGACTTTGTATTTGTTACTGTTTACCGCTTGTGGGTGGGGTGTAAATTTTGAAGAAAATGTGAAAATGGAGAATAAAAGTATTTTAAATGGAAAAAAAGAAAGGTTATAGTCAAATGTGTAGATATAACATTGAATTGTTTTTGTTCTGCAATGGCCAACAGATTATTAGTTTCAAGTTTGTTGAGTGTCCCACGATATTTGTGGTCTGCTACTTACTGTCCTCACGGACATTTTGTTTCATTAGTTTTGAAGTTAGTTATTTGTTATGAAGTTCGTCCACCAACTGACTTTTCTATATTGTGCAAACAGGGGAGTGGTCCATGCAATATTTAAATATTCTTAAACTTCCTTTTATGTATGTGGTCAGGCCATGAATTTAACAAACAATAAAACTTTCACAGGTTCCTCAACTCTTCTATGCTGGTTGTTGGGTAGTCGTGAGGGAAGTGGAAAAATATTTGTGGTAGGAATTCACGATGTGGAACCTGCAAAGAAGTCATGACGAGAGTTGAAAATGCACAAAGTTATAGCTTGTTTCAAAGGGGAGATGCTAAGAGGCTGTTTCCCCTGGGTGGACAATATAGAGCTAGGGATCTTTGTCTGACATGGCTGTTCTATGTTCCTTTGTCCCCTGTTAGTGTGTGACACTGAAGTGCCTGATCAGCAATGACCATATTGAATGGTAGAGTAGGCTCAATAGGCTGAATGGCCTACTCTTGTTCCTATTGTTACATCATGAAGTAAAATCAGGCAATGACAGACACCCAGGTGAGCCAATCAACATACAGAACAGAACATAACCAATCACCAGACTGAACACCAGAGGGGGGCTTCCAAATATAAAACACACGAGGCATCAGCACTCTGTCCCTTTTCCACTGTAAGAAGTCTTACAACACCAGGTTAAAGTCCAACATATTTGTTTCAAACACTAGCTTTCGGAGCACTGCTCCTTCCTCATTCCTCCTCCTTCCTCCATTCACCTAAGGAAGGAGCAGTGCTCCGAAAGCTAGTGTTTGAAACAACATGTTGGACTTTAACCTGGTGTTGTCAGACTTCTTACTGTGCTCACCCCAGTCCAACGCCGGCATCTCCACATCTTTTCCACTGGTGACAACTGTAGTGACAGTCAGGGTGTACATATCAATCAACACTTTCTACACATGGATCAGAGCTAGCCTGGTCTAGATAGTTAGAGTTAGTTTACTTAAAGTAGTAGAGAGTCAACCCACAGGCAGCTGTGTGTTTTGTTACAGAAGTTCAATAAATCTTATCGAACCAACGCCCACATTTGCTGTATGCTTTATCGTTTACCTGCATCGTGTTGCAGTCCGTGTTACCCCAGGGTGAATAACACAACACCTATCTCTTGTCCCGAGACACATGAAGAGAAATGTCTTCACTCAAAAGGGTTCCGAACAGCTCGGGGGGGGGGGGGGGGGGGGGGAGGAATAGGGAGTGGTACCGGGTTGCTGCTGCAGGGGCCGTAGGGAAACGGCTGGTGAAGGGGGGGGCTGGGAGGGGGGTCTGCCACCATGGGGAATGGGCCTGGGAGGTTCCCTGGGCACGTGGTGAGCCATGGGAGAGCTATCGCTGATCGGCGCAGAGGGAGAGGGGGAAGACCTCCCAGATTCGGCTGGTCACATGGAACGTGAGGGGGCTGAATGGACCGGTGAAGCGGTCCCGGGTCTTGGCACGCCTGAGGGGCCTGGGAGCAGATGTAGCCAAACTCCAGGAGACGCACCTTAAGGTGGCGGATCAGGTGAGGCTGAGAAGAGGCTGGGTAGGACAGGTGTTTCACTCAGGGCTCGATGCGAAGAATCGAGGGGTGGCGATCTTAGTCGGGAAGAGCTTGTCGTTTGTTGCGTCTAATGCGGTGGCGGACAGTGGAGGTAGATATGTAATGGTGAGTGGTAGGCTTCAAGGGGAGAGGGTGGTTCTGGTCAAAGTGTACGCCCCCAACGGGAAGATGCGGGCTTCATGCGGCGCTAGCTGAGCCAGATCCCGGACCTGGAGACGGGGGGTTTGATCCTGGGTGGGGACTTTAATACGGTGCTGGATCCGGCTCTGGATCGCTCGAAGTCTAGGACGGGCAGGAGGCCGGCAGCGGCCTTGGTGCTGAGGGGGATCATGGATCAGATGGGAGGGGTAGACCCCTGGAGGTTCTTGAAGCCGGAGGGTAGGGAGTTCTCCTTTTTCTTCCATGTTCACAAGGCTTATTCCCGGATTGACTTTTTTGTTCTCAGCAGGGCGCTAATCCTGAGAGTGGTGGGGATATTCGGAGATAGCCATATCTGACCATGCTCCGCATTCGGTGGACCTGGAGCTGGGGGAGGGGAAGGATCAGCGCCCGCTGTGGAGGTTAGATGTGGGGCTTCTGGCAGAGGAGGAAGTGTGTGGCCGGGTCTGTAGGGGTATAGAGGGGTATTTGGAAGCTAATGACACGGGGAGGTGCAAGTTGGGGTGGTCTGGGAAGCGCTAAAGGCAGTAGTTAGAGGGGAGCTTATATCCATTCGGGCGTATAGGGAGAGGGGGGAGAGGATCGAGAGGGAGAGTCTGGTGGAGGAAATGGTAAGGGTGGACAGGAGGTATGCGGATGTCCCGGAGGAGGGGCTTTTGAGGAAGCGGCGCAGTCTGCAAGCGGAGTTCGATATATTGGCCACCCGGAAGGCAGAGGCGCAGTGGAGGAGGGCGCAGGGGGCGGTATATGAGTACGGGGAGAAGGCAAGTTGGATGCTGGCCCACCAGCTCCGGAAGCGGGAGGCAGCGAGAGAGATAGGGGGAGTCACAGATGCGAGAGGGAACCTGGTGTGGGGTGGCAGGGACATCAATGGGGTGTTCAGATCCTTTTACAAGGGGCTGTACCAGGCGGTGCCCCCTAGGGAGGTGGGCAGGAAGGACCGCTTTCTGGATGGGCTGGAGTTCCCAAGAGTAGAGGATGAGCGGGTGGAGGGTCTGGGGGCCCCAATCGAGTTGGGGGAGCTGATGGAGGCGCTGGGGAGCCTGCAGACAGGGAAAGCGCCGGCACCTGACGGGTTCCCGGCGGAAATTTACAAGAAGTTTTCAGATCTGCTGTGCCCGCTGCTTGTAAGGACCCTGAACAAGGCGAGGGAGGGGGGTGGGGGGCTCTGCCCCCGACGATGTCTAGGGCAATCATCTCTTTGATCCTGAAGCGGGACAAGGACCCCCTCCAGTGTGGGTCCTATAGGCCGATCTCGCTCCTTAGCGTGGACGCAAAGTTGTTGGCAAAGAACATAAGGACTAGGAGCAGAAGTAGACCGTCCGGCCCTTCGAGCCTGCTCCGCCATTCTATAAGATCATGTCTGATCTTTTCGTGGTCTCAGAACCACTTACAGACATTCTCGCCATACCCCGTAATTCCTTTATTTTTCAAAAAAACATCTACCCATCTTTAAATATATTCAATGAAGTAGCATCCATACTTTAACCACCCTCTGAGTGAAGAAGTTCCTCCTTGATTCAGTCCTAAATCTGCTCCCCCTAATCTTGAGGCTATGCCCTCTTGTCCTACTTTCACCTACCAGTGGAAACAGCCTTTCTACTTCTATCTTATCCATTCCCTTCAAAATTTTATATGTTTCTATTAGATCCCCCCTCAACCTTCTGAATTCCAGTGAATATAATCCCAATCTACTCAGCCTCTCCTCATACAATAACCCCCTCAACTCCGGAATCAGCCTAGGTACTGTCCAGAAGGGTGGAAGATGTGGTCCCGATGGTTATCCATGAGGACCAAACGGGATTTGTGAAGGGGAGGCAGCTGAATGTCAACGTACAGCGGCTTCTTGATGTTATGATGATGGGGCCGGTGGCTGGGGAGGCAGAAATAGTAGCATCGATTTATGCGGAGAAAGCTTTTGACAGGGTGGAGTGGAGTTACCTGTGGGAAGTGCTGAGGAGGTTTGGGTTTGGTGAGGGATTCATCAGCTGGGTGAGGTTGCTGTACAGCTCCCCGGTGGCGAGTGTGGTGACGAACGGGAGGAGGTCGGAGGACTTCCGGCTTTCCCGGGAGACGAGGCAGGGGTGCACCTTGTCTCCCCTGCTCTTCTCATTGGCGATTGAGCCCTTGGCCATGGCGCTGAGGGATTCGAAGAACTGGAGGGGGATTGTGCGGGGGGGGGGGGGGGGGGGGGGGGGAGCACTGGTTGTCATTGTACGCAGACGATTTACTGTTGTACGTCGCGGATCCAGCTGGGGGGATGCCAGAGATGTTGAAGATACTTGGGAACTTTTCGGGCTACAAGCTCAATGTGGGGAAGAGTGAGCTGTTTGTGCTGCACCTGGGGGACCAGGAGAGGGAGATAGGAGAGCTCCCGTTGAAGAGGGTGGAGAGGAGCTTTAGATATCTTGGGCTCCAGATAGCTAGGAACTGGGGAGCCCTGCACAGGCTTAACTTTTCGAGGCTGGTGGAACAGATGGAGGAAGAGTTCAGGAGGTGGGACGCGCTGCCGCTTTCCATAAGACCATAAGACATAGGAGTGGAAGTAAGGCCATTCGGCCCATCGAGTCCACTCCGCCATTCAATCATGGCTGATGGGCATTTCAACTCCACCTACCAGCATTCTCCCCGTAGCCCTTAATTCCTCGCGACATCAAGAATTTATCTATCTCTGCCTTGAAGCCATTTAGCGTCCCGGCCTCCACTGCACTCCGCGGCAATGAATTCCACAGGCCCATCACTCTCTGGCTAAAGAAATGTCTCCGCATTTCTGTTCTGAATTTACCCCCTCTAATTCTAAGGCTGTGCCCACGGGTCCTCGTCTCCTCGCCTAACGGAAACAGTTTCTTTGCGTCCACCCTTTCTAAGCCATGTATTATCTTGTAAGTTTCTATTAGATCTCCCCTTAACCTTCTAAACTCCAATGAATACAATCCCAGGATCCTCAGCCGTTCATCATATGTTAGACCCGCCATTCCAGGGATCATCCGTGTGAATCTCCGCTGGACACGCTCCAGTGCCAGTATGTCCTTCCTGAGATGTGGGGCCCAAAACTGGACACAGTACTCCAAATGGGGCCTAACCAGAGCCTTATAAAGGCCCAGTAGCACATCGCTGCTTTTATATTCCAACCCTCTTGAGATAAATGACAACATTGCATTCGCTTTCTTAATCACAGATTCAACCTGCATGTTTACCTTTAGGGAATCCTCGACTAGCACTCCTAGATCCCTTTGTACTTTGGCTTTATGAATTTTCTCACCGTTTAGAAAGTAGTCTATGCTTGGATTCTTTTTTCCAAAGTGCAAGACCTCACATTTTCTCACGTTGAATTGCATCAGCCATTTCCTGCACCACTCTCCCAAACTGTCTAGATCCTTCTGCACCTGCTTTCGTTGGCAGGCAGGGTCCAGTCGGTTAAAATGACGGTGCTCCCGAGGTTTTTGTTTCTTTTCCAGTGCCTCCCCATATTGATTCCGAAGGCTTTTTTCAAAAGGGTGAATAAGAGTATTCTGGGGTTTGTGTGGGCGCGGAAGGCCCCGAGAGTAAGGAGGGTATTCCTGGAGCGAAGAAGGGAGGCAGGCGGTTTGGCACTGCCCAACCTGTGTGGGTATTGTGGGTACTGTGGGGGGAGGGTGCCGCATGGAAGAGGCTGGAGGTGGCGTCCTGTGTGGGTACGAGTTTGGGCGCATTGGTGATGGCCCCGCTTCCGCTCCCCCCGGCAAGATATTCCACGTGTCCGGTGGTGGTGGCGTCCCTCAAAATTTGGGGGCAGTGGAGGCGGCACAGGGGGGAAGTGAAGGCCTCAGTGTGCGCCCCGATACGGGGCAATCACCGGTTTGCACCAGGGAGAATGGATGGTGGGTTTTTGAGTTGGCATAGGGCAGGCATCAGGCGGATGGGGGACCTTTTCCCCGATGGAGCGTTTGCGACTTTAGTGGAGTTGGAGGGGAAGTGGGGCCTCACCCCTGGGAATGCTTTCAGGTATATGCAGATCAGGGAGTTTGTTAAGCGGCAGGTGGCAGAGTTCCCGCTCCTGCCGCCTAGGGGGGTGCAGGATAGGGTGCTCTCGGGGATGTGGGTTGGTGAGGGGAGGATCTCGGCGATTTATCTGATGATGCAGGAAAAGGAGGAGGCCTCGGTGGAGGAGCTGAAAGCGAAGTGGGAGGAGAAGCTAGGGGAAGAGATTGATGATGGGACATGGGTGGATGCCCTGGGGAGTGTGAATTCGTCCTCTTCTTGTGCACGGCTCAGCTTAATTCAGCTGAAGGTGCTGCATAGAGCGCACATGACTGGGGCCAGAATGAGCCGGTTCTTTGGGGGAGAGGACAGATGTGGGAGGTGTTTGGGAGGCCCACATGTTCTAGGCGTGTCCGGCATTGGAGGGGTTTTGGAAGGGGGTGGCGGGGACCTTGTCCAAGGTGGTCGGTTCCAGGGTGGAAGCAGGCTGGGGGCTCGCGATCTTTGGCGTAGCATCGGAGCCGGGAGTGCAGGAGGCGAGAGAGGCCGGTATCCTGGCCTTTGCGTCTCTAGTAGCCCAGCGTAGGATTCTCTTACAGTGGAGGGACGCGGAGCCCCTGAGCCCAGAGGCCTGGATCAATGACATGGCCGAGTTCATCAGGCTGGAGAAGATTAAGATTGCCCTGAGAACAATACCAACTCCCAATACTTCCAGCTGCACAGGGGCACCAGACAAGGATGCCCACTGTCCCCGCTGCTGTTCGCACTAGCAATTGAACCGCTAGCAATCGCGCTCAGGGCAGCAAAAAATTGGAGGGGGATCCGAAGGGGAGGTAGAGAGCACAGAGTCTCACTCTATGCGGATGATCTGCTCCTCTATATCTCGGACCCACAAAGCAGCATGGACGGAATCATCGCGCTCCTGAAAGAGTTTGGAGCCTTCTCGGGCTACAAACTCAACATGAGCAAAAGTGAGATCTTCCCAGTACACCCGCAAGGGGGGGGGGGGGGGGGGGGGGGGGGCAGCACTAAAGGGGCTGCCGTTCAAACAAGCCCGACATAAATTCCGCTACCTGGGGATCCAAATAGCCCATGACTGGAAAGGGATCCACAAATGGAACCTCACCAGCCTGACGGAGGAAGTTAAAAAGGACCTGCAAAGATGGAACACACTCCCGCTCTCCCTCGCGGGGAGAGTTCAGACGATCAAAATGAACGTACTGCCCAGGTTCCTCTTCCTGTTTAGATCCATTCCGATCTACATCCCCAAGGCCTTTTTCAAAGCGCTGGACAAACTCATCATGGCGTTCGTATGGGGGGGTAAAAATGCTAGGATCCCAAAGAAGGTCTTACAAAAAACAAAAACCAGGGGAGGGTTAGCCCTCCCGAATCTACAATTCTACCACTGGGCAGCAACAGCCGAGCGAGTAAGGGGATGGATCCAGGAGCCAGAAGCTGAGTGGGTGCGTGCGGAGGAGGCCTCCTGCATGGGAACCTCCCTCCGGGCCCTCGCCACGGCAGCACTCCCATCCCCACCCAAAAAACACTCCAGCAGCCCAGTGGTGACAGCCACCCTCCAATCCTGGAACCAACTGCGGCAGCAACTTGGCCTGACCAAAATGTCGAACAGGGCTCCCATCTGCAACAACCATAGGTTCACACCAGCACTGACTGACGCCACCTTCAAAAGGTGGAGGCAGGACGGGGGGACACTGACAGTCAGGGACCTATACACGGACGACAGGATCGCAACACTGGACGAACTGACAGAGAAATTTCAGCTAGCTGGGGGGAACGAGCTACGGTACCTGCAGCTCAAAAACTTCCTACGAAAGGAGACAAGGACGTACCCACAACCGCCACGACAGACACTACTGGAAGACCTACTGGACGCAAGTATCCTAGAGAAAGGGAACTGTAGTGACATGTATGACCGACTGGTAGATAGGGACGACACCGTACTGGACGCAACAAGGAGGAAATGGGAGGACGACCTGGGGATGGAGATAGGGTGGGGACTCTGGAGCGAAGCACTGCATAGGGTCAACTCCACCTCCACGTGCGCAAGGCTCAGCCTGACGCAACTAAAAGTGGTACATAGAGCCCACTTAACAAGAACCCGTATGAGTAGGTTCTTCCCGGAGGTGGAAGACAGATGTGAACGGTGCCAAAGAGGCCCAGCCAACCACGCCCACATGTTCTGGTCTTGTCCCAGACTCGTGGAGTACTGGACAGCCTTCTTCGAGGTTATGTCCAAAGTGGTGGGAGTGAGGGTGGAGCCATGCCCGATAGTGGCGGTCTTCGGGGTTTCAGAACAGCCAGATCTATTCCTGGGGAGGAGGGCGGACGCCCTTGCCTTTGCCTCCCTGATCGCCCGCCGTAGAATCCTGTTTGGCTGGCGGTCAGCAGCACCGCCCAGAGCTGCAGACTGGCTGTCCGACCTCTCGGAATCTCTCCAAATGGAGAAAATCAAATTTGCCATCCGAGTGTCGGACGACGGCTTCCACAGAACGTGGGAGCCATTCATGCAACTGTTCCGGGACCTATTTGTGGCCAACGTACAAGAGGAAGAATAGTCGGGGGAAGGTAGCGGGAGGGGGGGGGGGGGCTACAGGTTCGTTACGGGGGTTCGATGGCTAGCTAAGGCCCAAAACCAAACTAAATAAACATGTTGAGGGGGGGGGGGGGGGGGGGGCGCAGTTACTACTACGAAGATGCTTACCTGTAAATATGTATGTTAATTTTTGCGTGTTTGTTTTTTTTTTCTCTCCTAACAATTTGTAATTTGTTCAATATAAAATATGAAAACTGAATAAAAACATTTATAAAAAAAAAAAGATTGCCCTGAGGGGGTCGGTACAAGGGTTCTTCCGACGGTGGCAGCCTTTTCTTGATTTCCTGGCGGAGAGGTAGAGGGTGGTCAGTCTCAGCAGCAACCGGGGGGGGGGGGGGGGGGGGGGGGGGGGTGAGGGGCGGTTCGGGATTTGTCAAGGGGGTTTGTTTTTGCAACGGCGTGTTTGCTATTTTTTTTTTCTTGTATTGTTATTAGTTATTAATTTATTACTCTGTATTGGGGGGGATTTCTGTTTCTGTTTAGTTTTACACCTTGTTTACTTCAACTGTTGGGAGAAAATGTGTTGTTGAAAAATTTTAATAAAAATTATTTTAAAAAAAAAGGGTTGTGAACATTCTCTACCCCTACGAGCTAAGTGCTCAGGGCTCAGCCACAGATTATATTCAAGTCTGAGATTGATCTAGAATTTCTAGACGCTAAGGAATTCCTAGGGATTTGGAGGTGGGATTTGAGAATGGAAGGTAAGGTCTATTCACTGGCAGAACAGGCTTGTGGAGCTTGGTGGTGAATTCCTTATATTCCAGTGATAAAGATTGTAGTTCAAAAAGGATAGAACGTAAGCGAGCATGACTTGGGTGTGGGGTAAGGTACAGTTAGTCGAGCCTAAGAGAAATGTGAAGGATGGGAGGCTGGCTCTGAGTTGAGCCTGATGTGGACAATCCAAATGACGGTGCCATCAGCAGATGGGTTGAGGCAAGCATAGAGGTGGGTGACATTAGAGATGGAAATGGATCTTTGTGCTGTGTTAGCTACAAAGTTCATTTTGAGATTGATTAGGACACTGAGATTAGGACACTGCCAGAAGAATGTGGAGGCTTTGGAGAGGGTGCAGAAGAGATTTACCAGGATGTTGCCTGGTATGGAGGGTATTAGTTATGAGGAGAGGTTGAATAAACTTGGTTTGTTCTCACTGGAACAAAGGAGGTTGAGGGGCGACCTGATAGAGGTCTACAAAATTATGAGGGGCGTAGACAGAGTGGATAGTCAGAGACATTTTCCCAGGGTGGAGGGGTAAATTACTAGGTGGCATAGGTTTAAGATGCGAGGGGCAAGGTTTAGAGGAAATGTACAAGGCAAGTTTTTTACACAGAGGGTAGTGGGTGCCTGGAACTCGCTGCTGGAGGAGGTAGTATAAGGAGGGACGATAGTGATATTTAAGGGGCATCTCGACAAATACATGAAAGGATGGGAATAGAGGGATACGGACCCTGGAACTGTAGAAGATTTTAGTTTAGACGGGCAGCATGGTCGGCACAGGCTTGGAGGGCTGAAGGGCCTGTTCCTGTGCTGTACTTTTCTTTGCTCTTTGAGATAGCGAGCAGTCTAGTTGGGCTGAGATAGCGAGCAGTCTGGTTGGGCTGAGATAGCGAGCAGTCTGGTTGGGCTGGTTGGGAGGATGGAATTGATGGCGAGGTTATGAAGTGGCGGGGGCAGTGATGAACGCCTTGATGTTTTACTGGAGGAAATTGAAATTGGAGGCGAAATTCGAGACCTGAGGCAATGGAGGTTCAGAGGTATAGCTGACTGGCACCAGTGTATATGCGGAAACATGTTTATGGATGCATTGGTTTGGCCCTGATTTCCTGTTCCTCATACAGAAACCCCTCCAATGATTTTTCAATCCCTGGATAGTGTTTGGTTCAGTGCGTAAATAGTTTATTTCCAAATCCTATTTTTCCAAATTTAGTTAATTTGATGGGGCCCATTTCTTTGCCCCCATAAAGCTCAAGAAATGTGGAAAATTATTAAAGAACGGAGGAAACCTCAGCTATAAAAATTGACCGTGTTAAATAGTATTACTGAAAAATGTTGATAAATGTGATCCAGCAAACGTTCGCAGTAAATCCAGCCAGAGACGCAAATCTGAATTTGAATCTATTCCAGGGCTTTTCAAACTTTTTTGCCCAGGACCCATTTTTACCAACCAGCCATCCTTCGCGACCCACGTCAGCCGACCTTTGCGATTCAAGCCGGCCGGTTTTGGCGACCCACGACGACCGACATTCGCGACCCACCATTTTCTATTACCTTTAATGTGAGAGGTGAGCCTTGCCTTATATTCTATAGTCTAGAGTAGTGAAGAATGTGAACGGACTGCATTGAAACGCATTATTCTGTCAGGACTCTACCGAGCAGATGCAGAATGCAAGTTTTCCTCAGGTGGGTGGTTTACAGCCTGGAGATATAGTCTGCAAATTACAATGCAATGATTTTAGAATAGATGAGGAGTAATTACTTAACTCAAAGTATTGTGAATCTTTTAAAATCTCAAAAATTCACTATCAAAGAGAGTTCTACAGGCTCAGCCATTGAGCATATTCAAGACAGATGCAGGAAGACTGAATTAAATTTTTTTTAAATCCTCTCCTGGACCAGTGGTGTTTCTCTCTGGGCTCTGGGCATGCGCACTGATGAGCGAGCATGCATGCGTAGCGCGCCCGCATTTTAAAAACCGTTCGCAGCCGGCATTTTTAAAAGCCGTCTGCTGCAGCCATTGCACCTGAATTCACGCGATCAGGAATGATGCGATGGATGGCTCCGCGACCCTCCCGACACCCGCCCGTGACCCACTTGCGAGTCATGACCCCCACTCCGAAAATGCCTGATATATTCCGTTAAGGAAACCCTTTTTTATATTCCACAATTTTCCTGTTCACAGTAAGATCTATTAATTCCAGGAAAGCTAAAAAAGCGATCATGACAGAAGAAATTACAAAATTTAACATTGCACCTTTTTCTCTGCAGTGCCCCTTGGGTACAAATGGATAGGAGCACGTGTCTGCAGCCTCACCCCACCGTGCTGCTCAGTTCTTGAAACAGAAGTAAAATGTGCCAGTTGTATCACGCCGAGCCCTCGATGTAACCATATTTCCACATCTTCATCAGGACACTTATGAAGCGTTGTATTTGTAGGTCTCTCTTATTCCCGGTAAGAAGTCTTACAACACCAGGTTAAAGTCCAACATGTTTGTTTCAAACACTAGCTTTTGGAGCACTGCTCCTTCCTCAGGTGAATGAGGAGCAGTGCTCCGAAAGCTAGTGTTTGAAACGAACATGTTGGACTTTAACCTGGTGTTGTCAGACTTCTTACTGTGCTCACCCCAGTCCAACGCCGGCATCTCCACATCATCTCTTATTCCCAACAATGATAATCAAGACTTGCTTTGGTGCCCTTGTTTAAATAAATGGAAAGTAGCAAATGTTAATTTTCTAAATTCTTTATCTGTATTAAATTGTTTGTTTGTTTTTCTCTCCTATCCTGAAGCCGTTGACTCCCCACTGGAGCAAAGGTCAACTTTAGCTCAGTGGGCTAGACAACCGGTTTGTGATGCAGAACAAGGCCAGCAGCGCAGGTTCAATTCCTGTACTGGCTTACCTGAACAGATGCTGGAATGTGGCGACTAGGGGCTTTTCACAGTACTTCATACTTGTGATAATAAAAGGTTTAAAATAAAAACTGATATATCAATAAATATAGACGAGCCCTGGTTCCCTCACACTGTTAATAAAGAACTGGTGGTTTTGTAGCACTTTTCAAATCCTCAACACCCCAATATGTTCACAGCCAATGAATTGCATTCAGAACACGGTCACATTTGCTTTCTGTGCAAACTTAGCAGCCACTTTATGCACAGCAGGATCCCAAAAGTAGCAAATTACTTTTGATCTTGTAAAAAAAAATGCTGAAAATACTCAGGTCAGGGAGAGTTGAAATGTCAGCTTTTCTTATTTCTGCAATGCTGTCTGAACTGGCGAATATTTCTGATTTCATTTTCGCTTTCCAGCATCTGAAGTATTTTGATTTATTTTTGATATTGCTTCATGGATAAATGTTGACCATACCACCTCCTGCAGCTCTTCAAATGTTGTTGCATTGTGTGATTTGTTGAATCATCTGTTATATAGCTCACTGAGCTAAATCGCTGGCTTTTAAAGCAGACCAAGCAGGCCAGCAGCACGGTTTGTTTCCCGTACCAGCCTCCCCGGACAGGCGCCGGAATGTGGCGACTAGGGGCTTTTCACAGTAACTTCATTGAAGCCTACTCGTGACAATAAGCGATTTTCATTTTCATATGCTAGTGAGGAAGAAGGATTCCAGGAAGGGGATCAATCAACATTGGTTAACCAAGGAAGTTAAGGATCATATCAAACAGATAAAAAAACATACAATGGGACAAAGATTAGTGGTACACCAGAGGATTCAAAATTTTTAAATCAAACAAAAGAAGAGCAAAACAATAATAAAGAGGGAGAAGATAAACTATGTAAATGAGCAAATAATACAAAAGCTGACAGTAAGAGCTTCTTTAAACATATAAAAAGGAAGAGAGCTAAAGTGAACATAGCCCCCTTGGAACCAGGGAAATAGCAGAGGATTTAAATAAATACTTTTGCATTAGTATTTGTGGGAGAAGACATTAATAACATTCCAAAAATGCTATGTAATGAAGGGGAGAAGGAAATACATACAATAATGCACATGAGAAAAAGTACCAGGGAAATTATTGGTGCTAAAGGCAATGTCCCCTGGGCCTGATGGGTTCTATCCCAGGATATTAAAGGAAGTGGCTACAGAGATAGTGGATGCGCTGGTAGTAATCTTCCAAGAATTCTTAAATGCTGGGAAAGTCCCCTTAAATGCTGGGAAAGTCCCAGAGGATTGGAAAAATGCCAACCTAACACCCTTATTCAAAAAGGGAGGGAAACAAAACGCAGGTAACTATTGACCAGTTAGCTTAATTTCTGTCATTGGGAAAATGTTAGAGTCCATTATAAAAAATATAATGGCAGAACGTTTAGAAATACGTAATGTAACCAGCAGCGTGAGCATGGGTTCATGAAGGAGAAATCATGCCCGACCAAGTTATTAGAATTCTTTGAAGTGGGAACAAGCATGATAGATAAGCAGAACCAATAGATGTAATCTATTGGGCAGCACAGTATCATAGTGGTTAGCACAGGTGCTTCACAGCTCCAGGGTCCCAGGTTCGATTCCCAGCTGGGTCATTGTCTGTGTGGAGTCTGCACATTCTCCCCGTGTCTGTGTGGGTTTCCTCCAGGTGCTCCGGTTTCCTCCCACAGTCCAAAGATGTGCAGGTTAGGTGGATTGACCATGCTAAATTGCCTTTAATTCCAAGGTTAAGGCGGGGGGGTGGGGTTACAGGGATAGGGTAGATACGTGGGCTTGAGTAGGGTGTTCTTTGTAAGGGCCAGTGCAGACTCGATGGGCCATATGGCCTCCTCATAGATCATAAATTCTATAATCTATGATACTTGGATTTACAAAACGCGTTCGATAACTTACTGCACAAAGGGCTACTTAATAAGATTTGAGCCCATTGTGTTGCGGGTTGTATATTGGCATAGATAGAAGATTGGGTAACTGATAGAAGACAGAGTATTAGGATAAGAGGGGTATTTTCAGGATGGCAATGTGGAATTAGTGGAGTGCCACTGGGAGCACAATTATTTACAATATATGTTAATGACTTGGACAAGGGAAGTGAATGCATTATTACCAAGTTTGAGGATGACACAAAAATGTAGTAGGATGAAAGGGCAGCACTGTGGTTCAGTGGTTAGCACTGCCACTTAAAGGAGCCAAGGACCCTGGTTCGATCCCGGCCTCAGGTCACTGTCTGTGTGGAGTTTGCACATTCTCCCCGTGTCTGTGTGGGTCTCACCCCCACAACCCAAAAAGATGTACAGAGTAGGTGGATTGGTCATGCTAAATTGCCCTTAATTGAGGAAAAATAAAAAATTGGATATTCTATATTTGTATTTTTTTAAAAAGACTTTGGTAGGAGGAATAAAGGAGCTGGTTATTATTTAAATGGAGAAAGACTGCAGAAATCTGAGAGATTTTGGGGTCCTCATGAATTTCATAAAGCTAGCATGCAGGCTCAGCAATAAGGAAGACAAATAGAATGTTTGTCTTCATTTCAAAGGTAATGGAGTATAAAAATAGGGAAGTCTTACTAAGACTATACAAGGCACTAATTAGGCCATGCCTGGAATATTGTGAACAGTTTTGGTCCCCTTACCTGCAGCATGGTAGCACAGTGGTTAGCACTTATGTGTCACAGCACCAGGGCTCCAGGTTCGATTCCCGGCTTGGGTCACTGTGTGGAGTCTGCACGTTCTCCCTGCGGATGCTCGGAAGCTCCCACAAGCTCGAAGGACATGCTGTTAGGTGAATTGAACATTCTGAATTCTCCCTTTGTGTACTCAAACAGGCGCCAGAATGTGGTGACTAGGGGCTTTTCACAGTAACTTCACTGCAGTGTTGTAAGCCTACTTGTGATGTTACATTATTATATCGAAGGAAAGATATACTGGTATTGGAGGGAGTCTAGAGAAGATTCACTAGGTTGATCTTGGATATGGTTGTGAGGAGAGGTTCCGTAGGTTGGGTCTGTACTCATTGGAATTTAGAAGAATGACAGGTGGAATTATTGAGACATACAGGTTTCTCGGGAGGCTTGACAGGGTAGATGCTGAGAGGTCGTTTCCCCTCGTGGGGGGGCACAATCACAGAGTAAGGGGTGGCACAGTGGTTAGCACTGCAGCCTCAGCACAAGGAACCCGGGCTTGATTCTTGGGTGACTGTCTTGAGTTTGCACGTTCTCCCCTTGTCTGCGTGGTTTTCCACCGGGAGTTCCAGTTTCCTCTCGCAGTCTACAAATGTGCAGATGAGGTGAATATTATTAGGCCATGATCAATGCTTGGGGTGACAGGGATCGAGCAGGGGAGCTGGATAGGTAGATTTCTCTTTTGGAGTGCAGACTTGATGGACTGAATGGCCTTCTTCTGCACTGTAGGGATTCTGGATTTAAATAATAACAATAACCTTTTATTGTCCCAAGTATGAAGTTACTGTGAAAAGCCCCTAGTCGCCACATTCCAGCGCCTGTTCAGGTAAGCCGGTAAGGGAATTGAACACGCGCTGTTGGCCATGTTCTGCATCACAAACCAGCTGGCTATCCCACTGAGCTACACTCCAAGGCCACAAATTTAGAGTACCCAATTCATTTTTTCCAATTAAGGGCAATTTAGTGTGGCCAATACATCTAGCCTGCACATCTTTGGGACACTGGGTCATTCAATATGTTTTGAGTTAGACAGGTTTTTATCCAGTACAGAAATCAAGTGTTATGGAGATAAGGGCCTGGATTCTCCTCTATCCGGTGGGGCGGGGGATCCCGGCATACCGGAGTGGCAAGAACCACTCCGGCGTCGGGCCTCCCCAAAAGGTGCGGAATTCTCCGCACGTTTAGGGGCTAGGCCCGCGCCGGAGTGGCTCCCGCTCCTCCGACCGGCGCCAACGGCCTTTGCGCCCCGCCGATCGGCATCAGGGCTGGCCGAAAGGCCTTCGCTGGTCGGCGTGAGTCCGCGCATGCGCCAGAGCGTCAGTGGCCGCTGATGTCACCCCAGCGCATGTGCGGTGGAGGGGGTTCTTCCACCTCCGCCATGGAATACAATGTTGACAAATGTGAGGTTATCCATTTTGGTAGGAATAACAGCAAACGGGATTATTATTTAAATGATAAAATATTAAAGCATGCCGCTGTTCAGAGAGACTTGGGTGTGCTAGTGCATGAGTCACAGAAGGTTGGTTTACAAGTGCAACAGGTGATTAAGAAGGCAAATGGAATTTTGTCCTTCATTGCTAGAGGGATGGAGTTTAAGACTAGGGAGGTTATGTTGCAATTGTATAAGGTGTTAGTGCGGCCACACCTGGAGTATTGTGTTCAGTTTTGGTCTCCTTACTTGAGAAAGGACGTACTGGCGCTGGAGGGTGTGCAGAGGAGATTCACTAGGTTAATCCCAGAGCTGAAGGGGTTGGATTATGAGGAGAGGTTGAGTAGACTCTGACTGTACTCGTTGGAATTTAGAAGGATGAGGGGGGATCTTATAGAAACATTTTAAATTATGAAGGGAATAGATAGGATAGATGCGGGCAGGTTGTTTCCACTGGCGGGTGACAGCAGAACTAGGGGGCATAGCCTCAAAATAAGGGGAAGTAGATTTAGGACTGAGTTTAGGAGGAACTTCTTCACCCAAAGGGTTGTGAATCTATGGAATTCCTTGCCCAGTGAAGCAGTTGAGGCTCCTTCATTACATGTTTTTAAGGTAAAGATAGATAGTTTTTTGAAGAATAAAGGGATTAAGGGTTATGGTGTTCGGGCCGGAAAGTGGAGCTGAGTCCACAAAAGATCAGCCATGATCTCATTGAATGGCGGAGCAGGCTCGAGGGGCCAGATGGCCTACTCCTGCTCCTAGTTCTTATGTTCTTATGGTGGAGGCCTTGGCGGTGGCGGAAGAAAAAGAGTGCCCCCACGGCACAGGCCCGCCCGCCAATCGGTGGGCCTCGATCGTGGGCCAGGCCACCTTGGGGGCACCCCCCGGGGTCAGATCGCCCCGCGCCCCCCCCCCCCCCCTAGGATCCCGGGGCCCACTCGCGCCTCCTGCTCCCGCCGGCACCAGAGGTGGTTTAAACCACGTCGGCGGGAGAGGCCTGACAGAGGCGGGACTTCGGCCCATTGCGGGCCAGAGAATCGCCACAGGGGGCCCGCTGACCGGCGCGGGGGACCAGCCGACCGGCGCGCCGTGATTCCCACCCCCGCCGATTCCCGGGTGGTGGAGAATTCAGGCCACAGCGGGGGCGGGATTTACGAAGGCCCTGGACGATTCTCCGACCCTGCAGGGGGTCGGAGAATTCCGCCCACGATGGGAAAGTGGAGTTGAGGGTTATCATCAGATCAGTCATGATCAGGTTGAATGGTAAGCAGAACTGATGGGTCACATGGCCTACTTCTGCTACTACGTCTTCTGGTCATATAGCCAGGTGGCACCATAGTTTAAGGTTTGATCTGCAAGACACCATCTCTAACAATGAAGCACTACCTCAGCTTGTCACTGAATTGTCAATTCTCCAGTGTTGAAAGGGGGTTTGAGCCCAGACAGTCTTCACAATTTGAATGTGTTCAAGATTTTCTGCTTTCGGAAATGCATTTTAACAAATTGCGTCCCCCAGTTTATCAGATCCTTCTCACCAATTGCATGTACCCACGTAAAGTGCATCTGCGTTATCACTTGTAGCCTCCTGTCAATGTTGTTAAATGATCAGCTGCTGGTGGTGCAATAGAGAGGCACAGTTTTTCCTGACAGACTTGGGAAGTTGCAGAAGTAGTACTGGATCAATTCATTGGCAAAGGCACAAAAACTCACTTTGCTGCAGAACAAGGTTGGTCTTGTGAAGAATTTTATAATGTTCAGTACAACTGAGTCATTGTTTAGGAATGTAGAACCCTGTAATGTCCTCAGTGCTAAACGTAATGGAATACATAAATATTAACTACTTCGGTAACTGGTCCCTTTGGAGTATGAGTCAGTGGCTTCAGGCAAGAACTGAAGAAAACTCTAAGACAATCTAACCCACCCCCCTTTCAAGAGAAACAACCTTTAGGATCTGAAGCATGGTGGCGCAGTGGTTAGCACTGCTGCCTCACAGCGCTGAGGTCACAGGTTCGATCCTGCCCTGTGTCACTGTCCATGTGGAGTTTTTTCTAAGTCCGTAGTAGTCTAGTGGTTAGGATTAGGATTCAGAGCTTTCACTGCTGCACACCTGGTTCGATTCTTGAGGTTACTGGGTTACGGGGATAGGGTGGAGGCGTGGGCTTAGGTAGGGTGCTCTTTCCAAGTGCTGGTGCAGACTCGATGGGCCAAATGGCCTCTTTTTGCACTGTAAATTCAATGAAATCAAAGAAAATGCTGGATCCAATGCTGGAGAGACTGCGAGAAGTAAAACGCCTTAAAAGTGCATTCTGCAATGAGTGAGACTCTGGAGTTGAGGTAAGTGTGGGAGTTTAAAAGAATAAAATCTGGCACAATTTGCTGACAATTGAAGGGTAGACATTTAAGTTTTTCAAGCCTAAGGATAGTAAAAAAAACAAGGTATCCTCTTGGAGCAGGCCAGGGAAGTTTATTAGGGCAGTTACTAACTGACTAAGACTTGTTCCTGAAACAGGAGAGGTTGAAGTATAAAACAGGCCTCAATTATGAGCTGCAATGAGTGAGACTCTGGAGTTGAGGTAATTGTCAGAGTTTATGGAAGTGGGGAGAGAGGTATGGCTGTATCAGTGGGGGCAGGAGCAGAACAAGGCCAGGGAGCTGGGAGATCGGTTGCAGCAGTCCTATAACCTCGAGTGAACATGCCCTTGTAATATCACGTAGGTGTTCTGTAGTCGAGTATTTCTCTCTTCTGTCTATTCAGACTTACTTCAAGATTGAAGGCTAGATAGAAAAGGTTAGTGTGAAAACTAAAGATCCGTAGTAAAATTGAAACTAATTGAAAATATAATTAAATAAAATAGGGATGCAGGACAAGGCGTTGTGTTGTAGCTTCCACTTGAGGGGGGTGGGTGGACCCCATTGTAGTCCACAGCAACCACATTTGTAGCAAATGCTGGTTGCTCGAGGCACAGAGTTAATGAGTTGGAGTTTGAGCTTCACACATCACAACACATCAGGGAGGGGGAAAGTTACCTGGAAGCTGTGTTTCAGGAGACAGTCACATGCCTTAGAGTAACTACCTTGAATTTGTTCAGTGGTCAGGGAAGGGAGGGTGTGACTACAGGTGAAGGAGGTAGAGGGACACAAGAAGAAGCACTACAGGAGCCTCAGCCTCTGCCCTGCCCTTGGCCCTTGTCCAATAGGTTCAGGATTCTTGCCCCCTGTTTGTATAAGAGTGGGGACTGTAGGGAGGATGAGCAAACTGACCATATCTTCACGGTATAGCGAGCCATTCATGTGGGGGGGAGAAAAGAGAAATGTTGTTGGGGTTAGTATACATAGCGCAATAGACACTGTTCATAGAATCCCTACAGTGCAAAAGGAGGCCATTCGGCCCATCGGGTCTTCGCCAATCCTCTGAAAGAGCACCTTTCTAAGCACACGCCCCCCACCCTATCCCCGTAATCCAGTAGCTACACCTAACGTTTTGGACACTAAGGGGCAATTTTATCATGGCCGGTCCACCCAACCTGCACATCTTTGGACTGTGGGAGGAAGTGTGACAGGAAGGGAGAGAGTGTTCAAACTTAAAAAAACAACAAATAGTGTCAAAAAGAGAAAAAATGGTAACGGGGCAAAATTAATGGTTCTTTACTGAAACACACGTAGCATTTGGCACAAAATAAATGAACTAACAGCACAAATTGAGGTAGCTGGGTATGATCTCATATCCATTACAGAGACTTGGTTACAGGGAGATCAAAACTGGGAACTAAGGGGCAGCACAGTGGTACCACTGCAGTCTCACGGCGTCGAGGTCCCAGGTTCGATCCCGGCTCTGGGTCACTGTCCGTGTGGAGTTTGCACATTCTCCCTGTGTTTGCGTGCGTTTCGCCCCCACAACCCAAAGATGTGCAGGTTAGGAGGATTGAATATGCTAAATTGCCCCTTCAGTGGAAAAAAGCAATTAGGTACTCTAAATTTTTTTTTAAATTTTTTAAACTTGGAACTAAGTATTCGAGGGTATGTGACTTTTCGTAAGGACCGGCAGAAAGGAAAGGGTGTGGGGGCAGGAGTAGCTTTGTTAGTACGAGATGGAATAACTACAAAAGCAAGAAATGATCTTGGATCATAAGACATAGAATCTATATGGGTGGAGGTAAGAAATAGCAAGGAGAAGGTGACACTGATGGGAGTAGCCTATAGGCCCCACAAACAGTGGCTCCACTGTAGGACTGAGAATAAATCAGGAGATAATAGAGGCATGTTAAATAAGGCAGTACTTTAATGATGGGTGACTATAATCTTCATGTGGATTGGGAAAATCAAACTGGCAGGTGCAGCTATGAGGAAGAATTTATATTGTATTCAGGACAGTTTCCGAGAACAATATATTGTGAATCCAACCAGAGATCAGGTTATTTTGGATTCAGTAATGTGTAATGAGACAGGTTACAAAAACAATCTCAGAGTGAAAGATCTCCTCGGAAGCAGTGACCGTAACATGGTAGAATGTAGCATTCAATTCGAGAGTGAGAAACTTGGGTCAGCCACAACTGTTTTAACTTAAATAAGGGTAATTATAAAGGAATGAGGGCAGAGTTGGCTGGAGTGGACGGCCAGAGGAGTTTAGCAGGAAAGAGAGTTGATCAGCAATGGCAGACAATAGTTCATGACTCACAACTAAAATATTTCCCAGTGAGGAAGAAGGATTCTGGGAAGGAGATAAATTAACCATGGTTAACCAAGGAAGTGAAGGATAGTATTAAATTGAAAGAAAAAACATATAGGGCAGTATTCTCCCCCCCATCCGACGCCAGGTGGGAGAATCGCCAGGGCGCCACGCGAATCGCGCCAAGCCACCCCGACCCCCGTACACGATTCTCCCACCCCCCCCGAAACCAGTGCCACAAGAATCGCGCCAAGCCACCCCGACCCCCGTACGGGATTCTCCCACCCCCCCGAAACAAGCGGCCGCTCGGAGAATCACAGCAAACGGCGAGCGGCGATTCTACGGCCCAGATGGACCGAGCGGCCACTCCAACATGACAGGTTCCCGCCGGCGATGTCCACTCTGGTCGCTGTTGGCGGGAACTGTGCGGGAACGCTGGGCAGGTGGGCTGGGAGGAGAGGGGGGGGGGGGGCTCCTTCACCGGGGGGGTCCGCCGATGGGGTCTGGCCCGCGATCGGGACCCACCGATCGGCGGGCCGGCCTCTCTCCCCCCCCCCCCCCCCGGGCCTACCTCCTTCTGCGGCTGGCCCCAGAACACCAGCATCATATTGGTGAGGGGCCAGCGCGCGTAAGAGGTTTCCCGCGCATGCGCAGGATGGCGCGGCCCAACTGCTCATGCGCAGGAATGAGCTTCCCCCAACTGCGCATGTGCGGGTTGGCACGGCGCCTATTTGGCGCCATGTAGGGACGCTGGAGTGGCGTGAACCACTCCAGCACCGTGCTGGCCCCCTGTGGGGCCAGAATAGATTGTGCCCGGGACCTGTTCGCGCCATTGTGAAATGCGATGGCGTTCATGATGGCGCGGACTATTAGTCCCGGGAGCGGAGAATACCGCCAATAATGTGGCAAAGATTAGTGATGAGCCAGAGGATTGGAAAGTTTTAAAAACCAACAAAAGATGAGCAAAAACAATTAAGAGGGAGAAGATGAACAATGAGGGTAAACTAGCAAGTAATATAAAATGGAACGTGAGGGCTTCTTTAAATATATAAAAAGAAAGAGAGAGGCCAAAGTGAACAAGTGAACATAGGCCCCTAATGGGTAAATAATAATGGGAAACCAGGAAATGGCAGAGGAATTACACAAATACTTTGTGTCAGTCTTCACGGTGGAAGATACTAATAACATTCCCAAAATAAATAGTCAAGGGGCAAAAGGGAGAAGGAAATAAATACAATAACAATAAGGAAAAGGTACTAGGGAAATTAATGGGGCTAAAGGCCGATAAGTCACCTGGACCTGATGGGCTGCATCGCAGGATATTAAAGGAAGTAGCTACAGAGATAGTGGATGCACTAGTACAGTAGTCCCCCGTTATACCGCGCTCCGCAATACCGCGGTTCGCGATATACCGCGGGGGGGCTGATGGACCCCAACTGTCAGTTGTGTCAATTTCAGCGGCCGGCTCCGGAGAGGGAAGCTGCTCTCACTGAAATAATCAGCCGGCCGCTGAAATTGACACTGCCCGCTGCTCTCTCCCTCCAATCCAACTTTTAAGTTTTAATGTTTCTGATTGGAGGGGAGAGCAGCCGGCAGTGTCAATTTCAGCGGCCAGCTGATTGTTTCAGTGAGAGAGCAGTTTCCCTCTCCGGATCAAAGTGAGCCGTCCGCTGAAATTGACACTGCCGGCTGCTCTCCCCTCCAATCAGAAACATTAAAACTTAAAAGTTGGATTGGAGGTAGAGAGCAGCGGGCAGTGTCAATTTCAGCGGCCGGCTCACTTTGATCCAGAGAGGGAAGCTGCTCTCACTGAAACAATCAGCTGGCCGCTGAAATTGACACTGCCGAGGGGGGGGCGGGTGTTGGGGGGGGGGGGAGAAGGGAGAAGGCGGGTGTTGGGGGGGGGGAGAAGGGAGGGGGCGGGTGTTGGGGGGGGGGAGAAGGGAGGGGGCGGGTGTTGGGGGGGAGAAGGGAGGGGGCGGGTGTTGGGGGGGGGAGAAGGGAGGGGGCGGGTGTTGGGGGGGGGAGAAGGGAGGGGGCGGGTGTTGGGGGGGGGGAAGGGAGGGGGCGGGTGTTGGGGGGGAGAAGGGAGGGGGCGGGTGTTGGGGGGCGGGTGTGGGGGGGGAGAAGAGGGGGGGGAGAAGAGGGGGGGGGAGAAGAGGGGGGGAGAAGAGGGGGGGGAGAAGGGGGGGGAGAAGAGGGGGGGGGCGAAGAGGGGGGGGAGAAGAGGGGGGGGAGAAGAGGGGGGAGAAGAGGGGGGGAGAAGAGGGGGGAGAAGAGGGGGGGAGAAGGGGGGGGAGAAGAGGGGGGGGAGGAAGAGGGGGGGCGGGTGTTGGGGGGGAGAAGAGGGGGGGCGGGTGTTGGGGGGGAGAAGAGGGGGGGCGGGTGTTGGGGGGGGAGAAGAGGGGGGGGCGGGTGTTGGGGGGGAGTGGAGGGGGGCGGGTGTTGGGGGGGAGTGGAGGGGGGCGGGTGTTGGGGGGGGGTGGAGGGGGGCGGGTGTTGGGGGGGAGTGGAGGGGGGGCGAGTGGAGGGGGGGCGAGTGGAGGGGGGGCGGGTGTTGGGGGGGAGTGGAGGGGGGGCGGGTGGAGGGGGGGCGGGTGTTGGGGGGGGAGTGGAGGGGGGGCGGGTGTTGGGGGGGAGTGGAGGGGGGGCGGGTGTTGGGGGGGAGAGGAGGGGGGGGCGGGTGTTGGGGGGGAGTGGAGGGGGGGGCGGGTTTTGGGGGGGAGTGGAGGGGGGGCGGGTGTTGGAGGGGGGTGTTGGGGGGGGGTCGGGTGTTGGGGGGGAGAGGAGGGGGGGCGGGTGTTGGGGGGGAGTGGAGGGGGGCGGGTGTTGGGGGGGAGTGGAGGGGGGGCGGGTGTTGGGGGGGAGTGGAGGGGGGGCGGGTGGAGGGGGGGGCGGGTGTTGGGGGGAGTGGAGGGGGGGCGGGTGTTGGGGGGGAGAGGAGGGGGGGCGGGGTGTTGGGGGGAGTGGAGGGGGGGCGGGTGTTGGGGGGGAGAGGAGGGGGGGGCGGGTGTTGGGGGGGAGTGGAGGGGGGGCGGGTGTTGGAGGGGGGTCGGGTGTTGGAGGGGGGTCGGGTGTTGGTGGGGGGTGTTGGGGGGGGTCGGGTGTTGGGGGGGTTCAGGTGTTGGGGGGGGTGTTGGGGGGGGTGTTGGGGGGGGGGTGTTGGGGGGGGTCGGGTGTTGGGGGGGTGTTGGGGGGGGGTCGGGTGTTGGGGGGGCGGGTGTTGGGGGGGAGAGGAGGGGGGGGCGGGTGTTGGGGGGGAGAGGAGGGGGGGCGGGTGTTGGGGGGGAGAGGAGGGGGGGCGGGTGTTGGGGGGGGAGAGGAGGGGGGGCGGGTGTTGGGGGGGGGAGAGGAGGGGGGGCGGGTGTGGGGGAACCCCCTCTGCGGGTGTGGGGGGGACCCCCCCTGCGGGTGTGGGGGGGACCCCCCTGCGGGTGTGGGGGAGACCCCCCTGCGGGTGTGGGGGAGACCCCCCCTGCGGGTGTGGGGGAGACCCCCCTGCGGGGGCGAGCCGGAGGGTGTTGGGGGGGTAGAGGGGGCGAGCCGGAGGGTGTGGGGGGAGAGGGTTCTAGTTGGAGGATGTGGGGGGAGAGGGGGCAAGCCGGAGGAAAAAAAAAGAAATTGACACTGCCGGCTGCTCTCTCCCTCCAATCAGAAACATTAAAACTTTAAAGTTGGATTGGAGGGCGACAGCAGCCGGCAGTGTCAATTTCAGCGGCCGGCTGATTATTTCACTGAGAGCAGCTTCTCTCCGGATCAAAGTGAGCCGGCCGCTGAAATTTTAATTGGATCCACGATGGGGGTTTTAAATTTATTTAAAAATCTATGCTAGCGCTTCCCATTGTGAGTCTACGGGGGTCTGACCTCTCCCCCCCCCCCCCCCCCAGACTCACAATGGGAAGCGCTAGCATAGATTTTAAAATAAATTTAAAACCCCCATCATGGATATCCGCGGCTCGGTTACAACGCGGGTGGGGGTCTTGGACCCCAACACCCGCGTTATAAAGGGGGACTACTGTAGTAATTGTTTAAGAAGTGAACGGTGGCACATGGATTTGCACTGCTGCATCACAGTGCCAGGGACCCGGGGGGTTCAATTCCACCCTTGGGTGACTGTGGGAAGTTTGCATGTTCACCCATGTCTGCCTGAGTTTCCTTTGGGTGATCCGGTTTCCCCACAGTCCAAAGATGTGCAGATTAGGTAGGTTACGGGAATGAGGCGGGGGGGAGCGGGCGTAGGTGAGGTACTCTTTCAGAGGGTCAGTGCAGGCTCGATGGGCCAAATGGCCTCCTTCTGAACTGTAGGGATTCTATGGATTTCAACCATTAAATCTGGGAAAAGTCCCAGAGGATCGAAAAACTGCCAATACAATACCTTTATTTAAAAAAGGAAGGAAACTAAAAGCATTTAACTATAGGCCAGTTAGGGCAGCACGGTGGTGCAGTGGATAGCACTGCTGCCTCATGGCGCCAAAGTCCCAGGTTTGATCCCGGCTCTGGGTCACTGTCCGTGTGGAGTTTGCACAATCTCCCCGTGTCTGCGTGGGTTTCACCCCAACAATCCAAAGATATGCAGGCTAGGGGGCTTGGCCACGTTAAATTGCCCCTTAATTGGGAAAAAAAAACCAATTGGGTACTCTAAATTTATTTTTTTAAATGTGCCTGCCGATATTCTCCTCATTCTGATTCAACTCCACACGGTCTCTGATCACTGACCGCACCTTCTCACAGAACCCTTTGTCCGCTAAAAGCCCAAAATCTAATCTCCATCTCAGCCTCTGCTCCTGCCTCGAGCTAAGTCTAACCTCCAGCCAGTGCGGCGCATGGTCTGAGATCACAATTCCCATATACTCAGTCCGCATCACCCCTACCAACACCACTCGGCTCACTATGAAAAAGTCAATTCTGGACTATACCTTATATACCTGCGAGAAGGAATACTCTCTCTCCCCCAGGTTCTTAAGCCTCCACGGATCCACCATTTCCATCCTTTCCATAACCTCTTCCATCTCCTTCACCATCCTCAACCATTGACTTAGGGCTCGACCTGTCCACCCTCGGTTCCAGCTCGCAATTAAAATCACCCCCCCATAATTAACTGATGCATGTCCACTTTTGGTATCGTTCCCAGCAACCCCTTCACAAACCCCGCGTCGTCCCAATGCGGCACATAAACATTCACTAACACCACTAGCTTCCCCTCCAACACCCCGATCACTCTAACCTGTATCCCCCCTCCCTCAGTCCCGCATTTCCTTGGCACCTACAAACCCCGTCCTTTTGCTCAACAGGATTGCCACCCACTGCGACTTTGAATCAAACCCCGAGTGAAATACCCGACCCACCAATCCTCTCCTGAACCTGCAGAAAGACCACCCCAGCCTTCAAGCTCCTCAGGTTCGCGAAGACCCGAGACCTCTTCTCCGGCCGTTCAGTCCACGTACATTCCATGTTACGAACCTTACCAGAGGCCTGCGCCTCCATTCCCCTCTACTGCCCGCCATCGTCCCTTTTCAATTCTGCCCCCTTTAATTTTGCCTTAACCAGATCCATTCAAGATGGCCCCCTTCTCCACCCATGACCCCATTGCTACGCCAACACTGACAAGTTGCATTCCCCTCCCCTACTCTCCCCACAACCCCTCCCCCTAGCACCACCCCAACTTGGCCAACCCTCGCGGCCATCTCCCCCACCTCACTTCTGTCGACCAGCATTACCTGCAAGCCTGGCAGCTCCTGCCCGAAGGCTCCTCCTATATACCCCTCCCCCTCCCCTCACCCTTTCCTCCTTGGTCTGTGCAACTGGCACCCCATGGACCCCACCCTTCCCACAAAGACAGATCCAAAACCACAGATCACCCCCTCCTAAAAGAAAAAACACAAATGGCGGGGGGTGGGGGGCAGTTACCCCTTACAAACTTATTGCCCCTTAGCAAACAATCACAAAAGTAAATTCACCCCACCTGAGAAAAGGCCCCCCACCCTCTGGCCCCTACAATACCCACATTTTCCAATCTCTGTTGTTCCAGCTCCTTTGTCTCCCATCAACGTTCAGTTCTACCCCAGTCATTGGTTTCCTCTGGAGTTTCAAAATAGTACTCCCAGCCTTCAAAAGTCTCCCACAGTTTTGCCGGATACAGTACCCCAGACTTCATCTGCCTTCGGTATAGAACCGCTTTGGCTTTGTTGAACACGGCGTGCCTTTTCTCCAGCTGCGCTCCTATTTCCTGATACATTCGGACCCTGTTCCCCTCCCATTCGCAGTTCCCCTTCTCCCTGGCCAACTGCAGGATATTCTCCTTCTCCACAAACTTATTGAGCCTCACAATCACCGTCCATGGCAGTTCTCCCGCTTTTGGATTCTGCCTTAGGAACCAGTGCGCCCTGTCCACCTCCGGGTCCTTGTCCAGCACCTCCTCCGCCATCAGCCCCGCCAGTATCCTTGAGACATATCTCGTGGCACTTGTGCTTTCCACACCCTCAGACATGCCAACGATGCGCACGTTCTGCCTTCTGGATTGGTTCTCATGCTCCTCTTCCTTTACCTTTAGCAACTTGCAAAGGTCCCCCCAGGAGCCACCCCCTCCACCTCCAATGCCACCACCTGATCACTGTGATCAGCCATCACCTTCTCCTTCTCCTGGATCTGCGACCCCTGTGCCCCAGACACTTCTCGACTCTCTCCATTGATCCTTTCAGAGATGCTACTGCCCCTCGATGGCCTTAGACCAATCCTCATGCATCTCCTTTTGCTGCTGGCGGAACTCCTCTCTAATAAACACCATCAACTGCTCCATCTGGGGGTTTCCAACTTGCGACAACCCTTCCCCCCTCCGCCATCTTACCAATTGCTACTGCACCAAATGTCTCCTCCAGGTCTTTAATCTTCTTCTGCCGGGTCTGAGATGCCACTCACGGTAGGTACTTCTCCACACCTTCAGCAGCACTTCCCTGTTGACATTCCCACGCTTTTGGGTAAAAATGGCTGGAGCTGCCCTGTGTGCGACAACTCACTCCATGTCCACCACTGGAAGTCTCTCGTCTGGTAAAGTTTCACAGCACTCCCTCGAGATAAGGAGACCGAATCTGCACACAACATTCCAGGTGTGGTCCTACCAGACCCTGAATAATTGCAGCAAGACATACCCGCTCCTGTACTCGAACACTCCCACTATGAAGATCAACATACCATTTGCCTTATTCGTCGGCTGCTGCACCTGCATGCTTACTTTCAACGACCCAGGTCTCCTTAGATATTCCCCTTCCCCTAATCTATAACCATTCACCTGAGGAAGGAGCTGGGCTCCGAAAGCTAGTGTTTGAAACAAACATGTTGGACTTTAACCTGGTGTTGTAAGACTTCTTACTGTGCTCACCCCAGTCCAACGCCGGCATCTCCACATCTCAATTTGTTAGACACTGAAGCAACCCTACATCTTCCTCACAGCTCACCCGCCCACATTTGGCGCGTACAGTCACCTTGGTGTTAGCAAGTTTATTGTTTTTATCATAGCTACCTCTTATTGAAGATCAAACTCTACAATAAAGTTGAGACTTCTTCCTCTGTTCAATTTCCCTTTGGGTGCTGCCAGGGCTGTGACAAGACTGTTCTGAAACTGGCTTCTTGTAATAAAGGCCAAACTGCCATTTGGCTTCCTAATTGTTTGCTGCGGCTGCTTGCTAACCTTTTGTGTTCCTTGTACAAGCATGGCCACAAGAGAGACCTGTGGTGATTCTCACAGTAGTTCCTTCCTCCTTATGCCAATCTGGTTGGCTCCAGCATCTCCACATAAAACTATAATCAAATCATGAATGCCGCGTGTTAAAGATTACAATCACAAGACTTGCACCCGACAACAATGGTTTATATCACTGAGGTAACGGTGAAAGTGAAAGTGGAGAAGGTGCACACGGTGTCCACAAGAACACTTGTTCAAGACTGGTGGGCACTACAGGAACTGCAGATTATAATAAAATATTGATATTATTTAATTTTTAAAAAATTGTTTATGGTTTTGTTCCTAATTGATTTTGCCCCTTTGCTTGGCTTACATTTGATGACTCCAATGGTTTATTTAGAAAAGCCACTCCAGCTTTCCTGGGGGGGGGGGGGGGGGGGCAGGGTGGCACAGTGGTTAGCATTGCTGCCTCACGGCACCGAGGACCCGGGTTCGATCATGGCCCCGGGTCACTGTCCGTGTGGAGTTCGCACGTTCTCCCCGCGTCTGCGTGGGTCTCACTCCCCCCCCCCCCCCCCCAACCCAAAGATGTGCAGGGTAGGTGAATTGGTCACATTAAATTGCCCCTTAATTAAAAAAAAAAATTAGGGATCCAATGAAGGGGATTGCTTGTTGGCTTCCTAACCCTCATGTGCATCACTTGTGCTGACAGGACTATGTTTGCTGACTAGAAAATGCAAGAGATCCTCAAGATTAATAGCAAAATGCTGTGGCTGCTGGAAATCTGAAATAAAAAAAGAAAATGCTGGCTAAGATCTATGTTACAGCATAGAGTCATACAGCAGAGAAAGAGGCCCTCTGGCCTTCCGGACTCAACATCGAGTTCAATAACTTCAATAACTGTGAACTTTCCCCTAAATCGTGAACCCTCCTTTTTGAATGTCATGTTTTACGGTTCCCTTGTCTTGTTGAATAAGACAAGGGAGGAAATAACAGGGGCGTTGGCAATAATTTTCAATTCCTCTGCAGCTGCAGGAGAGGTGCCAGAGGACTGGAGGATAGCCAACGTGGTACCATAATTCAAGAAGGGAGGGGGATATAAACTAGGAAACTACAGGACAGTCAGTCTAACCTCAGTGCTGGGGAAATTATTGGAGAAATTCTGAGAGACAGAATTAATCTGCATTTGGAGCAGGTATTACAGTCATGCCTGACCAACATGATTGAATTTTTCAAAGAGGTGACCAGTTGTGTAGATGAGGGCAATGCATTTGACTTTGTCTACTTGGACTTCAGCAAGGCTTCTGGTAAGGTCCCACATAGGAAACTGATAGCAAAGATGAGAGCCCATGGGATCCAAGGACATTTGGCCAATTGGCTGAGTGGCAGGAAGCAGAGGGTGATGGTTGAGGAGTGTGCTTCTGACTGGAAGCCTCTGTCTAGTGGGGTCCTGCAGGGATTGGTGCTGGGGCCCTTGTAGTTTGTGGTTTATATAAATGATTTAGATATGAATGTAGGAAGGTTTATCAGTAAGTTCGCGGATGATATGAAAATTGGTGGGGTGGTAAATAGTGAGAAGGATAGCCTTACATGACAGGAGGATACTGATGGGCTGGACAGATGGGCTGATCAGTGGCAAATAGAATTAAGTCTGGATAAGTGTGAGGTGATGTACTTGGGCAGGACAAACAGGACAAGGGGAATACATGATGAACGGCAGGACCCTGGGAAGCACCAAGGTTTAGAGGGACCTTGATGTGTGTGTACACCAGTCCCTTAAGGTAGCAGGGCAGGCAGATGCAGTGGTTAAGAAGGCATATGCTGTGGGGGAGGGATAGAGATCGGACTGGAACTAAGGGCTTTTCTTTGCCTCGTGTTAGAGGCAGGATTGGTGGCCGTCTTGGGTGGGATCTGGGCGCGGGCCTACTGGAGGTGGAAACCTTTGTCTTCTATCTTTAAATCCATCACAGTCAGTGGGTCGGGGTGGGGGGTGGGGGGGGGGTAGGGGGAAGTTAGTGGTTTGGGGTCTTTTCTTTCAAGGGTAGGGGTTTTAAATGGTATTCCATTTGTAGGGATTTGTTTATTTTGTATTTTGTAAAGTGAAAAATGTTATTAAAATATATTTTTTTAAAACAGAAGGCATACCATAAGTACACTTGCCTTTATTAGCCGAGGCATAGAGATTAAGAGCAGTGACGTTATGCTGGAACTGTATAAATCATTGGTAAGGTCACTGCTAGAGTATTATGTACAGTTCTGGGGTCCACATCATAGGGAGGGATGGGAAAGTACTGGAAAGGATGCAGAGGAGATTTACCAGGATGTTGCTTGGGCTGGAGAGTTTGAGCTATGAAGAGAGATTAGATAGATTGGGGTTGTTTTCCTTGGAGCAGAGGAGACTGGTGGGGGGGGGGGGGGTGGGGGTGGGGGTGGGGGGGGGGGGGGGGGGGGTGGTCATGATTGGGATGTACAAAATTATGAGGGGCAGGAAGAAACTTTTCCCTTGGGGGAGGGATCAATGACCAGGCATAGATTTAAGATAAGGAGCAGGAGGTTTAGAGGGGATGAGAAGAAAAATCTTTTCACCCAGAGGGTTGTGGGAGTCTGGAATTCACTG
The DNA here is from genome assembly GCF_902713615.1 of Scyliorhinus canicula. Lineage (NCBI taxonomy): Eukaryota > Metazoa > Chordata > Chondrichthyes > Carcharhiniformes > Scyliorhinidae > Scyliorhinus > Scyliorhinus canicula. The sequence continues at coordinate 35,371,138 of NC_052146.1, read as the reverse complement.
CCTGAAAGTGTGGTGGAGGCAGAAACCCTCATAACATTGAAGAAATATGTAGCTGTGCATACAAGGGCAACACGGTAGCATGGTGGTTAGCATAAATGCTTCACAGCTCCAGGGTCCCCGGTTCGATTCCCGGCTGGGTCACTGTCTGTGCGGAGTCTGCACGTCCTCCCCGTGTGTGCGTGGGTTTCCTCCGGGTGCTCCGGTTTCCTCCCACAGTCCAAAGATGTGCGGGTTAGGTGGATTGGCTATGCTAAATTGCCCGTAGTGTCCTAAAAAGTAAAGGTTGGGGGGGGGGGGGGGGGAAGGGGTTCTTGGGTTATGGGTACAGGATGGATACGTGGGTTTGAGTAGGGTGATCATTGTTCGGCACAACATTGAGGGCCGAAGGGCCTGTTCTGTGCTGTACTGTTCTATGTTCTATGTTCTAAGGCTATGGGCCAAGTGTTGGAAAATGGAATTAGAATACTTAGGTGGTTGTTTTTGACTGGCGCTGATGCGATGGCCAAATGGCCTATTCTGTGCTGTAGACCTCTACAACACTACCCCTCCTCCACATGTCCTTGTTCTTCAGTTTTGCTCCAACTGAGCACTGACCATAAGATGTGGGAGCAGAAGCATGCCATTTGGCCCAGCGGGTCTGCTCTGCCACTCAATGACATCACAACTGATCTGGAATGATAATTCTCAACTCCACTGTCCCCGTTTTATCCCCATAATCATTGATTCTCTTACTGATTAAAAATGTCTATCTCAGCCTTGAGCATACTTAACAACCCAGCATCTACAGCTCTCTGTGGTAAAGAACTTCACAGATTCACTACCCGCTGAGAGAAGAAATTCCTCCTCATCTCTGTCTTAACTGGTTGACCCCTTTGCTCTGAGATTATGCCCTCTAGTCCTAGACTCTCTAACAAGAGAAACCATCCTCTCAGGATCTACCCGGTCATAGAAACATAGGCGATAGGAGCAGGAGGAGGCCATTTGGCCCTTCGAGCTTGCTCCGTCATTCATCACGATTATGGCTGATCATCCAACTCAATAGCTTAATCCTATTTTCGCCCCATAGCCCTTGATCCCATTCGCCTCAAGTGCAATATCGAGCCACTTCTTAAGTGTATTCAATGTTTTAGTCTCAACTACTTCCCATGGTAATGAATTCCACAGGCCCACCACTCTTCGGGTGAAGAAATGTCTCCTCATCTCTGTCCTAAATGGTCTACTCCGAATCCTCAGACTTTGACCCTGGTTCTGGACACACCCACCATTGAGAACATCCTCCTGCATCCGCCCTACCTAGTCCTGTTAGAATTTTATAAGTCTCTATGAGATCCCCCTCATTGGTCTGAACTCCAGCGAGAACAATCCTAACCTAGTCAATCTCTCCTCCTACGTCAGTCCTGCCATTTCTGGAATCAGTCTGGTAAATCCTTCCTCAGAAAAGGAGACCAAAACTGCACACAATATTCGAGGTGTGGCCTCACCAAGGCACTGTACAATTGCAACACATCCCTGCTTCTGTACTCAAAACCTCTCGCAATGAAAGCCAACATACCATGAGCCTTCTTTGCCGCCTGCTGCACCTGCATGCTTACCTTCAGCGAATGGTGCACAAGGAGCCCCAGGTCCCACTGCACACTCCCCTCTCCCAATTTACAGCCATTCAGGTAATAATCTGCCTTCTTGTTTTTGCTTCCAAAGTGATTAACTTCACATTAATGCAAATTATCTTGCATTTGCCATTGATTTGCCCACTCACCCAACCTGTCCAGATCATGCTGTAGGATCTCTGAATCTTTGTCACAGTTCACCCTCCCATCCAACTTGGTATCATCTGCAAACTTTGAGATGTTACATTTTGTTCCCTCATCCAAATCATTCATATATATTGTGAATAGCTGGGGTTTCAGCACCGATCCCTGTGACACCCTACTAGTTGCTGCCTGCCAATTTGAAAAGGACCCATTAATTCCTCCTCTTTGTTTCCTTTCTGCCAACCAGCTTTCTATCCATCTCAATACATTTCCCCCAATCCCATGCACTTGAAATTTGCATGATAATCTCTCATGCGGGACTTTGTCAAATGCTTTCTGAAAGTCCAAATATACCGCAATGACTTGTCAACTCTACTAGTTACATCTTTAAAGAACTCCAATAGATTTGTCCAGCATGATTTCCCCTTCATAAATCCACGCTGACTCCGTCTGATCCTGTCATTGTTTTCTAAATGCTTTGCTATAAAGTTCTTGATAATGGATTTAAGAATTTTCCCAATACCGATGTTAGGTTTACTGGTCTATAATTCCCTATTTTCTCTCTACCTCCCTTTTTGAATATTGGAGTGACATGAGCTACCCTCCAATCTCCAGAGTCTATAGAATCCTGGAAGATGACCACAAATGCATCCACTATTTCCGGAGCCACTTCCTCAAGTACTCTGGGATGTAGATTATCAGGCCCTGGGGATTTATCAGCCTTCAATCCCATCAATTTTCCCAGCACCATTTTTCGACTAATATTGCATATCCTCAATTCTTCCCTCTCACTAAATCTTGCATTCTCCAACATTTCTGGTATCTGGTATTTAAAACATAGAACAAAGAACAGTACAGCACAGTACAGGCCCTTCGGCCCACGATGTTGTGCTGACAATTTATCCTAATCTAAGATCAACTTAACGTACACCCCTTCAATTTACTGCAGTCCATGTGCCTGTCCAAGAGTCGCTTAAATGTCCTAAATGGCTCTGACTCCACCATCTCTGCTGGCAGTGCATTCCACGCACCCACCACTCTGTGTAAAGAACCGACCCCTGACATCTCCCCTATACCTTCCTCCAATCACCTGAACATTATGTCCCCTAGTGACATCCATTTCCGCCCTGGCTATCCACTCTATCCATACCTCTCATTACCTTGTACACCTCTATCAAGACACCTCTCTTCCTTCTTCGCTCCAGTGAGAAAAGCCCGAGCTCCCTCAACCTTTCTTCATTTTTTTAAAGAAAATATTTAATTGAAGCGTTTGTAATTTTCACAGTTTAACACATGACCATTTCTTAAACAACTGCGTGGGCCAACACATGCAAAATACCTAAAAAACAAAAAACAGTAAACAACGTCCCCTACTAACCCGCCCTATCCCCTAATTACCCGTATACTAAGTTCCCTGTCCTTATCTAACATTGCCATGTCGCCTGTTTTCCTCCCCCACCATTTATCCAACCCTTCCTTACTGCTGACGTTCAATTTTCCTTGACTCAACCTTTCTTCATAAAACATGTCCTCCAGTCCAGGCAGCATCCTGGTAAATCTCCTCTGCACCCTCCCCAAAGCATCCACATCCTTCCTATAATGAGGTGAAGAGAACTGGACACAATATTCCAAGTGTGGTCTAACCAGGGTTTTATAAAGCTGCAGCAAAACCTCGCGGCTCTTAAACTCAGTCCCCCTGTTAATGAAAGCCAACACACCATACGCCTTCTTAACAACCCTATCAACTTTGAGGGATCTATGTACATGGACCCCAAGACCCCTCTGTCCCTCCACACTTCCAAGAATCCTGCCTTTAACCCTGTATTCAGCATTCAAATTCAACCTGCCAAAATGAATCACTTCACATTTATCTAGGTTGAACTCCATCGACCACTTCTCAGCCCAGCTCTGCATTCTGTCGATGTCCTGTTGTAACCTGCAACAGCCCTTGACACTGTCGACAACTCCCCCAACCTTCGTGTCATTGGTAAACTTACTAACCCACCCTTCCACTTCCTCATCCAAGTCATTTATAAAAAACCACAAAGAGCAGAGGTCCCAGAACAGATCTCTGCGGGACACCACTGGTCATCGACCTCCAGCCAGAATACTTTCCATCCACTACCACTCACTGTCTTCTTTCGGCCAACCAATTCTGTATCCAGACATCCAAATTTCCCTGTATCCCATGCCCCCTAACTTTCTGAACGAGCCTACCATGGGGAACCTTATCAAATGCCTTACTGAAATCCATATACACCACATCCACTGCCCAACCTTCATCAATGTGTCTCGTCACATCCTCAAAGAATTCAATGAAGCTTGTGAGGCATGACCTGCCCCTCACAAAGCCATGCTGACTATCTTTAATCAAACTATGTTTTTCTAAATAAGCATAAATCCTATTTGTGTCCTCTTTTGTGAAGACAGAATCAAAGTATGTATTCAGTTGCTCAGCCATTTCTTTGTCCCCTATTATACATTCCTGAGCAGCATGGTGGTGCAGTGGTTAGCACTTCTGCCTCACGGTTCCAATTAAGGGGCAATTTGGCCTGGCCAATCCACCAACCTGCACATCTTTGGGTTGTGGGGGTGAAACCCACGCAGACATGGGGAGAATGTGCAAACTCCGCACGGACAGTGACCCAGAGCTGGGATTCAAACCCGGGTCCTCAGCACCATAGTCCCAGTGCTAACCACTGCGCCACCGTGTTGCCCTTGGATTAGTTTCTAAATTCATTTGTGGTGGGTTTTTGAGGGAGTTCCCTCCAGTTCTGCCAGCGACTTCCCCACCACTATCAAATAATACTTAGTCATTGGGCGTGTATCAACTAATTGGGAACAAAGTTCCATAGCGAGCGCATTTAGCTGCTTGTATCCCAGCGCTTGCAGCACCGAGAAACACATGGCTGTATAACACGATTCGCATTCTATCAGGGGCTGCAGCGGGGAATGCAAGGCCGTGGCCGCACATCGCCCCGTTTCGTACATAGGGGAGCTATTTCCGAGACCCCCGAAGCGACCCCGACCACCCCCAGCCCGAGTGCACTATGGGAGGGTCCCCAGCTTGCCTCCCTCCTCCCCAATACCCACCCATGGCAGGCCAGCCCAATCGCTTGTGCATACAAAATGCCAGCTTGGCACCTTGGCAGTGCCAACCTGGCTCCCTGACAGTGCCCTTGCCAGCTGGCAGTGCCACATGGGCAGTGCCATTTCATATTAAAATATTTCAAGTGACACTCCATTGTTTAAGAAGGGATGAAGGAAGAAACCAGGTAACTGCAGATTTCACATCAGTTGTGGGAAAATTAATGGATCAGGGGGTGAGTGACGGACAACTTGGACAGGTCCAGGGGTCAACATGGATTTGTGAAAGGCTTGTCATGTCTGTTTAAACTAAAACAGAAAATGCTGGAAATACACAGCAGGTCTTGCAGCATCTAGAACCATAGAATCCCTAAAGTGCAGAAGGAGACCATTTGGCCCATTGACTGCTGAGAGAGCAACAAACCTAGGCCCACACCCCTCCCCATCCCCCTAACGCCACCTAACCTGCACATCTCTGACCACTAAACAGCAATTTAGCATGGCCAATTCACCTAACCTGCGCATCTTTGGACTGTGGGGGAAACCAGAGCACACGGAGGAAACCACAGGGAGAACGTACAATCTCCAGCCAAGGCCGGAATTGAACCTGGGTCTCTGGCGCTGTGAGGCAGCAGTACTAACTATTCACCATGCCTCCTGTGGAACGAGACACAGAGCTAACACTACAGGTCAGTGGCCTTTCATTTGAACTTGGTGAAGTTAGAAATGTAATATGTATTGAACAAATGAAAATGGGAAAGGTGGGAAGGAGAACAAAATGAAAAGTCTGTGATTGAGAGGAAGGGCAAGGGAGGTTAAATGATAAAAGGTTCTGTGGTGCATGGCAGTGGCTATCAGAGAGCCACAAGGCAACTGGCAGGGGAACACAAATATCACACCAATGCCAGATGGAATGTCTCTCTGTCCTACTCCCCTTATGATTTTCTCCTTTTACCCTTTCTGTCCTAAAGGATTATGTTCTTTAAACACTGCAGCAGCTCTCTAAAACCTTCTCTGCATGTCCATGCTATATATGTGAACATGGACTGGGAGTGTAGAGAAGTCGATCCTTGGCTAAGTTCAAGCTTAGTCCCACCCTGAAGCCAGTAACACACTCCTGCAAAGCATTCTTAGATAGCAATCAGATTCAAGAATACTGGCTGATCTTTCCTCTCACAGGCTCAGGGACACAGGATGGTACGTAGTTACTGGTTAGGACACAGTTGGAAGACTGTTTGTAGTTTGTGTTTGCACATATAGAAATAAGGTTAAAGCTGTAGACAGTGCACTGTGTAGATTCATTGGGATAGGAAGCATTCATTATTAAGAGAGACGCGGGGCAGCACGGTGGTGCAGTGGGTTAGCCCTGCTGCCTCACGGCGCCGAGGTCCCAGGTTCGATCCCGGCTCTGGGTCACTGTCAGTTTGGAGTTTGCACATTTTCCCTGTGTTTGTGTGAGTTTTGCCCCCACAACCCAAAGATGTGCAGGGTAGGTGGATTGGCCACACTAAATTGCCCCTTAATTGGAAAAAATGAATTCGGTATTCAAATTGTTTTTTTAAATGAAGAGAGACGCTGGGACTATTTTCACTGGAGCAGAGAAAGTTAAATGAGATCGAATAGAAGGTTTAGAAATCATACGATGTTCCAATAGGATAAATTTGGAAAGACTGGGGCTGAAATTGTTTTTGGGTGATGGTGCAAACTGCCCAATAGTGAAATGGTCATCTTGTTTTACCATCAGCGCCGGCCCTAGGGTTGCTGGCGCCCCGGGCAAGCTGAACTTCGGCGCCCTTGGGGAGGGGGGGCGGGGCCTGGGAGGGGGGGCGGGGCCTGGGAGGGGGGGGGCCTGGGAGGGGGGGGCTGGGGGGGGCGGGGCCTGGGAGGGAGGGCGGGGCCTGGCAGGGGGGGGCCTGGCAGGGGGGCGGGGCCTGGGGGGGCCTGGGGGGGGGGCGGACCCGCGGGGGGGGGGGGGGGGGCGGACCCGGGGGGAGGGCGGGGGGGGCGGACCCGAGGGGAGGGCGGGGGGGGGCGGACCCGCGGGGGGGGGGCCGCCCTGGGGGAGGGGTGCGGTATGTTTCAGCGCCGCCGCTTCAGCGCCAGGACTTTTCAGCACCAGAAAAAAAAAATCATACAGCAGGAAAAACAAGACCTTGGGGAACTGCCCCTCATAAGCATCCTCCAGAAGGAACATCCCAAGTACCAGGGACAACAGGATACTGGCCATATCATTGGACCTGCACCCCATCCAAATCCAAACCTCTCCCGTCCCAGCAGGGAAAATGTACTGTCCCCATTCATATTAAGAGGAAAAGGATAATCACTCCAGCCCCAGCCAGGGGGACCCCGGGAAACTAACCCGACCAACAGAGTGCACCATGATTAGAAATAACACCCTCAAGAGAGACGAAAAGAATGAAAGGAGCGGGATGCAGTCATAATAATAGTCCTTGGGGGGAGTGATAATTGATTATTGATTATTGAAACCGCATGAGCAGATGGTAAATTGTTTTCTAACCTACACCAGATGACATGTAGTTCAACGGAGGGTTTTTCAAAACTCTCACTGACAGTTTCAGCTTTTTCTCCCCTATGTTTAAAGAGCATGGGATTTTTATCCCCATGTTTAAAGAGAAGCAAATTTTAAAAGCATCAGACATGACATTTAAGCAGACCTTGGGGGTGAGGCTTCTGTATCTGGGTTCTGCACACCACTTAGCACACAGTAATAAAACTCCAAAAAAAGGCCAAATAACTAAGTGTTATAACTAAGTATACCTGTGTCACCACCTTTGCACTGCAGCTTTTTGGCTCCCCTGTTAATCTCGTTGCGCTTGTAAAGTGACCTGTGAATGAATGAGCGCTGGCCAGCTGAAATTTTTGGCGCTGAAATTTTTGACGCTGAAACGTCCAGGCGCTGAAACGGCAGCGCTGAAACGTCGGCGCTGAACTGTCCCATTCCCCTGGGGGAGGGCGGCCACAGCGGGGGAGGGCGGCCACCGCGCATGCGCTGGTTGGCACCGGCCCAACTGCGCATGCGCGGGACCCGAGTCTGGCGCCCCCTAGCACATGGCGCCCCGGGCGACTGCCCGAGTTGCCGGTGCCTTGAGCCGGCCCTGTTTACCATTACCTGGTTCTTGCTCATTGTCTTTGATTGCTACTTCACTATCGCGTTCCACATGAGATGCCCAAGACCACTTTCAGCTCCAGTCTTTCCACTAGTTGGGGAGTCAGTGACAAAGGGCTATTAATTTAAAATAGTCAATAATAGAATGAGAAGAGACTGTTGGAGAAATTTCTTCAAGTAGGAAGATTTGCAGCATGGAATGCTTTGCCACTGGGAATAATTGAGGCAGAGACTTGCATGTTTCAAGGAAAAATGAGTAAGTATATAAAACAGACAGATTTTGGCGATGGAGAGATAAAATATATAACTAGTTTTGGTTTGGTATCAGAAAGTTAAACAAAACGTATAAAATGAACTAAATCTCTTCTTTTTGTACTGCAAACTTCAATGATCCTAAGGAGATTTACAAGTTGTTTTATATTAATGTTTAGATATGACAGGGAGTAGCAGTCTCTGAATTTGTTAACGCATAATTTCTTAAACTTAACAATCCCTAAACTCCTAGGCAACCATCTTCGGCTGCTTCATCAATGACCTGCCTTCCATCATAAGGTCAGAAGTGGGGATTTGTGGATGACTGCACAATGCTTAGCACCATTCCGGACTCCCCAGATAATGAAGCAGTCCATGTCCAAATGCAGCAAGACCTGGATAATATCCAGGCTTGGACTGACAATTGGCAAGTTACATTCGCGCCACACAAATGTCAGGCAATGACCATCTCCTACAAGAGGGGATCTAACCATCGCCCCTTGACATTCAATGGCATTACCATCGCTGAATCCCACACAATCAACATCCTGGGGGTTACCATTGATCAGAAACCGAACTGGACTAACCACATTAATACTGTGGCTGCCAGGGCAGGTCAAAGGGTAGGAATCCTACGGTGAGTAACTCACCTCCTGACCCCCCCCCCAAAGCCTGTCAACCATCTACAAGGCACAAGTCCGGACTTGCCTGGATGCGTGCAGCTCCAACAACACTCAAGAAGCTCAACACCAACCAGGACAAAGCAGTCCGCTTGATTGTTCCCCCTTCCACAAACATTCAAACCCTCCACCACCGACGAACAGTGGCAGTGATGTGTACTATCTACAAGATGCACTGCAGTAACTCACCAAGTAACCTGACTAAGGTTCCTTAGTCAGCACCTTCCAAATCCATGACCACTACCATCTAGAAAGGCAAGAGCAGCAGATACCCGGTGACACCACAACCTGGGGGTTCCCCTCCAAGTCACTCACCACCCTGACTTGGAAATATATCGCTGTTCCTTCACTGTCGCTGGGGCAACATCCTGGAACTCCCTTTCTAACAGCACAGTGGGTGTACTACACCCGAAGGACTGCAGCGGTTCAAGAAGGCAACTCAGCACCACCCTCTGAAGGGCAACTAGGATGGGCAATTGTCATGTGAGTGCCCCTTTAAGAATGGTTTTGTTTGACCACATGGCTTGTAGCACGGCTTCAGTGATGTCATTTGTGGGAGGAGCTGGGCTGTGGCTGTCAGGTGAGAGGGGGTTTAGTATTTGGGTTTCAGTTTTGGTTTGTTGCTTTGGAACTGCAGAAGAAAAAAAAACAGTGTTTCCCTCTTGTCTCTGTTTTTATTTTAGAAGCTGTTCCAGTGAACTGAAAGCACACTGTGTGCGGCAAACTGCCTTGGTACTTTAAAGATAAAGTTGCTTTCTGGAAGGAATTTTGAATCTGCTGGTTGGAGGCTGGATTTCAGGGAAAGGACCTGTCCCATTCAAGTGAGATTACAGTGCGCTGGGCCACGCCCTTGAAAGGGGTTTTGGTTTATTGGATTTTGTATTGAATTGGAACAGCTATTAAGGAGGATTCATTAAGAGTTATATAAGAGATATATAGATTACTGTAGCTGTTGTGTGTTTTTTCATGTTTGTAATTGAGAATACCTTCTTGCTAACTGTATTATATATGTTAACTACATTCTTATAATAAACTTTGTTTTGCTAAAAGTGCCTAGGAAGTCTGATGAATCACACTTGAAGTGAAGGCTCATCCCAGCCAAATTCAACATAAAAGTTATAGCTCAGGTGAGCTTCATAATACACTTTGGAGTTTCTAAGCCCTGACCTTCAACACAATAAATGTTGGCCTAACCAGTGATACCCACATCCTGTAAATGAATTTTTAAAAAGGCCGTGAATGTCAGAGAGCTGTAATTGGTTGAGACCACGTGGCTGCATATTAATATTTGCTATAGAATTAAAGCTTTTGCTTTTAAGAATAGAGCATAAACTTGTAAAGACTTTGATTTCATTAATATTAATCTCTCTTTAAGTTAATAACTACTGAGCAACGTGCTGACACTGAGAATGAAATTAATCAGCCAGATCATTTTCTTTTAACTGTATGTACTCAGACTTATCCAAGTCTTCATCAGCTCTACTCCAACTTTTCTATGACACCAACTTTCTATGAGAACATCGGTGTAAGCTTCAGTTTCACGTCCTTTGCAAAATCATCTCAGACATACTGCATAGGCCAATTAACAGCATCAATCTTTGATTTGATTTATTATTGTCACATGTATTAGTATACAGTGAAGAGTTTCTTGCATGCTATACAGACAACACATACCATACATATCGAAGGAAGGGGAGACTACAGAATGTTACAGTCATAACTAGGGTTCTCCTTGGAAACCTGTAAGGGTTAGGGGTGTTGCATGTTGTATTGAAATTAGTTTGATATTTGTGTAGAGATAAGGGGCTGGATTGTCCAATTTGAAGACTAAGTGCTGACACTGGCGTGGGTACAGTGGCGTTTTACGCCAGAAAACTCAGCGCAAAAGCTGCACCGATCCTCCGTCTGGTGGGGGGCTTTACCTGGGGATACGGCCGGAGAATTTCCTGGTCCGTGGCCACGCATGCACACGCCGGTGACCTGCAGCGGCCAAGCCATGCAACATGGCACCGGCTGCGCACTGTCCCGGCCTGCCACATACTAGCTCCCAGTAACCCCCCCCTCATCACCCCTGGACCACCCCCCACCAGTGCCCCCAACCCCCGCTAAAGCCCCCCCCTGCCAGTGGAACGACTCCTCCCAACTGTGGCGACGCGGGACTCAGTCCGCAGCCGCCACGCGGGTTCATGAAAAAAAAGAATAAGTGGTCCACGGCGTCAGGAAGTGGGCTCAAGTGATGTCGTGAGGCCGACCCGACGACGTGCGGCATACTCTTCGAGTACGCTATTTTCAAGGCGGCAGATCATCGCAAAAACAGCACCGCCCCCAATATCGGCACAAATGGGGATTCTCCGGCCAATCGCTGAATACGATTTTGGTGTCGGCGACCGGAGAACCCTGCCCTTGAATTCAGTGAAAGGCTCTTGAGGCATAAAGATATCACTGAGCGCTAGATTCAGACAAAGGTTTAACTTTGCAGCAGTACAAAGGGATTGATGCTGCTCCTGTGGTTATATCTATTAACTGAATAAATGGTTATAGTAAGTGCAGCTGGGGTGGCATGGTGGCACAGTGGTTAGCACTGCTGCCTCACGGCACCGAGGACCTGTGTTCGATCCTGGCCCCGGGTCACTGCCATGTAGAATTTGCACATTCTTCCCGTGTCTGCGTGGGTCGCACCCCCAAAACCCCAAAAAATGTGCAGGATAGGTGAATTGACCACACTAAATATCCCCATAATTTGAAAAAAAAATTGGGTAGTAAATTTTAAAAATTTATTTTTTAAAAAGTAGGTGCTGCAGCTTGTGGAGAACAGACTATTAGAGGGTTTTGTTCACTTCTAACATTGCTCCCTTTTAAAACACTGTTGGCTGCACATATTGCACCTGATCAAAGTAGACCAGCAGAAGGGAAGCTGTGAGAGGTGATGTGTTGGGTAAACTGGGTCTGCGAGGACTGCGTTTACTGCAGCAGTGAGAGAGACAGGCCTCCAACACTTGAAGAAATGCAACTCGATTTTATTGAACTCTTTTTTTTTTAAATTTAGATTAGCCAATTATTTTTTCCAATTAAGGGGGCAATTTAGCGTGGCCAATCCACCTACTCTGCACATTTTTGGGTTGTGGGGGCGAAACCCACGCAGACACGGGGAGAATGTGCAAACTCCACACGGACAGTGACCCAGAGCCGGGATCGAACCTGGGACCTCAGCGCCGTGAGGCGGTTGTGCTAACCACTAGGCCACCGTGCTGCCCGATTTTATTGAACTCTTAACTATCACACATACTTTAACTGTGGGTTGACACTATGCTGACTTGACTGGAGACCTGAGGCTAACCTGACCAGACTATCTTACTGCCACATGGTGTATGTTCTAGTTGCTGCTCACGGGCTCTGACTGTCTCGGAGCTGGATCCCAAGAGAGCGGGAAAACTAGTGCCCTCTGGTTTTATAGTGGTCGTGTCCTGTCTGGTGATTGGCTGCTGTGTTCTGTGTGTTCACTGGTCATCCTGTGTGCCAATCACTGCCTGTCTGTGCACCATCATATACCTGTGTGTATATTATGACAAGAGGTGGACTTAAACAGTGCATATAGGACAGTTGGGAAATAGGGACAAATAACGGAGTGCAGAGAAAACTCCCAGACCGGTCACAAATCTGCAAAAATCATGTTACCATCAGAAGCATCTTTGTGATACTGCATTATCTTAACATGGGAAGGTGGAGATGAATAGCAACATTACATTACATAATTCAGTGAACACAGTAAACTGCCATTACTGAATGAACAGAATCAGTATATTACAAACAGAATTACTATAATTCTAATAAATCTACCAAGGTTTAATCTGCTATTATCATGGAATGATTGTATTTGACTTTGTCTCAGATTTCAGGTTTTGAAGTTCAAAACCCAGAAACAATTCTTGAGCAGTACATGTACAGAAATTACTCTTTCTGGGAGTTGGCAGTTGTTTAACTAGCTTTGCAACTGAACAGTAAAGGCTCATTCAGCATTCCAGTGCTAAAACGCACTGACGGAGTTTTGTTGCACTGACAATGCTTGATTAGGCAGCTTATGGAATCCAATACAGTTCTTCCTATTGTTATGAAAGTCTGTGTGAGGTCATACATAAGAATGTTCTTCACCTAATGTTTGTATACCAGGCCTGTGAGAAGCCAAGGAGAATAATGACCCACAAGTTGCAACATAGTGTTAGAAACAGCAGAGCACATTCTTTTCAATCTAATATTCCACATGACTGAACAAGATATTGGAGAAGCTGATTGAGTATTCCTTTCGTAAATCATGTTCGATTACTTGGATGTCTTTTCAATTTATGTCTTCACGTACAATAATTTTTTTTAAATGAGAAAAACACATTCATGAGTCAAAAACGTTCCCCGGAGACCTGGGCGGACATTTCTGGACACAATGTTAGGGCTGGACTGGTTAAGAAATGACAAGAGTGGCGACATCTACAGATGACTCATAGAAAAGGTCAGGACCCCACTGGACGAGGCCAGATGGAAATAGGGGGAGGAGATGGGCATGGAGATAGGGGGAGGACTCTGGATCCAAGGCACTGCACAGGATCAACTCCACCTCCTCCTGCACCAGGCTAAACCTGATGCTGCTCAAGGTGGTACACAGGGCGCACCTCACCAAAACATGCATGAGCGGGTTCTTCCCAGAGATGGAGAATAAATGCGAGCGGTGTCAGGGAGGCTCGGCCAACCATACCCTGAGTCCTGAGAGACACAGGAAGTTCAGGACAGTCATCCTCAAGGCTATGTCCAGAGTGATGAAGGTTGAGGTAGAACTGTAGTGGTCTTTGGGGTGTCAGACCACACAGAGCTCTGGACGGGAAAGGGGGCAGACACCCTGGTCTTCACCTCACTGATCGCCAGACAGAGACTTCTGTTAGGTTGGAAGTCAGCAGCGCCACCCAGGCCCTCGGAGGGGCTCGCTGACCAGGCTGAGTTACTGAGATTAGAAAAAATAAAATTTGCAATAAGGGTCCAAGGAGAGATCCCATGGCACATGGAAAAAGTTCACAAGCCTCTTTATGGATCTGTTCGCAACCAGCAGTTAACTTGGGGAGATGGGGGAGGGTGGAGACAGTTAGGGAAGTGGGTAGGATGGTGGGGGTAGGAAATGTCACCTGGATGGAAGGAAGCTTCCATACATACAGAACATACAGTGCAGAAGACGATTCGGCCCATCAAGTCTGCATCGACCCACTTAAGCCCTCACTTCCACCCTATCCCCTTAACCCAATAACCCCTCCTAACCTTTGTGGTCACTTAAGAGCAATTTAGCATAGCCAGTTGAGAAGGAACGGGGAGGACGACTCCCACAGGAGGGAACACAAACCCCTCCCATAAAGGCTAAATCGGGAAATGGACCATCCCACCCTCCCTCAAAACTTTAGGGGGGAAAGAAGCCCCCCTCGCACCAGAGAATCAGAGATAACCGGCATAACCGGCGGGATGGGTTCCAGCAACGTATGTAAATATATGGACAAAGCTGGGTGCAACAGCGGTAGGAACCCCAGGAAGAAGCCTTCAAAATACTGTCTATCGAACACTATTGCAAATCATGTAACATATTACTGGGACCTCAGTCACGGACAGCTCATGTTTTGTCGGTTTTATTGTGTTAACTTCTATTACCATTGTTCTTGTATTGTTCTTTGTCTACGGATCTCTGTTTTTAAATACAAATGCCAATAAAAATATTTTAAAAACACATCCAGGCTTCTCAGGTATTCTAATCTCAACTGGAATGCACTTAATTAGGGGTTCTTTATATTGCATTGCAAAATACTGTACACCTGCCACATTACACTATTTACTGTGAGGTGTAATTTCCTTGTCACTTTTTATGATATTTATAGTCCTGCACCAGGAGTCAGTGGATTTGTAGTTTTGAGTTCTATGCAGAACTCCCACAAACAATCCATCAACACAGGATTATGTACAAAAACAGAAGAATTACTAATAGATGCACATTTAAGGACTTGTGGCACAGCAAGCATCTATACTTTCAACTGAGCTATTAACTGCAAACATTGCATGCTACATAGTTATGTCAGCAAGGTTTCAAAGACTTGAGCTGGTTAAGCTGCTCGTTAGCTGTTTGACAAGCAGTTTAACATGCTCGTTGAAGCATTTTAATTGGCTAAACTATTCCTGATTTCAGCAAAATCAATTTGCCATTGTTCAAACACCTTCCTGAAAGTTCATAATAAGAATAATAATCTTTATAAGTGTCACAAGTAGGCTTACATTAACACTGCAACAAAGTTACTGAGAAAGTCCCCTAGTTACCACAGTTCAGTGATAACCATGAAACATAGAACATAGAACATAGAACGATACAGCGCAGAACGATAAATGCTGGCACAGCCTGCAACGCCCAAATGAACAAATAAAAAAAACACCACAGCGCCTCTTCGGGTACACTGAGGGAGAATTCAGAATGTCAGATTCAGCTCACAAGCGCGTCCTTCGGGATTTATGGAAGGAATCCGAGCACCCGGAGGAAACCCACGCAGACACGGGGAGAACGTGCAGACTCTGCACAAATGTGACCCAAGCCGGGAATCGAACCCAGGACCCTGGCGCTGTGAAACAACAGTGCTAACCACTGTGCTACCGTGCAGCCATGATCAATTGTGGAGGGGCTAAGGGTACACCAGCAAATCTAGCGTCAGGGCCATATAGTTACTTGTAACTCAATCTAACAATAATTAAAGTGTTTATTTTAAATTAATTAATTAGTGCTTAAATGTCAATCGGTGGGGTGCAGTGCTCCAACTGTGAGATGTGGCAGATCTGTGACGCTTCCAGCGTTCCGGTCGACTACATCTGCTGGACGTGTAACCAGTGGCAGCTCCTCACAGACCGAGTGGTTCGGTTGGAGCAGTAATCGGATGCAATTAGGACTATGCTGGTGGCGGAAAGCGTCATAGATAGGAGTGATAGAGATGTGGTCACACCCAAGGTGCACGAAGAAAGATGGGTGACCACCAGAAGGGGCAGGCAGTCAGTGCAGGAATCCCCTGTGGTTGACCCCCTCTCGAACAGGTATACCCCTTTGGATACTGTTGGGGGGAATAGCCGATCGGGGAAAACAGCAGCAGCCAGAGCAGTGGCACCATGGCTGGCTCTGATGTTCAGCAGGGAGGGTCAAAGCGCAGGAGAGCAATAGTCATGGACTCTATAGTCAGGGGCACAGATAGGCGCTTCTGTGGGCATGAAAGAGACTCCAGGATGGCATGTTGCCTCCCTGGTGCCAGGGTCCAGGATGTCTCAGAACGGGTAGCGGGCATCCTGAAGGGGGAGGGCAAACAGGCAGAGGTCATGGTACATATTGGGACTAACGCTATAGGCAGGAAGGGGAATGAGGTCCTGCAGCAGGAATTCAGGGAGCTAGGCAGAAAGTTAAAAGGCAGGACCTCTAGGGTGGTAATTTCAGGATTACTCCCTGTGCCACATGCCAGTGAGGCTAGAAATAGGAAGATAGAGCAGCTAAACACGTGGCTAAACAGATGGTGTAGGGGGGAGGGTTTCCGTTATCTGGACAACTGGGAGCTCTTCCAGGGCAGGTGTGACCTGTATAAGAAGGACGGGTTGCATCTAAACTGGAGAGGCATAAATATCCTGGCCGCGAGTGTCACACGGTATGGCAGGGGGGTGGGTACCGGAGAAATAGGTTAGAAGGTGAAAGAAATTGAGGGAGAACTAGGAATAGGGCCAGTATGGCTCTAAGGAAGAGCAGACAGGGAGATGTTGCTGAACATAGCAGGGCTGGTGGCCTGAAGTGCATATCTTTTAATGCAAGAAGCAAAGCAGGTAAGGCAGATGAACTTAGAGCTTGGATTAGTACTTGGAACTATGATATTGTTGCCATCACAGAGATCTGGTTGAGGGAAGGACAGGATTGGCAGCTGAACGTTCCAGGATTTAGATGTTTCAGGTGGGATAGAGAGGAATGTAAAAGGGGTGGAGAAGTTGGGCTACTGGTTAGGGAGAATACCACAGCTGTACTGCAGGAGGACATCTCAGAAGGCAGCGAGGCTATTATGGGTAGAGATCAGGAATAAGAAGAGTGCAGCCACAATGTTGGGGGTTTACTACAGACCACCCAAAAGCCAGTGGAAGATAGAGGAGCAGATAGGTAGACAGATTTTGGAAAGGAGTTAAAGCAACAGGGATGTTGTGATGGGAGACTTTAACTTCCCCAATATTGACTGGGACTCACTTAGTGCTAGGGGCTTGGACAGGGCAGAGTTTGTAAGGAGCATCCAGGAGGGCTTCTTAAAACAATATAGATAGTCCAACTAGGGAAGGGGCTGTACTGGACCTGGTACTGGGGAATGAGTCCGTCCAGGTGGTAGAAGTTTCAGTAGGGGAGCATTTCGGGAACAGTGACCACAATTCAGTAAAGTGCTGGTGAACAAGGATAAGAGTGGTCCTCGGGTGAATGTGCTAAATTGGGGGAAGGCTAGTTGTAACAATATTAGGCGGGAACTGAAGAACATAGATTGGGGGCGGATGTTTGAGGGTAAATCAACATTTGACATGTTGGAGGTTTTCAAATGTCAGTTGAAAGGAATTTAGGATTAGCATGTTCCTGTGAGGAAGAAGGATAAATACAGCAAATTTCAGGATCCTTGGATGACGAGAGATATTGTAGGCCTCGTCAAAAAGAAAAAGGAGGCATTGTCAGGGCTAGAAGTCTGGGAACAGAGGAAGCCTGTGTGGAATATAAGGAAAGTAGGAAGGAACTTAAGCAAGGAGTCAGGAGGGTTAGAAGGGGTGAAGAAAAGTCATTGGCAAATAGGGTTAAGGAAAATCCCAAGGCTTTTTACACATACATAAAAAGCAAGAGGGTAGCCAGGGAAAGGGTTGGCCCACTGAAGGATAGCCAAGGGAATCTATGTGTGGAGCCAGAGGAAATAGGTGAGGTACGAAATGAATACTTTGCATCAGTATTCACCAAAGAGAAGGAATTAGTGGATGTTGAGTCGGGAGAAGGGTGTGTAGATAGCGTGGGTCACATGGAGATCCAAAAAGAAGAGGTTTTGGGCATCTTGAAAATTATTACGGTAGATAAGTCCCCAGGGCCTGATGGGATCTACCCCAGAATACTGAAGGAGGCAAGAGAGCAAATTGCTGAGGCCTTGACAGAAATCTTTGGAACCTCACTGTCTTTACGTGATGTCCCGGAGGACTGGAGAGTAGCCAATGTTATTCCTTTGTTTAAGAAGGGCACCAAGGATAATCCAGGGAACTACAGGCCGGTGAGCCTTACATCAGTGGTAGGGAAATTACTGGAGATAATTCTTCGAGACAGGATCTACTCCCATTTGGAAGCAAATGGACGTATTAGCGAGAGGCAGCACGGTTTTGTGAATGGGAGGCCGTGTCTCACTAACTTGATAGAGTTTTTCGAGGAGGTCACAAAGATGATTGATGCAGGTAGGGCAGTGGATGTTGTCTATATGGACTTCAGTTAGGCCTTTGACAAGGTCGCTCATGGCAGACTGGTACAAAAGGTGAAGTCACACGGGATCAGAGGTGATCGAGCAAGATGGATACAAAACTGGCTAGGTCATAGAAGGCAGAGAGTAGCAATGGAAGGGTCCTTTTCTAATTGGAGGGCTGTGACTAGTGGTGTTCCGCAGGGATCAGTGCTGGGACCATTGTTCATAATATATATATAAATGATTTGGAGGAAAATGTAACTGGTCTGATTAGTAAGTTTGCAGACGACACAAAAGTTGGTGGAATTGCGGATAGCGGTGAGGACTGTCAGAGGATACAGCAGGATTTAGATCGTTTGGAGACTTGGGCGGAGAGATGGCAGATGGAGTTAATCCGGACAAATGTGAGGTAATGTATTTTGGAAGGTCTAATGCAGGTAGGGAATATACAGTGAATGGTAGAACCCTCAAGAGTATTGACAGTCAGACAGATCTAGGTGTAGAGGTCCAAAGTCACTGAAAGGGGCAACACAGGTGGAGAAGGTAGTCAAGAAGGCATACGGCATGCTTGCCTTTATTGGCCGGGGCATTGAGTATAAAAATTGGCAAGTCATGTTGCAGATGTATAGAACTTTAGTTAGGCCACTGTTCTTGAAAATACAGAACAATGTGTCATTTGAAACATGGAAGTCTGGCAATATCTGGTCTGAGAGGATACAGGGAAAGATCCCACAAAAGGTTACTAGCAGCTGCAAAGAGCAGGATTATAAAATGCAGATTCTTTCTCACAAGCAGGCTTAGCAAACACACAGGATTCATGTAATAAGCTAAAACAATGGCTCACACCTTCATTGAATGTAACTATCTTAGGAATTATCTGGAAAAGCATGGATGAGAGTTTCAATTGAATTAAGTGACAAATGTTTAAAACAGGCAGGTCTTTCAAGTCATAACCAAGTGGATTTTAGCATATAGTTAAAAGCAAAGGTTTCACACCTTCACTGAAATTAACTCTCTTAGTAAACAGCTGGAAAGGATGGATATGCTCAGTCGAATTTGGTGTCAATTCTAAGTGTGAAATTCTACTAACATCAAGTCAATTAAAAGAAAATTAGAGACAACCTGTTTGGGGCAGCAGGGTAGCATGGTGGTTAGCATAAATGCTTCACAGCTCCAGGGTCCCAGGTTCGATTCCGGCTGGGTCACTGTCTGTGTGGAGTCTGCACGTCCTCCCCCTGTGTGCGTGGGTTTCCTCCGGGTGCTCCGGTTTCCTCCCACAGTCCAAAGATGTGCGGGTTAGGTGGATTGGCCATGCTAAATTGCCCGTAGTGTCCTAATTAGTTGCCCTAAAATGGGGTAGGGTTAAGGGGGGGGGGTTGTTGGGTTACGGGTGTGGGGTGGGTGCGTGGGTTTGAATGGGGTGGTCATGGCTCGGCACAACATTGAGGGCCGTGGGGCCTGTTCTGTGCTGTACTGTTCTATGTTCTACAAGAAACATAATTTAAAGTCAAAATCAAAGGCAAAGTTATGAGCTGGGGACAATTGGAAAATTAAACAATTCGAAATCACAGAATTAAAAGTAACACCTCTATTGAAAACAAAGGAACTTTGAACATCACAAAGGACAATGTAATCAGATCTGAGAGGTGAGGTTATGCCCAAAATGAATAATTAGTTGTA
Organism: Scyliorhinus canicula; assembly: GCF_902713615.1. NCBI lineage: Eukaryota > Metazoa > Chordata > Chondrichthyes > Carcharhiniformes > Scyliorhinidae > Scyliorhinus > Scyliorhinus canicula. The sequence goes on along the minus strand of NC_052146.1, from coordinate 35,351,067 downwards.
TAAGAATGTTTACATCAAAGATACTTTTTAAACAATCAAAGTGAAATAAGTTAATTTACAATAAGGCTCTAAAAACTTAATAATTGGTAGAAAGAGAATATAACCCAGGGAGCAGAAGCAGAACAGCAACAGGAGGGGAGGAGAATTCAGAGAGAGGAGAGAAGCATATTTCAGCTCTCACAGCTCGGTCATGGGAAAGACAAGACAAGCAGCCGAGGTTAAACAGTTATACATCTAAGGAAGACTAGAATTTAAACAGGAGTCAGAGTCAGCTGAGAGATAGCTAGCAGAGTTAACTCTTATAGCTCAGCACATGGATCGACATGACACATCAACAGAGCTAACCAGTGAATACATCCCAAGAAGACCAGACTTTAAAGAAGATTGATTGTCAAGGTGGGCCTGAAGGTCCCTTCAACCAACCAGCAGGATCCAGAAGCAAGATCTTTTTACCTTTCTGTAAAGAAAGTGTTTGCAGCTTTTAAAAGAAAAAATATAATAATAAAGTAACTTAACTTAACCTGAAAAAGTGTTTTTTTCCAAAAGTCTACTTTACTTACTTAGCAATGCAGGACCCAGGACATTGATGCTACTAAGTGGTAAGTAGATAAAATCTTCGGTGAAGGTATGGGTTATACCGGGGGATAACTTGAAAATATAGTTTGACCTGAATGGCACCCACCGAAGCCTGCATCGGAGTCAGGGAGTGAGAATCCCTGTTCACCAATTAGAATGTCGGCCCTTTTTGGTATAGGGGGAATTCTAAGAATAGTGGTGAGTTTTCAAAAACACCACACTTGGAGTATAGTGTTCAATTTTGGTCGCCACACGACCAGAAGGATGTGGAAATTTTAGAGAGGGTGCAAAGAGATTTACCAGGATGTTGCCTGGCATGAAGGACATTAGCTATGAGGAGCAGTTGAATAAACTCGGTTTGTTCTCACTGGAACAACGGAAGTTGTGGGGCGACCTGATAGAGATCTACAAAATTATGAGGGGCATAGACAGGGTGGATAGTCAGAGACTTTTTCCCAGGTAGAGGGGTCAATTACTAGGGGGCATAGGTTTAAGGTGTGAGGGGCAAGGTTTAGAGGAGATGTACGAGGCAAGTTTTTCACACAGAGGGTGGTGGGTGCCTGGAACTTGATGCAGGTGGTGGAAGCAGGGACGATAGTGATGTTTTAAGGGGCATCTTGGCAAATACATGAATAGGATGGGAATAGAGGGATACAGACCCCGGAAGTGTAGAAGATTCAGTTTAGACGGGCAGCGTGGTCGGCACAGGCTTGGAGGGCCGAAGGGCCTGTTCCTGTGCTGTACTTTTCTTTGTTCTTTGTTTGTTCTTTGTTCTTGCCCATCCCTACTTGTCCTTGTGAAGTTGATGCTGAGCTCTTGAACTGCTGCTGTCCACGTGGCGTAGATACACCCACAGTGCTGTTCGGAAGGGAGTTCTACTATTTTGACCCAGAGACTGTGAAGGGACGGCGTAACATTTCCAAGTCAGGATGGTGTATGGCGATGAGGGGAAATATTCTTCCGTGCTTCTGCTTCTCGTGGCCTTATAGGGGTAGAGCTATGTGCGAATGTTTTGCTTCTCCTATCGCATCCTATGAGCATAATCTGCGATTCCTTTCTCCCTCATGGTTTTTTTTAGCTTTCCCTTGAATGACAATTGTCTAAGTGACCCCTGGTAGTAGTGAGTTCCAATTTCTAACAATTTCAGAAGTTTCTTCTGAATTCCCTATTGAATTTGGCCAATGTAATAGGATTGAACAGCATGTGTGCAGTGCTGAAACAGGCCATTTGGCCCACTCTTTAAAAATGTACATTTTCAGGGGTTGTGGGAGTCACTGGCTAGGCCAGCACTTCTTGCCCATCCCTACTTGTCTATCATTTATGGTTCCTAGTTTTCAATCTTTCCCACAGATTGAAGTATCTTCTCTTGATTTACCCAATCAAACCCTTCCATAATCTTCAAGACCTCTTGCAGAGAAATGAGGCACAGCACCACCAGCATTACAGTAAATGCCCACTTTTCATTCCATGGAGGCTAAAGTTTGGATGAGAATTCAACTTTTCAGATATCCTTGTCCTGGACAGCGCGCTTATCACATGACCTCGACACTGTTTCGAGCCATAGATTAGATCCATAGAATCCCTACAGTACAGAAGGAGGCCATGAGGCCTATTGAATCTGCTCTAAAAGAGCATTCTACCTCGGCGCACTCCCACCCTATTCCCCTGTAACCGCACGCATTGATCATGGTCAATCCACATCTTTGCACTGTGGGAAGAAACAGGAGCACCCGGAGGAAGCCCACACAGACACAGGGAGTATATGCAAACTCCACACAGGCACACAAGGCCGGAATAGAACCTGGGTTGCTGGTGATGTGTGTCAGCAATGTTAGCCACTGGGCCACTATGCTGCCCTCAATCGTCACCTCCCTTTCCTCTATAACCCACACCCACACACAGTCTCCAAAATATATTTGTATTTTAACTTTCTTTGTTTTATATTATATTTTACAATTGAAAAAGTTTTGCCTTCGTCAACTCAATGAAACACGAATGGAGCTGGGAATACGGTTTTCAATATTACAAGTTAAATCAAGCATATGACATAAACCGGTGTGATGGATCTAAGAAAATTGTCATGTTTTCTGATTTTTGCAGTAATATTATTAAAACCCAGCTTAAAATGCTTACAATCAGTATGTCTGCTAGTGTTGTGATTAAAAATTAGTGATTTTTTTCTGATTGTTTCACTAATAGATTTTGTTTCTTTTTAAAAATAGATTTAGAGTACCCAATTCTTTTTTTTCCTATTAGTGTGGCAAATCCACCTACCCTGCACATCTTTTGGTTGTGGGGGTTAGACCCACGCAGACACGGGGAGAATGTGCAAACTCCACACGCACTGTGACCCAGAGCCGGGATCGAACCTGGGACCTCGGCACCGTGAGACAGCAATGGTAACCACTATGCCACCGTGCTGCTGTCATGAGGCAGGAGTGATAACCACTGCGCCACCATGCTGCCCCTGGCGATTAGATTTTAAAAGTCATTTCACCCATTTGCAGATAGAGAACTAATGTAATGTTGAAACAATTTGAGCCTGGCTATACAAATCAAGGCACATCTTGTAATGTAGGACAAAAGAATGCTGTATGCTTTGAGTGCAGCCGTTGTAATTAATGGGAGGGGCCAGTCATAGTGTAGTTCAAATTGAGCTTCAATCTTAGAGTATTTTACAGTAGCCTTTCGTTTCGTCTGCAACATTTTCTGCATGATAAAAGCCAACCACAGTGTAAACTAGCACATACATCTGTGTTTGCTACCTAAAAAAAAATAGAAAACATACCATGATAACATTATTGTTTAAGATTTATACGTAATAGGAAAGAAATGACTGGACAAAAGAATTGCGTCCACAGTTCTAAGCTTAGCAGAAGGTTCTCAGCTTGGTCCTAACAAAGATTTCTCTCCCCAAGGACTCTGCATCAAGATAAGCAAGCAAATTCTAGTTGTTAATTTTAGATATAATTGATATTTGAAACATATGTGTTTGCTTAATCAAAATCTAGAGGCAGGTTTCGGGAAGCAAGTTCACCTTCATTGGAATTTAGAATAATGAGAGGTGATCTCATTAAACATGTAGTATTGTTAAGGGCTTGACAAGGTCTTGATCAGTGAGGGAATCAAGGGTTACGGGGGAAGGGCAGGAAAGTGGGCGTGAGAAATGTTGGATCAGCCTTGATCTTTTTACATGGGGGAGCAGGCTAGAGGGGCCGAACGGCCTACTCCTGTTGCTATTTTTTATGGTCTTATGGTCTCTCCTCAAATTGCTGCTTTGTGGGGGAAGGGGTCTCTTTGGGTTCTCGCTGCCCTCATTGAGATTCCATATTTCCGATTTGCTCTTCAGTGCTCTCTCACATTAAGAATGACATTGGGATAAACACTATAAACCTGAGGTCAGATCACTTCCAATTAAACAAAGGAACTTTACACAACCACCACAACAACAAAAAAAAGTATAAATAATTCTAGAATTGATAACAGTTTAGTTTAGTCCATTCAGTATTGCTGCCAAGTTGAATGGACATTTATCAAGTATAACTGGAGTCCATACAGCAGATTCAATATTTAAATTGTACATTACTAGTGTTCCTCCGCGATATCCAAACTTGGAGTAAAATGCTTTTTTCCCCTCTGAAATTGAAGATGAAAATCGCTTATTGTCACGAGTAGGCTTCAATGAAGTTACTGTGAAAAGCCCCTAGTCGCCACATTCCGGCGCCTGTTCAGGGAGGCCGGTACAGGAATTGAACCGTGCTGCTGGCTTGCGTTAGTCTGCTTTAAAAGCCAGCGATTTAGCCCAGTGTGCTAAACCAGCCCCAGCTAACACCCTCCAGACCAGGCAACATCCTGGTAAACCTCTTCTGCACCCTCTCCAATGTCTCCACATCCGTCTGGTAGTGTAGCGACCAGAATTGTGCGCAATATTCCAAGTGCGGCCTCACCGAGGTTCTATACAACTGTAGCATGAATTGCCAGTTTTTATACTCGATGCCCAGTCCAATGAAGGCAAGCATTCCATATGCTTTCTTGACTACCTTGTCCATTTGTGTTTTCCACTTTCAAAGATCTGTGGACTTGTACGCACAGATCTCTCTGATTTTCTATATTCCTAAGTGTTTTGCCATTTACAGTATATTTCCCCTCTATTTTAGACCTACCAAAATGCATTACCTCACAATTAGAACATAGAACATAGAACAGTACAGCACAGTACAGCCCCTTCGTCCATGATGTTGTGCCGACCACTTATCCCAATCTAAGATCAACCTAACCTAAACTCCTTCAATTTACTGCTGTCCATGTGCCTGTCCAAGAGTCATTTAAATATCCCTAATGACTCTGACTCCACCACCTCCGCTGGCAGTGCATTCCACGCACCCACAACTCTCTGTGTAAAGAACCCACCTCTGACATCTCCCCTATACCTTCCTCCAATCACCTTAAAATTATGCCTCTAGTGACAGCCATTTCCACCCTGGGGAAAAGTCTCTGGAGATCCACTCTATCCATGCCTCTCATCACCTTATACACCTCTATCAAGTCACCTCTCTTCCTTCTTCGCTCCAGTGAGAAAAGCCCTAACTCCCTCAACCTTTCTTCATAAGACATGTCCTCCAGTCCAGGCAGCATCCTGGTAAATCTTCTCTGCACCCTCTCCAAAACATCCACATCCTTCCTATAATGAGGCGACCAGAACTGGACACAATATTCCAAGTGAAATGAAAATCGCTTATTGTCACAAGTAGGCTTCAAATGAAGTTACTGTGAAAAGCCCCTAGTCGCCATGTTCCGGCGCCTGTTCAGGGAGGCTGGTATGGGAATTGAACCGTGCTGCTGTCCTGCCTTGGTCTGCTTTAAAAGCCAGCTGTTTATCCCTGTGCTAAACCAACCCTGACCAGGGTTTTATAAAGCTGCAGCAAAACCTTGTGGCTCTTAAACTCAATCCCCGTTAATGAAAGCCAACACACCATATGCCTTCTTAACAATCCTATCAACCTGGGTGGCAACTTTGAGGGATCTATGTACGTGGAACCCAATAGCCCTCTGTTCCTCCACACTTCCAAGAATCCTGCCTTTAACCCTGTATTCAGCATTCAAATTCAACCTTCCAAAATGAATCACTTCACATTTATTAAGGTTGAATTCCATCTGCCAATTCTCAACCCAGCTCTGCATCTTGTCAATATCCTGTTGTAGCCTGCAACAGCCCTCGACACTAGCTACAACTCCACCAACCTTCGTGTCATTGGTAAACTTACTAACCCACCCTTCCACTTCCTCATCCAAGTCATTTATAAAAAAACCACAAAGATCAGAGGTCTCAGAACAGATCCCTGAAGGGCACCACTGGTCACCGACCTCCAGGCGGAATACTTTCCATCCACTACCACCCGCTGTCTTCTTTCGGCCAACCAATTCTGTATCCAGACAGCCAAATTTCCCATGCCCCCTGACTTTCTGAATGAGCTTACCATGGAGAACCTTATCAAATGCCTTACTGAAGTCCATATACACCACATCCACTGCCTGACCTTCATCAATGTGTCTCGTCACATCCTCAAAGAATTCAATGAGGCTTGTGAGGCATGACCTGCTCCTCACAAAGCCACACTGGCTATCTTTAATTAAACTATGTTTTTCTAAATAGTCATAAATCCAGGGCGGGATTCTTCAATAACGGGGCTATGTCCATACGCCCGCAAGAAAACGGGCACAAATCACTCCGGACCTCTTTCTAGAAAAAAGTCCAGAGTGAATCTCCATTTTTAAGGGGGTTAGCAGTACCCTGGAGTGCTCCACGCAGCTCCACCTGTGGTTACGGGGCCCTGCACTTCCGGCCGTAGGTCCACACATGCGCACGGTGGCCATCTACGACGCCGGACACGCCCGACATGGTGGACCCACACAACGGGCTGTTGCCAATGAAGTAAGTCCCCCCCAGATCGCATGCGCCCACCGATTGATGGCCCCCGATTGGGTGCTTGGCCGTCGTGGAGGACCCCTACCGCCGGTGACGGATCCCCCCCCGGACCCCCGCCCCCCACCACCACCAGGACGGCCACCGCAGCCGTGGCTCTGAGCTCCCACCAGGTGGAACCATACGTGTACCATGCGGGCGGGAACTCGGCCGATCGTCCGCGGAGAATCGCCACGGGGGTCTCTTTCACCTGACGCTGATTCTCCGGTCGCCGGAGAATCGCGCGAAGGCGTCAGACCCAATCGCTGGCCCGACACCCCATTCCCCGCCCCGACGCTGAGCGCAATTGCGGTACAGAGGCTCGGAGAATCCCAGCCCCTATCTCTCAGAATCCTTTCCAATATTTTGCTCACCACAGATGTAAGACTGACTGGTCTGTAAATCCCAGGGATTTCCCGATTCACTTTCTTGAACAGGGGAACAACATTCACCTCCTTCCAATAATCTGGTACTACTCCAGTGGAGAGTGAGGATGCAAAGATCATCGCCAATGGAACAACAATCTTCTCCCTCGCTTCCCGTAGTAACCATGGATATATCCCATCTGGCCCAGGGGAATTATCTTTTCCGATTTTTTTCAAAATTTCGAGCACCTCCTTCTTCTTAATATCAACCTGTTCTAGCCTATTAATCTGGTTCATGCTGTTCTCCTGAGCAACAAGGTCCTTCTCTCTGGTGAATACTGAAACAAACTGTTCATTTAGGGTCTCCCCTACATCCTCAGAGTCAAGGCACAAGTTCCCTCCACTATCCCTGATCGGCCCTACTCTCACTCTGTTCATCCTCTTATTTCTCAGATAAGTGTAGAACGCCTTGTGGTTTTCCCTAATCCTTCCCACCAGGGCTTTTTCATGCCCCTTCTAGCTCTCTTAAGTCCATTTTTGAGTTCCTTCCTGGCTACCTTGTAACCCTTTAGAGCCATGCCAGATCCTTGCTTCCTCAACCTTACGTAAGCTTCCTTCTTCCTCTTGACTAGAAGTTCCACTTCTCTTGTCATCCAAGGCTCCTTCACCTTACCATTCCTTCCTTGTCTCAGTGGGATAAAACAATCCAGCACTCGCAGCAAGTGCTCCTTAAACAACCCCCACATTACTGTTATGCATTTCCCTGAGAACATCTGTTTCCAAATTATGCTCCTCAGCACCTGTCTAATAGCAGTATAATTTCCCCTCCCCCAATTAAATACCTTCCAATGCTATCTGTTCCTATCCCTCTCCATGACTATTGTAAAGGTCATTTCATTTCATTTCATTTGTGGTCACTGTCACCGAAGTGCTCTCCCACCGAGCCATCTGACACCTGCCCTGGTCCAATATGTCCTTCCCCCTATTTGACCTATCTACATATTGAGTCAGGAATCCTTCCTGGACACATCGGACAAAATCTGCTCCATCTAAACCATTTGCACTAAGGATGTTGCAGTCAATATTAGGGAAGTTGAAGTCACCCATGACAACAACATAGATCCAAGATCTGCCGCCCAATCTATTCCTCCATCTTTCGGCTGTTATGGGGGGATTAAACTCCATTTGCTATTTTTCTGCCCAAGTCTCCAACCTATCTACGTCCTGCTGTATCCTCTGATAATCCCAAATACTATCTGCCACCCCACCAACTTTGGTGTCATCGGCGAACTTACTAATCAGAACAGCTACATTTTCCTCCAAATCGTTTATGTATACTACAACAACAGAGACCCCATCACCAATCCCTGTGGAACATCACTAGTCACAATCTTCCATTCAGAAAAACACTCTTCAATTGTTACCCTCTGCCTTTCTCTGACCAAGGCAGTTCTCTATCCATCTTGCCACCTCACCTCTGAAATCGTTTGACTTCACCTTTTGTACCAGTCTGCCATGAGGCACCTTGTCAAAGGCTTTACTGAAGTCCATGTAAACAACATCCATCGCCCTCCCCTCATCGATCATCTTTACTACCTCCTCAAAAAAACATGATCAAGTTAGTGAGGCACAACCTCTCCTTCACAAACTATGCTGCCGCTGATGAGTCCATTTGTTTCCAAATGGGTATAAATTCTGTCCCTAAGAATTCACTCCAATAATTTAATATTAGTTGAAGTATGCAAGTCGGTCATGACTTCAAGATAACTGTCCAAGATAAAAGGATCGAGAACGAGAGGACACCGATTCAAAGTGACTTGCAAACAAAGACACTGTACATACATAGAAAATAGAAGCAGGAGGAAGCCATTCGGCCCTTCAAGCCTGCTCCACCATTCATTATGGTCATGGCTGATCATCAAGTTCAATACCCTAATCCTGTCTCTCCCCCCCCCCCCCCCCCCCCCCCCCCACCATATCCCTTGATCCCTTTAGCCCCAAGAGCTATATCTAATTCCGTCTTCAAACTACACAATGTTTTCACCTCAGCTACTTTTTGGGGTAGTGTATTCCACGGATTCACCATTCTCTGGGTGACGGAATTTCTGCTCACCTCAGTCCTAAAAGGTTTACCCCTTTTCCTCAAACTATGACCCCTAGTTTTGGACTCCCCCACCATCTGTCTAATCCTGTCAGAATTTTCTAAGTTTTTTTGGAAGTGTGATGCGAAGAACAAGAACCTTTTCACACAGTGAATGGTTCAGGTCTGATTCGAATGCACTGCCTGAACGTGTGGTGGAGGCAGGTCCAGTTGAGGCCTTCAAGAGGGCATGGGCTGATTACTTGAATAGAAACAATGTCAAGGGGTACGGGGAAAAAGACAGGGGAATGGCACTAAGTTACGATGCTGTTTTGGTGGCAGAGCAGACATGATGGGCCAAATGGCCTCCATCTGTGGAGTAACAATTCTGAGATTCTGTGATTGTTTTTTCCCTGGGTGCTGGCCTCTGTCGCCATTAAAGTGATTATGCTTCACTTGTAAGCAATGACAGGCTGAATGCCCTCTCCTAATCTATATGTAATCACAATTTGAGGCACCGGTCATAGGTCCGGAATAGACCTTTGGTGCTTAAATCAAGTTGTAAATTCTTATTATTTTAGCTGTGATCAGCTAATTCAGCACGAACCAGGTTTCAAATCTGGGGCATTCCATGTCTGTCCATCATAATGTGTTCCATTCATCCAGTTGGCCATAAATCGATAACTTTGCATTTATGTGCACCTTGCATTTCAGGGCACCTCAATGTATCTCAGAGCCTGCAAACTGCTTTTGAAGTGGACACACCATTATAACGTAGGAAATGTGGCTGCTAATTTTGACATGCAATTCATCACAAGAATCAATGAGATCAATGACCAGGTAATCTATTTTAATGACAGTTAAAGGATTAATGTTTGGCATATCCTCAGCAGAACTGTCCTAATTCTCTTTGATTAATGTCATGGAATCGTTTCCACCCACCTGAGAGGGCAGATGGAGACTTTAGTTTAGTTTCTCATTGAAAAGGCGGCACCTTGAATAGCGTCACACACTGTCAGTATGGCACTGAAATACTAGCCAAGAATCTGTGAAGTTCTGCAGTGGGGCTTGAAGAGAAGACTTCCTGTCCCTGAGGAAAAGACATCGTGACTGAACTGTGGCTGACAAAATATCCAGTCTTCCCAAGTCTTTCATCATTTATCAGTTCTTTGCCACTGAGCCATCATCAAAAAGCACCAGACAGCCTAACATCCCTCACAGCCAAACAAGTACATTTCTATTCCTAATCACCGTTGTTATATCGTCAATGTGCACACATCAATCTTCCACAAATGACAATCAGATGATAGGACTAGATAATATTTGTTGGTGGTGGTCACTGGACGATAATTGTTGGCCAGCTATAGGGACTTTTATTTTTCTCTTCTAAAAAGAATCGATAGTCCGGCTGATGGAGTTGTCAAAAAATATGATGTTGTTGTTAGTTACTCGCTGGTATACACTTGAATAAGAACTGAATAAAACTCAGAAACAAAATATCAAACAATACAGATAAAAGTCAAGCACATGGCAAAAGCATAAGCACAAAAGAAATCACTAAACACAAACAAACAGAAAGATGATTCAAGAATTCAGGAACAAAGAACCTCAAACACAAGGTCTTATTTTTAAGGGAATTCTTATCTCTGGTTTAACTCCTCATTTATGTTCATTGGCTTCTAATTCTTAGCTGGGCCCTCCTGGTTTGTTCAAATGAATGTCTGTTACTTAGAGTGTAATTTGTCAATCAAACACTGGACTTTACTTGAGATTGATTGGTGCCTATCAAAACTAGCTTAGCGTTTGCTTGCGCAGTCTTAGGAAAAATACTGGTGCCAGAACTATATATGGGGAAGAGGGCTGACGCCCTGGCTTTTGCTTCCTTAATCACACGCCGGAGAATCCTGCTCAGCTGGCTATCGGCAGCAACACCCACAGCAGCAGATTGGCTGGCAGACTTGTTGGAATTTATCCACCTGGAGAAGATTAAGTACACCATCTGAGGGTTGGACGAGGGCTTCCACAAAATGTGGAGGCTATTCGTCAGGCTGTTCCAAGGCCTGTTTGAGGCCAACAGCGACTAGGGAAAGAGGGAGAGACAGGGGAGAGCAGACAAAAATTCATGCAACAAGGAGGAGCAAAGGAGGAAGGGGAGAGCAGGTGAGTAGGGAACCCAAGGGAGCCCTCCTCTACCCAAACCCATAAGGACAACAACAAAAAAGGAAAAAAGAGGAACGGAGCTCAGTAGTATGACACTCAGGGCGGAAGAGGGGATTACCAACAGGAGGGAGGGGGAAGGATGGACAGGGTGAATGTATGTTAAAATGCATGTAAATAAGAAACTGTACAACATGTCCATATCAGGTGCACTAGTCATTAAATTGTAACTCTTTAATAATTGAAAAATGGCAATAAAAATAATTTAAAGCACTGGATATGTTTTCTCATGCTTTGCCATGTTTCATAGCTAGGCAGAGACCTAACTAAAATTGATTAATTGATTACACAAGGAACACTCTGTTTTCAGTATTGAATACAGTGGTTAATTCATTGTATAAGAAAATGACTCGGTTCCCACATTCAAGACACTTTTAATATTTTGTTTAATGGTTTTATGCATTCAATTAGCTCCCACATGAATAAAACTAGACTCTATCAGACCTCCTTTTGATTCTTCTAAACCTAATAGAATGAAATATAATTAAAATAAAGCAGAAAGGAAAACAAAAGAAATAAAGGTCAAGAGGAACACATTCACAGTTACCTTTGATGGTTCCTTTGTTTAGGAGCAGCCTTCACCACTGGAATGGGGAGCCTTTAAAGAGTTGCAAGTACTTGGGTCTAATAGTAAGAACTGCTTCTACCCCGTGGAGGTATTTGTCTAAACAAATACAGAGGCGCCATTTCAGGGCTTTTTGCCATTCTCTTGCAGATTCATTTGATCATCAGAAATGAAACATACATAGCAAAAATGACTACAAAGAACATGAACAAGTCTAGCACCTCTGTGGCTCCCAAGGACCCTAGCCACCCAATAGCCCAACTTCAAAGGGTGCTGGACTTGGTTTGCTTAAGTTTTTCAACCTCCTTCTGGATGTGTTTTGCCAATTCAGTGATCTATTTGGAGCTATCTGGAATGTAAATACAACATTCTGACCCAATCAGGGCACATGTCTCACCTCTCTCAGCCAGAATGTAATCAAGAGCCATTCGATTTGGCAAGGCCACAGTACGGATAGCTAGCATTTCGGTGGAAATCTTGAACAGGGCTGTGGAGGTGCTATTAGCTATCTTTTGTATGATTCATGACATTTGTAGGGCTCATGGTTGCGTTAGGATTAAATAATTGAGGGTAGATTATCGAGACATGAAATCAAAACAGGAAATGGGAATTGGAATATTGGGTGCAATTCAATGGAATATTTCAATCTGGCATTAATATGAAGGGGAAAGTCCAGAGGAGGCTGATAAATTGATAAACTTCCCCTGGAGAAATCTTGCAGTCCAATAAAATACCTTCATGTTTAAAATAGAAATCAAATATTTGCATTTAATTCCAGGCAGTAACATTATGATTGCTTGTTCTTTGTCTTAAATTACATCTTTTTTTAACGTAACTTGTTAAATTACATTGTCTGTCTACATCGCAGAATTGTTCCAAATTCAAACAACAGTGTTGTTAGCTTTCAGATTTTTAGTAATGTCCAGTTCATCTCTTCTTTGTCTTAAGTTGCAAGATTTCTTCTTCAAAAGAGGCTTTGTTCTTATGTACATGGACACCAGCTAAACTGTATTTTTTTTTTACATCATCATTGCTCTCATTACCCGTCAAATAGATTCCACTTTTATTTTCATCCCGTCTTGTTCAACTATTGCCCATCCTGTTCTTGACTCTTCATTCATCCAATCTATCCCATCGGCAAACAGGTCTTCTCATCGCTCTTCTCCCGCCCTACTCACTTCTTCAATTCCAATCTGCACATAACATAAATTTAGAGCACCCAATTCATTATTTTCAATTAAGGGACAATTTAGCGTGGCCAATCCACCTACCCTGCACATCTTTGAGTTGTGTGCCCACACAAACACAGGGAGAATGTTCCACACGAACAGTTACCCAGAGCCGGGATTGAACCTGGGACCTCGGCGCCGCGAGGCAGCAGTGCTAACCATTGGGCCACCATGCTGCCCTCTTTTCCTCAATATCCATGTATCCCACTTGGTTGTTCTTCTTGTCCTTAACTACTGTAACTCACCCATTTAAGTAATAGACACTCCCATTGAGCCCTTCTAGCATCTGAGATCATTTTCAATCTTCCCATGATCAGAAACTGCACTAAGGGGTGTTCTATATGGATTTCCTATATTGAATAGCAATTGCTGATTGCCTGTTGGCGGAACAGACTACAGGTCACTTATAATCATCATATTGTTGGGACAGTATGGCAATGTAATGATTCCCATTATTATGGCCATATATGTGGAAGGGGGAAAGTGAAATCTGGTAAACACAATGCCGGCTCTGTTGTTCCGACTTGTCAAAGACTGGTGAATGCGACCTCCATCTATTCTGTCTGTTACAACTTCTCACTGAATGGCCGCTCCCCTTTTTGCAGTTTCCTATAAAGTAAAATGCAAAAGATCCATTGTGCTTGGGGCGGAATTAATTGGCACATATCTAACAATTCAAACTTAAAATTTTTAATTCCCAATTCCTGTAAAAATCTAAATACATCTTCAGCTGTTAACAGGCAAGGGGTGGAGTAAAAGATTTCAACTGGACGTCACTACGTCACCACCACTTGTTTTGACCCAAGGAGAAATATCATCTCTACTTCACACTCTGATTTCAGAATTTTTAAAATGTCTTTCTTGTGTCAGTTCTGTTTGGAATCATTCTTTTTTTTGAACCTGACAAGAAGTTTTAACACAAGATCAATCCAACACAAGATTGGCCATAATTATTTTGGATCTCCCAAATTCCAATAAATCCTATTAAAATAAAATTATCTCACTCTTACATGTGTGAATTTGTATCCGGATTAAGATTCCCACATGTTGATCACAAATATCCTGGAATCATACCTCTGGCCAGAAAAACATGACTCCGGGTGTTGTTAACTGTTTGCTCAAAGATTACAATTATGACAGAAAGCATCAACACAGGGCAGCACGTCAATGCAGTGGTTAGCACTGGGACTACAGCTGAGGACCTGAGTTCGAATCCCGGTCCTGTGTCACTGTCCCTTTGGAGTGTTCACATTCTCCCCGTGTCTGCATGTGTTTCACCCCCACAAACCCAAAGATGTGCAGGTTAGGTGGATTGGCCATGCTAAATTGGCCCTTAATTGGAAAAAAATAATAATTGGGTACTCTAAAAAAATTTTTTTTAAAGAAAACATCAACACTTGAAACAGACACGCAGAAATATCATTCATACAGAAGCAGTGAAACATATAAAATGCTTTAAAACAACAAATTAATTAAGTCAATGTCATTGTGTTTCTGTTGTAACGTTCCATGAATGTCTGTAATTAAAAAAACTCCAGACTAGGTTAATTCCACATAAAGATAAACCTTAACGATGACTCTACGAACATTCACGTAAAGAAACAAAACACAGAGATTCATTTGCTCGTTAAGTTCAAACAAAGTTAATCATCAGCCTTCTCCCCGCTACAGATTTTTAAAGAGACAAAGGACTGCAAGCTTACACTCTCTTGGTTAAAATGAGATACTCCATTCTGCGGTATGATAACACTTAAATTTGTTATTTGATCCATTTATCTTTCTCTTTTCGTTTAAGCCAGTCATCAACATCTGATTTAATAGCATCACCTATCCTTAAATTCAGATCACAAAGATATTTTCACTCAAACTAGTTATGACCTACAAAACCTTTGTTCTCTAACAGAGGTCTATCATTTGTTTCAAATTCCTCAGAGCATGCTTAAAACGTCTGCCTTTATCCAGGCAAGAGGGCAGGAGAAGAGACTGGGAGAGCTGCCACTTAGAATGGTCGGGAGAGGGCAGCACGGTGGCACAGTGGTTAGCATAGGGGCTGGTTTAGCACAGGGCTAAATCGCTGGCTTTTAAAGCAGACCAAGGCAGGTCAGCAGCACGGATCAATTCCCGTAGCAGCCTCCCTGAACAGGCGCCGGAATGTGGCGACTAGGGGCTTTTCACAATAACTTCATTTGATGTCTACTTGTGACAATAAGCGATTTTCATTTCATTTCATTGCTGCCGCATGACGCCGAGGTCCCAGGTTCAATCCTGTGCGGAGTCTGCACATCCTCCCCGTGTGTGCGTGGGTTTCCTCCCACAGTCCAAAGATGTGCAGGTTAGGTGGATTGGCCATGATAAATTGCCATTGGTGTCCAAAATTGCCCTTAGTGTTGGGTGGGGTTACTGGGTTATGGGGGTAGGGTGGAGGTGTTGACCTTGGGTAGGGTGCTCTTTCCAAGAGATGGTGCAGACACGATGGGCTGAATGGCCTCCTTCTGCACTGTAAATTCTATGAAACTATGTGCAGGGTAGGTGGATTGGCCACGCTAAATTGCCCCTTAATTGGAAGAAATGAATTGGGTACACTAAATTTTAAAAAAAAAGAATGGTAGAGAAGAGCATTCAATATCTGGGAATACAGGTGGCCCGGAAATGGGAGGTACTACACAAGTTAAACCTATCTTGGTTGGTAGAACAAATGGAAGGGGACTTTAAGAGATGGGACATTTCCCGCTATCACTGGCGGGGAGGATACCGACCATGAAAATGACGGTCCTCCCAGATTTCTGTTTGTCTTTCAGTGCGTCCTCATCTTCATTCCTGAGGCCTTTTTCAAGCGGGTGAATAAGATTATTTGGGGCTTTGTGTGGGCGGGTAAAACCCCCCGAGTGAAGAAAGTGTTGCTGGAGCGCAGTCGGGGGAGGGTGGGTTGGTGCTGCCGAACTTCTGCAATTACTACTGGTCAGCTAATATAGCCATGATCAGGAAGTGGGTAGTGGGGGAGGGGTCGGCATGGGAGTGGATGGAGGCACCGTCATGTAAAGACACCAGTCTGGGAGCATTGGTAACGGCACCTCTGCCGTTCTTGCCGGCCCGATACTCCACAAGTCCGGTGGTAGTGGCAGCTCTGAGGATCTGAGGGCAGTGGAGGAGATATAAGAGAGTGGAGGGGGGACGATTTGGACCCCGATTTATAACAACCACAAGTTTATACTGGGTAGGCTCGATGGCAGGTTCCGGAGTTGGCAGAGGGCAGGAATTAGAAGGATGGCAGATCTATTTATAGATGGGAGCTTTCCCAGCTTGAAAGATTTGGAGGAGAAATTTAAATTGCCAGCAGGGAATGGTTTTAGGTATTTGCAGGTATGCGACATCCCGGGAAAACAGGTTCCGGCCTTTCCGCTGCTGCCGCCATGGGGGATACAGGATAGAGTAGTTTCCAGTACCTGGGTGGGAGAGGGGAATATATCGGATATTAACCAGGAGCTTTCAGAGGCGGAGGAAACTCCGGTGGAGGAGCTTAAGGACAAGTGGGAGGACGAGCTAGGAGGCAAGATAGAGGCGGGCCTATATAAGCAGGGTTAATACCTCTTCATCGTGCACCAGGCTTAGCCTGATACAATTTAAGGTAGTCCACAGGGCACACATGGCAGTGGCTGGGATGAGCAAGTTTTTCGGAGTAGAGGATAGGTGTGCGAGGTGCGCGGGAAGCCCAGCGAATCATGTCCACATGTTTTGGGCATGCCCGAAGCTTACAGGGTTTTGAGACGGATTTGCTTAAGCAATGTTCACGGTGCTAAAACCATGGGTGATGCTGAGTCCGGAGGTAGCGATCTTTGGAGTGTCGGAGGATCCGGGAGTTCAGGGGGTGAAAGAGGCCGACGTCCTGGCCTTTGCTTCCCTGGCAGCCCGGAGACGGATCTTATTAATGTGGAGGGACTCGAAGCCCCCGAGTGTAGAGACCTGGGTTAGTGACATGGCTGGGTTTTTCGGTCTCAAGAAAATAAAGTTTGCCTTAAGAGGGTCAATGTTAGTGTTCTCCCGTAAGTGGCAGCCGTTCGTCGACTTTCTCGGGGAAAATTAAAAATGTCAACAGATGCAGTATTCTGGGGAGGGGGGTGGGGGGGGGGGGGAGTGGGGGGGCGGATTATTGTTGTATGGTTGAGATGTGTGAAGATTGGACTGGAGGGAGAAATGTTTATTTTACCATGTTGATGCCATTTTTTTGTTATTGTTATAAAAATTTTCAAATACTTGAATAAAATATTATTCTTAAAAATAAACGGCCGCTTTTAACTGGTGTCATTGAGTTCCCATAAATCAGCAATTAAACCTGATAGCGAGTAATTTAGACTCATAAGTTTCTGAGCAATTTAAAAACCAATCAATTGCCTGCTGAAATAGTTAACTTAATTGCAATTTGTTTGAAAGAATTCAAATTAGATCACTTCCAAACTGCAAGTTTATAATCTGATCTTGGCTCAGGACAATACAAGCTAATATTTCTCTGCAGCTCAAATAAATTTTTTCTGACATTTTTCTCCCCGCAGTAGCAAAAGCCACTGCTTCAATATTTCTTACCTGGATATGTTCGCACAGTACTTTCAGTTGGTCTTTCATATGTGTCATTTTTCCTCAGAACCTTCTAATATCTTCCAAGGTCAATTGTCCTGTGGAGGTACCACACTTTTCCTTAATCTCTGTACTGGCTTCAGCCAAGTCAAATCGCTGCTCTATATAATAATAATAATAATCTTTATTGTCACAAGTAGGCTCACATTAACACTGCAATGAAGTTACTGTGAAAAATCCCCAGTTGTCACGTCCCGGCGCTTATTCGGGTACACGGAGGGAGAATTTCAGAATGTCCAAATTATCTAACAGCATTTCTTTTGGGACTTGTGGGAGGAAACCGGAGCAGCCGGAGGCAACCCACGCAGACACAGGGAGTATGTGCAGACTCCGCACAGACAGTGACCCAAGCCGGGAATCGAACATGAGAGTCTGGTGCTGTGAAGCAACCACTGTGCTACCGTATGAGCCTTTGTTATCTGCAACATTTCTTCTGCAGAAATATCTGGTGGGGCTCGGCTGCCCCTAGAAGTTGTAGGCAGATTTCCAGCCGCTATTTCAACTCCTATGTTTTTTCCTTCAATAATATTTTATGAATCTTGGGCCTCAAGTCGCAGACTATTCTTTAGTCGGGGGGATCGCAATACATATATATCTGTATAATATATATATATATACTATCAAGCACCAGGGGCGCCAGTTATTCACGCAACGCCTGTCCGACGCGCTCCCGCGATTCTCCCAACAGGCGAAATCAGACGAAATCAAATGCGATGCAAGCCAGAGAATCACCTGAGACACTGAGCAGCAAGGAGGTGAGCGGACTGTTCCGGAGTCTCCGCAGACTGGGGAAGGCTTCCCCGAGAACGCTGCGGCCAACGGCGGGGGGGGGGGGGGGGAGTGGAAGTGGGAGGGGGGGGAGAGGGAGGGAGTGTAGGTGGGAGGGGGAGAGGGAGGGAGTGGAGGTGGGAGGGGGAGAGGGAGGGAGTGGAGGGTGGGAGGGGGAGAGGGGAGGGAGGGGAGGTAGGAGGGGGAGAGGGAGGGAGTGGAGGTGGGAGGGGGAGAGGGAGGGAGTGGAGGTGGGAGGGGGAGAGGGAGGGAGTGGAGGTGGGGGGGGAGAGGGAGGGAATGGAGGTGGGAGGGGAGAGAGGGAGGGAGTGGAGGTGGAGGGGGAGAGGGAGGGAGTGGAGGTGGGAGGGGGAGAGGGAGGGAGGGGAGGTGGGAGGGGGAGAGGGAGGGAGTGGAGGTGGGAAGGGGAGAGGGAGGGAGTGGAGGTGGGAGGGGGAGAGGGAGGGAGTGGAGGTGGGAGGGGGAGAGGGAGGGAGTGGAGGTGGGAGGGGGAGAGGGAGGGAGTGGAGGTGGGAGGGGGAGAGGGGAGAGGGAGGGAGTGGAGGTGGGAGGGGGAGAGGGAGGGAGTGGAGGTGGGAGGGGGAGAGAGGAGAGGGAGGGAGTGGAGGTGGGAGGGGGAGAGGGAGGGAGTGGAGGTGGGAGGGGGGAGAGGGAGGGAGTGGAGGTGGGAGCGGGAGAGGGAGGGAGTGGAGGGGGTCGTCCATCCGCAGATGACACATCTCAGCCGCCCTGCCATGGCAGGACGGTGACGAGGACACGGCCGCTGGTTGCCCTGTGGCTGATGGGTACAGCCCACTGACGCACCGGTGAGGAGGACGTTCTTAACTGACCGTTGGACGCAGAAAGTGACCAGGGGTTAGGCTGGCCGCGTGTCAGCAGCGCGACCAGGCCACCGGGACACACAGGTATCCCGTGGCAGGCGGCTGCCGAGATGTTGAATAACCTCCGTCTAACATGTCGTTTCCCTGCCCCCCACCACCCTTCTGTAGGTGACCATAATGTATTCGAACCGAACGGCGATGTTCACCCCAGTGGTTGGGGCCGCTGCACTGCAGTTGGACATCCAGCAGCGTCCACAGCGACATCCCATAGTGGATTCAGGGGCAGCTGCAGCAGCAGAGGGAATGGCCGCGGAGTGGCCCATCGTCGCCGTACAGGCCGCAGGCTCTCATGGTCGGTATGTCCAGGGGGATGCCAAGGGGAACATTGACCCCCAAACACTGAGGACGGCACAGGATGCGGGCACTGATGTCAAAGTGGATGGGGGGGAGGAGGAGGAGCCACTGATGGTGGAGTCTGGGCGCCACAGGCGGCCATCAAAGCCGAGTGTGTACCGTGACCGAATGTCATTCGAGGCCCTACCGGACCTCACCTGCAGGAGGAGACTCCTGTTCAGCAGGGAGACGGTCGCACATATCTGCCACCTCGTGGCGCACCTCATCCCATGTGGAATGGGAGGAGGACCCGCCATACCAGTATCCGTCAAGGTGACGGTGGCCCTAAACCTCTACGCTACGGTTCCTTCCAGGCTCCGAGCGGGGACCTATCTGGGATCTCACAGGCATCAGTCCACAGGTGCATCCGGGACGTGACCAACGCCATGTTCGCCATCGCGGACCGCTACATCACCTTTCCCGAGGACCGAGCAAATCAAGAAGCACGAGCCTGTGGATTCGCCAAGGTGGCCGGGATACCAATGGTCCAGGGAGTGATCGATGGTGTTCACGTCCCCATGCGCTCGCCTGCAGGCAACAGGGAAGTGTTCACAAACAGGAAGGGCACATACTCCATGAGCATCCAGGTGGTCTGCAACGCCCACATGAGGATCATGCACATGTGCGCAAGGTTCCCCGGGAGTGTGCATGACACCTACATTCTTGCGCAGTCGTTCATTCCCGCAATGTTCGAGGGACGCCACCCCCCGGCTGAGGGGCTGGTTGCTGGGCGACAGGGGTTATCCATTGAGGTCATGGCGGAGACCCTATACAATGAGGCCCATGCAGCAACCAGGGGTGTGGTGGAGCGGTGCTTTGGCCTGCTGAAGATGAGATTCAGATGCCTGGACCGCTCCGGAGGGGCCCTGCAGTACCGGCCCGACAGGGTTGATCGCATAGTTGTGGTCTGCTGTCCGCTGCACAACATCGCGATGCAGAGGGGAGATGCTCTGGTGGAGGAGTCGGAGGGAGAAGCCGATGGCAGCGGTGCTAACGCTAACGAAGAGGAGGAAGATGAGGAGGAGGATGAGGAGGAGGAGGATGAGGAGGAGGAGGTGGAGGAGGATGGCGTGCAGCAGGGTGGGGCGTGAGAAGCAGGACACAGATACGACCCAGGTGCTGGTAATGTCCAGGAGGCTGCACGACGGCACTGTCGAGGACAACGGGCACGTAACGCATTGGTGTCCGCAAGGTTCACGCACCGCGTGGGAGGGGATCGCTGAACAGTACCACTTGCATCGTCAGTCGTGCACACGGACAGCACACAGCCCCCCCCCCCCCCCCTCCGTGAACACTGCTCCAATTCCTCATCACCTTACCACTGCGGCACTACGGTATAGCACTACATTGATGGTTGTGTCAGCGGGTGTGATCAGTGTCATGGTGAATGATGACAGCCCGCTCTGCGATGAGCTGTGAGCTCAGAATCGTTAGAGAGAGTCTGACCCATGGCAATAGCTGAACCATCCATCTCGGTGGTCGCTGCGTCCGTCAGGGACACTCCATCACGTCCCCGTATGGGGTAGCTGGCGTTGGAGTGGCGAAGACTACGGTGTCTGACTGTGGGAGGGGGAGGGGAGAAGGGACTCCACATCCGGCACCGACGTTTAACCACTTGTCAACCCCAGTGACAGTCGGTCACCATCAGGAGCCACTTGGCACCAGAGATAGCACAGAGTCTTACAGGTTAGGTGCAACAGTGAGTTTAAGAGTGAAGGTTATATACAGATGCCCTAGCCCCTACAACTAAACTGTGCCCTGCACCCATGCCAACTTACTATGTGTCCAACTTCCTTGCCTTACGGGCCCTACGTCTAGGTGAATCCCGAGATGGTACAGCGGGAGTGGAGGCGGACTGCTGAGAATCACGCCCCACGACATGGCTCCCCGTCGGCACTCGTTTCCTGGGGCGACCCGGCCTTGATGAGCCAGGCTGCTCGGAAGGCGTGTTGGATGACGTGGTGCCACCCTGCTCTGCCCGCTGCCCACTGGATGCGCCAGGGACAGGACGGGGGGAGGCCGAGCGGTCAGGGACGCCCTGTGATGGAGTTAATTGGACGTGCCCCAGAACCTCCTCCTCCCTCGGGGAGCCCGGTGTCCCCTGGGCCTCACTGTGGGTTGGAGGTGCTATCGGAGACGTGCCCTATCGCCCCACCGACACCTGGCGCTGCCAGTCCTGGAGGCCTGCAACGGTATCGACCAGGGTCCGAATGTTCGCAGAGACGGAGTCCAGGGAGTGAGACATTCCTGCCAGGGACTGTGCGACCTCAACCTGTGAGTGCGCGACGCCATCCAGCACGTGCGTCAGGCGGTCGATGCTCTCCGCGACTGACTGCTGGGACTGTGCCATGGCGTGCTGGGACTGTGCCATGGCCTGCTGGGACTGTGCCATGGCGTGCTGGGACTGTGCCATGGCCTGCTGGGACTGTGCCATGGCGTGCTGGGACTGTGCCATGGCGTGCTGGGACTGTGCCATGGCGTGCTGGGACTGTGCCATGGCGTGCTGGGACTGTGCCATGGCGTGCTGGGACTGTGCCATGGCGTGCTGGGACTGTGCCATGGCGTGCTGGGACTGTGCCATGGCCTGCTGGGACTGTGCCATGGCGTGCTGGGACTGTGCCATGGCGTGCTGGGACTGTGCCATGGCGTGCTGGGACTGTGCCATGGCGTGCTGGGACTGGGCCATGGCGTGCTGGGACTGGGCCATGGCCTGGTGAGACTCGGCCAGGGCCCGTAGCGCGGCGGCAATGTCATTTTGGCTCTGTCGCATTGCTGCCTGTGAGAGGGCAGCCCTCTCCTGGGCCATGGATGACACGTACACATTAAGCCCAATGCCTTGCAGAACCTGACCCATGGCCAAAACCATTTCACCCATTGCCTCGACTGCGGAAGCCACCCGTGCGGTGTCGGCCTGGGTGGCTGCGATGAGCGCCACCACTCCCTGCTCCTGGACATGGATGGACTCCTCCAACTGCATCTGCAGCTGCTGGAAGACGGCCCTCATCCTGTCATAGTGTCCCTGGGTTTCCAAATGCATTGGGTGTCCGGGTGGGTCGAGTAAATCCAGGAACCCGGGAAACGTCTGGCCGCCAGCTGGATGCTGGGCCTGGGTTGCCCTCCGACCGTCCAGCCCCTCGGCTGCTCCGACCTCCACCTGCTGTACCGGCTCAGCTGTGTGGTGCACACGAGACCGTGGCCCAGGAGCCTCATCACTTAATTGCCCAACCGAGGTCAGTGTCTCTGGGATGGTGGATGGTGTGGGAGACAGCAGTGCCGCAAGTCCGTCAGTACGTCCGTTGTGTCCTGATCCCACTCATGGCCCAGCGCAGGACGCACGCGGCCCATGTAAAGGTCCGCAGCGGGTGAGTCCGTTGACTGCGTGGCCGTCCTCTGTGCGTCTAGGTCTACAGACCCCGTCCTGTCCCCGTGACTGTGTTGTCTCACGGCCCGACCCTCGGGCAACGCACAGCCATGATAGTCGTCACTGTCCGTCCTCTGTACGGCCCCCTCCAGAGTCCCGGATTTAGAGGATGGCCCTCCTGGCCGACCTCCTGCCACCCTCTAGCGTGCGACCCTAGGTGCGGGTGTCGTTGCGGATGGTCGGCTCTGTGTGGCACAAGACGGCCCTGGACGTTCGTCGGCTGGCCCTGGGGAACAGAATGATATGGGGTTCGTTAGACACACTCGGCCGGGTGTACGGTGGGCCAGTGGGCAGAGTGTGAGGGGAGAGAGGATGGGTGGTCCAGTGGGCAGAGTGTGAGGGGAGAGAGGATGGGTGGTCCAGTGGGCAGAGTGTGAGGGGAGAAAGGAAGGGTGGTCCAGTGGGCAGAGTGTGAGGGGAGAGAGGATGGGTGGTCCAGTGGGCAGAGCGTGAGGGGAGAGAGGATGGGTGGTCCAGTGGGCAGAGTGTGAGGGGAGAGAGGACGGGTGGTCCAGTGGACAGACTGTGATGGGAGAGAGGATGGGTGGTCCAGTGGGCAGAGTGTGATGGGAGAGAGGATGGGTGGTCCAGTGGCCAGAGTGTGAGGGGAGAGAGGATGGGTGGTCCAGTGGGCAGAGTGTGAGGGGAGAGAGGATGGGTGGTCCAGTGGGCAGAGTGTGAGGGGAGAGAGGATGGGTGGTCCAGTGGCCAGAGTGTGAGGGGAGAGAGGATGGGTGGTCCAGTGGGCAGAGTGTGAGGGGAGAGAGGATGGGTGGTCCAGTGGGCAGAGTGTGAGGGGAGAGAGGATGGATGGTCCAGTGGCCAGAGTGTGAGGGGAGAGAGGATGGGTGGTCCAGTGGGCAGAGTGTGAGGGGAGAGAGGATGGATGGTCCAGTGGGCAGAGTGTGAGGGGGGCGATGACGGGCTCGGGGGGGGGGGGGGGAAAGCAGCATTGTCTCACCTCCTTCTGCGCCTCCAACCTCGCATTGCGTGACCTCCCGGGTGGCGGATCTCCCAGCGAGGTCCAGTGCCCTCTGCTCAAAGACTGTTAGGGGGTGCAGCACGGGCGAACCCCCTCCGGTTCTATTACGCTCCCGGTTGTTGTGAGCAGTCTTGTCCTCTTGTCCTGTTGGGGGGTGGGGGGGCATGGATAGAGCATCACAATTAGGCGGGTGTCATCAGGGCGTTCAGTTAAAGGCTACGTTAATGCCGTGTGGGGGGAAAGTTGGAGCCACACCATGGCATCTCTCCAGGGAGTCGCAGCGCTCATGTGGGTCTGTTACAACGTTGTTCACCCCCCTCCACTCACTCTCGCCCCCCCCCCCCCTCGTGTCCGGGGGGGGAGTGGGGGTGGTGGTGATGAGGGACATGGGGGGGGGATGGTTGTGACCCAGAGGCACCCTCATGGAGGAATTGCGGGAGGGCCCCCCCCCCGACTAATTTCACGACCCCCTGGCGCCCCCCGCGATTCTCCCACCCCCCCCCCCCCCCCGCTCGGAAGAATCACCGCTCGCTGTTTTTTACGGTGACCGGCGATTCTCCGACCCGGATGGGCCAGGCGGCCTGCCATTCACGACCGTTTCACGACGGCGGCAACCACACTTGGTTGCTACCGTTGTGAAATCGCTGTGAGATGCCCGTTTTGGGGCTTGTAGGGGGCCTGGGTGGGGAATGAGCACCATGACTGTGCTCGGGAGGGGACAGGCCTGCGATCGGTGCCCACCGATCGTCGGGCCGGCGTCTCAATCGGCCGCACTATTTCCCCTCCGCCGCCCCACAAGATCAAGTCGCTCCGTCTTGCGGGGCGGCTGTGGGGAAAGAAGGCCACCGCGCATGCGCGAGTTCGAGCTATCAGCCGTCGTGACATCAGCCGCGCATGCGCGAGTTGGAGCCAGCCAACCTGCGCATGCGCAGCTGGCGTCACATAGGCGCTCGAGAGTTACGGAGTGCCGCTCCTAGCCCCGCCGGGAGGGGAGAATAGGGGGCGAAGAGCGGCCTCCGAGGCCGTCATGAAACTCGGCCAAGTTCACGAGCGCCCTCCCGATTTTTCCCGGGAGCGGAGAATTCCGCCCGGGAGCTTTCCCAGCTTGAAAGCTTTGGAGGAGAAATTTAAATTGGCACTTACCCTGGCAGCCCTGGCGAGGTTGTGGAGCCTCTTTCGACACTGCTCCCCAGACCGAGGGGTCTGCCCCACAGCACTCACTGCCGTGCCCACCTCACGCCAGGCCCGTCGCACTGCGCTAGAGGGTGGCGATGCCCTCGTCTTGGGCAGAGGATGCCCCTGTACTGCTCCACCTCATCGAGGAGGGTACCCAGGTCCGTATTATGGAACCTCGGGGCGGCCCTCCGTGGCTCAGTTATCTTCCTCCCTCTTCAGCTCCGGGTCCTTCCTTGCACGGATCGCGCCTTTTAAGACGCGGCGCCATTCGGGCATCGCGCGCTGATGATGCGCGTTTCACGCCATGCCCCCTGTGTTCCACGCGGCCCCGATGCTAGCCCATTTCCGGGGCCAGAAGTGGTCGTGATCGGGGCCGTTTCGCGCCGTCGTGAAACTCGACGGAGTTCACGACAGCGAGATCGCTCCGGCGCGGCATCGGAGAATCACGCTCCAGACATCGTTACTGGGATTTGGACCGATATTAACCCGGACATTTTTGTAAGGGATGCGTAAGTGGTCAACTGACTCTAAACGGCTGCAGACTGTAAAGAGGGTCTCTTACCTCTGTTCTGCCGGTCGTTACCCAATGCCTCGATATTTGGTGTCTGGTTTCTTCCTTCTAGCACTCTGTGACTTTCCTGAATCTTAATCAACTGTCACTTGAAAGACTCCCACACGTCCGATATTGATTTATTATCCAACAGCCGCACCCAATCCAAATTCTTCAATTCCTGTCCAATGTTATCGTAATTTGCCTTTCCCCAGTTTACCCTCATCCCTGTCCAAAAGTACCCTAAAACGTACAGAATTGTGGTCACTACTCCCACAATGTTCCCCTACTGAAACCTCAGCCACCTGTCCAGGCTCATTCCCCAATACCAGATCCAGTACTGTCCCTTCCCCAGTTGGACTACTACATATTGCATCAAGAAGCCTTCCTGGATACACCATACAAACTCTGCCCCATCCAAACCCCTGGCACTAAGTGAGTCCCAGTCAATATAAGGGAAACTAAAATCCCCTACCATAACAACTCTGTTACTTTTGCAGCTATCCAAAATCTTTCTACCTGTCTGCTCCTCTAACTCTCGCTGGCAGTTGGGGGCCTGTAATAAACACCCAACATTGTGATTGCCCTCTTCCTGTTCCTGAGCGCTACCCAGATTGCCTCATTGTATGAGCCCTCCGAGGTATTCTCCCGCAGTACGGCTTTAATATTCTCCTTGACCAGTCATGCTACTCCCCCACCCCTTTTACATCCACTCCATCTCTCCTGAAGCATCTATATCCTCCAACGTTCAGCTGCCAATCCTGCCCTTCCTTTAACCATGTATCTGTGATAGCCACGATATCGTAATTTCAAGTACTAATAAGTGCTCTAAATTAATCTGCCTTAACCGCTATACAGCTGGCGTTGAAACAAATACACTTCAAACCACTGCGTTTGAGCACACAGGGTGATGTTGTTCTCTTATTTTGTGCTCTATTTCTCCTTCAGTTTTTACACCTTCTAAACTAGCGCTCTGGTTGCCACCCCCCCTGCCATTCTCCCCGTGTCTGTGTGGGTCTCACCCCCACAACCCAAAGATGTGCCGGTTAGGTGGATTGGCCACGCTAAATTGCCCCTTAATTGGAAAAAAAGTATTGGGTACTCTAAATTTATTTTTAAAAACCTCATCCCACAGCACCTCTGAGAATGCAGCCCTCTCTATACACTGCACTGAGGTGTCAGCCTAGAATATGTACTGACATGATTTGAGTGGAGTCTGAACATACGTCTTTCTGACTCAGAAGCATGAATGCTACTATTGAGCCAAGGCTGACACTTGAAGTCCTTCTTTACACTGCCTCCAGGGCTTTAATATCTCCCTCGTTTCACAGTAATCAACTTTTGATCTGAGGATCCCACTGTACAGCTTGATCGCAGCTTTCTCTAATTTGCCTTCGACAGCTTTGACCATGTCATTCTGCATTTAATTGGCTTTATTGACTGCTGTTTTGCATTATTTGGACATGTTGAGGTTATTATGTCACAGGAAAAGCCCTAATTTGCAACAGCTGTCGGCCCCAGGGGTGCAGATTGAATTCAATCGATTGGTTTATGTATCGATATAGTCAGCCAGTTTTAATTGGTTATTTGATTTATTAAAAAATAGGAATATAGTCAGTCAGTGTTTCTGCCCATTTTTATTTCCTCACATTTTATCTTGTCCTGCCTGAAGGCACTAAACAATATTAGAGTACAGCTCTACAGGCACGACCCACCCACCGGATACCTTTGCTGAAAAGCCCTTTCTTCATGTGGGAGGCTAAATTGTGTCAGCATATTGTGTGACCAGGAGTCCGCAATGTGGAAATTGCACAGGCTCGCCAAGACTTTCTTACATTTAAAAAATGTTTTCATCAACTTTTTTTTAAACACCTCTCATGCTTTTCCTCAAGCCGTTGACAGCAGCCAAGATACAAACCTTTGGGAATTATTATGGGGTCTGGACCAGAACGCCAAACTCTTGTTGAGATCCCGGACTAGAACTCAATTGTTATTGATCCAAGAATGAAAACTCCAATTTGTTATGGGATCCCCCAAAATAACCCAATTTTTTATTTTAGAAAATTGAGATAATGTTACTGCGCCACAGGAGTAATAACATTGGCCAGCAGGCACCTTTAAAAACTTTTAGAGTACCCAATTTGTTTCCCCCCAATTAAGGGGCAATTTAGCGTGGCCAATCCACCTACCCTGCACATCTTTGGGATGTGGGGGCGAAACCCACGCAAACACGGGGAGAATGTGCAAACTCCACACAGACAGAGACCCGGGGCCAGAATCGAAAACACAATAGCAACAAAGGAATAGCTTACATTTAACATTTACGACGTTTTACTTGTTTTCTAACCTGCCTCCACATAGATATAGCTACAGTGAATAATGTTAACAATCAGGTATTATTAGGTATTATTTGCCAATTTTGAGTCAGTCTTTGGGAGAGAGTTATTGATTTAGAACCAAACTAAACCCCATCTGTCCAACTTGGTGTTCCAGAAGCAACTGACAAACCTTTTTTTTTTCTTTTTTGTTCCAATTAAGGGACAATTTAGTGTGGCCTATCCGCCTACCTTGCACATCTTTGGGTTGTGGGGGCAAAACCCACGCAAACACGGGGAGAATGTGCAAACTCCACACGGACAGTGACCCAGAGCCGGGATCGAACCTGGGACCTCGGCGCCGTGAGGCAGCAGGGCTAACCCACTGCGCCACCGTGCTGCCCTTGCAACTGACAAACCTGGCCCCTCGCATTAATGTTGCCACCTGTAATCCAAAAGCACACCTCATTCTTGTGCCTTGTTACAAAAGGTTACTTTTAAGGACAGCACGGTGGTGCAGTTGTTAGCACTGCTGCCTCAGGGCACCGAGGATCTGATTCAATCGCGGGTCACCGTCCGTGTGGAGTTTGCACATTCTCCCCGTGTCTGCATGGGTCTCACCCCCACAACCCAAAGATGTGCAGAGTAGGTGGAGTGGCCATACTAAATTGCCCCTTAATTGGAAAAATAAAAACAAGAGGTTACCTTGCCCGTGCAAAAATCAGATGATTCTCTCCCTTTGTAAACACGGCAAAAATACTAAATACAAACTTTAAAATATTAAAATTTCTCACATCCGTCAAAGAATTGGGTTCCCTCCAGTTTCATACAAAGAACAAAGAACAATACAGCATAGGAACAGGTCCTTCGGCCCTCCAAACATGTACCAGTCATGATACCACCCTGAGCCAAAACCCTCAGCACTTCCTTGTGCCATATCCCTCCATAGCCATCCTATCCATGTATTTGTCGAGATGCCTTTTGAACGCCGTTAATGTATCTGCTTCCACAACCTCCCAAGGCAGCGCGTTCCAGGCACTCACTAACCTCTGTGTAAAAAACCTGCCTCGCACATCTCCTCTAAACTTTGCCCACGGACCTTAAACCTATGCCCCTTAGTGACTGACACCTCCACCCTGGGAAAGTTTTTCTCCCATGACACCATGAATCGGCAGACATTCAAACCAAAGCTGATTTATCCTTAATTTCCATAAGTACATTTACAGCAGGGATCAATGGGAAGGACTGAGAAAGGAGAACCCTACTGGATTTCCCCATCCTTAATTCAAAGGCCTAGACGGCAGATGTAGGTCTTCTCAGATAATTCAACACAAACAAAGAGCTGAACGTCATCACATTTAGGGATATGGGACAAGTGCTAGCAAGTGGGATTAGCGCTTGATTTGGGGTAGTTATTGTCGATGGTCGAAGGGCCTTTTCTGCGCTGTATGACTTTATGAACCTAGGACCTAGAACCTAGGACCTCCTTGGTCTAGATAGATCACTGGTTTAATCAACTAAATCATTCAAGTGCTTTTTATTCCTTCTTCATATCTAGAATGTTAGGCATACTTACTATGATAATCCATTCAAAATTGTAAGAATCCCAACTGAAACTAATTCCAATAAATAAATCCGATAAAGTCAGGAGCAATGTTTTTACCAGAAAATGATTAGAATGTTGAACTTGCTACCACATGGAGTAGTTGAGGCAAATAGCGTAGATGCCTTTATGGGGAAGCTGGATAGTTGGAGAGTAAGAAAGGGAAAATGTGCAGATAGTGTTAAATGAAGGAAGGTGGCAAGAAGCTCACATAGAGCATAAACGCCAACTGAAGACTCGAGTTGGTTGTGAACGCTGGACTTTCTGACCCAGAGGCACCACCGGACTAAGACTGCTTTTCTTTGCAATGTCTTCAGTGCTTCAATGTCTTGTTTGTTTCCATAAACGAACAATTTTAGAGGTCCTCTGGCACAATAGGTAGTGTCCCTGCCTCGGAGCCAGAGGATCCAGGCTCAAATCGCACTCCAGGACTTGGTGACTAAGAAAGATGCATTCATAACGCAGCTACACAGGCTGAGTTTCCAATATACTGCAATGGTAGATGGTAAGAGTGGGATAAAGCCTTGCTCAGCCATGTGATGAAAGGAAAATTGGAGTGGTTACCATCGCTCCAGATTACAACGTGCATGTAAAAATGTTGCAACTTTGGGTGGATGGATGGCATGGATTAAATTGGTGCCAACAGCACAGGGTTTGATCGCTGTTCTACCTGGGGTTGGATTTGAGACCTGCCTCCGTGCTCTACCCATAGTGTAGGTTGTGGTGCTGTGGATTGGACCTGCTTTTGTTCTGAGTATTGAAGAAACTGGATATGAAGCTTTAAACAGTTGTGGGTGTCAAATAAACCTACAGATTATACTGCCACGTTTGGAAACGGGATGATTTATTGGACTTTTCTTTTTTAGTTAAAATGAAATACAACTTTGGAATGAATTTTTCCCTAGCCTGCTTGCTGGAGTGTTCCAAATCTGGATAGCCTCAGCTTGCTTACCAGTACCCAATTATCCACCGTCCCACACAGTGATTATCTCATCATTAATTGGTAATCTCCCCAACAGAACCCAGAATAGTTGCTGCACAAATGAAAAATATAGCCCAGGGGTACGACAAACTGCTCTTTGGAGGTTGGGAACCAAGAGGAATTCTGGATTTTTGGTGCAGAGTGCACCATTCTGCATTTGGTCTTCACTATATTGACCCTGGAGGACCCGGATTCGATCCTGGCCCCGGGTCACTATTCATGTGGAGTTTGTACAAATCCTCTGTGTCTGTGTGGGTCACACCCCCCACGACCCGAAGATGTGCCTGGATTGGCCACGCTAAATTGCCCCTTAATTGCAAAATAACTATATATATTTTTTAATAAACATTTTATTGAGGTATTTTTGGTATTATAACAACAACAAAATAAACATTGTACATGAAACTATAAACATAGAGCAAAAGCCGTCTCCCTCCCTTACAGGTCCCACCTTTATTAACCCCCTACTCAAAGCTAAACTAAGCCCCCCCCCCCCCCCCCTTCTGCTGACGATTAATTTTCCGCGAAGAGTCGACGAACGGTTGCCACCTCCGGGCGAACCCTAACAGTGACCCTCTCAAGGTGAACTTGATTTTCTCCAAACAGAGAAAGCTAGCCATGTCCGATAGCCAGGTCTCCGACTTCGGGGGCTTTGAGTCCCTCCAAGCTAATAGTATCCGTATCTGGGCTACCCGGGAAGCAAAGACCAGAACGTCTGCCTCTTTCTCCTCCTGGATTCCCGGATCTTCCGACACCCCGAAAATCGCCACCTCTGGACTCAGTGCCACCCTTGTTTTGTTTTTTTTAATTTAGAGTATCCAATTCATTTTTTCCAATTAAGGGGCAATTTAGCATGGCCAGTCCACCTACCCTGCACGTTTGGGTTGTGGGGACGAAACCCACACAAACATGGGGAGAATGTAAAACAGGGGCTGTTTAGCACAGGGTTAAATCATTGGCTTTGAAAGCAGACCAAGCAGGTCAGCAGCACGGTTCAATTCCCGGAACAGGCTCTCCAAACAGGTGCCGGAATGTGGCGACTAGGGGCTTTTCACAGTAACTTAATTTGAAACCTACTCGTGACAATAAGCGATTTTTTTTTTCTCCAAGGGGCTGGTTTAGCTCACCGGGCTAAATTGCTGGCTTTTAAAGCAGACCAAACAGGCCAGCAGCACGGTTCGATTCCCGTACCAGCATCCCCGGACAGGTGCTGGAATGTGGCGACTAGGGGCTTTTCACAGTGTGGTAAATTCATACTGTATTGTAATTCACACTGTATTGTATTATATAGTATTACATCCTTGTGGGCTCTGCCTGTGAGCCGTTGTGCGGCTCTGCCCATAGAGGGAGATGAGGAGCTTGTACAGGGCTCCACCCTTGGCTCTGCCCATGGCTCCTCCCACTACCGGAAGTATAAAGTGCTGCAGCCATGTGAACCTGCCCTCAGTTCTTCTGGTCGCAGGCAGGCTCAGTTGTAAGACTATTAAAACCACAGTTTACTTCCAATTGTGTTCTGAGTGAATTGATGGTCACATCAATTTAATAGTCTTAGAAAACTTGAAGAAAACTACTATAGAATCAGCCCTCAAACCTGATCGACTAGAACTCGACCCGCAGGCTGCTGAGGCGAAGGAAATCTTCCTACACTGGCTTCGATGTTTCAAGGCCTACCTGGCTGAATCAAGCACATCCAAGACTACAGAGGAGCAGAAACTCAGACTACTGCACACACGGGTGAGCCATCGTATCTCTACGCAACCCAGTTGTACCACCTCATATACTCAGGCCCTTGCTATGCCCAACCGATTGTATGTGCGGCCGATTAACGAGGTCTACGCGTGGCACATTTTCACTACCCGCCGCCAGCGCTCCGCTTAGTCGCTGGAAGACTTCCTGTGTGACTTAAAAGCCCTTGCTTGGGACTGCAACTTTCAGGCTGTAACGGCCTCCCAGCATATGAACTCGCTGTCCTTGATGTATACGTTGCGGGGCTCAGGTCTAACTATGTGCGCCAGCGATTACTTGAGAAAGGGGCCCAGAACTTGGAAGACACAGTAGTGTTAGCAACTACCATGGAGGTCGCGTTCCGAAGTCTAAACTCATTCCCCGAGGACCAAGCGACCCCATCGTGGACCCCCGACTAGCGACTGCCCCAGGCCTGCGCCGCGCGGCCACCCACTCACTATGGAGCGCCAGCGTGCCATTTTTGTGGCCAGTCCCAACACCTACGGCAGCACTGCCCGGCCCGCAACGCGACCTGCAGCAGCTGTGGTCGCAAAGGACATTATGCCAGAGTATGCCTGGCGAAATCGAAACTTTCTAACTCCCCCGCAGTACAGAGCACTCGCCTCCCAAACTCACAGGCCCGCAGACCCCGTAATGCTGCAGCGGGTATGCCGACTCCACCTCCAACCGACATGTGCGACTCATGGGGGCGCCATCTTGACAATCCTCCTCCACGCGGCCGGCCACGTGCGAGTCATGGGAGCCGCCATCTTGGACACCACCTTCCTCGCCGCCCACCACGTGCGATCCACGGGGGCGGTTATCTTGGACGCCATCTTCTTCATCACCCACCACGTGCGATCAACGGGGGCCACCATCTTGGTCATCAACCGAAGTTCACCTCAACGACTACAACCTCAGCGGACAGTCATCACGGGGCCACTCCAGCACTGCTGATCGAGCCGCCGACTACCCGCAACGCAACGCAGTCACGTTGGACCAGTCGCATCCGAAGCACCTCCAGAGCTCAGTGATGTCCGTTCGAATCAACGGGTACAGGACACCGTGCCTCTTCGACTCCGGGAGCACCGAGAGCTTCGTACATCCTGACCTGGTAACACGCGGTTCGCTCCCTATCTTCCCTGCACGGCAAACTATCTCCTTCGCCTCTGGCTCGCACTCGGTCCACATACAAAAGTGTACCGTCGCGACCCTAACGATTCAGGGCGCCAGCTACTCTAATTTCCAGCTGTACGTACTCCCCGACCTCTGCACCCCACTCTTACTCGGGCTCGACTTTCACTGCAACCTCAAGAGCCTCACACTCAGCTTCGGCGGACCACTACCCCAACTCACTATTTACAGTTTAGCGACCCTAAAAATCGACCCCCCTCCACTCTTCGCTAACCTAACGGCTAACTGTAAACCAGTAGCCACTCGCAGCAGGCGGTACAGCCTGCAGGACAGAGTATTCATCAGAGCCGAAGTCCAGCGGCTCCTACGTGAGGGAGTCATAGAGGCCAGTAATAGCCCCTGGAGAGCTCAGGTGGTGGTCGTAAAGACCGGGGAAAAGTTCCGGATGGTGGTTGATTACAGCCAAACCATTAACCGGTTCACGTACCTCGATGCGTATTCCCTTCCCAGAATTGCAGACATGGTTAATCAGATCGCCCAGTACCGCATATTCTCCACGGTGGATCTGAAGCCTGCTTACCACCAGCTCCCAATCCGCCCGGAGGACCGCCACTACACAGCGTTCGAGGCCGATGGCCGCCTCTTCCATTTCCTCCGGGTCCCCCTTGGCGTCACGAATGGGTCTCGATGTTCCAACGAACAATGGACCGAATGGTGGACCAGTACGGGCTGCGGGCCACGTTTCCGTACTTGGACAATGTCACCATCTGCGGCCATGATCAGCAGGACCACAACGCCAATCTCCACCGATTTCACCAAACCGCCCAGAAACTCAATCTCACCTACAATAAGGAGAAATGCGTTTTTCGCACAACCAGACTAGCCATCCTCAGCTATGTCATGGAAAACGGAGTCCTGGGCCCCGACCCGGACCGTATGCGCCCCCTCTTACAACTCCCCCTCCTTATTTGTCCCAGGGCCCTCAAGAGGTGCCTTGGATTTTTCTCCTATTACGCCCAGTGGGTCACCCAGTACGCGGACAAAGCCCGCCCACTATTTAAGACCACACTCTTCCCGCTGTCAGCTGAGGCCTGCCAGGCCTTCAACAGCATCAAGGAGGACACCGCCAAAGCAGCCATGCGGGCGGTGGATGAATCCGTCCCCTTCCAGCTGGAGAGCGACGCCTCAGAGGTCGCTCTCGCTGCCACTCTGAATCAGGCAGGGAGACCAGTAGCTTTCTTCTCCCGGACCCTCTCCGCTTCTGAACTTCGACACTCCTCAGTTGAAAAAGAAGCTCAAGCTATTGTGGAAGCCGTACGGCACTGGAGGCAATACCTCGCAGGTAGGAGGTTCACCCTCATCACCGACCAAAGATCGGTTGCCTTCATGTTTGACAACTCGCAAAGGGGCAAAATGAAAAATGATAAAATCTTGCGGTGGAGGATCGAACTCTCCACCTATGATTACGATATCCTATATTGACCGGGGAAGCTCAACGAGCCCCCAGATGCCCTGTCCCGCGGCAAATGCCCCAGCGCGCAAGACGACCGCCTGAAGGCTATCCACAATGACCTTTGCCACCTGGGGGTCACCCGGCTCGCCCAGTACGTCAAAGCCCGAAATCTGCCTTTCTCCACCGAGGAGGTAAAAGCCATCACCAGGGATTGCCCGATCTGCGCGGAGTGTAAACCGCACTTCTATAGACCAGACAAAGCCCACCTGGTAAAGGCTTCCCGGCCCTTTGAACGTCTGAGCATCAATTTCAAAGGACAACTCCCCTCGTCCAATCGAAATGTGTACTTTCTTAACGTCATCGACGAATTCTCCCGCTTCCCCTTTGCTATCCCATGCCCCGATATGACCTCCCACACAGTCATCAGAGCCCTGCACAGTGTCTTCACCCTGTTTGGTTTCCCCAGCTACGTACACAGTGACAGGGGTTCGTCCTTCATGAGCGACGAGATACGTCAGTACCTGCTCGACAAGGACATTGCCTCGAGCAGGAGTACCAGCTACAACCCCAGGGGGAACGGGCAGGTGGAGAGGGAGAACGCGACGGTCTGGAAGACCGTCCTAATGACCCTATGGTCCAGGAATCTCCCAACCTCCCACTGGCAGGAGGTCCTCCCCGACGCGCTCCATGCAATTAGGTCCCTTCTGTGCAGCGCCACCAACCAGACCCCTCACGAACGACCGCGGGGGCTTCGCTCCTATCCTGGTTGAGGACACCTGGCCCGGTTCTCCTCCGGAAGCACATCCGGATACACAAAACGGACCCGCTAGTAGAGAGAGTGCTACTGCTTCACTCGAACCCCCACTACGCCTTTATTGAATACCCCGACGGCCGTCGGGACACTGTTTCCCTCCGGGACCTGGTGCCTGCAGGATCCACTACTACCACCATCACCGCCGAAGTACCCCTCACACTACACCCCACCCAACCCCCCACGCCCTGCGCCCCCGTGCCTATAGGTTCCCTGTCCACGCTCTGCGCCCCCTTCGCCCATCGCACCGGTCAGGAATGAAGCTCAGACCGAAATACCCCCGGAGTCCACCATCATACCCACACCGACCCAAAGAGGCTGCAACCCCGGTGCTCCGCCGATCCCAAAGGACGACTCGGCCACCGGACCGGCTCAACCTGTAGACCCATCACCCCCGCCGGACTTGATTTGTTTTACAGGGGGTGAATGTGGTGAAGTCATACTGTATTATAATTCACACTGTATTGTATTATATAGTATTATGTCCTTGTGGGCTCGGTCTGTGAGCCGTTGCGCGACTCTGCCCATAGGGGGAGATAAGGAGCTTGTACAGGGCTCCACCCTCAGCTCTGCCCATAGCTTCGCCAATGGCCCCTCCCACTACCGGAAGTATAAAGTGCTGCAGCCGTGTGAGCCTGCCCTCAGTTCTTCTGGTCGCAGGCAGGCTCAGTTGTAAGACTATTAAAACCACAGTTTACTTCCAATCGTGTTCCGAGTGAATTGATGGTCACATCACACAGTAACTTCATTGAAGCCTACTCGTGACAACAAGCGAATTTCATGTCATTTCATTTAATTTCATGTGCAAACTCCACATGGACATGGTTCGCTGGTCCTCCCGCACATTTTGCACACCTGTCTTCCACCCCAAAGTATCTGCTCACCCAGGCCACTGTCATGTGAGCCCGGTGAACGACCTTGAATTGTATCAGGCTGAACCTGGCACATGTTGCAGACACGTTGACTCTACTCAATGCGTCCGCCCATAAACCATCCTCTATCTCTCCTCCCAGCTCCTCCTCCCACATGCGCTTCAGCTCCTCGGTCTGCGTTTCCTCTGACCCCATAAGTTCCTTATAAATGTCAGAGACGCTCCCTTCTCCTACCCACCCTCTGGAAACTACCCTGTCCTGAATCCCCCTTAGCGGTAGGAGCGGGAAGGTTGACACCTGTTTACGTAAGAAGTCCCGCACCTGCAGATACCTGAATTTGTTTCCCCTCGCCAACCCAAACTTCTCCAGCGCCCTTGTACTCGGAAAGCTCCCCTCTATAAACATATCCTCTCAATCCCTGCTCTCTGCCATATCCGGAACCCCCTATCCATACTCCCCGGGGCGAACCAGTGATTATCGCAGATTGAGGACCAGACCGATGCTCCCTTTGCTCCCACATGTCTCCTCCATTGCCCCCAGATTCTCAGGGCCGCCACCACCACGGGGCTGGTGGAGTACCGTGCCGGCGGTAACGGCAGAGACGCAGTTACCAACACCCCCAAACTGGTGCCCTTGCATGAAGACGCCTCCATACCCTCCCATGCCGACCGCTCCCCCACCACCCACTTCCTGATCATGGCTATATTCGCTGCCCAGTAATAGTTACTAAAATTTGGCAGCGCCAGCCCGCCCTCTCCCCAACTCCGCTCAAGCATTACCTTCCTTACCCGCGGGGTCTTGCCCGCGCAAACAAAGCCAGTGATCACTTTGTTGACCCGTTTAAAAAAGCACCGCAGAATAAAGATGGGGAGACATTGAAACACGAACAGGAATCTCAGGAGGACCGTCACCTTTACGGAAAATAACTATATTGACCTCGGGTGTGGTTCCATTTGCAGCGCCGGTATCCTTTAGTTTGAGGAGTGTTAGATTTACTCAGGGTGTTGAATTTACTCAGGAAGTACAGATGTATGTTTACAATCTTTATCGTACCACAAGAAATTCTCTATTTAAATGCACTTCATACTTATGTCTAAGGAAACTAATATTCATGTTCTTATCATTATGCACATTGTGGGTTCAACAAGTCTGCAAATGATATTTGACAGGGAGAAACTATTAGTCAGCTGTGGCCCTTGGCTTAAACTAATCCCTGATGAGCACTTTTAAGTATTACAAGCTTTCCCCCGCTATTTAAGTGCTGTTTTATTTTGCAGTTGAGGTTGCCTTGGATTTTTGAATGTTACTTGTGCATCATTGGCAGCAGGGTGCATGAAGTAATCACGAGTAATTACTTGCAGTGAATTAGAATACAATTCACAAATGGTTAATTTTTCATAATCGCATGCAACTGTTTGGTCATTAACCTCCGTTTAAAAAGCAAGTTGTAGCAATAGTATACCCATAACTCATTGTAAACCATTACTGGATCAGACATGATCCGGCACGTATCCTGTGACATTCGTCTTTTTCTCTCCTTTTTATTGCTGAGTTAGCTTACGAATTGAAATGTGGCTTTATTGTTCAAATAAGAAGTGTTAAGTGAAATCTTACTTATCCGAAGCTGATAAGATTTTAACAGTTTAGTTAAAATACAGATCCTATGTGGTTACTTTATAAGGGTTAGAAAACGTTTCCACTGGTTTTCCCCTGAGAATCTACCATAATTTATTCAACAATAGGTCATTGATTGAAACATTAATTCTGTTTTTCTTCCACCAACACTGCCAGACCTGCAGAATATTTCCAGCATCTTTGGTTTTTATTTCAGATGAGGTATTTCCAGCACACACAGTATTTTGCTTTTGAAAAGGACGACAAAGCCAAAACCGCCTCAAGATGACCAAGGAAAATTAACTAAGATACTCCCCACACACTTCAGTTGTACAACTGAGGGGCTGGTTTAGCACAGTGGGCTAAATAGCTGGCTTGTAAAGCAGATCAAGGCCAGCAGCGCGTGTTCAATTCCCATACCAGCCTCCCCGAACAGGCGCCGGAATGTGGCGACGAGGGGTTTTTCACAGTAACTTCAGTAACTTTGAAGCCTACTTGTAAGCGATTTTTATTTCATTTTTCATTTTCAAGAGAAACAAATGAAAATGAAAATTGCTTTATTGTCACGAGTAGGCTTCAAATGAAGTTACTGTGAAAAGCCCCTAGTCGCCACATTCCAGCGCCTGTTCGGGGATGCTATTACAGGAATCGAACCGTGCTGCTGGCCTGCTTTCAAAGCCAGCGATTTAGCCCTGTGCTAAACAGCCCAAGGGGCGGGATTCTCCGTTGGCTGACTCCAAAATCAGGAAACAAGATTGGGCGGTGTAGAGATCTACCATGCGGATCTAGTGGTACTTGCGAACACTAAAACTCAGTAGTAATTTGAGTTAACACTTCTCGGGTGCAAATTAGAATTGTTTTATTGACTCTAGAACATAGAACATAGAACAGTACAGCACAGAACAGGCCCTTCGGCCCTCGATGTTGTGCCGAGCAATGATCACCCTACTCAAACCCACGTATCCACCCTATACCCATAACCCAACAAACCCCCCCCCCCCCCCAACCTTACTTTTTAGGACACTACG
The DNA here is from genome assembly GCF_902713615.1 of Scyliorhinus canicula. Classification (NCBI taxonomy): domain Eukaryota; kingdom Metazoa; phylum Chordata; class Chondrichthyes; order Carcharhiniformes; family Scyliorhinidae; genus Scyliorhinus; species Scyliorhinus canicula. The sequence continues at coordinate 35,311,775 of NC_052146.1, read as the reverse complement.
GGCAATTTAGCATGGCCAATCCACCTAACCCGCACATCTTTGGACTGTGGGAGGAAACCGGAGCACCCGGAGGAAACCCACGCACACAGGGGGAGGACGTGCAGACTCCACACAGACAGTGACCCAGCCGGGAATCGAACCGGGGACCCTGGAGCTGTGAAGCATTTATGCTAACCACCATGCTACCGTGCTGCCCTAATTGACTCTAGTTAATTACAATTGATTACAATTGAGAATCACTTAACTCTTACTCTCTAATAAGTCCAGCCAGAAAAAGAACTCAAAGGGAAGCAATTTGTAGACAGTATAACTTTCAAATAATACAGAAATTATTTTCTTGCTTATGGCAAAACAGCTTGCATTTACTTCAAGAGTCAGAGTTGGAAAGTGAAAGTATGAAAAATAGAGCGACAGCGAGTAAGTTAGATCAAGGTATAGATGATTCATGAATGAAAAATGGCCATACAATCTATCATGGTTATACTAAATCATATCAGTCTTTAGCCATCTATCTACACCCCTATGTAATCCTAATTAGTTTGGGTTAGAATCAAATAAGTTTGATTTGATGGTTAGCTGTCTGCCTTTAACGTGCAACATTAACTTGAAATGTTTCATAAATGAATTCTTATATGTGTTATGGAATGCGATTTGGCTTGAACTGGATTATTGCTGGCTTGACTGTTAGGACAATGGCTCCTTTAGGTTACTGTACCATTGCTATGCTGTTGTCATGGAGCCTGCCCTGTCCTTGGACTGCTTAGTTATCTTGCAAACGTATTTGTTAGCTGAATAAGAATGCTGTTTTAATCTATCATGAATTATGCGGTTTCTGAGTTCTGTTGAAGCTATGTTTTAAAATGACCTGAGGTTATGAGAGTGCTGAAATCCTTAATTTAAAATGGGTAAAAACTGGGGTTTAATATTTACGCTATTACCTATCTGGTGTATTAGAAAATAGTCAGTTTCTACAGGCGGAGAATAGGTTCTGACGCCAAAATCGCGGCGGGCGGCGATTTGACGGCAAATCGCAACTCTCCGTCACCTTGACAGCGACATGAATGCGGTCCAGAATGCACATACGGTAAACACCGTTTGCATTTCCTTAGCCGGCCCAACCTGGTATTCTTCTCATTCCCGATGGCCAATGGCGGGATTCACTTATGCCTGAAAATCATGGAACTGGCATCGTGGCATGGTTGGCTGGCTTCTATCAGAGCCGGGAGGAGTAGCAGTGTGGTGGCCAGGTGGTGGGCTGTGGGATCGGGATGGATAGGCACGGAACCCCATTGCTGCAGCCGGAAAGGCAGCCATGCAGCTACACATGCCTCTGACAGCCCACTGTGAATTTAGAGCCACAGGTCACATAGGTGTCCTCCCAGGGCACCCCCCAGGTGCCCTCTAGCCCCAGCCGACCCATCAGCTGTATGGGTTGCAGCGTAACCGGTGCCATCTTGTTGCTGGGATGAGTGTCTGTGGGGAGTGCAGTGTGGTATATGCAGCTGCAGCTTTTCAGCCTCCCGAGTGTCAATCACGGACCTGGCGAACCCCCCTCCCCCCCATCCACTGTTTTTCATTTGAATTGATTGTGTTCCACGTGGCGCTGGTGCCAGCACCTCAACGGTCGCAGAGTCGGTCCAGGTGCGGCGCCCGTTTGGCTGTTGTGGAAGTCCATGAATCCTGCTTCAGCATCAACACTTTGTCTCAGGAACAGAGAATCCAGGTCTCTGTGCTACACACAGGTCCAGCAGTTGATAATTATCCAGCAAAGCAAAAGGTGGAGGGGTTTGTCTCCTCATCAACTCCTCCTGGTGCTTGGATGTGGCGACCCTGGTGACCGACTGCTCCCCGGACCTGGAATACCTGACCGTAAAGTGCCGCCCCATACTATCTTCCACGTGAGTTCACTTCAGCCATTATCACAGCGGTCTACATCCCACCCCAGACAGAAGTGAAGGTGGTGCTGGACGAACTGTACACAGTTATAAGCAACAACAAAACAGAACACCTGGAGACCTTGTTCATCGTGACCGGAGACTTCAACAAGGCCAACCTCAAGAGTGTACTGCCAAAATTCCACCTCCTGTCCCACATCTCCTGTCCCACCATGGATGACAAAACTCTTGACCACTGCTATTCAAAAATCAAGGGAGCCTACCGTTCCGTCCCCTGACCGCACTTTGGGAAATCAGACCATAAGACGGTGCTCCTTCTCCCGGCATACAAGCAGAAACTCAAGCGGGAGAATCCAGCTAAGAAGGTTGTGCAGTGCTGGTCCGAGTTAACAGAAGAGCTCCTACGTGACAGCTTGGAGATGGTGGATTGGTCCATATTTAAGAATTCAGCGGCCAACTTAAATGAGTATGCCACCACCGTCACAGACTTCATCAGCAAATGTGTGGATGACTGCACGCCAAATTCCCCAACCTGAAACCATGGCTCAAACCATGACTGACTCCCTACTGAAATGAAAATGAAAATCGCTTATTGTCACAAGTAGGCTTCAAATGAAGTTACTGTGAAAAGCCCCAAGTTCCCACATTCTGGCACCTGTTTGGGGAGGCTGGTATGGGAATTGAACCATGCTGCTGGCCTGCCTTGGTCTGCTTTCAAAGTCAGCGATTTAGCCCTGTGCTAAACCAGCCCCTGAAGGACAGGTCTGAGGCGTTCAAGTCAGGCGACCCTGACCTATACAGGAAATCCAGGTAAGACCTCCGCAAAGCCATCTGAGATGCCAAGAGAGAATATCAGACCAAGTTAGAGTCACAGACTAGCGTTACAGACTCTAGGCGGTTGTGGCAAGGCCTAAACAATATAACGGGTTACAAAGCAAAGCCGAGCACTATCTCCAGCAGCAGCGCACCCCTCATCGATGAACTCAATGCATTCTATGCTCGGTTCGAGCAGGAAACCAACGATCCGCTGTTGAGTGCCCCAGCAGCCCACAACACACCCATACCCACCATCACAGCTTCCAAAGTCAGATTGGCATTCCTGAAAGTGAACCCTCGGAAGACGAAGGGTCCGGATGGGATTCCAGGTCATGCACTAAGAGCCTGTGCGGACCAGCTGGCAGATATATTCGTGGACATTTTAACCTGTCCCTACTCCTCTCCGAGGTCCCTACCTGCTTCAAGAAGAAGACCATCTTCCAGTGCCAAAGAAAACTAGGCAACGTGCCTCAATGACTACCGCCCGGTGGCCCTGACTTCAGTTGTAATGAAATGCTTCGAAAGGTTGGTCATGAAGCGTATCACCTCCATACTCCCAGAACGCCTTGATCCACTGCAATTCGCATACAGCCACAACCAATCCACAGCAGACGTCATCTCCTTGGCCCCACACTCATCCCTGCGGCATCTCAACAGCAGGGACTCCTACATCAGACTCCCATTTATTGACCACAGCTCCGCCTTCAACACCATAATCCCAGCCAAGCTTATATCAAAGCTCCAAAACCTAGTACTTAGCTCCTCACTCTAACTGTATCCTCGACTTTCTAACCCGCAGACCACAATCAATAAGAGTAAACAACAACATGTCCTCCACAATAGTTCTCAATACTGGGGCCCCACAAGGCTGTGTATTTAGCCCCCAACTATACTTCCTGTACGCACACGACTGCGTGGCAAAATTTGGTTCCAACTCCATCTACAAGTTTGCTTACGATACGACCATAGTGGGCCGGATCTCGAATAACGACGAGTCAGAATACAGGAGGAAGATAGAGAACCTAGTGGAGTGGTGTAGCGACAACAATCTCTCCCTCAATGCCAGCAAAACTAAAGAGCTGGTCATTGACTTCAGAAAGCAAAGTACTGTACACACCCCTGTCAGCATCAACGGGGCCAAGGTGGAGATGGTTAGCAGTTTCAAATTCCTAGGGGTACACATCTCCAAAATCTGTCCTGGTCCACCCAAGTCGACGCTACCATCAAGAAAGCACAACACTGCCTGTACTTCCTCAGGAAACTAAGGAAATTCTGCATGTCCACGTTAACTCTTACCAACTTTTACAGATGCACCACAGAAAGCATTCTATCTGGCTGCATCACAGCCTGGTATGGCAACTGCTCGGCCCAGGACCGCAAGAAACTTCAGAGAGCCATTAACACCACCCAGTCCATCACACAAAGCGCCTCCCATTCATTGACTCCATCTACACCTCCCTCTGCCTGGGGAAAGCGGGCAGCATAATCAAAGACCCCTCCCACCCGGCTTACTCCCTCTTCCAACTTCCATCGGGCAGGAGACACAAAAGTCTGAGAATACGCACGAACAGACTCAAAAACAGCTTCTTCCCCGCTGTTACCAGACCACTAAACGACCCTCTTATGGACTGACCTCATTAACACTACCCCTGTATGCTTCACCCGATGCCAGTGTTTATGTAGTTACATTGTGTACCTTGTGTTTCCCAATTATGGTTTTCTTTTATTACCTTTTCTTTTCATGTACTTAATGATCTGTTGAGCTGCTCGCAGAAAAATACTTTTCACTGTACTTTGTTTCACGTGACAATAAACAAAATCTAAATCCAATGCTGACCAATGTGTGCTGGGGCAGATAAATTGGTGGGAAGGCTGGAAAGGATCAGAAGTTGAGGCTCAGAGCATGCTGGCTCCTTTTACAACATGTGGACTTTTGTCCCCAACTCCTCCCCCCCCCCACCTCCCCTCCCCCCAACACCACCACTACCAAATCAGTCCAATCTGCATTACAATACTGCAACCAGTATTTTAAAACATGCAAGTTTCTTCCGTGACAGAGTAGTGTTTGTCCTGAATAACCTGTTGCTGTCACACATAATATTAAAATAATTGATGAAACAAGTGATGGTCACTCAGGCAGGCTCAGTTGTAAGACTATTAAAACCACAGTTTACTTCCAATCGTGTTCCGAGTGAATTGGTGGTCACATCAATTTAATAGTCTTACAACTGAGCCTGCCTGCGACCAGAGGAACTGAGGGCAGGCTCACATGGCTGCAGCACTTTATACTTCCGGTAGTGGGAGGGGCCATGGGCGGAGCCGAGGGTGGAGCCCTGTACAAGCTCCTCATCTCCCCCTATGGGCAGAGCTGCGCAACGGCTCACAGGCAGAGCCCACAAGGACATAATATCATACAATACAATACAGTGTGAATTACATTCACCACAACAAGTTCCTGTTCTCTCCATCAGTTGTGTGTGAATGGTATTAAGTAGCAACTCAGCTTGGCTGCTTGTAGAGTATGTTGCAGTAATATTCAGCACAAAAGTGGAAACATGACCCATTTCACGTCACTTGACATCACTCACCTTAAAGCACCTGACAATTTGTGCCTTCTCTCAATGTTTTCCATTCTACTTCAGTAACATTGCAATGCAAGGAGCTCGAGTTAACAGTCTCCACATTTTTATTAGCACACGTTTTATTAAATACCGAGACTAGCTTTGGGAGGCCAATATGGATTAATTGGAAATAGTCATTCCTTGTTATTGAAAAAATATTACATTCTAACTTTACAAAGACAAGGTGCAGTTAAGTTAATTAAGAGTAGCATTATGCTAACTGGCCTGATTTACAATCAGTTTAGAAAAATTATAAAATGTATTTTTAGCTTTCATTTAAATACCCCATAGTTGGCTGTTACAAAGGACCAAGTCATTGAATGTTGTACTTGGCTTTCAAAATGCGGTTGTTCATCTTACTTAAAGGAATTGAGGTCCAATTATTCGCCCCTCCCCCAGGTGTATTTTCAAATTTTGACAAAGTAGAGAGCTGGAGAGTAGGAAATGAAAGATCACTGTACTTCAATAGTGATACTATGCTAGCAGTTCCACACAATGATCTCAGTGAATCGTATGTATTTCAATATAATGGGTCAATTATCAGAGTAAGTGGAAGAACATATTTCATCTCTTATACTGGCCAGAACACAATGACTACATTTGCACAAGAGTAGTTCCACAAAGTAACTAAAGTTAAATTGATGAAGCCATTATATCAGTGTCCAGTTACTGCTCCACTGTAGTTTAATGGATCACATGAAATAATGGAGGGGTTGCACGTCAGAAAATTTGATTACCGTACATTAGAAGCAAACATTCTTAAATTCAAAAGTCAGTGCAGAAACAAACACCCAGTTGTTCAGTTTCATGTGATATCATCCAGCAGTTTGTTTTACTCAAGTTATTCCAAGCTAATGATTAATATGCAAGTGTTGAAAAGGGGGGAGCTTTAAAAGATGTCTATCACTTAACCAGGCATTGACATTTAATCAATCTTGACATAAGAATCCATATTTACATATTGATCCAGCAATGAATGGATTTGTGTAGGATTGGAATCATAATAACCACCCTGCAGATTAGAATTGCAAATTACAGATCAGTCTTACAACATGTGATAAAGCATGCATATGCACTCTACACTTTTCACTATAGCTTCCATTAAAAAGTGCAAAATAACTTAATCTTCAATTATAGAAGTGTTTGCAATTAATGTATTTGACACATGCCAATTGGTTAAAATATACTTTAATCATTCAAACACATGTGAATAAAATAGAACATTTTCTAATACAGAAGCAAAAGACCATTGAAGAAAAGTGCTCAATATTGATGATTTCCTAATCGCATTTTGACTATTATCTCCACCACAAATGCTGATCAAGCATTTATAATATCCACTATTATGCAAGTGCAAGAGGGAAAGTGGCCAGAGGAAGCTCAGTTGGGTGCTTTCTATTGCAAGGTTTGATCATTTAATTATCTAATAACTTTTAATACATCAATACAAAAGTTTACAACCTTTAACATTTCAATTCTTTTCAAAGTTTTCAATGTTTTCACAAGCCACAAATATTTCCTAAAAGATATTTGACTTCTTAAAAATGGTGATCGATACTGTTACACAACTCTTTTCTAAATGGCTCAGTTGACAAAAGCTTGCCGTTGTATGAAATTGGACATTACAGGTCTTAGAACTTAAAGGTTTTTGGCAAGTTATCTGATCTCAACCACAGCAAAAGGTGAGATGCTACAATCATATTACAATTAATGTCAGCAGCTTTGGGCTGGGAGAATTATCCCTTCAGGAAAATTCCTGGGTGTGTGCAGATATTAAGCACAGGCACGTTTAGGTTTCACCATCATGTTTTCTCTCTTCCCCTGATGTAGACATGTGAACATGTCTGATCTAAGTTCACACACGCAGCATGGTCAATTGATCAACACCCTAGCGAAGAGAACATTTGAAAAAAGAAAACAAAGGCATCAGAGTTTAAAATGTTACTGTTGTAAGGTGTCAGCCTCAGTAATATTCTTAATTCTCTGGAGTAGGATTAGAAACTGCAATTTTGCGACCCAGATGCAACTGAGATAGCACTGAGCCAAGGCTGACACCAACTTCCAAAAGTTTCATCTTTTCAACTACCATCCTTAATTTTCTTTCCGACTCGGCTCCAATCTCTGGATTATGAAATGCCACAGGACAGCTTGCTGAATTAGGGCACTGTATAATAACAGCACAGGGTACATTTAATAGTTATTGTCTGATCTGGATTTTAACAAGGTACTTTGTCTACTATATACCTCAATCCACTTTTTGTCATGCATCGTTTCCCAGGCACAAACTTTATTTCCAGTCCTTTCACAGCACTAACACCTGCTTCACAGTGTTTGAGAGAAGCACCTAGAAACCCTACAGTGCAGAAGGAGGTCATTCGGCCCATCGAGTTTACACTGACCCTCTGAAAGAGCACCTAACCGAGGCCCACGCCCCCACCCTATCCCTGTAATCCACAACTCCACCTAACCGTAGGACACTAAGGGATAATTTAGCATGGTCAATCCACCTAAACTGCACATCTTTGGACAGTAGGAGGAAACTGGAGCACCCGGAGGAAACCCACACAGACACGGAGAATGTGCAAACTCCACACAGACAGTGACCCAAGATCGGAATTGGACCCAGGTCTCTGACGCTGAGCTAATAGTGCTAACCACTGTGCCATCCTTTATTACTTTCTTCCTCTCTAATATTATAAGCAAGGTTATCAATATGGCACATGGATAATCATGGGCACAAAATCAAAGCAAATTGCACTTCAGCAGTTTGTTAGAAGTGCCAGTGTGGGACTTCCAGCAGCAGCCATGGAGTGAGTGGTCGCACACAGGGTGCTCCTGTTTGAAGGTGGGTTGGGGTTTGACCCTTTTCACTCGTGCTTTGGGTAGATTTGGCAGGAGAGTGGAGCGGAGAGTGTAGGGGACGAAGTTCTCTCCTGGAAGGCATGTTTACTGGCCATCAGGCCTGGCTGAAGACTTTTTGTTTTAAATTTAAAGTGCCCAATTCTTTTTTTCCCCAATTAAGAAGCAAATTAGCGTGGCCAATCCACCTACCCTGCACAGCTTTGGGTTGTGGGGGTGTGAGACCCACGCAAACACGGGGAGAATGTGCAAACTCCACACAGACGGTGACCCAGGGCTGGGATCTAACACGGGTCCTCGGCGCCATGAGGCAGCAGTGCTAACCACTGCACTACCATGCTACCGTCAGTGAAAGACCTGGCGAAAAAGTTGGAGGAGACTCATGGCGCAGTGCCAATTATGAAGATGGCAGAGGGGCAAAGGTTCGACGGCGGCGGGAAAGCTGCAGATGGAGCAATTGATGATCTTCATTAAAGAGGAGTTTTAGCAGCAACGGAAGGAAAGGCAGAGCGACTGGTCAAAGGCGATTGAGGGGGTGGTGGCACCTCTCTGCAGGTCCCTGGAACGGGTGGAAGAGTGCCTCGAGACACGGGGAGATGATCCAGGAGGTGGGGAAGGTGGTGTCTGACCAGAGTGACTGTATTGTGCCTTTGGAGGCAGAGGTGATGATCCTGGGGGATCCGTGCAAGTCAAACGTGAAGGACCAGGAAGTATCCAGGTGACAAAACCCACGGATTGTGGGTCTTCCGGAGGGAATGGAGGGAATGAGTGCTACAAAATACATCAAGAGGTCATTGGTCAGGTTTGTGGAGGAGAGGTTGTTGGATAAGGCCCCAGAAGTGGATCGGGCCCCAGAGGCCCTTGAGGCAGAAGCCGAGAGCGGGGGGAGCCACCGCGGACAGTGATTGTCCAGAAATATCCTGAGGTGGGCCAGGGTGAAACAGTTCTATGAATGAGAGGGAAATCAAGTCCGGATTTATCAGGACATTTGAGCGGAGTTGGCCAGGATGCAAGTGGGGTTCAACAAGGCCAAGGCAGTGCTATACCGGTGACAGATTCGATTTGTGGTGTTGTACCAGCCAGACTTTGGGTAACCTATGATGCTGGGAATATTACTTTGGGACACTGGAGGCGGCAAATTACTTTATCAGGGCTCATAAGTCGGGGCGAGTTCTGTTATTATTCTTGTTTGCCTATGTGGGGGAAAGTTAAGAAGCTGCAAATTTTTAAGAGGGCGATTGCTTCCCCCCTACTTTTTTCAGGAGGCTTTTTGTGTGTTTGATGTTTTTTTTGCAGTGGTTGTATTTTTGGGATGTGTTGATGCCTTTGCTAATATTTATTTAGCGAAAATGGCAAGGCAGAGCTAACACGAAGGGCAATCTGTGAATCCATAAGCCTCCGGTGAGAATTGTGATATGGAACTTCTGCAGGCTGAATGGGCCAGTCAAGAGGTCCCAGGTGTTCGCACACCTTAAGAGCTTGATTTTTGACTTCCGGTGGCGGCTATGAGGGAGTAAGTCGCACATTTGGTGGCTCTCGCTCCAGTCTGACTTTAAGACCTTTTCCCCCGACTTTTTGAACTTTTGAGCACTGGAGTGAAAAACAATAGCACTCTAGATCTGAATCCATACAGAGTTGTATGGACTTAAGGAGCAGAAGGGAGCGAAAACAGGCGAAGAAGGGGCTGAACAAAGGTGGTGTGGAAGCTCAAGTGGGAGGAAAGATGGCCGATGACCGGACCACGGAAAGGACGGTCAAGGCAGCGCTGGACAATATGCTGCAGGTCATGAAAGAGAGCTTCACAGCACTGAAGCGGGGTAATTTGGAACCGCTCCAGAAAGTGGTGGAGCAACTTGACCAGAGGCTGGATGCTCAGGATAAGAATATCCAGGCACTGGCGAAGACAGTGGAGGAGTAGGCGGATTTCCAAACGGTAGCGGACGTGGAAATTAGTAATTTGTAGGAGCAGCAACGCTGATGGACAAGCTGGAGGACCTGGAAATTAGGTCTCGCCGGCAGAATCTGAGAATCATTGGGCTCCCGGAGGGGGCCGAGGGAGTGGATGCCACGGCATATGTGGCAGATATGTTCAGAAGCTGGTGGGGGATGATTTCTTCCTGCGTCCGTTGGAGCTGGACAGGGCACAGAGAGTGCAGGTGAGGCAGCAACGAGGGGGGTGTGGGGGGCCCGGGTGAGGGGGGGGGCCCGGGCGATGGTGGTCAGGTTCCATAGGTTCGTGGACAAGGAGCGGCCAAGTGCATGAGGAGCTGCTCATGGAACAACAGTGTCCTGCGCATCTACCAGGATCTGAGCCAGGAGGTGGCCAGAAGGAGGGCAGCCTACAGACAAATTAAAGAGATTCTGTTTAAAAAGGTCAAGTTTGGGCTACTTTTCCCGGCGCGGCTTTGGGTCACATACCGGGAACAGCAACATTATTTTGACGACCCGGAGGAAGCGATGGACTTCGCTAAGGGGCATGGACTGATGCCGAACTGAGGACCCATGGACTCAAGTTAGAGTGTGCTAAGGGATGTCTGCAGTTGTTCACAGATTGCCCTTCGTGTTAGCGATGTCGTTCGGCATGCTCTTTTACTTACAACTGGGGGTGTTCTTGTGTTTGCCTGTTTGAACGTTTCAAAGTTAAAGCCAAAGTGATAGTTAAAGTTTAAGTTGTTGGGTACTGGGGGGCTGTTCGGGTTCTCTTTTTTTTGGGAATGTTGGTTTGTTCTTAGTTTGTTTTCTCTCTGTCTCGGTCCCAGAGTGATTGCTCAAACAGGGCTGTTCTGGGGAGGTGGTGTTGATGGGGGGTGGGGACAATAGGTGTGAGACATGGTGGCACCGGAGTTGAGAGCCACCAGGCTAGCTGCTTTGAGCTAGTCAACGGGAGCGACATGGGGGGTGTGTATACAGCCAGTATATGGCAGGGGTTAGCTGACAAGGGAGAGAACTGAACCAGGTAACAGGGAAGGGGTCGGGGGTGGGAGCTGCCAAGAGGCGGACCAGGGGAGGTGCGACACATGGGCAGGGGGTGGGCCCAAGAAGGGGGATGGCTAATCGGCGTTGGGGGGGGTGGGGGGGGGGGGGGGATAGGGGGGGGGGGCGCAGGGTGCCCTCCAACTAGGCTGATCACCTGGAATGTTAGAGGATTAAACAGGCCGGTCAAGAGGACACGTGTGTTCACGCACTTACGGGCTCTGAAGGCGGATGTAATGTTGCTGCAGGAGACGCATTTGAAAGAGGCGGACCAGATTAGATTACGGAAGGGCTGGGTTAGCCAGGTGTTCCATTTGGGGCTTGACGCCAAGACCAGAGGGGTCGCGATCATGATTAACAAACGGGTTAAGTTTGAGGCGGACAGCACAGTTGAGGATGTGGGTGGTAGATTTCTTGTGGTCCGGGACAAGCTTGAGGGAGTGAAGGTGGTCCTAGTAAATGTTTACGCTCCAAACTGGGATGATGTAGATTTCATCGAAAGGCTGCTGGGGAAAATCCCCGACTTAGATTCGCACAAGTTGATTATGGATGGGGACTTTAATACAGTCCTCGAGCCCGACCTGGACCGTCGTGCTCCAGAACGGGTAGGGTCCCGGCCATGGCAAGATAACTGAGAGGGTTCATGGAACAAATGGGCGGGGGGGTAGACCCCTGGAGAATCCGCCTGCCGACGGGGAAGGAGTTCTCGTTCTATTCACATGTTCACAAGGTTTATCCTCGTATTGACTTCTTTATTATGAGTAGGGACTTTTTGGAGGGGGTGAGGGATACAGAATACTCGGTGATCACTATTTCGGACCATGCTCCACATTGGGTCGACCTGCAGGTCTGCAAAGAAAGTTACCAGCGCCCACAATGGAGGTTAGAGGTGGTATTGTTGGCAGAGGAGAGGGTGTGTGAGAGTGGGGAAATGCATGCAGGACTACCTGCAGGTCAACGATACAGGGGAAGTCTCAGCAGCGGTGCTCTGGGAGGTGCTGAAGGCGGTGGTGAGAGGGGAACTGATCTCAATCCGAGCCCATAGGGACAGAACGGACAGTGCAGAGATGGACAGTCTGGTGCAGGAGATGACACGGATGGATAGGGAATATGCGGACTCCCCGAGGGCAGAGCTACTTAGGGAATGACGGAGACTGCAGGCGGAGCTGGGAGCGCTATCCACTGGGAAGGCCGTAGAGCAACTCAGAAAGGCCAGGGGCGCGGTGTATGAGTATGGGGAGAAAGCCAGCAGAATGCTTGCACAGCAACTTAGGAAGAGGGAGGCGGCCAGGGAGATCGGGACGGTAATGGACGGGGCAGGGAACTGGGTGGGAGACCTGGCAGGACCGAACAGGGTTTTCAGGGACTTTTACAGTAAGCTGTATACCTCGGAACCCCCCACGGGGCAGGAGGGAATGAGGCGCTTCTTAGATGGGCTGACCTTCTCAAAGGTTGGGCAGGGGGATGGTTGAGGGGCTGGGGGCCCCGATTAGAGCTGAAGAAGTAATGGGGGGGTCGGAAGGCCATGCAGTCGGGTAAAGCCCCGGGGCCGGCTGGGTATCCAGTGGAGTTCTTCAAAACGTTTGCGGGTAGACTGGGGCCGGTTCTGGTTAGGGTGTTTAACGAGGCGAGGGACAATGGGGTGCTACCCCCGACGATGTCCGAAGCCACCATCTCGCTGACATTAAAACAGGATAAGGATCCGGGGGTCTGTGGGTCCTATAGGCCAATCTCCCTGATTAATGTAGACGCTAAACTGCTGGCCAAGATCCTGGCATCCAGAATTGAAGACTGCGTACCAGACGTGATTGTGGAGGACCAAACGGGGTTTGTTAAGGGCCGGCAGCTAGTAGCCAATCTAAGAAGGCTACTCAATGTGATTATGATGCCCCCGGAGGGCAGAGAGGTGGAGGTAGTGGTGGCAATGGATGCCGAAAAGGCTTTTGACCGGGTGGAGTGGGACTATTTATGGGAGGTGCTGGGACGGTTTGGGTTTGGAGAGGGCTTTGTGGACTGGGTTAAACTGCTATATCAGGTCCCGGAGGCTAGTGTAAGGACGAACAGGACGACATCTGAGTATCTAGACTACACCGCAGGACAAGACAGGGATGCCCCCTCTCTCCACTGCTGTTTGCGTTGGCCATAGAACCGCTGGCAATTGCTCTGAGAGCGGCGAGGGGATGGAAGGGAATGGTCAGAGGGGGGATAGAACACAAGGTCTTGCTCTACGCGGACGACCTGCTCTTGTATGTGTCAGATCCAGCGGCAGGGATGGACGGGATTATGGAAATCCTAGGGGAGTTTGGCCGGTTTTTGGGCTACAAGTTGAACATGGCAAAAAGCGAGATGTTTGTGGTGCAGGCGAGGGGGTCAGGAGAATAGGCTGAGGGAGCTACCATTTAGGCTGGTTGGGGAAAGTTTTAGGTAGCTAGGGATACAAGTGGCACGCGACTGGGGTAAGATGCATAAGTTGAACTTGCCCAGGCTGGTGGAGCAAATGAGGATCGAGTTTCGGAGGTGGGATGCACTCCCGCTGTCACTAGCGGGGAGAGTACAGACGGTGAAGATGACGATCCTCACGAGAATCCTGTTTATTTTTCAGTGTCTCCCTATTTTCATTCCGCGGTCCTTCTTTAAAAGAATCAATAAATTCATCCTGGGATTTGTTTGGGAGGGGAGGTCCCCGCGGGTAAAGAGGGGGATACTGGAACGGAACCGTAGCGAGGGGGGGGGCTGGTGTTGCCGAACCTCAGCAACTACTACTGGGCGGCTAACATAGCCATAAGGAAATCGATGGTGGGTACGGGGTCGGTTTGGGAGTGGGTGGAGGCTGCTTCTTGCAGTGGCACCAGCTTGGCAGCCCTGGTCACGGCTCCCCTGCCGTTCCCGCCGGCCAGGTACTCCACCAGCCCTATAGTGGTGGCGACTTTGCAGATTTGGGGCCAATGGAGGAAGCATGCGGGGGAAGTGGGAGTGTCAGTCTGGTCCCCAATATGTGACAATCACCGATTTGTCCCGGGGAAGATGGATGGCGGGTTTCGAGCGTGGCGGAGGGCGGGGGTGGGAAGGATGGGCGACTTGTTCCTGGAAGGGAGCTTCGCGAACATGAGGGCGCTGGAGGGGAAGTTCGGGTTGGCGAGGGGAATGACTTTCAGTACTTGCAGGTGCGGGATTTGGTACGTAGACAGGTCCCGTCCTTTCCACGCCTTCCACCAAGGGGGATCCAGGACAGGGTAATTTCCAGGGGTGAGGTAGGAGAGGGGAGAGTCTCAGATATTTATAAGGAGCTTATGGGAGCGGAGGACACAGGGACCGAGGAACTGAAACTTAAGTGGGAGGAGGAGCTTGGTGGGGAGTTGGAGGGAGGCTTATGGGCAGACGTTCTGAGGAGGGTAAATGCAACCGCAACATGTGACAGGCTCGGCCTGATTCAGTTCAAGGTGGTTCATCGGGCCCACATGACGGTGGCCCGGATGAGCAAATTCTTTGGGCTGGAGGACAAGTGTGCTAGATGTGGGGGAGGACCAGCGAACCATGTCCACATGTTCTGGACGTGTCCAAAACTCAGGGGATACTAGCAGGGATTTGCGGACGTCATATCCCGGGTACTGAAAACAAGGGTGGCGATGAGTCCAGAGGTGGCGGTTTTTGGGGTGTCAGAAGACCTGGGAGTACAGGAGGGGATAGAGGCCGACATTGTGGCCTTTGCTTCCCTGATAGCCCGGCGACGAATACTGTTGGCCTGGAGGGACTCAAAGCCCCCAAGGATCGAAGTATGGCTGTCGGTCATGGCAAGCTTTCTCGGCTTGGAAAAAAATCAAGTTCACCTTACGAGGATCACTATCGGGGTTTGCCTGGAGGTGGAAACCATTCATCGACTTCTTCGCGGGGAACTAATCGTCAGCGGGGGTTGGGGGGGTTGGGAGGGGGTAGAATAGTGTTGAGTAGGAGGGAGGAATAGGCGGGTCTATCTGCGAGAGTGGTACTGTTATTTGCACAATGTTTTTTGTAATTGGTATCTGCACACTAATATATATTATTACTGTTTACAATGCCAAAAATACCTCAATAAAATTGTCTGTTAAAAAAAAAAGAGCTTGATTTTCTTGCAAGAGACATCGCCAGATGAAAGGTCAGACGAAGCTGAGGAAGGGATGGGTGGGACAAGTGTTTAACTTGGGGTTTGATTTGAGGTCAAGAGGTGTGGCCATTTAATTGAGCAAGAAAATGGGGTTTACAGGGGCAAAGAGGTGTGGGAACCGGGATGGGGGGGGGGGGGGGGGGGGGTGGAGAAGAGTAGGTATTTGATAGTGTGTGAGGTGTTAGAGAGGATGCTGGTGGTGTTGGTAAATCTGTTTGTGCCTAATTGGGTCGATGTTGGTTTTGTAAAGAGGTTACTGGGAGCAATTCTGGACCTGGACTCTCACCAGTTGATCATGGGGGTGGGGGGGATTTTAATTGTGTAATGGAGCCATGGTTGGATAGGATGAGTCCTAAGACAATGGGAAGGTCAAGAATGACAAAAGAGCTGGGAGGGTTCATGGAAAGGATGGGGATGGTGGATCTGTGGAGGTTCAGAAACTTGGAGGAGGGGAGTATTCCTTCCTCTCACATGTGTATAGGGTGTATTCCAGGATCGATTTTGTTCGTGGTGAGCCGAGCGGTTCTGTTGGGGACAGTAGGGGTGGAATATGCAGGAGCTGTGATCTCAGACCATGCGCTGTACTGGTGAGATGTGAGACTTTGTTTGGGACAGGTGCAGAAACCGGGGTGGAGGTTGAACTCAGGACTTTTGTCTGATAAGGAATTTTGTGGGAAGATGAGGGTGGCGATTAAGAACTATGTGGAGCTCAACCAGAATGGTGAGGTGT
Organism: Scyliorhinus canicula; assembly: GCF_902713615.1. Taxonomy (NCBI): domain Eukaryota; kingdom Metazoa; phylum Chordata; class Chondrichthyes; order Carcharhiniformes; family Scyliorhinidae; genus Scyliorhinus; species Scyliorhinus canicula. The sequence continues at coordinate 35,295,740 of NC_052146.1, read as the reverse complement.
CGGTAGCTACGTTTTGGGAGGCCTTGAACGTGGTGTCTGAGGGGAAATTATTTAATTCAAGGCCCATAGGAATAGGATGAAGAGGCAGGAGCACCTGGGGTTATTGGACAAGATAGTTGTGGTGGACAGGAGATTCTCGGCTGCCCCCACGGAGGAGCTGTTGCAGAGAGGAAGTTGGTGTAGGGGCAGTTTGATCAGTTGACAATGGGTAAAGCAGTGGGGCAGCTGCGGAGGGCAAGGGGGATGCAGTCTGAGTACAGAGAGAAGGTGAGTCGTACATTGACCCACCAGTTGCAGCATCAGGCAGCATCCAGGGAAATTTTGCAGGTGAGGGCGGAGATGGGAGAGGTGGTGTTGGAACTGGAGAGGATAAATTAGGTTTTCACAGCTTTCGACGAATGGTTGTATAGGGCTGAGCTGGTCGGGGAGGCGGAGCATATGGGGCAGTTTTGACAAAGAGTCATTGGACTCAAAACGTGAGCTCTTTCCCTACAGATGCTGCCAGACCTACTGAGATTTTCCAGCATTTTCTCTTTGGTTTCAGATTCCAGCAGTAATTTTGCTGTTATTTATTGGGGCAGTTTCTGGATGAGTTGGAGTTCTCAGAGCTGGAGGAGGGGAAGAGGCAGGCATTACAAGAGCCGTTGGGGTTAAGGGAGGTAAGGGAGGTGATGGATTTGTAGGATGCAGTCGTGTAGGCACCAGGACCGGACTGCTTTCCGGTGGAGTTTCACAAGCAGTTTGCGACAGAGTTGGCCCCCCCCACCTGGTATGTCTAGTAAGGTGGTGGAAAAGGGGAGTTGCTGGCTACATTAGCGCAGGTGTCATTTTGTTGATTCCAAAAAAAGAGGACCCACTGGAGTGTGGGTCCTACAGGCCCATTTCATTGCTAAATATGGATGTGAAAGTCTTGGCGAAGGTGTTAGCATGTAGGCTGAAGGAGTGTGTCCCAGAGGTGGTTCCTGAGACCGCGGGAGGTAACTTTCTAGTAACATTAGGTGGTTGCTGAATGCAATTATGATCCCGTTAGGGGGCTGGGAGACAGAGGTGATTGTGGCCATGGAGAAGGCATTTGACCAGGTAGAGTTAGGCCATAAGACAAAGCATAATTAAGCCATTTGGCCCATCGAGTCTGCTCCGCCATTCAATCGGGGCGTATATTTTTCTCATCCCCATTCTCCTGCCGTCTCCCCATGAACCCTGATCCCCTTATTAATCAAGAATCTATCCATCACTATCTTTAAAAATAGTGACTGCATGGGTCTCACCACACAACCCAAAGATGTGCAGGGCAGGTGGATTGGCCATGCTAAATTACCCCTTAATTGGGGGAAAAAAAGAATTGGGTACTTAAAAAAAAAAATTTAAAGTACCCAATTCTTTTTTTCCCCCAATTAAGGGATAATTTAGCATGGCCAATCCACCTACCCTGCACATCTTTGGGTTGTGTGGTGAGACCCATGCAGACACGGGGAAAATGTACAAACTCCACAAGGACAGTGACCAGGGGCCGGGATCGAACCCTGGTCCTCAGCGTCTTGAGGCAGCAGTGCTAACCACTGCTATCTATCGCTGTCTTAAAGATACTCAGTGATTTGGCCTCCACAGCCTTCTGTGGCAATGAGTTCCAGATTCACTACTCTCTGGCTGAAGAAATTCCTCCTCATCTCAGTTTTAAAGAGTGGTCCCTTCAGTCTGAGGCTGTGGCCTTGGGTTCTAGTTTTTTCCTACTAGTGGAAACATCCTCTCCACGTCCACTCTATCCAGGCCTCTCAGTATCCTGTAAGTTTCAATAAGATCCCCCCCTCATCCTTCTGAATTCCAACAAGTACAGACTCAGACTCCTCAACCACTCCTCGTATGACAAACTCTTAATTCCAGGGATTATTCTTGTGAACCTCCTCTGGACCCTTTCCAAGGCCAACATATCCTTCCTTAGATACAAGGTCCAAAATGCTCACAATACTCCAAATGGGGTCTGACCAGAGTGCTATACAGCCGCAGAAGATCATTCCTGCTCTTGTATTCTAGCCCTCTCAACATGAATGCCAACATTGCATTAGCCTTCCTAACTGCCAACTGAACCTGCATGTTAACCTTAGGAATCCTAGTTCAAGATTCTCTTAAGTCCCTTTGTGCTTTTGATTTCCGAAGCCTTTCCCATTTAGAAAATAGTCGGCGCCTCCAGTCTTCCAACCAAAGTGCATAATCTCACACTTTTCCACATTATATTCCATCTGTCACTTTGCCCACTCTCCTAACCTGTCCAAGTCCTGCTGCAGCTCTCTGCTTCCTCTGTTCCTGTTCCTCTGCAGACCTTTGTATCATCTGCAAACTTAGCAACAGTGCCCTTAGTTCATTCTTCCAGATCGTTAATGTATATTGTAAAAGGTTGTGGTCCCAACACTGACCCGAGGCACATCACTAGTCACTGGCTGCCAGCCTGAAAAAGACCCCTTTTATCCCCATTCTCTGCCTTCTGCTAGTCAGCCAATCTTCTATTCATGCCAGAATCCTACCCGTAACACCATGGGCTCTTAACTTATTTATACAGCACCTTGTGAAAAGCCTTCTGGAAACCTAAATAGATCATGTCCACTGGTTCTCCTTTGTCTAACTTCCTTGTTAACTCCTCAAATAACTTTTAATAGATTTGTCAGGCATGACCTGCCCTTGGCGAAGCCCTGGTGACTCAGTCCTATTTTATCATGCATTTCCAAGTTGAAGTTCCAGTTTGATGTTCAGGGAAGGTTTAGGTTTAGATTGATATTTGTGGCATGGGTTTGATTGTTGTATGCGCCCTCCCCCCCCCCCCCCCCCCCCACCCGACCCCCATGGCGAGTGTCCAACCAATGAGACGGGTTTGGGGTATTTGAGGTTGAATAGTGAGACAAGGTGGGGTGCCTACTGTCAACATTATTATTTGTGTTGCCGATCGAGCCCTTGTCAAGTGCCCTTCAGGCATTGGCTGAGTAGCGAGGGATCGTGAGGGTGGTTAGGGAGCACTGGATATCACTGTATGTGGACGACCTGTTGTTGCTTGTGTCAGACCCATTGGAAAGTATGGGCAGAATTATGGGCTTGTCAGAGAGATTCGGAACTTTTCTGGCTAACAAGTTAAACGTAAGGAAGAGTGGGGTGTTCGCGGTAGGGGGCAAACCGGGGGGGGGGGGGGGGTACCATTTAAGGTTGCAAGAGAGTGGTTTGGGTATCTAGGGATTCAGATAACACGAGTGGGCCACAATGCAAAGTGGAACTGGACAGGGTTAGTGAAAGAGGTTAAGGTGGGATACATTGCACTTGACATTGGCTGGGAGGGTACAGGTGCTATAAACGAACGTGCTGCCAAGGTTCCAGTTTGTTTTCCAGTCCCTCATGATTTTTCTCCCCAATGCCTTTTTGCAGAAAATGGTGTTGATCTCGGAATTTGTGTGGGCAGGGAAGGTACCGAGGGTGAAGACGGCCCTGCTACAGAGGCAGAGAGGAGGGTTGGTGCTCCCGAACCTGATGCATTACTGCTGGGCAGCGAATGTGGAGTGAGGTGGTGGTGGGGGGCGGAGTGGATCAAGTTGGAGAAGGAGCCCTGTTGGGACTCAAGTTTGAAGGCCCTGGTGATGGCCCAGTTGCAGTTAGCCCCGGGTAAATATGCGGGGAGTCCAGTGGAGGAGTCGACTATTAAGATTTGGCATCAGCTGAGGTGACACTTTAAATTCAATCAAAATGTCGGTGTTGACTGGAGGGGGGCTGATGAGATCTGGATGGGTTGTATCGGCAGTGGATGGAGGAGGGGTTGGAGCGGGTGAGGGATATGTTCTCAGAGGGGAAATTTGCTGGATTGGATGAGTTGCGGAGAGGTTTGAGTTGAAAAGGGGGAGTGAGTTTAGGTACTAGCAGGGGCGAAACTTTGCACGAAAGGTGAGACGATGTTCCAACTACCGGAGTACACACTGCTGGAGAAATTGCTGCTCCCAGATGAGGTGGGGGAGGGCAGGATCGGGACATATACGGGTGTCTGGAGAGCAGGGCAAGGGGCTAGTGGAAAGGATTAAGTGGAAAATGGGGGGGGGGGGGGGAGGAGTTGGGGAAGAAGATAGGATGGGGGCTCTGGTGTGAAGCGATGTAGTGAATGAGCTCAAATTCCTCCTGTGCTAGAATGAGCTTGATTCAGTTTAAAGTGGTGCACAGGGTACTCATATAAGTGAGTTCTTCCCTGGGTAAAGGATTGATGTGATATGTGAGGGCGTGCCTGCGAATCATGTTCACGTTTTGGGGTTGCGAGAAGTTGGAGAGCTTCTGGGGGGCAGCGTTTGGGACCTTATCGAGGATAATGAGGGCCGAGGATCAGCCGGACCCCAAGGTGGCAATCTTTGGTGTTTTGGAGGTACCAGAGCTGTTGGAGGGAAAGGGGGCCGATGTTGTAGCCTTCGCCTCTGATTACCCGGCAATGGATCCTTTTGAATTGGAGGTCAGATACACCACTGTGGGTTGCCGCTTGGCTGGAAGACCTGAATGAGTTTCTCCAGTTGGAAAATATTAAGTTAGCCTTAAGGGAATCAGAAGAGGGCTTTGAAGTACGGCGGAGGCTGTTCATGGTGATATTTGAGGAGCTGTTCATCGCCGGAGGGGGGGGGGGGGGGGGGATATCTAAATTGCCTCTTAATTGCAATAAAATAATTGGGTACTCTAAATTTAAAAAAAACTTTTGTTGGAATGTAGTTTTGCTGTTGTTTACATTTGGAATAAAATATCCTTTTAAAAACAAAAGTGCCGGTGTGTTGAGCCATACTTGATGTGTCATTGAGATGAACCTCATATAGGAAAAATCCGTAAATGTTTAAACATGCACTAAATCAATTATGTTGGTTATGATCTGATCATTCGAGCATTTAGTAACTGTACACTGGTGTCGTCACTGTAAAATTCCATTACTGCAGTGCAAGCCTAATAGTCAACTGTACTTTTATTGGTGTAAGAATGAAAGATTTCTTCTGACAATCATTTAACTGCATGGCAACTAATATTAAATTAAATATTAAAATACAAGAGTACATACAGCAACACATATTCTTGCTAGTGTAGATGAGAAATATAGTTGTAACAATGAAAATGTTTCCATCAGTTGCCAATTTAATGTACAATTTCCAACACTGGTTAAATTTTGTTCCCTCACTCGAGATGGTAGAAGAACTGTGAGATGCTTTGCCATAAATGTTTATTTTGCAGAGACTGTTAAAAGTAAATTGAATAGGTCGTTGAAAAGGAAGAATAAAAAGATGCAAAAGAAATGGGAAGAGATATCTGGTTAAACAGTTGGCACTAGCACAGGTGCAGTGGGTTAAATGGCCTGCGTCTTTAATTTGATGCTTCTATGGCACACTCATCAAGAAATTGGAGATGAATGGAAAGTAAAATGCATGAACTACACTGAGTTGTTAGTTCATTGTACTTAAGGAAAGGGACAGTATATATGAACTAAACTGGACTTTTCATTCATAATTCCAAAACTTTCTACTCTATAATATCCCAAACTTACGTTTTCACTAGGCAGAGCTGAAATCTACCAGTCTGATTTGAGGCTCAATGGACCTCAAAGTAAAGCCATAGGATGGTAAGTTTCAAAAATTAAAATCCTCCCTGGTCCAGGAAAGAAAAAGACACAAAGAAGATTGCAGTCCAACCTTGTGTACTTTATTTATTGCATGGTAACGAAAATGATGACCAGGAAACAGTGGATCTCTGTTATAAAGAATGAATCAATCAACTTATATTTAAATATCACCTTTCTCACCTGCAGGTCCTTTGCAGTCACTGTGATAAGCAATCGCAGCAAATTCCATAAACTGCAATAAATAGCTGGTGAATCTATCGTCAATATCATTGTCTACCAGGACTCTTCTGCTCTTCGTGGAATCTTTTCTGAATTTGATGTCTCATCTACATGATAGCGCTACTTATTTATTTATTTAAAATTTAGTGTACCCAATCAATTTTTTCCAATCAAGGGGCAATTTTGCATGGTCAATCCACCTAGCCTGCACAAATTTGGATTGTGGGGGCGAAACCCACGCAAACACGGGGAGAATGTGCAAACTCCACACGGACAGTGACCCAGAGCCAGGATCAAACCTGGGACCTCGGCGCCGTGAGGCAACAGGGCTAACCCACTGCACCACTGTCCTGCCCTATGATAGCGCAACTGACCTTCAGTACTTGCATTTGGGTTCAACCTGTGGCATAACAAAACTGCCTATAGTGCTATGGGCATTGTCAGGCAAAAATCAACAGCAACCCAATGAAGCGGATACCAAAAAGGCAACCAAGTACTTTGTCAAAGTGGTGGTCTTTAAGGATTTATTTAAGGGGCAAAAGGGAGGTTGAACAGCTGAGGAAGGGAATTCCAGGGCTTGCACCCTAGCCAGTTAAGGAATCACCGTGCTGCAAAATGGCGACTAAAGTCAGCAGAATGGAAAATTTGGGGTTGGCGAGATTTACATGACCTAGAAGGTTACAGAGCTAGGGAGGGGCAAAGCCATGAGGGAACTTAAACACAAGGATGAGAATTTTAATTAGGAGCCAGTAGGGAACTGAGGGCCAATGTAGGTCAGCAAGGACAGTAGTGCTGGGCATGTAGTAAAAAAATTGAATTGGAGGAACAGAAAGGGCCCCAAAATAGAAGTTGACCAGTAATCAAAGTAAGGCTAAATGTCTGCTCAGGTGCCTGAAATAGGGTTTGAATCCTTCATCAAGGCCAGGAGTACTATGTTAAATTGACAATTGGTAAAGGGTGCTTTAATATAAAGCAGATGTTACTTGTTAATGTTTTAAAATCCATACCTTTAAAATCCAAATTACTGTTATAATTTAGATTGTTAAAGAATTCAAGCAACTTACATAATATAGCTTTTTCAGTCTGAAAGTTGCTGCAGTGTAGTGCAATTTTGTTTGGGTCCCTGGTGATTGATTATGCAGCATCAAAGACTGAAATTTGACTGGAATTGTATCTTGGGCTCAACATTGTTTCCTAATTTCCTCCATCGTATTTTAGGACACAAAGTATTTGAATAGCTGAAGGGAGGAATAACAGATAAAATAGAAGAGGACAGAAATTCTAGGTGCTTGGGGATACTAACAGAATGTTGGATCAACTGAAAAGTTGCACCTGGAGGTGACAAATCTTGGATGTGCATTTCAGCTGGAGCTGGACACACAAATGGACGTAGAGTTTTAATGATGGAAAGGGAATGGGATTGGTAGCTCAGATCGAGGTTGAATAGGATGCTGAGGCCTTAGTCTGGATCAGCCTGAGATAATCGGCGAGAGTGGGAAGTTGTGTGGAGTGGCGAGGAGCACAAACAATAGCTTTGGCTGGAGTAACTGGTGTCTCAGTCAAGATTGGCTGCCACATTAGGGTTAGGGTTAGAAGATAGTCTGCTAACACAAGAGACAGCAAAGGTGTTGAGTGATAGAATTGGGTGTCATCAGCCTACATGTAGAAGACGGCCAAATGACTTAGTTGCTGTCACCAAGTGATATGTAGAGGATGATAACGAAAGGATACTTGGTGAACTCTGGAGGTAACTGTGGAGCTGGAAAATAAAGTGCTAGAAATGATCTACAATCATAGAATTTACAGTGCAGAAGGGGGCCATTCGGCCCATCTAGTCTGCATTGGCCATTGGAAAGAGCACCCTATTTAAGCCCCACGCCTCCACCCTATCCCCTTTATCCCTGTAATCCCACCTAAACTTTTTGGACACGAAGGGCAATTTAGAATGGCCAATCCACCTTACCTGCACATCTTTGGATTGTGGGAGAAACCGGAGCACCCGGAGGAAACCCACGCAGACACAGGGAGAACTTGCAGACTCTGCATAGTGACCCAAGCCGGGAATCAAACCTGGGACCCTGGAGCTGTGAAGCAACTGTGCTAACGTGCTGCTCTGATTTGCAGGCTATAATGAAGCAAGTACAGCCCTAAGTTGGATAATGAAAGTGAGGCAATAGAGGACAATGGTAAATTAACACTGCACTGAAGTTACTAGAAAACCCCTAGTCGCCACACAATGGCATCTGTAAGGGTACACCAATGGAGAATTCAGAATGTCCAATTCACCTAACAGCACCTCTTTCAGGACTTGTGGGGGGAAACCAGAGCACCCGGTGGAAACCCACGCAGACACGGGGAGAACGTGCAGACTCCGCACAGACAATGACCCAAGCCGAAAATTGAACCTGGGTCCCTGGCGCTGTGAAGCAACAGTGCTAACCACTGTACTACCGTGCCGCCCATATACTCTGCTGTATTAAAATCTACTAGAGCATGATTACAGAATGCACCAACTGCAATTATGAACATATGAATAAGAACAGACACAAAAAGACCAAAAGTTTTACCCAATTTTCCTAACATATGATGCCTTTTGCATCAAAATATATAAAATCAGTCCCCAACCTCTGAAAGCCATCTCACAACAGAAGCAAATATAAAGGTCCAGACCAATTAGGGCAAAATAAATCTGTAAAATTCCTCTTCTCATTCCAGGTGACTGAAACTCTACTCCTGATTAACGTTATATAGCACCTACCTTTTGTACGAGGTGATCTCTGCTCCAGCCAGAAATTGGTCCAGCTTTCATTTTAAAAGTTATCAAATTCACATTCACTGATTGAGTCACCAACCTGTTGCATAGAGGTCCATGATTTTCTGGGAATAGAGCTACTGAACATCTAACCTAGTTCTGGTCATGTATACCAGTAATTTGAGACTGACGTCCGTGGTCCTCTCTGTGGTTGAAATAAAATGCCGGCAGAAACACAATCTACCCTGCTTCATCGTCATAAACAGATTAATTTTCTTTCCATATTCTTCAATGTAAAACTTATTTGATGCAGCGCACATTACATAGAATTGGGATAGGTCACTGAGACAAGGCTTGACAAAAGCTTTTAATTTTCAAGATTTATAATAACTCAGTCTTAGCTAACTTGATTTGTTATTTAAAATATCCAAGGTTAAATATTTTGTTCTGTAAATCTATGTAACAATTATAAAAATAAACTAAACTCAATTCCTTAAGTTAAATTGAAAGGTTTAGGCCAACTAACCTTGAGGATATTGCTTCCCTCCCCAAGGAAATAGTAGTTGCATAGGGACTTGACCCAGCAGTTCCCCAAGTATGTCTTCCACCTTTGAATTCCAAATTAAGTGCTTAAGTTCACAAGGTAATTTTAGGTGATAAAAGCTATTTGGTTCATTAGATTCATCCATTCTAGTTCATATCGGGTACAAGTGAAAGAATTGAAACTGGTGAGGTTTGTAATTTTTCTCCATATTTTCTATCTTTTACTACAGGCTTCAACTGGAAAATCTGTCCCACAATAAGTGGGAGAGTCCTTTAATGAATAATGTACACTGCAGTGCGATGCCCAAATACTGTCCCACGGTGCCCAAAGCACCCACACCAGCAGTTTGACAATTTGACAATGTTTCATTGTTAAAATGAGTTGCACGGTTTCCTCTCTCCACCTTCCAAAATTTGCGTGGATCTGATTTACCATCAATTTTACTCCAAAACATCACCATGCACAAATACTCACATGATCGATCGTTTGTGTCTCTTCTGAAATATTTCTGCTAGATCCCCGTGCTGATCATTTTCATAGCTTCAAATAAAAAGGCCAGCTCGCATATAATGCAAGAGCAAAGATTTAGGGCCAGCATGCCCTGAAGTCACCTAAAGTCAGCTCAACTGCTTTTGAAGTGATTTACTTTTGTGATTTAAAAAATAAAATTTTTACCAAGACTTGCACTATATTTAATCAAAGTGGTACTAATGTGACTTACAAGAATTAGGAAGAGCATGCCATTCAGCCCTCTGAGCCTGCTCTGCCATATAATAAGATCATGGCCGACTCGACTGTGGCCTCAACACTTCTTTCTGCCCCATAACTCTCAACTCCCTTGTTGATCAAAAATTGGTCTAACTCAGCCTGATTATATTCAATAACCCAGCTTCTACTGCTCTCTGGAAGATATTTCCACAGACTAAAGACCCTCAGAGAAAATAAATCTCATATCCATGTTGAAAATAGAATATAGAGCAGGAGGCCATTCGGCCCATCGAGTCTGCACCGATCCATTTAAGCCTTCACTTCCACTCTATCCCTGTAACCCAAAATTGCCCTCAGTGTTGGTTGAGTGGGGTTGTTGGGTTATGGGGATGGGGTGTTGTGGGCTTGGGTGGGGTGCTCTTTCCGGGGGCCGGTGCGGACTCGATGGGCCGGGTGGCCTCCTTCTGCACTGTAGATTCTATGAACCCCTCCTAACCTTTTTGGTCACTAAGGGCAATTTATTATGGCCAATCCACCTAACCTGCCGTCTTTGGACTGTGGGAGGAAACCGGAGCACTCGGAGGAAACCCACACAGACACAGGGAGAACGTGCAGACGCCGCACAGACAGTGACCCAGCGAGGAATCGAACCTGGGACCCTGGCGCTGTGAAGCCACAGTGCTATCCACTTGTGCTACCGTGCTGTCCACAAAAATTGTATCTCCTTGTTCTAGTCTCCCCCACAAGAGAACCATCCTCACGGTATCCACATTATCAAACCCCCTCAGGATCTTTTACGGTTCAATAAGCTCACCTCTCATTCTTCTAAACGGCAACACCATTGGCCCAAAACTGTTCAACCTTTCCTCACAAGATAAGCCCTTCCCCCTTGGAACAAGTCAAGTGAACATTCTCTGAATTAGTTCTATTGCAATTATATTATTTTTCAAATAAGGAGACATGGTCAGATATGATCTCAGTTACAGTAAAACATCCTTACTTTTATGTTCTATTCCCCTGGCAATAAATGCCAATATTCCATTTGTTTTCCTAATCACTTGCTGTACCTGCCTAGAAGGCAGCTCACCACCACCTTCTCAAGGCCAAAAGACATAGGAGCAGAATTGGGCTATTCAGCTCATCACGTCTGCTCAGTCATTCAATCATGGCTGATATGTTTCTCATCCCCATTCTCCTGCCTTCTCCTCATAACCCCTTATTAATCAAGAACCTAGCTATCTTTGTCTTAAAGACACTCAGTGATTTGGCCTCCACACTCTTCTGTGGCAAAGAGTTCCACAGATTCACCACCCTCTGGCTGAAGAAATTCCTCCTCATCTTATGTTTTAAAGGATTGCCATTCAGTCTGAGGCTGTGGCCTTGGGTTCTTGTTTTTCCTACTAGTGGAAATATCCTCTCCACGTCCACTCTATCCAGGCCTCTCAGTATCCTGTAAGTTTCAATAAGATCCCCCCCCCATCCTTCTGAATTCCAACAAGTACAGACCCAGAGTCTCAGACTCAGAGGGCGCGATTCTCCGCTCCCGGGTAAATTCGTGAAGGCTGTCGTGAACTCGGCCGAGTTTCACGATGGCCTCGGAGCCCGCTCCTCTCACCAAATTCACCCCCACCTGGGGGACTAGGAGCGGCGCTCCGTTATTCTCGGCCGCCGGGCCTTGACGCTTGCGTCAAGGCAGCGCGGCGAGAATGACGCGACGGCGGCGCCTATGTGACGTCAGCATGCGGAGGTTGGCCGGCACCAAACCACGCATGCGCGGCTGACGCCACGATGGCTGACAGCTCGAACCCGCGCATGCGCGGTGGCCGTCTTTCCCCTCAGCCGCCCCACAACACATGGCGGCTTGATCTTGCGGGGCGGCGGAGGGGAAATAGTGCATCTGATTGAGACGCCGGCCTGACGATTGGTGGGCACCGATCGCGGGCCTGTCCCCTGCCGAGCACAGTCGTGGTGCTCATTCCCCACCAGGCCCCCTACAAGCCCCAAAAGGGCATCTCACGGCGATTTCACGACGGCAGCGATCAGGTGTGGTTGCCGCCGTCGTGAAACGGTCGCGAACGGCAGGCCGCTCGGCCCATCCGGGTCGGAGAATCGCCGGTCGCCGTAAAAAAACGGCGAGCAGCGATTCGTCTGAGCGGGGGGGGGGGGGGGGGAGAGAATCGCGGGGGGCGCCAGGGGGTCGTGAAATTAGTCGGGGGGCCCTCCCGCGATCCTCCCACCCGGCGTGGGGAGCGGAGAATCGCGCCTAGAGTCTTACAGACCCAGAATCAGATCTAGCCAGCAACGCCCACATCCTTAAATTAATTTAAAACTGCTTTGCTATTCTTCTTGCCGAAGTGGACAAGTTCATAGATTCCCACATTATATTCCATCTGCCAAATTTTTGCCCGCATAATCTATCTGAATCACTTTGTAGACTCTTGACAACTTACTTTCCTGTCTATTTTGTGTCATTAGCAAATTTAGCTACCATACATTTGCTCACTTCAGCAGCAGATATGTAGGAGCAGCAGCCAAATATATTTCTGAAAATATTGATGGCACTGTAATAATTTCTGTGAGCCTGTTTTTATATTCTGCAAATCTACTCAACTTTGTAATTAGGATGTTAATTGCTGTTCAACATAGTTTAAAATTAAGGGAACAAATTAACCTAGCAAAATTGATCATAAATTGAACCAAACACTAAATCCACTAAAGCTAGTGTGCCAAAGAGACACTAGTAAAATAAAAATGGCATTTTGTTATACATTCAAATCAGTCTCCTGGGTACCTTTTCCCCACAAGTCCAGTTTATTTCTGATATGACCACTGATCAACACCTTGACATCAGCTGCAATGGTGGAACCCAAAGAGCATATTATCAGCATGAACCATATTACTCGTGTACAAATACACATAAAATGTCATACCACAAAATTTTTAAGTCACATCACACATTATGAAGAAGATACAAATTCGAACTAGGACAATTACCCAACAGCTGGAATGGCGGTGAATTGAGCACAGCCTTTTCACACACTAGGCAATTCACCATGTCATGATATTACATTACATTCAGATGACCAGGTTTTGAGACAAATCAACATAGCAAATATTTGAATTTTGTATTTAGAATGCATCATCAATGGAATAATGGATTTAGATATACTAGGATTATACAATAGACTTTAGTGTTAATGGGTCAATATACTCTTGAGATCTTGAGTATATAATAAATACCCTTCACAATAATGCAACTTCTTCAGTGACACCAGTGTGTCACATATATAATTTCCGTCCATTATCAGTGCTTATAGGCTTCTGAATAAACACCACAACTGCAGGGATCTTCCGCCAGCGTTGTGTCCTTAAACTGCTCAATTCTTCAAAATTACTTCGTATGCCTGGAAAACATGTTGGGATACCTCTGGGGCTCTGCATTTCAGTGATAACTGCAACAAAGAGTCAATAGCACAACAGTGTAAGGTCAGAGTTACATGCTGGATTAGCTATACTGAGAGTATCTCGTCACTGTAGCTTGTCTGAAGATTGAACATTAGAGAAATTTAAGAAAAATGTCCTTTCAATGAGGACATCACATTATGTGTTAATTATGAAAATATGGCCATTGAAATATTACCTCTAAGAATTGTGATTTTAATTACTTAAGCTGCTTTAAACAAATTTAGCCTTTACCATGGCAACAGTTTGAAAAAGAACACCATCTGGTACTTCATGAACTTAACAGTGATCAAACCAGCATCGCATTGAATATGAAACTGATGACTGTAAACTGCCCATTCATACTAGCAGACAATGTTCAAAACGGGTAATGAAACACAGCCTCTTCAAATAAAGGCCTCCACTGAAAACCACTCTATTTCATTACATTGTATGAATTATACAATTTGTAATCAGCAAAGGTTGCAGCAACAGGAACCACCACATGTAAGGAATAGGTCGAAGATATATGTGAAAGACATAGCTGCAGTTTTATGTAACAAATATTTTTTTACTTAAAAGGATATAGTAAATACCCAATTTACACTCATGTAAAATGTTACTGATACATCATTGATTTCCATCAGAGACAAAGCAATAAGTGCTTGTCATCTTCCTTTGGATTTCACACAATAAACAGAACAGAGTGATTTTTCTAATTAGCAAGCAGAAAAGACATGAAAACTGAAAAGAATGAATAAATTGGTGTTCATCCTCATATATATGCATACCCTATATAACATTACTTTGGAATAAGTGTCATATGGCAGGGGGTGGGGGGTCTTGCAATGGCACGATTGCATTATTGGCGCAAATATTTTTCATCATTCTGAATTTGCCTACTGGCTTCTGGTTTACAACATTAACGTCAATTTTTTTTCATACAAATATTCAAACAGCTAATTATACAACATGTCACATAGCATCAAATTCAGCTGCTCACCTAGAGCGAGTACTAATTTCCCCTCCCCAAAATTGATGCCAATTAAACATGGAGTGCTGTAAGCAAAACATGTTGGATTAAAAAAAAGCAAGGGAGTAATCAATTTGCTAAAACTAAACAGCCCACAATGCCAGATAAAATATAAATTCCACTTTAAAAAAAAATAACTCTGTAGCTTCCATCTCCTTTTAAATTTACAATTAATCTCATGATGAGGAATTGTCGGTTTCAGTGAGAAAAAAAACAAACAAAACTGTGATCACAAATATATTTTTAAATGAGGACACTTAATTCACAGTTAAGCTCTTGCAAGTAGCTTTGGAATTTATAGCAATGATAAATCACATTGCTAAAAAAAGATTCTAAAACCAGAAACCAGTTCTGAAAGTAATTTCAGCCTTGTCTGAACCAAAGTAAACCCATAATTTATTATTTAAAGTTCCAATCAGCTACTTAATTGAGGAGCTGATGGCACAAGGCTGATTCAGTTATCTTGGGATAGTGAATCAGTGACACTGAAAACAGGCATCAGGAAAAAGCTAGCCAGCAAAGCATAGCAAAATAGACGCTGCAGAAGCATAGGGCAAAGTATGGAAGTGGCAAGTTTTGCAACTGACTAAAATTAAATGAATTGCTAACCTCCAAATCCTGACCCGTAGGACAAAACCACCATGGCAGGCATGCAACAAAGGGAAAAAAAAGATAACTATAAAATACTACAGCCTTTCCCAACACAAATAGAAAAAAACTAGTCTTGATTAATATACAAATGGCATGTAGGGACATAACAGTGCAAAACATTAAGAACAGACACATAGGGAAGACTAAACAATGATGCATATTACAGAACAAGGCAACAAAAATAATCTAGACGAACAAAGTGCATTATATTACTATGTTTAATATTTAACAGTAAATAAATTCACTTCTAAACAGTGGACAATTTAGGAGTACAGTAGAGAGCAAAACTATTTTATGCAAGACATCACAACTTGAATGAATGAAACATTATTCTGAATTAATTGTGAAATTTATAATAGGAGACATTCCACTCATCGTATTCCACTTCAAGTGAAAAGAAGAATGTCTGTAAAGCTGCCAATAAGCAAGTAGCTTGTTAACAGGTTTCCAGAATTAGTACTTGATGTTTGTTTGGTAGTACAGAATTGGAGCATTGCTGAGAAAAATAAGATGTTGCCAAAGATTTTCGTCTTGCACTCATCCAGACAGATTCACAATAATATCAAATTTCAAAGGGAATAACGATTTCTCCTTCATGAGAAGTCAGTGCTGCTTTGTTGGCAATTTGACTGATTGCTATGGAAAGCGCAGCAGGGAACAGTTAACTGTCAAGCTTTTGTTCAAATTCAAACCAGGCAGATCAACTCTGATTGGTCAAGACACTGCCACCAGGAGTGAACCAGGGAATGGCTTCCCCCAAGATTTTGCTTAGTTGAAAAAGGAACAAGACCTGGATATGTTCATTCTCTTTGCAAAGGACAAGGCCATGTGTGTGAAAATATGCAGCTTCTGGTATGGGTGAGCGAGCCATACCATGAACCAATATGATAATCGTAAATTGGTTGAGTGTGTAATTCTTAGCACAATCAGGATCATTTAGCAAGTGCTGTCTAATTGCAGACTCACATCAAAGGTTGGCCACCATATTCTAAATTTTGAGAGTCTACCGCAAGCCCACTTGTCAGGATTTGTACAATTCCACCTGCTACAAGATTGCCCTCATTGGCAACCTCATAAATAGGGTCCGAGCCATTTGCTCACCATGCAAGCTTGATGCCAAAATAGGGTGCATCAAAGCAATCCTGTGGAGTAATGATTAGCTGACAGATCATTGCTTGCTGAGTATTGCACAAACTCATGAATGGGCCCAGGGCTGCCACACGTTTGGTCCCAAAAAATGACCAGTCTACTTCAGATTATCTTGGAAGTGCAAGGTGCCTCAAAATTTTGAGCAACAGCTCAAGCTAGACATTTCACACTGTTTCTTTGCAGTGGCAACATGAGTGGTATTCTCCACTAATAGGAAGCTGCCTTCAAGCCAAAAAGACATTCTGCCTACCACACAAAGGAGTAATGTGGTATAGGAATTTCAGTGCCAATGAAATGCCAGGTATGCAGGCCCAACAACTGGGGGATCATATTAAATAGCACATCCCTTTGTCTATTCGCAATAGGCAAAGTAGTGACTGTACTCAACTAGCCCATGCTTGCAAAACTCAGAACATGGGGCAGAATTCTCCGCTCCCCACATGGCGTGGGAGAATCGCGGGAGGGACTCCCGACACTTTTTACGCGTCCCTGGGGCCCCCAGCGATTCTCCCCCCCTCTCGGAAAAATTGCCGCTTACTGTTTTTCACGGCGAACGGCGATTCTCCGAGCCCGATGGGCCGGCCCTTCACGCCCATTTCACCACGGCAGCAACCACATCACAGCAACCCGTTTGGGGCATCTAGGGGCCCGATTTGGGGCATCTAGGGGCCCGATTTGGACGGGAGCACCGCGACTGTGCTCGGGAGGGGACAGGCCCACGATCGGTGCCCACCGATCGTCGGGCCAGCGTCCAAAACGGACGCACTCTTTCCCCTCCACCGTCCGGCAAGGTCAAGCCGCCACGTCTTGCCGGGCGGCTGAGGAGAAAGATGGCCACCGCGCATGCGCGGGTTGGAACCAGCAACCCGCGCATGCGTGGATGACTTCACATTCTCGGCGTGACGAGGTCGCTGCCGAGAAAGACGGAGGCCCGCTCCTAGCCCCCTGGGTGGGGGTGAATTAGGTGCGGGGAGCGGGCTCCGAGGCCGTCGTGAACCTCGGCCGAGTTCACGACAGCCTTCACGAATTCGGCCCCCTGCGGAGAATTCCGCCCATGGTGTCCAACATTAGATGTGACTCAGCGATATGGCAACACTTGCTAAGTAATCCTGATTGTGTTCCAGTATTACATGAACAACCAATTTAAGATAGTCAGTCAGGCACAGTGAGTCTCACCTGTGTGTGCCAGGAACTACATATATTCAGCAGAGCTCAGGGATCCAGTCTTTTACAAATAGAAAGAACATGACCACATTTTGCACCTTTTCAACTAAAGAAAGCTTGGGGACAGTCATTTCCTGGTTCATTCCAGATGGCAATGACTTGACCAGAATTTACCAGCCTACTTTGAATTTAAACAAAAGCTTGGCAGTTAATTGTCCTCTGCTGCATTCTGCATGGCAACACTTCTACCACAGCCGACTTGCCAACCAATCAGCACCCTCCTCTCATTCAGTATAAATTGTTGTTCCCTTTAAGATTTGGTATTCTTACAAATCTGTTTGGATGAGTGCAAGATAAAAAGCTTTGATGGCATGTAATTTTGTATTTGCTGTTGTTAAATGAATGGTGATAAACTAAATTGCTATATATTAAGTACATTAAAAGCAGATTCTACACAACACATCACAAAATGAAGACAATACCTACACTTAACCTATCTGATATAGTTTTGTGTAATTACACAAGAGAAAGAATTTCAAATATTAAACAATAAAGTAAAAGCTTTAAAAGCATAAAGGAGATATTGTTTAACACTTACCGTGTAATTGGGATTGCCTGGTTGGATCCTAAGCTCTGCTAAAATCCAGATTCCATTGGTCAGTTTTAGGGACTGATATAACATATCTTGCCCTTCAACATTCCTCTTCGCAACAGTGAAAATATTATTGCTTTGAAGCTTATTAGTGACGGCATCTGCAAGTTTAGAAAACAATTATTTTCAGCGATCAAACGTAATAAAAAAAGAGATAAAATCTCTTATTCAAACTCAAGTGTGCATATTTGCAGCATCCACCATTATTAGTATTTATTACGTTATCACTGAAGAGCTCTGAGCCATCAGCATTAAAGACTATTTTTGACGCAAGCCTTTATAACTGATAGAAATGTGTCAGTAGGTAGCACTGTCAATGAATTCAATAGGCACAAGATGCAAATTTAATGGTTTCAGGTTGCTGAACGTGTGGGTAGCTAATATCATAAATGAACCGAATAGTCACGAGATGCAAATTTAAAGGCTTCAGGTTATTGAACGCCCTAATTTCAGTAGGCAACCTGGGGGGGAGAAAAAGTAAGTAGAATAGAAAAATATAAAGCGCAAGACTCTCTCAAACAGTTCCTTGCACCCAATTTATACAGCGGATACATGCCACCTGTGCGCTCCCTCAATCAAGGTAGTCTGTGCCAAAGCATAAAAATTCATATCATTAGATGCAATTAAATACAAATCTAACTTTTTTTCAAGATTGTTTTCCGAAGTCTAATTATTAATTTGTTAACTTGTAGCAATGTTTTCACTGCAGCTTTACATGCTCATACAAATCCCAGGCCATCATATTATTACATAATCCATTTAAATCTATCGAGACTACATTATTTATTGTTACTAATTTAAGCAACAAAAATTTGATCTCAGCAATTTAAAACAATTCAGAAACTTTGTGGTATATGGTAATCAACTTTCCACATATATCCATTTTAGTTATATTTCATGTGCAATGCACAGCATAAAGATCAACTCTAAGGATTTCCCAATTAAGAGAGAGCCATCTTTTCACATTATTGCTTAAAATAAATGATTCTATTTTGACCAATGACAATTCAACGGAAACTTTTTAATTCAATTGACAGATCAGGGCATGATGCTTCCCAGAATACAACAAAGCTGGTTTCATCAGCATTGAGGCAGCACGGTGGCACATTGGTTAGCACTGCTGCCCCACAGCACCGAGGACCCGGGTTCGATCCTGGCCCTGGGTCACTGTCCATGTGGAATTTGCACATTCTCCCCGTGCCTGCATGGGTCTCACCCCCACAACCCAAAGATGTGCAGGGTAAGTGGACTGGCCACGCTGAATTGCCTCTTAAATGGAAGAAAAATCAATTGGATACTTTAAATTTATTTTTAAAAATAGGGTTTCAGCAGCACTGTGTTACAGCTGAACCACTTTGCTTCAATAATATTAAATCCCTTGAAAGACATCATTAGAGTTTTTGCACATTTGGAGGTTTGTACTGTGCAAAAGCTGGAAATATGTACAGATTTGATTTTAAAAGGAAACTCTTTCAATTTAAAGGATGTAAACACGTCAGGCTCGAATGATTACTAAAATAAGCAAAACACTGCAGTTGTATCTGAAACAACAGAGGATGCTGGAAAAACCCAACTATCTGGCACCCATCTGTAAGGAGATAAAAGAGTTAACCTTTTGAGTCCTTTTGGTTCTTTGCTACGAGGTAGTTTTCAAGATTAAATGTTGTTTGTATTTAATAGCCGTTACAGATTAAAGTTGATTGCTTCAAATAACCTAGCCTAAAACTTTCACGAATAAGAGTAATAGACAAAAAAAAATCTCAAGATTCAAATTCCCAAAGTGTTATTTAAGATCATCAAAGGACAAACATACCCTAAAGCACATATCAATACAGGGAAGAAAAATTCACTCCTGCAAATCAAAGACACCAAAGTCCCAGAGGGCCATAGGCAGATCTCTCCTTTTGAGAGAGAACAGACTGTGATGATTTAACCTGAGGGTCAGCACACCTCAGGTGAGGGGCAAGGTTGAAAAGAAAGGGCCTTTATGAATAGCCTCAGCCTATTAGTGTCGCTCCGCATCATGAACCAGCCGTACAGCCAACAGAACTAACCAACCCTCTCTCCAGAAATTTAACTGGCCTGAGCAATACCAAATTCAATGACGATACAAAGACGGACCAGGAATTTTGAAAACATCCCTGTTGTTAATGCAGGTCTATAGATTAAAGTATTCTGCAGTTATTTAAGATTGTAATTCCATAATAGAACATTACAAAGCAAAATACTGCGGATGTTTGAAATCTGAAACAAACAGAAAACGCTGGGCATACTTAGCAGATCTGGTGTCATCTGTGGAGAGAAAAACAGAGATAACATTTCAACAAAATTGGAAATCATTAGAGATGCCTTGGTAGTTTTCTGGAAGGACAATAAAAATGACAAAACAGAATATACTGGAAATTCTCAGCATGTCTGGCAGCATCTGTGAAAGAAAACAGAGTAAATGGGCACGATTTTCCAACAGTGCCATTGCTTCAGGTACATCGCAGGAGAGGCCAAAAACAGGCTTCGCACCGGGCGGCAAGCTGATCGCAAGTCACCCGACTTGCTATACGCGGCACGATCTGGATCACGTCCTCGCTGGGTTCATATGATTCATCTAAATATGCTCAGTCCGTTTGAGGTTGCATTCTCCCCGCTCCCAGGAATCACCAGCCGCACCAGTGAGGCCTCATTTGGTGCAGATTATCACTGGCCCCAAAAATGGAGACCAGACGTGATGGCCACTTCAGGGGGCCATTGAAGCACCCCCCCCCCCCCCCCCCAACCCCCCAATGAGTGGGTGGGGACGGGGCAGGGCCTGAGGGGGGCCATGCCGATGAAAGGGGTCCTAAAGATGGGGGCCCTCAGTGACCCTATAGCGGGATATGCTCACTTGAGGGGGCATGGTGATGCCCTGATGTCCACATGCCTGGGTGGTGGAGGAGGGGGCGGGGGCCTCATACTAACCTTTAGTGATTTAGTGATTGGGGGGGGGGGTTCAACGGTCCATGTCCTTGGGTGGAGGGGACCCTCAACCTCACTGAGATTGGAGCACCCTTTCAAAATGGAACCCCGATCTATGAGGAGCCAGTCTGGCCAGTGAGTTTAGTTCTCCACTGCTGAATAAAATTCTATGGGTGGAAATTACCGGTGAGAAACTTCCCAAGCTCCAAAAAAAAAGACTAAATGTGGGTGAATACCAGTTTGGATCTCACAAAAATGCTAGCGTGAATCACTCCGCCAAACTCGCCCAAAATGACACTTGTTCTTGGACGAATCGTGCCCAATGTTTCAAGTCCGTATGACTCTTCTTGAGTAAGAATGACATATTGCTTTCACAAAGCAGTTAAATGTACAGAAATACAACAACACCTAAATGAAAATTTATGAAATCAAAAG
This sequence comes from Scyliorhinus canicula, assembly GCF_902713615.1. Taxonomy (NCBI): domain Eukaryota; kingdom Metazoa; phylum Chordata; class Chondrichthyes; order Carcharhiniformes; family Scyliorhinidae; genus Scyliorhinus; species Scyliorhinus canicula. The sequence continues at coordinate 35,274,435 of NC_052146.1, read as the reverse complement.
AGGCAAGTGCAGTCATTTAAATAGTAGGATTTGAACATCATTCCACTAAAACGCAGTTGGGTTACATCAAGGAACTTTGGGCACAATCAAGAAACTTGCTTCAAACTGCACTTGATATTGCATCGTTTCTCAGAGAAGTTGTGGTTCAGGTCTCCAACCTAGTGGGTCCAGTAATTGTGCAAACTCCGCATCTATGATAGCTGATCTTTGATGTTATTTTTCAAACAGACAGCAACACAAAAATATACGGAATAAACTGGTTCCATTGTGAAGACAATGCAGGTCACAACCTAGTTATAATTTAATTACTGTAATTTAGTGATGCCAAGCACCTGATATTTATTCCATAATGTTAAAATAAATCCATATCTTACCTGCATTAAGGTGGCAGTCTTTGATCTGGAATTGTACTTCATTCTCATTTGGAATGTCTTTCCAGGTTGCCAGAAAGATCTGTCGATCTGCACAGGAAATAAATGGGAGCTACTGATTCTACAGGATTCTCATTGGATCCAACAGTTATCAAAAATATTCTGTTGCTGCTCATTCTAACTCGGGGTTTCCATACTGTGGGCTGTGATTAGCAATTCCAGTCATGAGGTCCCTCACCTCCTCGGCAACAATGGTGACTGTGGAGCAGCGACTGAGATGGGGACAGTCCAAAGATTAGCTCAGACATCCTTTGCCATGTGTGTGCATGATTTATTTCTGATCTTGGTCGGGTCGACATAGCCAAATTAAATCAGTTCCGAGGCTTGATCACTGCCTCCAGAGTCTGCAAAATGCCACCAACACCATACCAACCTCCCCCACAGCTATCCCATCCCAATTCTCACAGCCTTTCCCCACTCTGTTCTCAGCACCACATCAACCCTACACCACTCCTTTTCAGCTCCATCCTACCTCGCCCAGAAACCCTCCCAAACTCTCCCAAAGTTCTACCCCTTACTCTCACTGGGAGGGCATGACAATTTTCAAGCTCCAAAATGGGACCACAGTGGGAAAAATTTTGGTACGCACTGATCTAAGGGTTATTTAAAAAAAAATTAAATTTAGAGTATCCAATTACCTTTTTCCAATTAAGGGGCAATTTAGCACGGCCAATTCACCTACCCTACGAATTCACCTTTTTTTGGTGTTGTGGGGGCGAGACCCACGCAGACACGGGGAGAACGTGCAAAGTCCACACGGACAGTGACCCAGGGCCCGGATAAAACCCGGGTCCTCAGCGCCGCGAGGCAGCAGAGCTAACCACCGCGCCGCCCAGATTACATAACAACATTCTCCCTGAAGTCAGTTGACAACCTACATTTAGACGGCTTTACAATATCTAAGTTGTTTAAAAGCACAAGCCAGTGCAAACTCAGATGCTAGGAGCTGCTAGTACCTCAACGAAAAGGTCTGGGAACGCTGAAATAATAGGTAGGAACAGGAGTAGGTCATTTGGCCTCTTTGGCCTGCACCATTATGAAAGGATTATGAGGCTTATTTGATAGTGATCGGCAAAGCCCCAGTCTGTTTCACCTCCACCCAGACATTCTCATGCCAGTGTGGATTATTCCCTTATCACAGTATCAGATTTCAGAGTGATGAGGCCAATTGCAGGACTGTGAAAGTACACTTAGAAGTCAGATGGGAACATGATCAAGCTTAGCTTTAATGCCTTCCACAAGTGAACAGCCACGGTCATATAAAGAATGGGCACATTAGTGCTATGGAGGGATTTAGCACCAATACAAGGGGTTTGTCCAAATCAGAGGTGACACATCCATGGATAAAAGAAGCAGCTGATTAATTAAATACAGACGTTCAGTGGCAGCCATGGTGTGAGTGGTTGCACACAAAGCAGTTCCTACTTGAAGGTGTAGAAAAGAGCTCTTTTAAATCTGATATCAGGTGTAACTTCGACGGAAAAGTGTAACTGAAGGTCGAAAGAGAGGTTCCCCCTTGGGAGTGCTTGTCTGCTGGTGACCTTTGCAAGGCATGGAGAGCAAAGGTGGAAGAGCAGGGTGGAAACAGGTCGAGGAGACAGAATCTGCGAATAGTGGGCCTGTCTGAAGGTGTGGAAGGTGCGAGTGTCATGAAATGAAATGAAAATTGCTTATTGTTACGAGTAGGCTTCAATAAAGTTACTGTGAAAAGCCCCTAGTCGCCACATTCCGGCGCCTGTTCGGGGAGGCTGGTACGGGAATTGAACCGTGCTGCTGGCCTGCCTTGGTCTGCTTTAAAAGCCAGCGATTTAGCCCAGTGTGCTAAACCACCCTCTGGTACGTTTCGAGGATGCTGGCTGGACTGGTGGCGGAGGGGATGCAGGATAAGGCCCCTGAGGTGGACAGAGTGCACATTTCTCGGAGGCAGAAGCCAAAAGCTGGGGAGTCACTGCGGGTTGTGAGCGTGAGACTCTACAAGTTTGTGGAGAAAGAGAAGATCTTGCAGTGGGCCAGGGAGAAGCGGAACTGCGAATGGGAGGGGAACAAGGTCTGAATATACCAGGACATTGGAGCTGAATTGGCAAAATGGCGTGCAGGGTACAACAGAGCCAAGGACCGGTGTTATATCAATGGCAGATCATGTTTGGGGTGCTCTACCCGGCGAAACTATGGGTGACGTATGAAGGCCGGGAATATTATTTTGAGACCCCAGAAGCGGCCAATGACTTTATCAATTAGCATAAACTGGGGGAGAACTGAACAATTTTGAGAGAGGGAGGTGCTGGCACTCTGGAATAATGGAGAATACCTTGTAGAGTAGGGGTTGAGGGAGTTTTTTTTTAAAACCTCTGATGTGGAGGGTTTTTGTTCTCTTTTCTGTCGGGTCGCAAAGGGTAGCAGTGGTGAAAGGTTTGTAAGGGGACGGCTGCCGCCCAGCCCAGCCCCCCCCCCCCCCCCCCCCCCCACCCCCGGCCTATGGCCGTGTTTTTCTTTTTGTTCGTTTTTTGGGGCAAGGTGACCTGTGGTTCGAGATGAACCTTTGTTTGGGTGGGGCAGGGGGAGGTCAGCGGGAAGCCTTCTTCACAGAACGAAGAGGCGAGGGTGGGGAGTCAGAAAAAGGCACCTTTGGGCAAGAGCTGCCATGCTGGCAGGTAATGCTGGTGAGCGGAAGTGAGGTGGAGGAGAAAGCCGAGAGAAGTGGCCGTGGGAGACTGCAATGCGGCTAGGTTGGAGAAAAAAACATGGTCAGGGTGGAGAAAGGGGAGGATGGTAGAGGGGAATGGATCCGGCACTGCTGATAACATGGAACATGTGAGGGCTCAATGGACCGGTGAAAAGATCTTGGGTCTTTACGCACCTAAGGAGTTTAAAAGTGGAGGTGGTCTTTCTTCAGGAGATGCACCTCCACATGAAGGACCAGGTTAGGCTAAGAAAGGGATGGGTGGGACTGGTTTTCCACTCGGGGTTTGATTCAAAGTCAGGGGGGGAGGGGGTGTAGGTATTTTGATCAGCAAGAAAATGGAGTTTGCGAGAGCAAAGGATGTGAGGGACCCGGGTGGGAGATATGTGATGGGGTATTAGAAGGGACAGCGGTGATACCGGTGAATGCATATGCACTGAATTGGGACAATGTAGGTTTTAGGAGGGGGTTGCTGGCAGCGATCCTGGACTTGGCCACGCACCAGTTGATTATGGGAAGAAATTTTAATTGTGTCCTAGAGCCGAGGGTAGATAGATCAAGCATCAGGGTAGGATACGAATGGCAAAGGAGCTGGGCGGGTTTGTGGAAAATATGGGCATGATGGATTGCGGCGCTTCAAGAGGGGAACGGAGTATTCCTTTTCCTTACATGTTTATAGGGTGTATTCAAGAATCAACATTTTTGTGGTGAGCTTGGAGGTTTTGGTTGGGGTGGAGGGGCAGAGTATGCGGGGATAGTAATCTCGGAAAATGCGCCCCATTGGCTGGAGATTCAGTTTATATCGGTACGGGAGCAGAGGCCAGGGTGGAGGCCCGATTTGGGGTTGGCAGATAAAGGGTTTTGTCATAGAGTGCAGGCTGTGATTAAAGATTATGTAGAACTGAACCAAAATGTGGAGGTGCTGGGGGCAACATTTTGGGAATTGCTAAAAGCAGTGTCTGAGGAGAGATTATCTCGTTCAAGGCACATGCGGATAGGGAAAGGAGGGAGGAATATGAACAAGGGAGTTGACGTAGATAGGGAGTATTCAAGGGCGGCCACCACAGAGGGATTAACGAGGAGGAAAAAATTGCAGGGGCAATTTGATTAGTTGACGACAGGAAGGGCGGTAGGACAGATGCATAGGGCAATGGGTGCAGTACGAATACGGGGAAAAAGTGAGTCGAATGTTAGCGCATCAGCTACGAAGGCAGGCCGCATCCAGGGAAATATTGAAGATACGGACTGGGGCAGGGGATGTTGTGTCGGAGCCGGAGAAGATAAACAAAGCGTTTAGGGATTATTATAAGGAGCTGTACAGGGCGGTCCCAGGGGATGAAGAAGGGGACACGGAACAGTTTTTAAGATTAACTGGAGTTTCCACATTTTGAGGAAGAGATGAGGCAAGCGCTGGAGGAACCCTTGGGGCTGAGGGAGGTATTGGACAGTATAAGGGGTATGAAGGTGGGGAAGGCCCCGGGGCCTGATGGTTACCCGCCAGAATTCTATAAGGAGTTTGCGATGGACCTGGTGCCACATCTCTCGGGGGCATTTAATGAGACGCTGTAGAAGGGGGAGTTGCCGGAGATGATGATGCAGGCAACAATCACATTAATACCAAAGAAGGGGAATGACCCATTGGAATGTGGGTCGCATTTGTGCATATCGTTGTTAAACATGAATGTGAAAGTGCTGGCTAAGTTGGTGGCAGGAAGGATGTGTGCCGGGGGTGGTTGGAGAGGACCAGACAGATTTCGTGAAGGGCAGGAAGCTTTCTAGTAATATACAGGGGCTATTAAATGTGGTCATGACCCAGTCGAGAGCTCAGGTACCGGGGGTAGAGGTGTCCATGACACGGAGAAGGCATGTGACTGGGTGGAGTGGCGGTACCTGTCTGAGGTCCTGGGAAGGTTTGGGCTGATGTTTGCAGCATTGGTGTGCCTGTTATTCGTGACACCGAAGGCGAGTGTGCGGACCAACGACATGGGCTCACAAAACTTGGAACTGCACAGGGAAACAGGGCAGAGGTGCCCGCTGTCACCGCTGTGGTTTGCACTAGCGATAGAGCTTCTGGCAATGGCTCTTAGGGGATTGACAGAGTGGCAAGTGATTATGAGGGGACAAAGAGGTGTTGCTATACTTGGACGACCCACTATTGTATGTTTCAGACCCGATGGAGAGCATGGAGAGGATCATGGGCCTGTTGGGGAAGTTTGAGGCGTTCTCAGGATATAAGCTAAATGTAGGGAAAAGTGACGTTTTCCCAGTGAATAAGTTGGGTTTGGCGAGCCAACCTAGTGGGGTTGCCATTCAAAGTGGCCAGAGACAGGTTCAGATACCTGTGGATTCAGGTGGCGAGGGAATGGGCGATGCTACATAAATGGAATCTAACAAAGCTGGTGGAGGAGGTTAGGGAGGATCTGAAGAGGTGGAACACTTTGCAAGGCTAAATCGCTGGCTTTGAAAGCAGACAAAGGCAGGCCAGCAGCACGGTTCAATTCCCATACCAGCCTCCCCGAACAGGTGCCGGAATGTGACAACTAGGGGCTTTTCATAGTAACTTCATTTGAAGCCTACTTATGACAATAAGCGATTTTCATTTCATTTCATTTCACCTAACTCTGGCAGGGAGGGTCTAAGTGGTGAAGATGGACATTCTACTGAAGCTCCTGTTCATATTCCAGACATTTCTGATCTTTGTGCCAAAGGCCTTCTTTCGAAAATTGGATAAGATTAGATCAGACATTGCATGGACAGGGAAGGTGACAGACAAAAACTTGGCATTTCGAATATAATGTAGGAGAATGTATTATGCCCTTTGGGAGGAAGAATAAAGGAGCTAAATATTATTTGAATGGAGAAAGACTGCAGAAAGCTGCAGCACAGAGGGATTTGGTGGTCCTAGTGCATAACTCACAAAAAGCTAGCATGCCATTTCAGCAGATGGAATATTCGCCTTTATTTCATAGGGAATGGAGTATAAAAATAAGGAAGTCTTGCTAAAATTATACAAGGTATTAGTTAGATCACACCTGCAATACTGGGAACAATGTTAGCCCCTTATCCAAGGAAAGATATATTGGCATTGGAAGCAGTCCAGAGAAGGTTCACCATGTGGACGGATTTCCTTTCGAGGGGATGTTGGATGGGTTCGGCCTGAACCCATTGACATTTAGAAGAATGAGAGGCAACCTTATTGAGACAGTAGATGCTGAGAGATTATTTACTCTTGTGGGAAAATGTAAAACCAGAAGGAATAATTTCAGACAGAGATTAGGAGGATTTCTTCTCTCAGAGGGTGGTGAATCTATCAAATTCTTAACCGCAGAGGGCTGTAGCGGTTGGGGCGCTAAGTATGTTCAAGGCTGAGATTGACAGATTTTAAATCAGTAAAGGAATCAAAGGTTATGGGGATAAGGTGGGAAAGTGGAGTTGAGGATTATCAGATCAGTCATAATCTCATTGAATGGCAGAGCAGACTCAATGGGCCAAATGGCGTGCTTCTGCTCCTACATCTTAAAGACTTAACGTCAATAGTAGGAAATGAATTTGCTTACTGCAAGGAAACGTGTTATCAAGATGTTTTCTTAGATCTCCAAAAGGATCTTCAACTGTCCGAGAACAAGAGTTACGATAGACACTTGGGAAAGACTGGAGGCCAATCACATCCAAACTTCTATCCTGACAATTTTATATTTGGATGAATATGACATTAGAAATGTAGAATAGGTTATGTTGGGGCTTCAAAGTTTAGCATGTAGCCATCTAAAATGGACACCAGTATACAAAATGGAGAACTGCAAAGACTGCAGGGAAAAACGGACAGTAAAGAGCAAACAGCTTGCAGAAGCTTGCAGCATTCAGACATTTGCAAAAACCTGTTTCCCCACAGCTGCAGAGTCCAGGCAGCGATGTTAATGGGAAAATGATCTGCATACTAATGAGGTGATACCGGGACAGTCCCAGATACAATAGATACATTTAAGTATCTATCGATACTTTTCAATAGCTAAGCAGACAGGATGGCGCCAACGAAACCAGGACAATAAGCCCTAAGAACCGCCCCAGCCATCAAGGAACGACCCTAGGATAGGGGGGTTCGAATCATATCGATTGGGAAAGACCCAATCGATCCCCAGCAGGTGAGAGAGCCCGCCCCAAGGGGCACGGACCTCTGGGGACCTATAAAAAGAAGGTCCCGCACATGGTTCGGCCTGTTTTGTCTCCGGCTCCTGCTGGCTCCTGCTGTCTCCTGTTGCCTCCTGTCTCCGGCCTCCGACTCCAGCCTCCAGATCCTGTCTTTTACACCAGCCGTTGAGCAGCAGCCATCGATAAGTAAGTGCCAAAACGACGATCGCTACGTGACCCAGGCATTGCTTATACTCTTGCCGACTATTAGCGAACAGAAGTTGCAGACCAGAAAGGAACAAAGGCCTTGTTCCCTGACCTTGCTTGTTCCTACTTAGATAAGTATTAGTCGTTTAATAGTAGAAGTAAGTTAGTCTTTTAGCGTGTGCATGAGTATTTATTATAATTGTTATAATAAACTCTAATTGTTTTGGACTTACTAATCGGTGTATGACTTTATTGACTTGAACTTGACCTTAGCACTTGTGACGGTGTCTCTTACGGCACCTGGCGACTCCAGAGCATAGAAATAAGAAACAGAGCCAAACGAGTGTTAAGCACACTGCCTCTATTGGAGGAGTGTTAAACACACTAACTCAGAACGACCAACAAGCATCAATCCCAGCCACCTGGAACAGAGATTTGTATGAATACCCCTTCAGCAAGCTGTCCACAGGAACTCTTCTATAATCATAGAATTTACAGTGCAGGAGGAGGTCATTCGGCCCATCTAGTCTGCACCGGCTCTTTGAAAGAGCACCCTACCCAAGTCCACACCTCCACCCTATCCCCATAACCTAGTAACCCCACCCAACACTAAGTGCAATTTAGCATGGCCAATCCACCTAGCCTGCACATCATTGGACTATGGGAGGAAACCGGAGCAAACCCACGCACGCAAGGGGAGAACATGCAGACTCCGCACAGACAGTGACCCAAGCCGGGAATCGAACCTGGGACCCTGAAGCTGTGAAGCAATTGTGCTAACCACTATGCTACTGTACTGCCCAAATAATATAGCTACACTACCAGACTGCCTCATACTTGAAGTTGTATATTTTACATTTTATGCACACAGCCAAGGTCACAATAATGAGGGTGAGTAAGGTCACAATTTTGACATGCTCAATTTGAAAGAATAAAGTATTAGGCCCAAGTGGGTCAAAAAGGAACTAAATTTTCTTTTTAAATCAGAGGGTTGTTAGGAAAGGAAACTAGAAACAATAGTAGAAGCAGAATCCTTGCAGCTTATTAAAGCAAAATGGATAAAAGTATGAGAAAGAAAAATTTAAAAGGGTACAGATATTGAACAGGAAAATGGGACCAAGTGGAAAGCTGATTCAAAAAGTCAGCGAAGATTGATAAACTGATGTGCGTTATCTGATTCTAACCAAATTTAAAACAAACGTACATACAATCAGCAAGGGGCTGGTTTAGCACAGTGGGCTGAACAGCTGGCTTGTAATGCAGAACAAGGCCAGCAGCGCGGGTTCAATTCCCATACCAGCCTCCCGGAACAGGCGCCGGAATGTGGCGACCATGGGCTTTTCACAGTAACTTCATTGAAGCCTACTTGTGACAATAAGCGATTATTATTAATTATACAATCCCTACAGTGTAGAAGGAGGCCATTCAGTGCATTGAGTCTGCACGACCCTCTGAAAGAGCACCCTACCTAGGCCCAATCCCCCACCTTATCCCAGTAACCCCACCTAGGGACAATTTAGCATGGCCAATTCACCTAACCTACACATTTTGAACATGTCAAATATTGAAAGATATTCACAAACTTGATTGCAATAACAACAGTGCCGTCAGAGAGAAAAGACTTGGAAAGCTGCATAATCAGAGTGCAATCTTCAAAAGGACTGAACACTTTTGCGTATATTGTGCTGGAAACCGCAGTTTGAGACATCAGTGTAAGCATGTGCAAGCTGTTGTCTGAACAAATGACTGGTCTAATATTCTGTTGGCTGCACTGACCCTGATTTCAAAGCTTGTTTTTTGTTTTTGTCAGACATCAATTGAAAGGGAAACAGCAACTTTAGTTTTCTGGGAAATGAGGAAGTGGTCTTGGGTTTCTGGGTGAAGCTAAACCTGGTTGAAACCAGAAAAAGACACAGGGCCATAAAAAGCTCAGAAGCTGTTGATTGTCCAGCAGTGCAGGTAGACTGTGGAGAGTTGTGTGTGGGTCAGTTTACAGAAAGAAACCTCAAGGCAGTATCTTGTAGCAGAGATAAGAAAAGTCAAGTTAAAAGCAATTTCTTATTTTAAAGGGATTCAACTGGAATTCTTTCTGAAGATGGAGTTTTGAAGGGCTTTGGGGCTGAACATGGTGTCTTAAGTGTTGAGGGGACTGCCTGATTAAATCTGACAGGCCTGTGTAATTCCCGCTCCCCCCCACCTCCCCAAAATCTCCCATCATGTCGGTGACAGCTCCCACTGAACCTACACCCTTAACAGTCCCTGGAATGGTCAAGGAACTGAAGGAGGAGGAGAAGGGGAAGGAATGAGTGGCGAAGAGAGTGTGTCAGGATGCCTAGCAGGGAGGATGAAAATGTAAGGGGTTTGAGAAAAAGGAAATTGATTACCATGGTTTGAGAATCCATGCCATACAAATCAGTGATGAAAGGAAGAGACAGAACATCAAGGTGAAGTTGGAGAGAATAGCTTGACCGTGATTATATTGGCTGTGATTCACCTCTTTCATTTATGTTGATTTTTGGTTGGATTATTAAAGTAATAAAAGTGAAATCCTGTCCATTTGGCTTTTTATTGGTATTGTTCTGTAAGTTTGATTCTTTTGATTTGTTGGTCTCCACAGGGATCACAACAATAGAATGGGGATAAAACTTTCAATACAAGATATCAGCAACACGCAACATGAAAGGTACACTGAAATAATGACCCAGAAATGTGCAAAAATTCAAACCTAGTTTTGCATTCTTTCAGTTTCTACATATCAGATACAGCACACAGAATTCCATGATATACAATCCCAAGTAAACAATGTTTTGTTCCATCTTCAAAAGATCTTTGTAATGTTTGCCACTGCCAATTAAAGCCCTCTTTCAATCATCCTGAGCAACTGCTCCAGGATTACTGAAAACACTCACCCATCTTTCCATCTTCCACAAACAACATGTTAATTGGGTACAGGCAACTGAAGTAGAAGACATCAATATTATTCTTTACTGCAACCTGTTGATAAAAGTAAACATTACACTTATGGTAAGTAAAGTCTTTTAAATGATAGCGATTTTCCTGTATCATGTGTACTGTCATTGTATAGAAATGCTACGCTACAAAGATCAGTGATGGGGAACCTAGGCTAGTGAGTGGGCCACATGAGTCGTCTTCCAGTGAGCTACAAGACTTAAATCAGGCTTTTGCACTAACCATGACCCCCCGTGAATAATGTTAAATACACACCAAATATTTCATAAAGTGTTATAAAAATTGCTTAATCATTTACATAATAGAAATAATATCAACTTCAAATGGCAAAAACAAAATAAATATTTTGACTTTGGATGCAGAAGAAGCACACAGCTTTCACAGTCAATGTTGTGAGCAATCAGCACGCACCTCACTTCATTTGCCCTTTCTTTATGTGTGGATCATTTCATTCACACAGGTTTCAAAAGAACGGCTGGACATAAATCAACGGAATGTGGCAACCCTGCGCATGGGCAACGGTCAACAAAATGTCTTGTGGGCTGCACTGAGAACCCAGGTGGGCCGCATGTGGCCCCTGGGCTGCAGGTTGCCCACCACTGATATAAGCTCAGGCACTATTTCTTTTCTCTCAAATTATTTCCTCAAAAGCAGCATTTGGCAGATTCTAATAATTTGTTTTGAATTACAATAATTCTCCTGGAAGAATTCTAAATATAGTTTTACATTAAAGATTCTGTCATAGAAACTGGTTGTGTGAAAAGTGGTTTCACATTACGTATGAACCATTAATTTTAGAGTAGTTTGAATGGAACTGAAAACAAGCACTACTAAAAATGGTACTTTCATCTTTGAATAAAAGTATTCTGCTCTGGGAGTTTACATTACTCAGTTTGGATAACATTCCATTGCAGGAAACTGTAGCCTCATGCTGCTTACATGAGTGTATTGGAGAGTTGGACAGAATATAATTTTTCCTCTGCCTGGAAATAGCATTTCTAAGAGTTGGAAAAGATGATGTGCAAGGTTATTATGGGTCAGATTTTGCCAATACAACAGTAATCATAGAATTTAGTGTGCAGAAGGAGGCCATTCGGCCCATCGAGTTTGCACCAGCCCACACGAAAGAGCACCCTACCCAAGCCCACACCTCCACCATATCCCCATGAACCAACAACCCCACCTAACCTTTTTTTTTTGGACACTAAGGGCAATTTAGCATGGCCAATCCACCTAACCTGCACATCTTTGAACTGTGGGAGGAAACCAGAACACCCGGAGGAAACCCACGCAGACACGGGGAGAATGTGTAGACTCCGTACAGACAGGTGACCCAAGCCGGGAATCGAACCTGGGACCCTGGACCTGTGAAGCAACTGTGCTAATCACTGTGCTACCGTGCTGTGGTTACAGTGCTTGCTGTTATTTATACACAAATGGTACAGCAACTTCAGGCAAGGGGTTGAATACCCCAAGGATGCTGTGTAAGTCTGTTACTCAGCCATTAACTTTGCAGAAGCGTCATGTCACTATCTGCCTCACCCTTAAGCCGCACTGAATAGGGTGAAGTTTCTATATTTGCAAAGTATATATGAACTAAACTGGTCATGGAAGGGTAAGCATGGCCAGTTCATGTGCAGTATCCGTATTACGAGGGGAGAAGTGCTAGTTACCATCAACCAATCTCACTATCACTGAAAATTACCAAGTGTGGGGCCACATCCCTTTAGGCATTCATGGAATTAAGCATTTTAAAATTGAAAAATGTCAATTTTCAAAACTTTCTATATTTTCTTCCTCTCTTAATCTAATCTTTGTTTCCCTCTCTATTTTTATTAATTTACCAGATTTGACGGTAAATTCATCCACTCTACAATTCCATCTCAGTACTTGTGCAGTTTCTCCCCAATCCTTCAATTTTATTGGTCACTGAGGTACATGGGAGTGTTCCCTGATCACTCAGGTTCCAAATACCTGGTTTCCCTCACTTCACTGTTATCAGCTTACATTTTCTGACTTGCCATGCAACAAATTTAAAAGCTATTTGCACAAGGACAAGTCTAATGGTAGATGCTGTTAGATACCTTGCACCAGCAAAATCTGCCCCATGTCTACTGCATGGGGTAGATTGGTGGGTCCTTCCTTGTCTTCTATTCAGTTTACACCTAGTACAGGAGGACAAGGGTACAGATTCACCAAGATGGTGCAACAAGCCCTTCAGTGAATATAATAGCAATTCAGAAACATTGACAATGCTAGATTGTCATAAGAAAAGTAGCTGCACAGACCCTGCTATTAGGAAACACTACAATTAATAGTTAATCTATTAATCTAGTTTGACTCTGGATTAGTGAAACATGCTTAAAAGCAGATCCTTAAGCAGGACAGAGGTACATCACAAATAATTTGGAATTGTTTTGATTTCTCTCTATCCATGATTCACACACAGACAGCATGTGAAACTGACAAGTGATTTTTATATTTAATATTTGTGAAAGTTGGCAATTATATGGAGTTGTATTAAAGTCACAGCATAACTTTGTGATCCAGGCAAATGCACTAAGTTGAAGATGTAGGTATGCACTATTTTTTTAATTATAACACCAGATACAGAAGTGTTAAATACTAGAAGATGTGGCTCCAAGCATAAATTATGGCAGTTGGCCACTAACCATAGGTTGGCATCAAGAGTGATTAGCAATCAACTTAAGCGCTGCTTTCAAAACACTTTAGAGAATCAAACAGTCATTTAAGTAAAAGTACCTCTTCGACAAGCATTCAAACTATTAAGGGTATTCTTCAAACCCTAAAAACCTAAATGAACCTAAAGCTCGAATTTATGATTATAAAGTATCTTCTTTCTTCCTCTCCTCTATGCAGAAGAAATGTGCAAACTAAAATTAATGGGATTGCACAGTTTTTCAACTACATTTGGGAGTCACTGAAGGCAAACTCCACAGATAGATCTCTAGCCTGAAACCTTAACTTACGCTGGCATCATAACCTCACTAAAATTATTATTTTGCTTGCATTTTTTCAATGTCCCAATACTTACACAATTAGTTTGACCTTAATTGCACACCAAAGCCAAAGCTTTGTCCTCCATTCGAGCAAGACTTGCCTCAGTGCTATTAGAGAGGCGAGGGCCAAGACATCAGCCTTCCTCCCCTCCTGCAGCCGCGTCCGACACTCCAAAGATCGCCACCATTGGGCATGGCTCCACTCTAACTCCCAAAATCTCCAACATTGTTTTAAAGAAGAAAACCCAGAACTTAACCAGCTTAGGGCAAAATCAATACATGTGCGCGTGGTTCGTCGGTCCCCTTAAACAACGCTCAAATCAACCTCTACCCCTAGGAAGAACCCACTCATACCTGCCGTGGTCAAGTGCGCACTCTGCACTATTTTAAACTGTATAAAACTTCACCTTGTACACAGGAGTTAAACCTATGCAGAGCCTCGATTGATAACCCCCGCCCCCAAAACCAAACCTAACTCTTCCTCTCATTTCTCCTTTACTTCAGCTATGTCTGATATCTTCTCTACCCTATCGCGTCAAGAGACAACACCTTAAACATAAGTGAAGTTGCTGGCAACCCAGGAAATGAACAGAGCTCGTTACCAAGTTTTGTACCTGCAAATACCTAAACTTATTCCCTCTCGGGAGTTGAAACTTCTCCACTAACTCCACCAGTTCAGCAAACCTACCCTCCACGAACAAATCCCTAAACCTCTCAACCCCCTCCCTCTTCCAGATCTTATATGCCAAGACCACCCCAGCCGGTACAAACCTATGGTTCCCACAGATCGGCACCAGTAGTGACATAGACCCTAATTTAAAGTGCTTTAGAGAGGCTATTATCACTGGGCTCGAAGAGAACCTAGCCGAAGAGAAGCAGTAACAAGTGCCTGCAAGCTCGAAACTATACAAGAAGCCGCCTCCATCTACTCCCATACCGACTCTGGCTTCCAAAACCTCCCCTGCACTTTCTCAACATTTGCCACCCAGTGTATCAACCTAATACAACAAGTTAGTTAGTGCCAACACCTCTCTCTCCCCCCTCCCCCACCCCCCCCCCCCCCCCCCCACCCCTCTTCAAGAAAGCCCTTTGAATCCAAGGAGTGGTCTTACCCACCCAAACAAAAGTCAAAATGAACTTGTTGAAAAAAGACTTTGGAAGAAAAACTGGAAGACATTGAAACACAAACAATAACTTCGGTAAAGTGTTTATCTTAATCGCCTGTACCTTTCCCGCCAAAGACAATAGGAGGGCATCCCACATCTTCAAATCTGCCTGCATCTCCCCTACCAGACTGGAACTTTTTAAAAAAAATAATTTTTATTCAAATTTTCAAATTTTCACAAAAAAGAAAACAACAGAAAATTCTAAGAACAAAAAAAAACAGAACCCCCCCCGCCGTAAATACAAAAGAGAAACAACAAATTAACGCCCGTCATTGGCAAAAAACAGATATTCAACCCAAAACAAAGAGACAACACCCCCCCCCCCCCCCCCCCCCCCCCCGGGTTGCTGTTGCTGCTGACCTTTTGTTTTTACCGTTCTGCCAGGAGATCTAGGAATGGTTGCCATCTCTTGAAAAACCCCTGCACTGACCCCCTTAGGGCAAATTTCATCCTCTCCAATTTAATAAACCCGCCATATCGTTGACCCAGGCCTCCACGCTTGGGGGCCTCGCATCCTTCCACTGAAGAAGAATCCTCCGCCGGGCTACTAGGGACGCAAAGGCCAGAACACCGGCCTCTTTCACCTCCTGCACTCCTGGCTCCACTGCAACCCCAAATATTGCGAGTCCCCAGCCTGGATTGACCCTGGATCCTACCACCCTCGATACCGTACTTGCTACACCCTTCCAAAACTCCCCCAGCGCTGGGCATGCCCAGAACATGTGGACATGGTTTGCTGGGCTCCCTGAGCACCTAATACACCTGTCCTCGGTCCCAAAAAAACGGCTCATCCTTGTCCCGGTCATATGAGCCCTATGCAGTACCTTAAACTGTATGAGGCTAAGCCTCGCACATGAAGAGGAGGAGTTCACCCTTTCTAGGGCATCCGCCCACGTCCCCTCCTCAATCTCCTCACCCAGCTCCTCCTCCCATTTATCTTTCAGCTCCTCCACCGAGGCCTCGTCTACCTCCTGCATCACCTGGTACACGTCCGAGATCCTCCCCTCTCCAACCCATACCCCCGAGAGCACCCTCTCCTGGACCCCACGCGGCGGCAGCAGGGGGAACCCCGCCACCTGCCACCTGACAAACACCCTTACTTGCATGTACCTAAAGGTGTTCCCCAGGGGGAGCCTGAACTTCCCTTCCAGCTCACCCACCCAGACTGGAACTTATGCAACAAGGCTCAATCATGAGGTACCCGTATTTCCAGATACCTAAACCTAGACCTGGCCAGCCAAAATGGTAGCCTCCCCAGATCTGCTCCCATCTCCGGAGGGTTCAGTGGAAAACCTTGCTCTTGCCCACATTCAATCTATATCCAGAGGAGGAACCAAACATCTTAAGGACCCTCATTGGAGAGAGGTTCCATGACATAACAACAGATCGTCCACATACAGGGACACCCTATATTCCCTACCTCCCCTACCTATAGCCTTCCACCCAGTCGACTACCTAAGTGCAATGGCCAACGTCTCAATCACCAAAGCAAAGAGTGGCCATCCCTGCCTTGTACCCCTATATAACCAAAAGTACACCAAACTCAATCCATTGGTATGGACGCTCACAATGGTTGCCCTATACAAAAGCCTAATCCCCAAAATGAATTTGGTCCAAAGCCAAACCACCCCAATAACTCAAAACGATACCTTCACTCCACCCGGTCAAATGCTTTTTATAGAGTCCATTGAGATGATTACCTCTGGATCCACCCCCGAGGAGGGCAACAGCACCACATTCAGCAGTCTCCTAATGTTAGTTAACAACTAACGGCCCTTAACAAAACTTTTCAGAAATTATCCCCGGCAGGCATCCCTTCAACCAGGCTGCCAGCACCTTATAGCCAGCAACTCTGCATCTACATTCAAAACAAAGCTGGAACCATATGACCCACACTCAAATAATCCGTACAGTGCAGGAGGAAGTCATTCGGCACATTCACCCAATCCCCTGCACTATTAGAACATAGAACAGTACAGCACAGAACAGGCCCTTCGGCCCTCGATGTTGTGCCGAGCAATGATCACCCTACTCAAACCCACCCTATACCCGTACCCCCCCCCACCCAACCTTACTTTTTGGTACACTACGGGCAATTTAGCATGGCCAATCCACCTAACCCGCACATCTTTGGACTGTGGGAGGAAACCGGAGCACCCGGAGGAAACCCACGCACACACGGGGAGGACGTGCAGACTCCGCACAGACAGTGACCCAGCCGGGAACCGAACCTGGGACCCTGGAGCTGTGAAGCATTTATGCTAACCACCATGCTACCGTGCTGCCCGATCAGCAACCCAACCCTAAGGGACAATTTAACATAGGCAATCCATCCAAACAGCACATTTTTGGACTGTGGGAGGATACCACAGCACCGGAGGGAACCCATGCAGATACAGGGAAAATGTGCAAACTCCACACCGTCACCGGAGGTCAGAATCGAACCCGGGTTCCTGGCGCTGTGAGGCAGCAGTGCTAACGACTGTGCCGCCCTTTGGGATCTTTATCTTTTTTCAAGATCAGGGAGCTCAATGCCTGCGTCAGTATGGCCGGTAACAACCCCCGGGACAGAGAATCATTAAACATGTCCAACAGGTGCGGTCCCAACACAGTCATGGACAGGGAAACCATTTGGGCCTGGTGCCTTCCCTGAATGCACTGAACAAAGACAATTCATAAATTCCTCCAAACCAAGTGCTTTCAGCTCCTGCGACACTGCCAGCTCCTGCGGCATTGCCTGATGCCTCCATTGTTGAGCCAATAACTGGCTAGCCTTATTCCCATACTCGTAAAATATCCCCCTTGAACAAAGAAGCTGGCTCACCGTCTTCCCCATCGACACTAACGCAAACCCCATCTGTCGCTTCTTCCTCTCCGCTAACACTCCGTCGTTGGGGCAGCAGGATATTGATGATTCACCTTGAGGATGGAATCCACCAACCTCTGCCTCTCCACCTTACCAGACTTATCTCTATGAGCCTCAAATGAAATTATCTCCCCCCGATGATCGCCTCCAGTGCTTCCTGAAACGTGGAAGGTGAAATCTCATTCGTATTAAAATCCACATAATTTCCAATTGCAGAAGCTATCCTCTCCTAAAATCGCTAGTCTGCAAGCAGCCCCATGTCCAACCTCCATGGGGGTCTCTGAAAGCGACCTGTCTCCAACCTCATATCCACATAGTGTGGGGCATGATCTGATATTACTATCGTTGAGTACCCTGCCCCTAAAATCCCGGTAAGAAAACAACTTCCCTACTACAAAAAAATCAATACAGGCACATGCGAAAAGAAGGTAAATTCCTTCTCCCTCGGGTATCGAAATCTCCACATGTTCAACCCACCCATCTGCTCCATGAACATTCGCAACTCCTTAGCCACTCCCGATGCTGTAAAGGATTTGGGGCTCGACCTATTCAGCCTGGAGTCTAACATTCAATTAAAGTCCTCCCTGATAATCAACTGATGAGAGGCAAGCTCAGGGATGGCCTCCAACACTCCTTTGATGAAGTCCGCACTTGCCTCTTCCACCCATTCCACAGACTTGTCTGATCTCGAACTTTCAGATGTGTCTCCAGCAAGAAGACCATGTCTGCCTTCAAACTCTTTAGATAGGCAAACACAAGACCTTTTAACTGGCCCATTTAACCCCCTCACTTTCCATATACCTAGCATGATGGGAGCCTCTGGACACCCCTCCCTACCATGATCAGCCACATCCCACCAACAAGGAAATCTGACAGGGCCCCACCTCGCATTGGCTCCAGGTCCACCCAAGATGGGCTACCACACTCAAACCAGTACATCAACAACATAACTTTCATCATCAGCAATCTATCCGCCCCCCACTCCCCCCTCGAGCATCAAACAAACATGCCACTCAACTACCAATAATCCCCATTCCCCTATCCAAACGAAGAAAATACAACCACCTAGGCCTGTTACCTTAAATGAACAAAAAAAACCAAGAACAATCACTTCCCCACTCCAGATAACCAACCGCAGCTTTTTCCCTCACTTTGCTCCTGTTAATTAGCATAACTGCTAGCAGGACTACCCAAACCTGGGGGAAAATCAAAGTTATACACCCAATGAATCAACAAACAGCCCCTATCTGAACCCAATTTTAATAACAAACAATCTAGTCAGAACCCCCCCACATCCAGACCCTCTCGTCTTCCCCCCCACCCAACACGACCAACAACTTCCAACAATACAATAATAATCACCAATAATCCAGAAAAAAGGCTACAAAATAACAGAAATATTAGAAAAAGCCAACACTCGGGTGTTGCCAACAACTTCATTCAATTCTCCCCCAGTCCATGCTTTTTTACAAAGTCATTCACCTTCTCCAATGTATCGAAATAGTGATCCCTGTCCCTGAATGTGGCTCAAAGGCGAGCCTGGTACATCGCTACAAACTGCACTTTGCTCTTGTAAGGAACCGCCTTAACCTTATCAAACCCAGCATGCCTTTTTACCAGTTCTGCCCCAACGTCCTGATAGATTCTGACAGGATGGCCCTCCCATCTACATTCTCGAGTGTCCTTCGACCACCTCAGGATCTTTTCCTTATCCAAATACCTGTGGAGTTGGACTATGATTGGTTGTGGCGGTTCCCCAGATCTGGGCTTCCGTTGCAACTAGCGGCGGGGTCCAGTCTACTTTGTGAGGGTTTGAGAAGACCTCCTTCCCCCACCAGCTGCTTAAACATCTTCACTACACAATCCGTGGCACTCGCACCTTCTGTGCCCTCTAGCATGGCCAACAATCCTCGAATTTTGATGTCTGGAGCGATTCTCCAGTTCATCGGCCTTGGCCATCAATATCTTCTGCCCCCCCACCCCCCCGAAACACCGCCAAGGAGGCGATTTGATTCACTATGGTTCGTGACTGTCTCCTCCTCCACGTTCTGAATCATTGAGCCCTGCGCCTCCAGCCATTGTTGCACCCAGTCCAAACTTACACAAACGGATACCACCACCACCTCAATCGCCTTCACCAGGTCATCAGAGGCCGCTTGCCTCTGTTTCTTTAACTCCTCCATTAGGAATTCCACCTGTCTCTCAGTTGTCCACTGAGAGGGCAATGATGACAAAGGGGCCTCCGCCATTTTCTCCGCTTTTGCCACACGAGGACCTTCAAGTCAGGCAAGGACCCCTTATTAGACTTGTCCCTTCTATTATAACCTTCAGATATCACATTCTGGAGGAGGAACCAAAACTCTAAAACTGCACCAATTTTCTTCCTAAACAGCACCCGTTAAATGGGTAAAAAAAAAACAAATCCCCAAGCAAGAGCCACCTTATGTGCGACCTTTCACCTCATGGCCGCCACCAGAAGTCTCCCCTTCAATTCTTACTGAAATAATGCAGGTTGTGTGTAAATAAGAGATGGGAAAGAATGGAAGTTATAATAATCTGCAGTTGCCAAAAACCTCAGTTTAACTCAGACCTGTAGGTTGGTGAGGGGATCCATCTTCATAACTGGACCAACTGTATTCAGAGGGAGGGAAGCTTCAATTGTCTGGTTAGGCGCAAGTGGGGCATTGACCTGTAGGGGAGCAGCCGGTGCCATGCCAAAGCTATGAAACAAAGAACCAAGAAAATACAAAGTTACTAAAGCAAAACGTATGCTGCTTTTTAAATCCTCCTCAGTGGTCTGATGTGGGCTTAAAAATATTGGCATCATATAACATGGCTTGCAAGTACGTATCTTTCATACATTTATAGAATTGTAGAATGATACAGTACAGGTCATTTAGCCCATCATGCCTGTGCTGACTATTTGCTAGAGCTATCCAAACTAACACCACTTTACTATGCTTCCCTCATACCCCTGTAATTATTTTCTCTTCAAATGTTCATCCAATTTCCTTTTGAAAATTACTTTTGAGTCGACTTCCACCACGCTTTCATAGTCAATTACAGATCACAACAATTTGCTGTGTAAAACACAATCTTTGCGTCGTCTCTAATTCTATATGAACACCTGGAAAATACATGTTTAATGGCAGAAGGTGAATGATGATAATAAAATGGGGCAGTAAAAGGGGCAGCACGGTAGCACAGTGGTTAGCACAGTTGCTTCACAGCTCCAGGGTCCCAGATTCGATTCCCGGCTTGGGTCACTGTCTGTGCGGAGTTTGCACGTTCTCCCCGTGTCTGCGTGGGTTTCCTCCGGGTGCTCCGGTTTCCTCCCACAGTCCAAAGATGTACAGATTAGGTGGATTGCCCATGATAATGTCCAAAAAGGTTGGGTGGGGTTACGGGGATAGGGTGGAGGTGTGGGTTTAAGTAGGGTGCTCTTTCCAAGGGCTGCTGCAGACTCGATGGGCCGAATGGCCTCCTTCTGCACTCTAAATTCTATGATCTATGAATGGACCGAAAGGTAGAAAATAATTAGTCAGGGAAAAAGGCAATCTAGAAACATCAATAAAGTAAAATGGACATAAAAGCAGTGAAGGCACAAGCTTCCACAAACACTCTTGAATCAATCTTAATAGTTTACATTGAGCTTTCCCCAGCTGCAGAAAATTTGACAACCACCAAATGATTAACTCATTACACAGTCTCTTCAGTCAACTTCTCAGAGATTTGAAGTATCATACATTTGTCAATTTTGGAAGGAATCATCATCAGAGACTGCTGAAAGTGCTTAAAACCTGCAAACATCTGAATTATAACATTCCATTAGCCACTTTGAAGTGATAAACAATAATTGCAGTAAAAATTATTTAACATTTTTAGACTGCATTTAAATACTTATGGATGATTAAATCTTGTTGGTTGATTCATTTGCAAGGGGATTTTCTTCCCGGTTGGGCTATGATATTACTGAGATAGACTACTATATTATTCCCCTGAGTGCGGTTTTCTAATTCAAAATTAGTCTTCAAGGGACAACACCATTGGCAAATAGGTAAACTCAGAAATTGAGAGATTGGCCTCTAGAAAGCAATTGAAGAAAGAATTTGACATGTGATCATTTGTGTTTGCGGAGATTAGAAAATGAACTGGACCAGATAAACAAATACTGTGATACAAGAGCAGATCAGAGGCTGTGAATTCTGCAATGAGTAGCTCACCTCTCAGGTTTGCGATGCTTAGCAAAACACTATCCACTAGGGCTGGGGTAGGTTCCTTACTGCCAGACAGGTGAGCATTTTCTGGTCACGGTAAACCCTCAGAATGTTGATAGTGGGGGATTCAATGTCAGTAGTGTCACTGAATGTCAAAGAGAGATGGCGAGATTCTCTCTCGTTGGAAATCCCCATTTTTCTTTTTAAAAAAGTATAATTTCTTCAAAGGAAGAATACATTTTGCTCTATTGACAACTCACTGCAATTTAGTTCCTCCCATAAATTTCTCAGAAATGCTGCATTATCACAACACATCTTACTTATTTATATTCTAGTCTCAAGAAAGTACATAAATGTGACATTTCCATCACAGGTGGCTTGAATGATGGGAGGGTTTCATGCAAGCATGATAATATTGCAAAATTATCTGCTGCATTAAAAAATGCTGTTTAAACTCCAGTTGAATTCAATTCTCACCTATTTCTGTTAAACTGGATTGCAAAGTCAGTCATTACTTGCATGGCTTTGTTCATCAAAGAGATATCCATATAGATATGGCCCATGCGGCGTGAAAATGTGCCAGAAATCTCAAGACCTTTGGCTTTTGCTGCAGGCAACCAAATCTGGTGGAACAAAAATGTTATAAATTAAAACAGTTTCCTAATGAACCAAGAAAATACGTTACTATTTCACAGAATCTTAAATTGTGTTGCATGCCAGTTTTCCAGAAAGCTTAAAGTCATCCAGTCAATGTTAAGAATATAAGTTGTACAGTGCATTTTACAGCCTTTTAAAGGCTGAAATTAGTTTTCTAGAGAAACAAATCAAGCAACACTAAATGCATCTAGGGTTTTGGAAAATTTAGTAAGATTACGATGGGGCTAATTTCAGCTACTAGATTTATATTTATTCATATTTATTTATTTATAAATTTAGAGCACCCAATTCATTTTTTCCAATTAAGGGGCAATTTAGCGTGGCCAATCCACCTAACTTGCACATTTTTGGGTTGTGGGGGCAAAACCCACGCAAACACGGGAGAATGTGCAAACTCCACATGGTCAGTGACCCAGAGCCGGGATCGAACCTGGGATCCCAGCGCCGTGAGGCCGCAGTGCTAACCCACTGCGCCACCGTGCTGCCCTCCATGAATTCATACTCAATAATGTTTAATTAGTAAGCCAGTAAGAAGTGCTCAAATAAGTGGCGTAATGGTTTGATTAAAAATATGATTACTATAAAATATACTGATTCTCAATAATGCAAAAATTGCTTGCTACAGAAAACTAGCCTATTTTCAACAGGTCAGCTAGAGTGGAAGACGCAGGATGGGATCTCCTGACCACTCGCAGCATGTTTTCTGCCGCCGGAGGCAGTTCTCCATTAGCTGCCAGCAGGATCTTCTGATCCCACCGATGTCTACGGCATTTTGCGTGGCATGCACGTCCCGCCGCCGAGAGCCACCTTTGGTGAGGCCAGAAGATCCCACCGGTGGGAAGTACCGGAAAATCGTGGTTATATAGTTGAAGATGACATGATTATTAGGTCATTATTAAGTGCTCCCTGCTGAAAAGGAACAGTTGTGAATGTCTGGAGGAGAGCAAAACTGGATCTGTTGTGATACCCCACGTATCATAAAGCCTATGGTATGAAGCACTATCTGAGGAAAGTAATTTAAAGGAAGCTTTTCTGTAGACATTTAGAATACCCAATTAATTTTTTCCAATTAAGGGGAAGTTTAGCATGGCCAATCCGCCTACCGTGCACATCTTTTGGGTTGTGAGGGCGAAACCCACGCAAATACAGGGAGTATGTGCAAACTCCACACAGACCATGACACAGGGCCGGGATCAAACCTGGGACCTCGGCGCCGTGTGACAGCAATGCTACCCACTGCACCACCGTGCTGCCTCATTTAAAGAAAGTTGGGCCACAACTGTACAAAACATAGTTCTTGTTGCCACATTACAGCGCCAGGGACCAGAGTTCAATTCTGGACTTGGGCGACTGTGGAGCTTGCACATTCTCCCCATGTCTGCGTGGGATTCCTCCGGGTACTCCGGTTTCCTCCTACAGTCCAAAGATGTGCATGTTAAGTGAATTGGGCATGCTAAAATTGCCCCTTAGTGTCCAAAGATATGCAGGTTAGGTGGGGTTACAGGGATAGAGCGGGTGAGTGGGCTTTGGTAGGGTGCTCTTTCAAAGAGTCGGTGTAGACTCAATGGGCCGAATGGTCTCCTTCTGCACTGTAGGGATTCTATGGTTACATGGAAATGAAAATGCACTATATTGAGCTGCAAAATGCTATTTGTTACAAAATGTGCTGGTACTAAATCCTATGCACAGGAGTCTTCCATTTTCAATTCACTTGCCCCAAATGTCCCAACCTGTCAAATTGCCAATTTTTGTTGGTTTACACCTTCATTATTGTGCAATGTTAAGGCAAGATTAACAAGTCATAAGAAAAATGTTTGTCCAGTTACAAACATATAACTGTTACATCCTCTAATCTAAATGGCCTCATCAGATTTTAAATTCTCAATTAGCATCATGGAGCATGTTGATGTATTTTGATATACTTTAAACACCATTATATTGTATTTAGAATATTTTACAGAATGAAATTGGTAAAACAGAGTAGTAAAGTTATCTCTGGGCATATACAAAGTAGCAACTGCAATGATAGTCACTAGTAGTGCAAGCCAGATTCATTTGGGTAGATGTTAAAAGTAATGTGGTAGTGCTGAATGTTATAGTTCTAACACGTTGAGCCACTTAGAGTAAGGGTCAATACAGATTTGATTCCTGCTACATTCAGTTTTTGATACAAGCCAGATTGAGTGGGAAGGTAACCAGTGAAGGCTGTTTCATCTCTCTGCAGGTGGAAGAAAAACAATCAAGAGTCACACCTGGGCAGATCTTTTCCTTGGGGACAATGGTGTGGATATGGGATCAGGGCAACAAAAGGCACTTCGGTTAGGCAGTCAGGAGATGGGATAATCTGTTCTTGAAAAAACATGAAACGCAAATAAACAATTCTTACAGTTTTAGGTGCCACAAAAGAACCAGATGGCATGCCCATTCCACCAAGATCAAACAGTTCACTTAAGCCACCTCCAATTGGTGCATTTAAGGATGTCGGCATGACTGCAGGAGTTCCATAGCCAGCACCAATCTGTATGGAAAATAAAATACATATTTGTTACATCTTGTATTTCATACATTATAAAACTTGTTGCTTACTAGTTTTATTTGTGTGCAATTTTAAAACAAAACAAGTTTATTATTCATTAGGCCATAGATGTCAATGAATATAAATAATCTAGATTTGCTACATTTTGTGATATATATTAAAGAGAAATTAAACCAAGTAACTAAAAGCAGAAACTGAAACAACGGAGTGTGAACGTAGTGAATTAACACCATGTTTTAAAAATACATTTCATCATACAGATAGATAGGGCACGATTCAACACGTCAAAGTTTAGTCTGGTTTTGCAGGACACCACCAGCGCGGTCAAAGCATCGGAACTGCATTTTCAGCAGCCTGATGCACTGCTCATCGACAGCACATGTGGCAACGTGGGCTTCATTGTATGGGTCTATGCCTCGGTCTCAGGACTCCACACTGGCGTCATCAGCCATGTCCTCAGCAGGTAACCGTTGCCCCCCACGAGCCAACCTGTCATCCTCGGGGATGAGTGCCCCAGGACTTGCCTGTCACGCACGCCCCCAGGTTGCGGGCACACACATGCATGATTCTGAGGCAGTGGTTGCACACGATCTGAACATACAGGAAGTGGATCCCCTTCCTGTAAATATCGGACACTCCTTGATGCCCCAGTGCTCGCAGAGCGACATGTGTGCCATCAATCACCCCTGGATCTAGGGCATCCCGCCGATGACGGCAAATCCTCAGCCTGGGCACCTTGGTGGGCCTGGTCCAGGTCGAATTTGATGTAGCCTGAAGCTCAGGCATACAGAGCAGCTGTCACCACACAGATGCACCATGGGCAGAAGATCGGGTCTTCGCTTGAGCCTTGGAATGACCCAGTGGCATAAGTTGAGGGCTCTGGTGACCTTCAAGGACATGGCACAGGTGCTGCACTGTCTCTCTGTTGAGATGGCGTCTTCTGCGCTTATGCTGTCCGTCAGCTCATGGAATGACCAACAATGTCTGTACATCTTGGGCCATCACTGGCCTCCCTTAGTGGTGCCCTCAGCCTGTACTGCAGTCCCCTGCACATGAACACAGGCACACACAGACCTCCAGCCTGTGTTATTGCTGTTGCCTTCTACGGTGCCTGCCTGCCTCAACTGTGACAAGCACAGTGAAGGCAGCCTCTGCGGGATCCACACCAGAAAACATAGTTTTATCCGGAAGAAATTGGAGGAGAGAGACCTACAGTCCGTTAAGGCTTCCATCCCGAATGCTCAAGTCCCCCGAGCATGATTGTCCCGCCTTCTCTCAGAGTGCCATCCAGTGAGGCAGTTGTGCTGGGAAACCTTGCTGTGCACACTTGCCCCCGGCCAGATCAGGAGCTCCTAAACATAGACCTCTCCCAGGAACATTAGGGAGACCGTGCTTATCCAGACATTTGCCCATTGGCTGCGAGAGGATCCTCAGGGGTGAAGCCCTGCTCTATGGTGCTGATGCTCCTAGGGTTCAGGCACACTGTTCAGGCATCAAGGTTTGCTGGACATGCAGTGTACTAATCATCCTTTGGGACATGGCATCTGTGCCTTCATGGAGGCACTTGAGAGAGTTGAGAATATTTTATTTATTAAACGTTCAATAGTACCAAAGATTTGAAAATTAACTGTGTAACATTCCACATATCACAATAACCACACGTCACCATTCTATATTGGTACCAATACAAAACTATATCAGCTAATTTTCACAAAACAAATCAAACACAAGGCATCACCCCTCAAAATGTGTTATCATGTCCAGAACTTTGTTGTAAAAACGATCTGTTCATCAATGTGACTTGTTACATGTCATCAGTGCCATTCTCCATCCAGGAACTTCAGCTGTGCAGGCCCTCCCGCACGGCCCAATCTCTTCGGAACCAAATCCTGGCATCCACATATTCCACTGGCGCTCAAGGTGTAGTTGAACACCTTGCCTCCCAGTATGTTTTACCTGCAGTGAAGTGCCAGTTGCATACAGCACTCACCACACCAGCAACAAAAGCATCGGCAATCTGTGAAAGCATTTCTGCAACGGCGTTAGCAGGTGGCCGATTTGGAATAATGTCGCATACAAGATTCTGCAGCGTCGTCTTGCCTCAAACTGGATAGCCTTCTGGACTCACATGACCCCCTGAGCCCGATGTTCCAGGACACAGATGTCTTATAAAAAAATCGTACTTCTTTCCAGCTACAGAAAAGGAACGAAACAGCAACAACAGCCGCCAGGCATCTGCAGCCACCAGGAAGCAGCAACCACAACTTGCAGCTTGAAGTGCTCTCACAACTAACAAGGCTTATTTCTCATTTGAAATAGCCTTCAACTGTGAAGCTAGAGGCTGCTCACAGCCAAAGGGGGTGAAATTGATGAGAGAACAGTTTGGTAGGACAGACGGCTGCTGCGGTTGCCCCCGTTATGGGTCTCCACAACATTTAAAGATGGCTTGAAAACCTTACAGAAGTAAGGCTCCTCACCCCCTGGCCTAGGAGTGACCCCCGACCTGGATACTAAACGACGTCAGCCTGACTTCCTACTGAGGAGTCGGGTAATCCCTAGGAGGCTGCTGTATTCGGCTTCAATCGCTTCAATGAGATTGAAATGCATGCAAATTAGGGTCAAAGATGTTCTCTCCATTTTTGGGCAAAATCCAGAAGTCGCCAGTAGGAGCAGGCCACGTGAATCGCACAATGGTTTGTGCTGGGCGCAAATCTTGATTTTGCCCGCTCCTGCTAGTCACCCAGCGTGACTTGTTATAGGTTATCAGCTTAATCTCAAAATGGTTCGTGTCGGTCACGCAACACGGTCGCTGAATCGCACACATAGTTTCTTTCAATTAAAACCGATCCTGTAGCAATGGTCAGACTGGGTTATCGGCTTTTCTTTTTATAAATATTTTTATTCTCCATTTTCACATTTTCTTCAGAATTTACACCCCACCAACAAACAGTAAACAGTAACGAATACAATGTCAATCCCCTTATTAACAACAGTGATCCCATCCTCCCACCACCCCCCAAACAACAACCCACCTGACAATATAAGCATCGAATAAACCTAAACCTAAATCTCCCAAGGTGGAAAAAAAAGGAAAAAGGAATCAGGAATCGCCAATCCACCCCCCAACCTCTCCGCCCCCCCCCCCCCCCCCCAATATTCAATGCCATCTGATCCCCGAAAGAGTACCGTGAATGACACCCATGAATTGTAGACCCCCCCCCCCCCCCCAGACTCCTCCCCTCCACTTCCTCTTGTAAACTCCTCCCCCCAACCTTGGTTCCTTCCCCCAACTTTTCACCCCAGCTAAACTCACCGAAACCTGTTCTACCAGGCTCCGATGGTCGCAGCCCCTCCCCCCAACTCACTCCCATTCACTGCCGGCTTAAACCTGCCAACGTGGAGGCCCCCGCCTGGGTCTCCATCCCCCTTGCCCGGTCCCAGGAAAACCAAGAAATCTCCTTTAGCACACAACCCCCGCATACTTACCCAAGCCCCAAAGAACCATCATTGCAAATCAAAGTCCCATCACTTCCCTTGTCCAAATATATACAGCGTCGACTCATTTAGTACATACACCAACACTGAGTGAAAAAATAAAGTTACATGAGGTTACATCGGTACACGACCATTTCTCTATTATGCCACAGTCCTTCTGCCTTCGCAAACTCCTCCGCTGCTTCCGCCGTCCCAAAATAAAAGCCCTTGGATTTGTAGGTCACCCTCAACTTAGCTGGACATACTATGCCGCACTTCACCGTGCTGATGTATAATGCCTTCTTCACCCGGCTGAAGGCAGCCGCCTCCTTGCCAGCTCCACCGTCAAGTCCTGGTGTATGCGTATACCAGCTCCAGCCCATTGCACCACCCGCTTCTGCTTTGCCCAGCACAGGAATTTCTCCGTCACGCTAACACAGGAGTTCTACTCTTGGCGGCTCACTCGCCTTTGGTATAGGCCTCCACGACCGATGAGTCCGATCCAGTTCATATTGGGAGGGATCATCCCCCCTTCCCCAATAGCTTTGCCAACGTCGTGGCAAAATACTCCGTCGGCCTCAGGCCTTCCACCCCTTCGGGCAGACCCACAATCCTCAGATTCTGTCACCTGGATCGGTTTTACAGGTCTTCCATTTTGGCTCGCAGTCCCTTGTTGGTCTCTATCACCCTCAGCACCTCCTTCCCCATCGAGGTGAGTTGATCACTGTGCTGCGATAACGCCTCTTCCACTTCCTTCAGTGTCTCACCTTGCTCCTGCACCTCCACCGCTGCCCTCACCGGGGCAATCACCTCCTCCACCAGCACTTTCAATACTGTCCCCATCTCCTTCTTCATTACTTCCATGTGTTTTGTGAACGGTTTTTAAAGTTCCATAGCCATCACCGTGGTCATTTCTACTGCTGTGAGCGATGCGACCACCCTTGGTGCACCAGCCTCCGCTTTCCTTACAGTTCCTGTGCTGACCTTTTCACTCCCCGGCGGACTTCCGTTCACCCCCTTTTTTACGGCCGTTTTTCTCCCAAACTTGGACATTTCTCCTCCCTGTGCCTTCTTACAGCCTTCTCAGCCTCCGTTGCCCCCGGGACCGGGCGTTAAAACTCCGAAATTCCTTTTCCTGAGCAGGAGCCCTCCACTGTGCGGCTGCCTCCCGCCCGCCGTCACTGGAAGTCGGTTATCGGCTTTTCTAATCGCTCAAATCAGATGGCCTACTGAATTCGTCCAATTTAATTTGACCTGGTACTACTTTAAAATGGCAATGAACGTTCAAAAATTATAGGTAAATTACCAGATCTCATTGTGGCACAATCTCAGAGAATTAGGTGATCTGTTTCATAAGGAACATCAATGCAGTGCACAATGCATTGTGTGTTCTTGCTGCCGAAGTGCATGTGTGCGTTTCTTGAAGAGTGTAATATGTAATTGCTCTGCATGCTTGAATCAATAGTTACATCAGTTACAGTTCAATCTGGCTTTCCTTTTTTATTTTTAAAAACAACCTTTTAAGCCATGAAGTCCAATAATTAAGATTGAAGCGGTACCGATTTAAACAGGAGTTTGGTTGGTTTGATTTGTAGTCAGGTGAGGGTACATGTGGAAAGTGTATTAGTTCCAGTTAATTAGGTCAAAAGCAAAAGTATGAAATCATTATATCTTTTCTCTCTTTAAAAAAACTGGGCATGTGACATACTATTTTTCATATTTTATGAATTAGATATACAACTTACTGCAGGGCTTCCACTTAGATCTCCACCAAGCTAAAAGAAAAACAAAATAGTTTGATTACACATTGCAGATCAAAAAGTAAATTCTGAATAATAATGACAAAAGTATAAATTTTACTCTACAACATGTAAAATGTTGATTCCCCCCCTCACGAATGAGCCCAAATTATTGCTACTGTGATCAGGAATTACATAATTCATAAAATATAATTAGCCTGCAACTTTAACTTGGAAACAAAAATCACCAGCCAAAAGGACAGAGCATCATACCCCTTCGGTCTCATCGCCCATCTCCAGACACGAATACGTAAAGACAGAGGCAACGCAAGGACATTCACATGCAAGCAGAAGTAGAGTGAAAAAAAGGAACAGCATAAATTCAAAGAAGAAAACACAGCATTATTAGTATACGTACATCAGCTACACCAACTAAAGGTATATCAACCCAAAAATAAAACATTAATTCAGTGCTGACTCTACAATGTCAAATGTTTAATATTTCAGTGCATCTGTGGAATTTCTGAAGTAACTCATTAAAGCAGCTTGACATTATAGAATTGTTAAAATCTAAATGTCAACGTACTACAAGCAATAGGCAACTATTAGTTAAGGCAACATTGGAGGACAAGAGGCAAAATGCAACACCAAAATAATGAATAAAAGCTGATTAACAATATTATTAATATTATTTTTCATACTAAGATGAAGAAAATACTTCTTGATATAGGAAATTTTAAAATAAAGTTATTCTGCTTTTAAACCCCATAAATAATGAATAAAAGCTGATTAACAATATTATTAATATTATTTTTCATACTAAGATGAAGAAAATACTTCTTGATATAGGAAATTTTAAAATAAAGTTATTCTGCTTTTAAACCCCATAAAAATGTTATTTGACAAGGGACTAAAATCCCGACTGAGCTCTACAACCAAATAAAATACACCGGCATCATAACATTTGAATTAACTTTGACAGGTGAACTGACAATTCCTGAAGAAGCTTGAAAACTAAAATACAGTTAAAGCCCTATGATTATTTGCCTACCAAACTGTCCAATCCACCACCAAGAAGGTCCATGGCTCCCATTTGAACTGTTGATGAGGGGATAGGGGGAACATTGACTGGAGGACCAAGGTCTAGATTCAGTAGATCACCCAACAGGTCTCCCTGGGATGGAATTACGGCTGGTTGCTGCTCAGAAGGCTGTGCAGTAGCTGACGGGGCAACATCTGGACTCTCGGTACTTTCATTTCTGAGATGAGAGGAAATTAGACATGAGGATTACTTACATCCTTTTGGCATTACTAAAAAAATAGTAATTATAGTTCTACTGCACTCCTCACAAAGAGGACAAGGGACAAAAAAGCCGAATGATTCTGAAAGTGATAAAAGCAAATTACTGCAGATGCTGGAATCTGAAACAAAAGTAGAAAATACTGGACAATCACAGCAGGTTTGACAGCATCTGTGGAGAAAGAAGGGAGTCTGGATGACAAAGCTTTGACAAAGAGTCATCCAGACTTGAAACATTTGCTTCCTTCTTTCTCAACAGATGTTGTCAGGCCTGCTGAGATTGTCCAGTATTGTCTGTTGAGGATGATGATAAAGCAGATTTGGACAGCAATGGAGTGCAGTGTCTAAAGGTAGGCAAGATAGGGGGCGGGATTCTCCATGTTTTCCGTGTTTTACGACAGCGTGAACGGGCCGCTCCCACGTCTAATTCTGGCCCCTACAGGGGGCCAGCACAGCGCTGGAGCGGTTCGCGCAGCTCTAGCTGCAGGTGCCGGCGTGAACTGGGAGCCGCGCAAGTGCAGTTGCGCCAACGAGAACATGCGCAGTGGCGCCGGTGCCAACGCGCAATGGCTTCCTTCAACGCACCAGCCCCGACGCAACATGGCGCAGGGCTACAGGGGCTGGCGTGTAGGAAAGGAGGCCCCCAGCCACAGAGGCTGACCCGCCGATCGGTGGGTCCCAATCGCGGGCCAGGCCAAATCGGAGGTTCCCCCCACCGTTCGTGGGGATTCTCCAGCCCAGTGCGGGGCTGGGAGAATCCCACCCAAGTAGTCTGAATCTGTGACCAACTCTGGTCATGTGGCTTGTGCTTTCTCTCCATCACAATTTTGTGATCTCAAGTTGGTTGTTTGAGAAAAGTGAGAAGCAGTATAGTGTCAAAAGGAATTTGAAACATTCGTTGGGCCAACCTATAGCTTTGTTCGAAAAAGTGAGAGATTTGGGAAAAGATTCCCTCTCATTACTATTGGGCAAACTCAATCGTTAAAGGGAAATGCCCAAATTGAAATGGAAAACAAATTACTGATAAACAAATCATTTAGTTTGTGCACAATGACTCCTTCATTTCTCAGTTAAAGGTCCCTCATACTTACTCGTAAAATAAGTGAGTCAGGCAAATTTCACATATCAGATGGGTTTCTTTCACAGAATAGCTGACATATTCAGCTATTTCAAGGGGCTGGTTTAGCTCACCAGGCTAAATCGCTGGCTTTTAAAGCAGACCAAGCAGGCCAGCAGCACGGTTCGATTCCCGTACCAGCCCCCCCCGGACAGGCGCCGGAATGTGGCGACTAGGGGCTTTTCACAGTAACTTCATTGAAGCCTACTCGTGACAATAAGCGATTTTCATTTCATTTCACATATGACAGCTGCCTTTTTCATTGAGTAGGTCTTGCACATTAAAAAGCTGTAGTTAAGTGGTGACCCAGGCGACCCCAAACTTTAAAGATCAGTCTGGTTCGTAAAAGCGGAACCAAAACCCCTAGAATTGCTGTTGAAAATGAAAATCGCTCATTGTCACAAGTAGGCTTCAAATGAAGTTACTGTGAAAAGCCCCTAGTCGCCACATTCCGGTACCTGTTCGGGGAAGCCGTTACGGTAATTTGTCCTCAGTAAAATCTGGAAATTGTAAGGGCGGTGGTGGTGGTTGGGGGGGGGGGGGGGGGGGGGGGGGGGGGGGGGGGGAGGGAGAGGAGAGGAGGAGAAGAGGAGAGAGAGGAAACAGGAGGAGGAGAGTCAGATAGTGCCGTTGGAACTTTCACTTACGATCCGGATCTTGGGGGTAGTCTCTTGTGCTGAACACCACGGCTGCCTTCCACAAATGCACTGGGTGGTTTATGGTACACAGAAGCCAATGTTCCTATGTGGCAAATTAATTCATCAAGGAGGGTTGGTTCAATCAGGTCAGTTTCTTCTGAAATCAAGGGTTTCTCTGCCAACACAACTTCCTTTGCTGCTACTGGATCTGTAGAAAGTAGACGCCAGTATATATAGCCACGGTCTCTCAGATCAGGGTTGTCAGAATCCTGCAATATTAAAAAAGGTGTCACTGAAATAGTAAATATGCCCACAGTATAGATCAATGATGGCTTGTAATGCAGAACAAGACCAGCAGCGCAAGTTCAATTCCCGTACCGGCCTCCCCGAACAGGCGCCGGAATGTGGCGACTAGGGGCTTTTCACAGTAACTTCATTGAAGCCTACTTGTGACAATAAATGATTATTATATAGTCCTTCTGGTCGGCGAGCGAAGCGGTCGCAGGGAGAGGGGCTCCCGCAAGCGGCAGAGAGCAGGGAAGGGACCCCCCGGGCAGGCCGGTCGGCGGAGGATCATCGGCGGCGGTGGCGGGGCTTGGTGGCGGCGGCGACGGGGCTTGGTGGCGGCGGCGACGGGGCTTGGTGGCGGCGGCAGAGGGACTCGGCGGCGGCGACAGAGGGGCTCGGCGGCAGCGGGGCTTGGCGGCAGCGACAGCGGGGCTTGGCGGCAGCGGCGGGGCTTGACGGCGGCAGGTCCAACCCCACCCCCCCCAACGCAGGCAAGGAGCGGTGCGGCGGCAGCAGCAGGCCCTCCCTCCCCCCCCCTCCCAACGCAGGCCAGGAGCGGTGCGGCAGCGGCAGGCCCCCCCCCCCCCCCAACGCAGGCCAGGAGCGGTGCGGGACCAAAAGGGGGGCCAAGCCGGAGGCAGCGACCAGGAGGTCGCGGGGTGCAAAGTGCGGCCGCGGGGTGCAAAGTGCGGCAGCGGGGACACCCCCCCCCCCCCCCCAAACCGGCAGCGACCACCGGCCCACCACCCTCCTCCCCCCCAAACGGCAGCGACCACCACGTGGCAAGAACAAAGGGACTGGGCAAAAGCCTCTCTCTCTCTCTCTCCTGGGTGAGTGAGGAGAAAGGAAGGGGCAGAGAAAACAAAAAAAAAAGACTTATATTTCTGTTTAAAAAAAAACCCAAAAGAAAACTGGTAAAGAGAAAGGGGGGAGTATATACTATTTTCTCTCTTTTTACACTCGCTCCCAGCAAAAGTAAGCCCATCGGAGAGGAGTTGCATAAAAGCGGGGAGGAGGAGAGAAAATAATTAAGAAATAAATAAATAAAATAAAGGGGTAAAGGAAAGAAGGGGGGGGGGGGGGGAATAAATTTAAAAAAAAAATAATAATAAATAAAATAAAAATAGGGTGCGGAAAAGAAAAACAAGGGGAGAAGAAAAGATGAAAGGGAAGGGGGAGAAAAAAATGCCAGAAGGGTGCCAAGAGAAAGGGGGCACCAGAAGTAGATGGGGCAAAGGGCAAGCCAGCTCGGGCGAACGAATCAGCACACGAAGCGGCGGGAAGGATGTATCGCCGCATCAAAAAGAGCTGGACAGACAGGTACCCCTCTCCCCTGGGGTTAGAGGGGGGCGTGAATTGGAAGGCAGCCTTTGCCGAGGTGGTGAGGGAGCAGCTGCAGGCAATCAAGGCAGAGTTGAAAGCGGAGGGAGAGGCCGCAGTACAGACAGCAGTGGCCAGGGCCATGTCAGGGGTAAAGCAGGCTCTGACCAGATTGGAGGAGAAAGTGGATGCCCAAGGGGAGAAACTGGAAGCCCATGAGGCAACCATTAAAGAGCTGGAGAAAGCAGCGACCGACATGAGCGACCGGGTCACGGCCCTGGAGAGGGAAGTGGCGAGACTGGGTGCAACACAGGGGAGCCTGAAGGGCAGGGTAGACGACCAGGAGAACAGCTCGCGAAGGCAAAATGTTAGGATAATGGGCCTGCCAGAGGGGATCAAGGGCAGAAACCCCACAACATTCGTGGCTGCGATGCTGGGCTCCTTAGTTGGGGGGGGGGGGGGGGGGGGGGGGGGGGGGGCACTTTTCCCACCCCACCGGAAATGGACAGAGCTCATCGGTCACTGCGCCCGAAGCCCAAGGCAGGGGAACAACCGAGAGCAGTCACAGCCAAACTGCACCGGTACCGGGATAGTGAGACAATCCTGCGCTGGGCCAAGGAAAATAGAGCCTGCAAATGGAACGGGCACGCCATCCGAGTCTACGAGGATCTTGGATCGGACACAACTAAGAGACGGGCTGAGTTCAACAGAGCGAAAGCAGCTCTCTACAAAAGCAAAGTGCGTTTTGGTATGCTGTACCCAGCAAAATTCTGGGTCACATACCAAAACAAGGAATATTTCTTTACAGCCCCTGCTGAGGCGAATAGGTTCGTCGAGGAGCACGGGCTGGAAAAACGCCATGGGAGGTAGGGACGAGGGGCCCATGGCAAGGAGAAACGGCATGCCGACGGGGGGGGAGGCAAAGCCAGCCCCCTCCCCCCCGGCAGGAACACCCAGAACAAAAAAAAACCCACTGCCCAAGGGACCGCTCCAGGTGGGAGGCCAGGCCCCAGCACGAGGGAACGGGAGTATTGGAGAAGGGAGAGGAGAAGTGAGACAGCAACCTCCGAGAGGGGAGCCACTGCGCTAGCAGGAAAGCTAGCGACGGGGGCACGCAACAAAGCAGGGCCGCAGCGCACCCCCAACAGGGGGGAAGGCGCCAGGCAGGAGAGGGGGGGATCACCCATCAAAGACGGGAGAGCAAATGGGGACAGGAATAGGGGGAGAGGGGCAAAGGAGGGGTATACAGGGGAGGGGTGAAAAGGGAGAGAGCGGGGGGGGGGGGGGGGGGGGGGCACTCGGGGTGCGAGAGACCAGGGAGGGGAAATGCAGGGACAAAGGGACAAAAGAGGCCAGAAAAGGAACAGGGCCACAAAGTGCCACAACCAAGGGCCCGAAACAGGGAACCGCTGCAAGCACCCACCTAGTATGGTCTGTGAGCGAAGAGGCCCCCCGGAGTGCAGGGGACTACCCGCGTGGCGGACACACAGTGGACGGCCATGGCGGGTGCCCCCGGGACAAGGGGAAACCCCGGAGCGCAGAGACCCGACCGCATGGGGAGAGCAGTGATAGTGGCCATCCTGGACGGCCCCCTAACAAAGGGAAACCCCAGAGGGCAGGGGCGCGTCCACCGGACAAATATGGTTAATCCCACAGGAGCGAGGGGGCAGAAGCCCCCCACCAGGATAGTCACCTGGAACGTAAGGGGACTTAACGGCCCAGTGAAGAGATCTAGAGTCCTCACCCACCTCAGAAATATGAGGGCCGACATAGTCTTCCTCCAAGAGACGCACCTGAGGGAGCAGGACCAACTGCGGGTAAGAAAGGGCTGGGTGGGACAAACCTATCATTCCTGTTATGGGACAAGGGCCAGGGGGGTGGCGATCCTGATTGGCAAGAGGACAATGTTTAGGGCGACAAAGACGGTTACAGACCCAGGGGGGGCGGTATATCATGGTCAGCGGGGCCCTGGATGGGGCGCCGGTAGTTCTAGTCAACGTGTACGCGCCCAACTGGGACGACACGAGCATCATCCAAAAGACCATGGCAGAAATCCCGGACATAGCGACGCACCGACTAATCATGGGGGGGGGACTTCAACTGTGTACAGGATCCAAAGACGGACAGATCAAACCCCAGAACGGGGAAAACCTCAAACATGGCAAGGGAACTCAGTCACTATATGGAGCAGATGGGAGCAGTGGACCCCTGGAGATTCACCCACCCGGGGGAGAAAGAATTCTCTTTCTTCTCCCCAGTACACAACGTGTACACCAGAATTGACTTCTTTGTGGTGGGGAAAACGGTGCTTCCAGGGATAGACAAGGTGGAATACTCCGCAATTGTGATATCAGACCACGCCCCACACTACATGGACGTGCGGCTGGAGACGGGAAGGGCCCAGCGCCCCACATGGAGGTTGGACGGTGCCTTACTAGCTGACAAGGCCTTCAGCGAAAGGATAGCGCGGGCCATAGCGGAATACACGGAGAACAACCAAAACGGGGAGGTCTCATCCTCCACGTTCTGGGAAGCGCTTAAGGCCGTACTAAGAGGGGAAATCATTGCCTACAAAGCGCAAAGAGATAGGGAGGAAAGGGTGGCTAGGCAGAAACTGGTCGACTCCATACTGGAGGTAGACCGTAAATACTCCGAGGCCCCGACCGTAGAGCTCCTGGCGGAGAGAAAAGAATTACAAAGGAACTTTGACCTGCTCTCCACCAGGAAAGCAGTACACCAACTCCGCCAGGCACGCGGGGCCCTGTACGAACACGGAGACAAAGCCAGCCGCCTGTTGGCACACCAGCTGAGAAAGCAGGCAGCCAGCAGAGAAATTGCGCAAATCAGAGGTACCAGAGGCACGTGGGAAACAGAACCAGAGAGGATTAACAAAACCTTCAAGGCCTTCTACCAAGAGCTGTACACCTCAGAGCCCCCAACGGGGAAGGCTGGGATGAACCGGTTTCTTGATGGACTGGACATACCAGTCGTGGGAGAGGGCAGAAAACGGGATCTGGAAGCACCACTAGCACTGGGAGAGATCATGGAGAGCATTAGCTCCATGCAGACGGGGAAGGCGCCGGGACCGGACGGATTCCCGGCGGACTTCTACAAAGAATTCGCGACAGCGCTGGCCCCGCACCTGCGGGAGATGTTCACAGACTCGCTAGCTAGGGGCACACTGCCACCCACATTAGCACAGGCCTCAATCTCGCTGATACCTAAGAAAGACAAAGACCCAACGGAATGTGGGTCATACAGACCCATATCTCTGCTGAACGCAGACGCCAAAATACTGGCCAAAATCCTAGCCAAAAGGCTAGAAGACTGTGTACCTGAGGTGGTCACAGAGGACCAGACGGGCTTCGTCAAAGGCAGACAGCTTACCGCGAACATCAGGCGCCTGCTGAACGTGATAATGACCCCCTCCGGGGAGAGAACACAAGAGGTGATCGTCTCCCTGGACGCAGAAAAGGCCTTCGACAGAGTCGAATGGAAATACCTCATAGAGGTACTGGAGCGGTTCGGGCTGGGAACAGGGTTCACCGCTTGGGTAAAGCTCCTATACAACGCTCCCATGGCGAGTGTACGGACCAACAATACCAGCTCCCAATACTTCCAGCTGCACAGGGGCACCAGACAAGGATGCCCACTGTCCCCGCTGCTGTTCGCACTAGCAATCGAACCGCTAGCAATTGCGCTCAGGGCAGCAAAAAATTGGAGGGGGATCCGAAGGGGAGGTAGAGAGCACAGAGTCTCACTCTATGCGGATGATCTGCTCCTCTATATCTCGGACCCACAAAGCAGCATGGACGGAATCATCGCGCTCCTGAAAGAGTTTGGAGCCTTCTCGGGCTACAAACTCAACATGAGCAAAAGCGAGATCTTCCCAGTACACGGGGCTGCCGTTCAAACAAGCCCGACAAAAATTCCGTTACCTG
Source organism: Scyliorhinus canicula (assembly GCF_902713615.1). NCBI lineage: Eukaryota > Metazoa > Chordata > Chondrichthyes > Carcharhiniformes > Scyliorhinidae > Scyliorhinus > Scyliorhinus canicula. Next base: position 35,235,740 of record NC_052146.1, on the reverse strand, counting down.
GGGATCCAAATAGCCCATGACTGGAAAGGGATCCACAAATGGAACCTCACCAGCCTGACGGAGGAAGTTAAAAAGGACCTGCAAACATGGAACACACTCCTGCTCTCCCTCGCGGGGAGAGTCCAGACGATCAAAATGAACGTACTGCCCAGGTTCCTCTTCCTGTTTATATCCATTCCGATCTACATCCCCAAGGCCTTTTTCAAAGCGCTGGACAAACTTATCATGGCGTTCGTATGGGGGGGTAAAAATGCTAGGATCCCAAAGAAGGTCCTACAAAAAACAAAATACAGGGGGGGGCTAGCCCTCCCAAATCTACAATTCTACCACTGGGCGGCAACAGCCGAGCGAGTAAGGGGATGGATCCAGGAGCCAGAAGCCGAGTAGGTGCGTGCGGAGGAGGCCTCCTGCATGGGGACCTCCCTCCGGGCCCTCACCACGGCAGCACTCCCATCCCCACCCAAAAAACACTCCAGCAGCCCAGTGGTGACAGCCACCCTCCAATCCTGGAACCAACTGCGGCAGCAATTTGGCCTGTACAAAATGTCGGACAAGGCTCCCATCTGCAACAACCATAGGTTCAAACCAGCACTGACTGACGCCACCTTCAAAAGGTGGAGACAGGACGGGGGGGACACTGACAGTCAGGGACCTATACACGGACGACAGGATCGCAACACTGGATGAACTGACAGAGAAATTTCAGCTAGCTGGGGGGAACGAGCTACGGTACCTGCAGCTCAAAAACTTCCTACAAAAGGAGACAAGGACGTACCCACAACCGCCACGACAGACACTACTGGAAGACCTACTGGACGCAAGTATCCTAGAGAAAGGAAACTGCAGTGACATGTATGGCCGACTGGTAGATAGGAACGACACCGTACTGGACGCAACAAGAAGGAAACGGGAGGACGACCTGGGGATGGAGATAGGGTGGGGACTCTGGAGCGAAGCACTGCATAGGGTCAACTCCACCTCCACATGTGCAAGGCTCAGCCTGACGCAACTAAAAGTGGTACATAAAGCCCACTTAACGAGAAACCGTATGAGTAGGTTCTTCCTGGAGGTGGAGGACAGATGTGAGCGGTGCCAAAGAGGCCCGGCCAACCAAGCCCATATGTTCTGGTCTTGCCCCAGACTTGTGGAGTACTGGACAGCCTTCTTCGAGGCTATGTCCAAAGTGGTGGGGTGAGGGTGGAGCCATGCCCGATAGTGGCGGTCTTCGGGGTTTCAGACCAGCCAGATCTATTCCTGGGGAGGAGGGCGGATGCCCTTGCCTTTGCCTCCCTGATCGCCCGCCGTAGAATCCTGTTTGGCTGGCGGTCAGCAGCACCGCCCAGAGCTGCAGACTGGCTGTCCGACCTCTCGGAATCTCTCCAAATGGAGAAAATCAAATTCGCCATCCGAGGGTCGGACGACGGCTTCCACAGAACGTGGGAGCCATTCATGCAACTGTTCCGGGACCCGTTTGTGGCCAACGTACAAGAGGAAGAATAGTCGGGTGGCCAAGAATCAGGGGAAAATGGACGGGAATTGGGGGGGGGGGGGTTACGGGCTCGTTATGGGGGTTTGCTGGCAAGCCAAGGCCCAAAACCAAACTATAAATAAATGCCTATAAACATGTGCCTCGGCCATATTGGGGATTGTAAAATATGTATGCTGGCTAAAGGGGGCGGCTGCAATTGTTGTTATGAAGATATTCATGTTAAATTTTTGTGTTTTCTTTTTTTTTCTCTCTAATAATTTGTAATTTGTCATATATAAAATATGAAAACTCAATAAAAAACATTTATAAAAAAAATGATTATTATTATTATTGTGGCACACAATACTTGACTTTTAATTGCTATATCCGTCACCAAAATATTGAATAAAGGAGGCAATCTAGAAAATATTCACTGTCATTGCTTTATTAATTAAGAAACTATTATTCTGGCAGTAAATGTTCATTCAATGGGAACGCAACTCTGGAAGAACTCTGCATGATCTACAAAAAGATTAGCAAATGGTACGGAGTACATTATGGCATTTTCAGCCTCTACTTTTCTACTCGTTAAGCCTTATTCAATAACCCATTCAACAGGTGAGGGAAAGGTATACAGTTGATTTTTATACTCAGCAAATCCTAGCTCTATGAATGGTCAAAATTGCCATCAAAGTCAGAGTCATAAAACTCAGAGTTGGAGGCACAAATACATGTGAACCGCACTGTGCTGTGAACTGTAGTGCTGTGCCATAGAAGCTTCAGCTACATGTATGTACTAGGAACACCCACAAACACAGCTCACGTTTGAGACGAGCCTGAAAAATGTGTCAGAGGAACAATATAGTTAAATTTAATAATTTTGCTGTGCATTTTGTAATTTTATGTCGATCACATTGTAAACAATAGTAGATGCTCAGTTGAAGAACCAAGCTGTGGGCCAAATAGAGTTTTGGAAAACATATTTGGTTCAATTTCATGGGATTCCCTTTCAGCCCATTTCAATTAGTAGTTATTTCATATACTGTTGACTTTTGGTTGCAAGATTTTGGGCAGCACGGTAACATTGTGGTTAGCACAATTGCTTCACAGCTCCAGGGTCCCAGGTTCGATTCCCGGCGTGGGTCACTGTCTGTGCGGAGACTGCACATTCTCCCCGTGTGTGCGTGGGTTTCCTCCGGGTGCTCCGGTTTCCTTCCACAGTCCCAAAGATGTGCAGGTTAGGTGGATTAAACAAAGAACAAAGGAAATTTACAGCACAGGAACAGGCCCTACAGCCCTCCCAGCCTGCGCCGATCCAGATCCTTTATCTAAATCTGTCGCCTATTTTCCAAGGATCTACTTCCCTCTGTTCCCCGCCCGTTCATATATCTATCTAGAAGCATCTTAAATGATGCTATCGTGCCCGCCTCTACCACCTCCGCTGGCAAAGCGTTCCAGGCACCCACCACCCTCTGCGTAAAAAACTTTCCACGCACATCTCCCTTAAACTTTCCCCCTCTCACCTTGAAATCATGGCCCCTTGTAATTGACACCCCCACTCTTGGAAAAAGCTTGTTGCTATCCACCCTGTCCATACCTCTCATAATTTTGTAGACGTCAATCAGGTTCCCCCTCAACCTCCGTCTTTCCAACGAAAATAATCCTAATCTACTCAACCTTTCTTCATAGCTAGCACCCTCCATACCAGTCAACATCCTGGTGAACCTCCTCTGCACCCTCTCTAAAGCATCCACATCCTTCTGGTAATGTGTCGACCAGAACTGCACGCAGTATTCCAAATGTGGCCGAACCAAAGTCCTATACAACTGTAACATGACCTGCCAACTCTTGTACTCAATACCCCGTCCGATGAAGGCAAGCATGCTGTATGCCTTCTTGACCACTCTATCAACCTACGTTGACACATTCAGGGTACAATGGACCTGAACTCCCAGATCTCGCTGTACATCAATTTTCCCCAGGACTCTTCCATTGACCATATAGTCCGCTCTTGAATTTGATCTTCCAAAATGCATCACCTCACATTTGCCTGGATTGAACTCCATCTGCCATTTCTTTGCCCAACTCTCCAATCTATCTATATTTTGCTGTATTCTCTGACAGTCCTCCTCGCTATCTGCAACTCCACCAATCTTAGTATCATCTGCAAACTTGCTAATCAAACCACCTATACCTTCGTCCAGATCATTTATGTATATCACAAACAACAGTGGTTCGAGCACGATCCCTGTGGAACACCACTAGTCACCTTTCTCCATTTTGAGACACTCCCTTCCACCACTATTCTCTGTCTCCTGTTGCCCAGCCAGTTCTTTATCCATGTAGCTAGTACACCCTGAACCCCATACGACTTCACTTTTTCCATCAGCCTGCCATGGGAAACTTTATCAAACGCCTTACTGAAGTCCATGTATATGACATCTACAGCCCTTCCCTCATCAATTAACTTTATCACTTCCTCAAAGAATTTTATTAGGTTTGTAAGACATGACCTTCCCTGCACAAAACCATGCTGTCTATCACTGATAAGTCTATTTTCTTCCAAACGTGAATAGATCCTATGCCTCAGTATTTTCTCCAAAAGTTTGCCTATCACTGACATCAAGCTCACAGGTCTATAATTCCCTGGATTACCCCTGCTAACCTTCTTAAACAAAGGGACAACATTAGCAATTCTCCAGTCCTCCGGGACCTCACCCGTGCTCAAGGATGCTGCAGAGATATCTGTTAAGGCCCCAGCTATTTCGTCCCTCGCTTCCCTCAGTAACCTGGGATAGATCCCATCCGGTCCTGGGGATTGGCCATGCTAAATTGCCCTTAGTGTCCAAAATTGCCCTTAGTGTTGGGTGGGGTTACTGGGTTATGGGGGTAGGGTGGAGGTGTGGACCTTGGGTAGGGTGCTCTTTCCAAGAGCCAGTGAGGACTCGATGGGCCGAATGGCCTCCTTCTGCACTGTAAATTCTATGATTTTCTTTGGAAATTGCTCAATAGTACTTTTACTCCAGCTGACTGCATGTGCCTTGAAGTCTGTTCGCTTGCAATTTGTTGTTGTTTTCTGATCCCAACATGATATAGGCTATACTTCAAAGGATATTGGTTGTGAAGGATGAGATACTTGAAAGACTTGATAAGATGTTAAAAAATGCAAAATTAATTCATTCATTCAAAGAAGTATGGATGAATTTTCAGAGCTGCAACTTGTATCCAGCATTTAGCATTGAATGCACTAAGCTATACAGCACAGAAGACTACCATTTGGTCCATTGAGTCTACGCTGGCTCCTTTAAGAGTTATCCAATTAGTTTCAATCGATAGCCTCCCAGCTTTTCCTTTTGAGTACGTATGCAATTTGCCTTTCAAAGGTGCCAATGAATCTTTCCACCACCCTTTCAATTAATGCATTCAAAATTGTAACAATTTTCTGATTTCCTGCACCTTGACCTCCCACCCCCAATAGATTCCTTTGACAATTATCCTAAATCTTTGCTCAATTTACGGACTACATAGTGGAAACCGTTTCTCCCAATCTACTTTATTAAAATGCCTCATAATTTTGAACTCCTTTATTAAGTTTCTAACTCTATTTGCACACATATTTTCACAATGTGGAGTCATACACACAAATTGGTCAATGCAAAATAAATCTGCACAAAACCAGAAAAATTCTTGCTCAATTCCAATTATAAACAAAAGATGTTATATGTCAATCTCACTCTCATATTGAAACAAATAGTCAGAATCAAATAAAAGATTCTTTGGATCAATTTAAATACAACCACAATGTACTCAATTACCAGCGAACCTCAATACCAAATTATCAAATCACTGTTACTTTGGGAAGCCTTTTGAAGAAAAGAGTTCTTTCAAAAGCTATAGCTCAAATTTATAAGGATGCAAAACATGAAAGCGAAGAACTCTGGCTAGTCCTGTTACAAAAGGAAAATGGTTTTTGGTAAGATATACCATTTCAGTGGTTAAATACAACTTTCCTACATCCAACCATGCCATGTAATTAACTGCTGTGGATTGTGGCATACAAGACAACTTCCAAAAATCCTTCCCATAAAAATGGGGGTCGGCTTATAAAATCAAGTATAAACTGTGAACTAGGTGTGGGGTAGTTATCATTTTGATAAATGAAAAAACAATACTGATAATTCATACTAATGTGGCATGGATTATTGAATTAATTCATTACTTGCACAAAAATACCGTTATCCACAATTAAAGCATTTTAAAACTCAAAATTCATTGTCTTGATATCCAATGCAGTTAATCAAATACAAATCACTTTGACTGTGCCATCTTGTAAGGATCCCACTCTGGATCAGATGTGGTCCTCTCTATTCACTGAACTAATCTAATGGCACTTAGTGCATATTTCCACTCTTGAAGGTTTTTTTCCCTGTCAACCGAGCACCTATTCCATTTTCGTCCTGAACACAATCTTTGAATAGCTTGTTGAGGTATGCATCCAAAGGCTGATCTAAGGTCATTAGATTCACATGAGTAACTCCAAAGTGGATGCTATTTCTTTGTAGGTACCTTTTGATTTGGCATCTGAACATAGCGTCATAGAAAAGTTACAGCACAGAAAGATGCCAGCCCAAGGACAGCCAGGCGCCCTTCCTACACCAGGTCCAAAGCCCTGTCCCACATTAATAGGCTGCATTCTTAAGGGGGGGGGGCAAAGAAATGCCAAGAAAGAACACAAGGGGACCAGAAGGCCTCTCACAAAGCTGTGAGAGCAAAACAAACCATTGACAGTGAAGGAAAGGGCCCAGGATAGGACCCGTCTCACACCATCATCAACCATTCAACCATTGTCACAGACATGCATAACATCCCCTGTATGGAACTTGAAATCAGCATGGTTTTATGTTTGAAAACTCCCGTAAACTTTAATTTAGTTTTGTTGGCCATGCAGGCTAGTGCCACCATGAATCTTGTTTTCTCATGTCCTGTTTTCACTAGAACTGCTTTTGATTGTTTCCACCTGATAGTTTGGCTGCTGGGCATATCAAAATTCATCAGCATTTCATCCATTTTGCCAATGTTACTTAATGGGCACTCATATTTTTGCCACTGTCTGATGAAGAATCCTGGAAACTGGTATGTTTGGCAGAGGTCTTTTGGTAGTCTCTGGGCAACCTTGGTCTCCTACTTCAACACCAGACTGTTTTGGTTCAAAACGTGGCTACACCAACTGTCTGATTTTGCCCACTTAACTGTATTTACGCATTGCATTTCTGGTGGGGATGTAAACATTCTAATGATTTGAGTACCTATTCCAATGCATGCTTCTTAAAATCAGGCCAGTGAATGGATCCTTTTTGGATAGCATATTTGCTCTTGCCATTTTCTTCAGGGCAGAGTCTTCCTCCTTCCATCCTTACACCAATTTTTTTTGCAAATACCAAATCCTTCGCTGCAGCACAGTTATTTGAAGAATTAGCAAAATATTACGACTTTTAGCTTGAAAATAGCTTTACACCTCAGTTGTTTTGTAGGATGGTCCATTTCTATTTGTCACTCACTATACCATTTGCAGCTAGCTCTGCGAGGGCGTCTTAAGCTCCTGTGCATTTTTTTTTTCTGTTTTTTTTCCGGTTACACTTGCCTCCTTGATCCAATGTGCTGACTTACAGTATATGGCAAGGGAAACATGTATTTCTGGGGTGAAAAATTGAGGCTGACACAGAGACATAGAAAGGCAGACAGAAACAGTTGCTGCTGTGAAAAGCAGAGTACAAAATTGTCTTGTAGGAGACTAATAGGAGACTAGTGGGAGCTAGTTCTCTGTTCAAAGAGCCAGATTTGTTGTGATTTAAAAAGAGTTGCCAGAGTGAACCTTGTTGCTGGAAGTCATTTGGGGATGCACAGAAGACTGAAAGGAGATTAGAAGACGTGCTCTGGCATGGCAGGTGGAAGGGAACTTGTTGAAAAGCTGCAAAGAATTTGAACTTGAACTTCAAGACTACGTTACCGGATGGGAGCATGGCATAAAGTATAAACATGTCATAAAGGGCCTGAACGTCCGTGGAGTGGCAGAGTCGGAATTGCTACTTGGTTCTTACTTGTGTGCCCTGAGTGTGTGGGGGGGGGGGGGGGGGGGGGGGGGGGGGGGGTCACTGTGGGTCTGTACAATAGTTACCCAGAAGTGGTCTTAATTGTTCTAACATTTTTTGGATAACTATTGGTCGAAGACAAGTCGGAACCATCCAAAGTTTGCAATTTAAATCACATTTTTGGATGGTTCCTAGTGCAGAGCAATTGCCCATCAGATGTTTGCACTTCCCAGGTAAGGTTTGCACAGCAATTTCCTAGGAAGTGATTCCCCCATCGAATCTTTGGGCTACCCCCCGGTTACACTGCCCTAGAGCTCGGTCCAAAGTATTTTGATTGTGTCCATTAAAGGAGAAGTATGTTTTCTTCAGTTGCTTGTCAAGTAATGTTTGGTCTATGTTGATTTGAGTTTGTTTGTTACAGTAAAAGTCTCAAAACGTAAAATCTTGTTCTTTAGTAATTTCACTCAGTCACTGGGAAATTCTTTTTTTGTTCTTGGTCGCTACAGAGATCATGACAGTACTATGAAAAGATTTTCAGCAAAAATAAAAACCTGCAGTATTGGATTACAATATACAGCTGCATTCCAATCTCCAGTCAGGTTTACTAAACTAATGGAGAAATGTAAACAAACCTGTGTAGCCAAGCTGAGAACCTGCTGCACCAGTTCCTGTGTCTCAGTCGGTTTTTTTAAGAACAGTTTCACAATAGCTGTCAAAAGTTGAAGTTGAACCTGTCACAAAAGATAAAACAATTAATGATTCCTCATGACAGTCTTTTCACCTGACAAGCAGCAGTCAAGACTTCATTTGATGCAATCTGAGAAATAAAATGAAAATGGTACGCTGTATTCAAAAACGAAACAACCTTGTGGATAGCACATGAATCGCAAAGCACCCTGACATAGAAAATGTATATACCAGCAATTAACAAACCTTATTAATACTTTGGAATCTCAGTAATATTCAGTTATTTGGATGAAGAGCTACGGTAGCAACTGTCCAAGTTTGCAGGTGATGCTAAAACATGGGGTACGTTAAATAATTCTGACTGTCAGAGGAAGTTGCCTCATTTTAGGTCTAAAAATGGCACTCACTTATTTGGAATATTGGAAAACCTAAGCCCAATGTCTTACCTGAGTGCTTTCGTCATGGAATCCTTCCAAGAAGCTCTCTAATAATTCATCAGCATTGTCGATTCTTTCTGCATATTCACCCACTATCCAGATCATGGCTGCTCGTGCTTCTGGTTCATCCAGTGAATCAAGGTTTTCACAAAGTGTAGCAATAACACTTTCATACCTTGACGATAAGCAAGATTCATCAGGCAGTGATATCAACAAATATATATATATTTTTAAAATCCATATCCGTGGAACACTTTGGCTATTTTAGCACGTACATTCATTTACAAGTTATAATGTATAATGTCAGGGCCTAACTTAACACAGATTGAAGAGGAGCCAAACACCGGAGAAGGAAGTACGATTTAGTGGAGACATTGCTGAATTTATATTACATCTTCTTCGTATCATTGTAACGGCAATGCAGTTGTGGTGCTTGTGCAGTCTAAGATTTACATACTTATTTCAAACAATTGTGCATTAAAATGTACCTAAAGGTTTTACATTATTCAAACAAAAGCTAAAGACTCAAAGATTCCCGGCTTGGGTCACTGTCTGTGTGGAGTCTGCACGTTCACCCAGTGTCTGCGTGGGTTTCCTCCGGGTGCTCCGGTTTCCTCCCACAGTCCAAAGATGTGCAGGTAGGTGGATTGGCCATGCTAAGTTGCCCTTAGGTTAGGTGGGGTTACTGGATTATGCGGATGCGTGGTCTTAAGCAAGGTGCTCTTTCTAAGAGCCGGTGCAGACTCGATGGGCCGAATGGCTTCCTTCTGCACTGTACATTCTATGATAAAGCACGTGCAGACCCGATGGGCCGAATGGCCTCCTTCTGCACTGTAAATTCTATGATAAAGTCAACCAACGGCATTCAAAGGCTCAAGTGAGCTAACTATCCCACTAATGGGGTGAAGAGAGAAGAGAAAATGTCACCAAGCCACCTTCCTCTGGAATCAGGCAATGGTGTAAAACAAGTGTTAACAAAGAGTCCCAAGGTTTAAGAAGGAAAAACAAAAGGGTGGGAAACAAAATAAAATACAAGCATACTTGCAAACTTAGGGTGCTTTTGTCTTCCAATGAAAGTTTCCCTTTTCTTGCAGCTATATTTATTTTATACATTACCACAGTGGAGTCTCTCTCCATTCTCATTTGTACGATAAACATGCTAAACTCAAGGAATTAAAAAAGACCAGTCTTGACTGAGTAATTGAATCATAGAATTGTTACAGCACAAAACGGCGGCACAGTGGTTAGCACTGTTGCAACATAGCACCAGGGTCCCACATTCAATTCTCGGCTTGGGTTACTGTCTGTGTGGAGTCTGCACGTTCTCCCCGTGTCTGCATGGATTTCCTCCGGGTGCTCTGGTTTTCTACCACAAGTCCCGAAAGATGTGCTTGTTGAGTGAATTGGACATTCTGAATTCTCCCTCAGTGTACCCGAACAGGGATCGGAGTATGGCGACTATGGCGACATATGTACACAGCAAGAAATGCACATACACTTAATATATGATCACATGTTGCCTCTGAGCTTGGTGAAATGAAAAAATGCAAGGACATCAAATAGCTATATTACCAGAAAGAGAACTAAATGTAACCTACTTGTTTGGGTACTTGCGGAAAATGTCCTTGATGACTATTATGGCTTCCTGAACAACGTAATTTACCTTTGTTTGAATGAGGTCAAGTAATGTGCTCACACAGCGCTCCGCTGATTGCTGCAACAAACCATTCATTATGTTAGTGCGTACTGCAGAGTTTTATATCAAATCAAAAAGGCCATTACCAGATTTTAATGTTAGTGTTTTACATCACAACGAATGTTAATTCTCTCCTTCCACCCCGATAAAATACTCCTAAAATTCCACAAACAGGATTAAAGCTGCATTAAAAGTTCACAGCAATTGTGTGCTAACTAGGTTTTGCAGAGTTATTAGCTATATAATAAGTAGTCTGTGCCAAACCACTGCATTCATTCAATTATTTCTCTAAACAGTATAGTTAACTCATACTGTGCTAATGTATTATTTTACATTCCAATCAATTTGAGGTCTTGGCATTGCATCATTGAATCCCTAGTGAAAAGGAGGCCATTCGGCCCATCTAGTCTGCACCGACCCTCCAAAAGAGCATTCTACCTAGGCTCACTTCCCCCACCCTATCCCCATAACTCCACCTAACATCTTTGGACTGTTAGTATGATTGAATTCAGTTCTTGGCATGAAACTGGCAAGTCTCAGTAAATTATTCCTGGCTGCTGAAAAGATAGAAAACCAAAAACCATTTCGCATCATGTAAATTCTTGATTCAGAAAGTATTGGATTACAAACTGGATTTGAGATTTTCAACTGCACAGATATTAATACTTCTAATTTATTATTTACCTCAACTTTAATAGCACACCGTCCAATTGCGCGTACGGCCTTCCGTACAAAGTCAACATCCACTTCTGTTGCATATTCCTTCAATTCTGCCAAAACCTGCAAGTTGGAGAGGTAATTAATATAAGCTAATCAGAAGCTGTATGCAATAATTAACCAACTGAGTCAATAGTTCAACATTCTGGCATTGCGGCATTTTGTGGCAACAGTCAAAAATGGGGGCCAGCATGATGGCATAGTGGTTGGCATTGCTGCCTCACCATGAAGGTACCCGGGTTCAATTCCAGCCTTGGGTGACTGCAGTTTGCACTTTCACCCTGTGCCTGCGTGAGTTTCCTCCCGTAGTCCAAAGAGGTGCAAGTTAGGTGGATTGGCAATGCTAAATTGCCTCTTAGTGCCCAAAGATGTGCAGGTTAGGTGGGGTTGCAGGGATAGGACTGGGGCGTGGGCCTAGGTAGGGTGCTCTTTCAGAGGGTTGGTGCAGACTTGATGGGCCGAATGGCCTTCTCCTGCACTGTAGGAATTCTATGGTCCTATGGATGTGCTCCATTTGCACATTTCTATATCTATATTAAATTGGGATATTACATAATCTCCAAATTTGCATCAAGCGAGTGATTGTATAATGAGTCTTAATGTAACCGGCATCATTTTCAAAACATAGCCTGCCTGTATCTTGCCTGTAGTGGCAATTGAGTTGGACTGCCATTCCACTTGTAATTATTTACTTTGAAATCCAACCGCTGCTATCTCATCTGACCTTCCATCTCAGGCCCAGTAAGATTTGTGTAGCACAGTAGATTCCCATGACCTACAGTCAAATACAGCTCAGTTTAAGGTAAGCAGGCCACACTCATTTTTTTACAGCACCAGCTGCTTTGAACCAGATAGGTTTAAAGGTCAAGCCACTTTGACAAACTGGGGAGAATGTAAATGCATATGCATAAGCAGATAGGACTTGAGGGGTGGTCGGCAGGTGTGTAGATTTGGGAGCGTGGAGGGTTCCCATGTGGGTTTTGGAAGTGGGTGGGGAGGGGGAGGGTGAGATGGATGGGAAACAGTATACTAGTTACCAGAGGCTACAAATGTGGTTTTAATTTGTCCAGCCTTTTTCTGGGCAGCACGGTAGCACAAGTGGCTAGCACTGAGCCTTCACAGCGCCAGGGTCCCAGGTTCGATTCCTTGCTGGCTCACTGTCTGTGCGGAGTCTGCACGTTCTACCAGTGTCTGCGTGGGTTTCCTCCGGGTGCTCCGGTTTCCTCCCACAATCCAAAGACTTGCAGGTTAGGTGGATTGGCCATGCTAAATTGCCCTTAGTGTCCAAAAAGGTTAGAAGGGGTTATGGGGATAAAGGGGATAGGGTGGAAGTGGGGGCTTAAGTTGGTCGATGCAGACTCGATGGGCCGAATGGCCTACTTCTGCACTGTATATTCTATGTTCTAAAGTACTGCTGTACGACAGTCGGAATCATCAGAGGATTGCAATTCAAAAATCGCATTTTCGGATGGTTCCTGGTGCAGGGCAATTGCCTGAAGGAATTTAAACTTTCCAACCAATGCTTTGCAATCTTTATCTGAGAGCTTCCGGGGAGGTGGGGTTCCCCAGCGCCTCTGTGATATGTCCCAGATAACGGCCCCACTGCTTCAAGTTACAGCCCTAGTCTCGCCACGGCCAGATTTAAATTCCAGTTTAAAAAACAAGTGAAAGGCTGCACAAAGGTTTTACAAGGTAAAAACTTTGTTACCTGATCATTAGGTCACATCACTGTTACTTCTGTTGTCTACATATGGATTTCCCCAACTTAAAAAGGAACATTTGCTTGTCAATGTTTAGTGATAAACGACAGAGTTAAAGTTTTTTTGGAAGTTAAAAAAATTATTTCTTAACTGCCAAGTTCACACTACCATTAAATTAATTTACGTACTCTAGTGTTTTGTTGAACAAGGATTTTTCTCATGAGGAAAAGATTGCAACACAAATCAACCTGGCTTAAGAGCATACGAATGTGTGAAATAATTAAGACCCAATTATTACAGGAAGGGATTTTGGAAAATAACGGTTTGAGAGACGTGGAACTGTCAGCTTGCTACTGTTGTTGGTAGAATGGGTCTGTTCATAAAAGGCTACTTGAGTATCAAAGGGAGAAGATTTAAAAAAACATTTAAACTGCCCAATTCATTTTTTTCTAATTAAGGGATAATTTAACTTGGCCAATCCACCTATCCTGCAGTTGTGGGTTGTGGGGGTGGAACCCACACTGACACTGGGAGAATGTGCAAACTCCACACGGACAGTGACCCGGGGCCGGGATCGAACCCAGGTCTTCGGCGCAGTGAGGCAACAGTGCTAACCACTGCACCACCGTGCCACCCTATCAAAGGGAGAAGATGCCAGCTTATTGTTAAATAACTGTAAAATGGTTGTCACTTCAAAAATTCACTCAAATATTACACAATTATTCAAAAAACTATTTTAATTGCTGTATTTTATCACTGAATTCCAAAAATCCCAAACCAAGCAGTAGTATAAATATGCATGGCGTCTTCGATGAAATACAATAAAAACATGAATAAACAGGTTACAATAAAACAAACCTAGTGAAATAAGTTAGCAGGCCACCCTATTTCTCCGTGTCCGTGGTCTAATTTTACTGTTAATTCACCAGATATGGCCGAATGGCATCAAAACAACACAAACACGAATGCCAATTTGAACACAATAAAACTTTCCCTATCTGCAAGGATGGCTCAGCATCTCTGCAAACAAAAGGCTAGCCAAGCCTATATGAATTAAAGGTCACTCAAATGTAACCAGTTATTGCTCGTAAACATTACTGGGAAAATTATTTCAATGCTCATGACTAACCCAATATGTCAACAGAGCACATAACAAAAAAACAATCTATAGTTGTTTTTAATGGTGTGGGGGCGCAAAGTTAGAAAACAATTCAAACATTTACTGGGATAAAAAGCATTAGATTTATTCAGTATTCTAACCTCATCACTTTCTACTCAAAATAAAATTATTGTATATTCGCAACGTTTTCAACAATCATACACACAACATGCCAAGTCTGAACAATTATCCAAAGTGCAAGTAAAATACAAGTTGCTGCATTAATGTGAACCGAATTTGAAAATGAAGTGCTCATAATGCATGGCCAACTTGACCAGTTAGTGAAGGCTCTTTTTTCACACAAGAACACTAACATAATTCAAAAAGTAAAATACTGCAGATGCTTAAAATCTGAAATAAACAAAAAATGCTGGAAATTTACAGCATGTCTGTAGAGAGAAACAAAGTTAACCTGTCAGCTCAATGGCCTTTCACCAGAACTGAATACCATCGACTTGAATCGTTAACTCCGTTTCTCCCTCCACAGATGCTGCCAGACCTGAGTATTTTAGGTATTTTCCATTATTAACATAATTCAGACAGTGCATTTCAGTTACTAACCTGTGCAATGTTGGCTTGAGAAGCCAAGCGAATCATAATGTCCAGTTTTTCCAGTTTCACATAAATCGGATCATTGTATTTTACAAAGAAAACCTTCATTTCATGCTTCAGAATCTCAGGCCTGTTAAAAAAAAAGGAAATCATAGTACATTTACTAGATTCCCAAATCTTGGAATAACATTTTCCAATTCATGTCTGCAATTAAGAAATGAAGCACAACCATTTAATTATGCATGGCACTTATAGGGTAGACGGCATAAAGAAATGTCACACCGTGGAATCATTCAAGATTGCAGTATATCTAAACAAGCAGCAACTGTGAATCATTTTGCAAGATAACCGGTGGGCAGCATTGAATTTTCTTAGCGATATATTACCAGGTATCTATAAGATTTTATGCAAGTTTATATGTACTGTCACCAACTGTATTAACTTGAAAGTATACTTAGTCCACTGTATAATTCCAACCATCTCTAATGCAATTGTCAGAGAAATTATATAATTCAACCCGCTGTACCCAAACTGAAGTTTATACCATAACTGAAGTTATCTATGCTAGCACTCGAGATGAATACCACTGCATTAGGTTGAACAACTAATATAAGAGCCAATCAAAATATCTATTGTGATGTTCACAAGGTACCCCCTTGAAATATGAACATGCCTCTATTGGTTCAGATGCCGAGCTAATGTAGGTTTTTGTCTCTCAGAGGGTTGTTATTTGCTCCTGTCAGTGAGATGCGGAGGTTGGGTCATTGAATATATTCAAGGCTGAGTTTGATACAGATTTTTGATTGTCATGGGTTATGGGGTCAGAAAGAAAAGTGGAATATTGAGCACAGCAGATCAGTCATGATTTTACAGGCTTGTGGAGCAGGCTCGAAGGGCTGAAAGGTCTATTTCTGCTCCTCCAGCTTACATTCTTGTTTTGAGGATTTTGCTGCATTTATTTAAGATAGGCACAATTTACAATCTTCCAAGGAAAAATCTGCATTCTTATCTATGCAGCCTTCATTAGAATGTCACTTGTGCACAAAGTCTACACAATGAAACGTGTACAGTAAGTCAGGAATCAGCAGTCACCTTTCAGTTGGAATATAAGGTTTAGGCGTTTAATATCAAAGAAAAAAGAATTTTTATATTTTGTTAATATTTGCCCAATTCACAGAATGTTTTCAAAAATTCTTTATGGGCTGTGGGCATCACTGGCTGGGCCAGAATTTATTGCCCATCCCTGATTGCCCTTGAACTGAGTAGCTTGCTGGAGTGTCAACCATGTTGCTGAGTCGCACGTAAACAGACCAGGTAAAAACAACAGGCCGCGAGGTTGAGAGAGAAGCTTGCAATCTAGTTGGCATAATGCATAAAATGATCTAAGTCACATGTGTACAAATGCATATTTATTTTATATAAACCTCATTGCATGTGCTAAGGGAAACTTGGATAAAATCCTCGACCAGATCATTATTGGTTTAAAAAATAAATCACAACCATTTGCTATCAGAGTAAAGGCGTGATAATGCATCATTATCATGGCATGTCGATTACTTCAGTTAGAACTATTTTGGTGCTGTGGTCAGATTGGAAAATTTCAATATTGGGTTATAAGAAAGATGGGGAATGCCAATGAGTTCAAGGGCTGAAAGGAAGTGGTAGTTTTCAAAGCGAAGGTTCAAGGTTAGTATTTTTTTGAAAAAGATGGCAGTAATAATGCAGGCAGCTTTGTGGAAATTTACTAATTTAAGAGGGAGTGGTACCCCTGGGAACGATGAACTCAGAGAACGAGAGAAGAGAGAGTATGCAAGTGAGAGAGGCAGACTCAAGGCTAAAGCGTGGGTCAAGCCTAAAGGGGGATGGGGGTGCGAGAGAGAGAGAGAGAGAGAGAGAGAGAGAGAGAGAGAGAGAGGAGAGGAGAGCGAGGATACAGCAGTTTTTACCTGTGGAAGTGGGAACGGGGAGGAACAGCCAAGACCACTAAAGAGACAGACTCAACCTTAATGATAAAGAAGCCCATGAGTTCCTTGCACTTAATTTTGGAGGTGATGGTGTGCAGGGCAGGCAAGGGGACCTTAAGGAAACAATTCGTGAAGTGAGTTACTATTGCTGTCCAAGGTGATCCTGGGGTAGTGGATGTTTTGGCAGGGGAGAACGCAGCACTTGACCATGGTCCAGCCAGGAAAAATGACATTTGACTAAATTAGTTGTGGATCAGATATTAGAACATAGAACATACAGTGCAGAAAGAGGCCATTCAGCCCATCGAGTCTGCACCAACCCACTTAAGCCCTCACTTCCACCCTATTCCCATATCCCAATAACCCCACCTAACCTTTTTGGTCACTAAGGGCAATTTATCATGGCCAATCCACCTAACCTGCACATTTTTGGACTGTGGGAGGAAACCAGAGCACCCGGAGGAAACCCACGCAGACACGGGGAGAACGTGCAGACAGACAGTGACCCAGTGGGGAATCGAACCTGGGACCCTGGAGCTGTGAAGCCACAGCGCTATCCACTTGTGCTACCCATATTCTCAACTTTATGGATTTAGGAACCTCAAATGGGGGCCATGTCAAGTTGGGGGCTGGAGTGGGATAATTGGCTCAAGAGAAAGGTTTGCTGGAGGTATTTGCATCAGTGGGTAGAACTGTAGAGCAGAAAAGCCTTGATCCCCAACCAGAATCTTAGTATTGGGAAATTAAACGTTCTATTTCAGTAATATGAGCAATGCGGACGGCACAGTGCTGGGAACCCGGGTTCAATCCTGGCATGAGTGACTATCCGTGTAGAATTTGCACATTCTACCCCGTGTCTGCGTGGGTCTTACCTCCTCAACCCAATGATGTGCATGGTAGCTGAATTGGCCATGCTAAATTGTCCCTTAATTGGAAAAAAAAGAATTGGGCACTCTAAATTTATTTTAAAAAGTAACGTCAACAATGAACATTCTCTGGTGACAAATAGCATATTTAGATGCGGCATTAAGTGTCCTAATCTAACACTTCCGGCTGTATCAATTTAAAATGTTCCATCTTCCTTACTATCCTGTCGTAGAAATTTGAATCAAACAGGCAGTAGACGATAGCAAACAAGTTTATGTAAAACTCGCAGACAAAATTCAAGTACGTCAATTAGCTTTATACCTTGAAGACGTACTAATATACTGTAAGCCAAACAACTGTGAATGAAATTATGTAAAATCATAGTTTTACAAAGAAAAAAAAGGGAGTTGCATTCATATGGAATCTTCCATGTGCTCAGACCATCCCAAGGCACTTCACAGCCAGTGAATTATTGTGGAATTATTGTTTTGTAGGAATAACAGCAAATTTGTACTCAGCAAGGTCCCACACCTAGCAATCAGATGAATGAGCAAATGTGTTTGCTGGTAATTGTTGAGGATTAAACACCAGCCAGAAAAACATAGAATTCCCCTGATCTTCAAAAAAAATGCAATGGTTCTTTTACATTGACCTGGACAACAGACAAAGCCTCATCCAATAGATGGCATCTCAGACAATGCAGTGCTCTTTAAATTCTGCACTAAATGTCAACGGAGATGAAACATTCACTTTTTTTGGAGTGGGAATTAAAACCCAAAACCTTCTGACTCAGGAGAAAATGCTAACATTTGAGCCAATAAATGAAAAATGTTAACTGCCAAACTGGTAAGATTCCCCACTTAAATGTTGGTGTTGTAATAATTTAAAACATGCATTCGTGGAAACTTGTGACTTGTTACAAAAACACTCCTTTTCTACAACAACTGTAATCGCATAGTACATTACCTTTTCTGTACAATGAGGTTAATGTTCCTGAGGGCCACATATTGAAGCTCGGGTTCTGCAGACAGCAGTGTTACTAGTGGGGGTGCCAGTTTCTTCAGCAAAGTGCCATAGTAATCCAAGTCTTTTGACAACATTTCCATGAACTTCATCAGAACTTTTACAGCAGACAGGACAACAGCTGAGTTAGCATGAGATAAACGTGGTGTCACACGCTCACAAATGCTATCAGACAAGAGATTTTGGTTAAATTAAAGGTCCACAACATCTTAAACACATTTTGTACATTATTCTGAAACACCAGGAATGAAAGATTAATATTTTCAACTTTAGCAACAATTTAACTCAAGAATCAAATTTCAAATGATAAATAACTGTCTATAAGATCCCCAAATTTTAAGAATCAGGTTGTTGTTGCAAATTCTGTTTATTAAGAATTAAATAACTTGTGCAACCTTTTTTTCAATTAATATAAAACAGTTATGGAGGAATAAAAACAGCATAGTTACCAGATGCAAGTTTACTTTCTATCATTACATGGTTAAATCTGACATTAGCTATAACACCTAATTTTATTGTAAGGTAAGAAAATATTTCAAGTTGCCACTTCTGTTTTTTACCTTTGAGCCTCTCTGTCATCTTTTGGGCTATAATTGGCTAAACAATCCAGGATAAATATCTGTCCCCATTCAGTACATTCATTTAAGGCTGTTAAAAGTTTATTGATAGTCTGAGGGTTGAGGTCTAACAAGTTGCTATTTGGATGGGACTCTGCAATCTCTGAGAGAGCTGCCACAGCATTTGCCACCACCTGCAGGTCAAAGAGTTAGGGCAATTTAGTGAAAAGAACACATTCACATCAGAATGACTTAAAAAGAAAATATTTTGCAGTTCCAACACTTGGACATTTAAACCAGACTTAACATTTTTGGTCACAATTACAAGAGTTCATAATTGAATTGAATGGTTTACCATCGTATTTGGGAAAGGATTAAAATAATTAAACATTCATCTAAGTCAAAAGAAATATCATAGGTTTAATTGTAACTCTTCCATATAACAACAGGGCAAGACATTTAAAAATAAGAATCCTTGGATATTTTCAGTTTAAAAAGATTGGGTTCTGTGGCATCAGTGATTATGACAATATCTTCTGCATAACATACATTTCCTGTAGATGTTAAGTTCTGTGATTAAATATAATGGGTCACATCAGTATGCTTATTGGATAGAAGTGGGTAATTTAAAACCTTAATATGTGCTTAAAGTATTTGGCACTAAATAAGGGTAGACTGAATGAAACATCAGCCACCACAGACATGTGCATGTCCTTATAATAATAATAATAATCTTTTTTAGTGTCACAAGTAGGCTTATATTACACTGCAATGAAGTTACTGCGAAAATCCCCTAGTCGCCTGTTCGGAAATACTGAAGGAGAAATCAGAATGTCCAATTCACCTAACAAGCATGTTTTTCGGGACTTGTGGGAGGAAACCAGAGCACCTGAAGGAAACCCACGCAGACACGGGGAGAACACGTAGACTCTGCACTGAAAGTGACCTAAGCCAGGAATCAAACCCGGGTGCCTGGCGCTGTGAAGCAACAGTGCTAACCACTGTGCTACCATGCCGCCTGGTCTGGCCTACATGTGACTACAGTCCCGCAATGTGGTTGACCGTTAATTGGCCTCTATAGTGGTCTAGCAAGCCATTCAGCTGTATTAAATCAGTGAAACCCGGAGACTGACTTTTAAAAAAGCACTAATAAGTGGACAATGACAAAAGCTTCACTCCCAAACAAATTTAATCAACTGGATATGGATAGCAAAAATCTCTCATCTTGAAAAGCCAAGTGAACTTAAATACTAGGCTCCAAGGAGACATTATGTATAATATACAAAGTTCCAGAGGAAAAATGAGCAAAACTGCCAGCTACAGAATTGCAATTCTAGCAACATAGGGTTTGTCACCATCTTATCATAGATTTGCAAACTAGCAGCAGTAATTTATGACTAAAATCTAGGTTAAACATCAGTATGGTAATGTTCTTTTCAACACCAATATCAGCCACACACCCACAGTGGAAAAGAAATTACAAAACATTCCAGCAGCTAATCTGCACACAAAGGTTTAAGATGAATAGATTGCACCCCTTAATAGATCAACCACTACAGCACAGGATGGTTCTTGCTGTTCACAGAAAAAATGTTCTGTGCAATCCCCCCTCCTTGTGGTGATTTTATTTGCTGCAAGAACAACTGAATAAAATTCTAATGTAGTTCAGGGCTTTGTCCATAATCATGTAAACTTAAGATTTACTGAAGTATGTATACCTAAAGGTCATGTTGATTCATGGAACATTGAAAATATGAGCATGTTATATATTATGAATGGTAATCAGCTGCAGCAAGAGAAAAGCTTTCAGAACTGAAGAATCATTCTGTCGAGTCAAAAGCTATGCTGGAGCCATAGTGGTAAGGAACAACTGGGTAGCAGTTGTAACTTGCTCTAATCAGAACACTATAAACTTCAATATTTTTAAGCATGGTCAGATTTCTTTTTCCATCCTTGACATTTACAAAACTAAAAATTATTCACAATTCATTACAAAACTGTTCAGTATAATCCCCAGGCTACTCATGCAAGATCACAAGTCAGTAAAATGAGAATCTGCACAGACTTTCTTGAATCATCCACTCTATGTTGCAATATAATAGTATACCGCATTGAATCACAATGTATTGACTGCTTAACTTACTGGTTAACTAGCTGATTACACTATGCCTATTTAAACCCTATTTGCTATAGCAAAAGTTTTTCAAAATTTCTTCCCACTTTATTCCTTCAATAACAATAATTTCTAAGATTAATCTGCTCTTCCTTTTCTCTGTGTCAATCTTCTTATTTAATGCTCTCGCCTTACTCTCAATCTACTTTAGGCTATACCCTTGAACTAACTCACCAACACCAGCACAAAAAAGCTCAGATTTCAAAATAGCTGCAGCATTTTGACCTGGGGGGTAAAAAGATTTGAACTTTTAACCAGGTTTAAAAAAGTTGACGATCAAACCGATATTTTTGATGACATGTATTTAGAAAATATTCCATTAAAAAATATCACATTTGATACAGGCCAAGTTAGCTTGATATCAAGTAATTCCCTACTCGATCCTAATGCATTAACATGATGCAAAAGGCACCAATCTACACAGATTTTGATACAGGCCAGCACAGCTTGTTATTAAGTAATGTTTTAAACCTAATGCATTCAAGGTAAAAAAGATACTAATCCAACAGTAACTGCTTTCAGACTTGCAGAGGTAACTTGGCAGCACGGTAGCATATAGTGGTTAGCACAGTTGCTTCGCAGTTCCAGGGCCGAAGGTTCAATTCCAGGCTTGGGTCACTGTCTGTGTGGAGTCTGCACGTTCTCCCAGTGTCTGCGTGGGTTTCCTCCGGGTGCTCCGGTTTCCTCCCACAGTCCAAAGACGTGCAGGTCAGGTGGATTGGCCATTCTAAATTGCCCTTAGTGTCCAGAAATGTTGGGTTGGGTTACGGGCATAAAGGGGTTAGGATGGAGGAGTGGGGCTTAAGTAGGGTGCTCTTTCCAAGGGTCGGTGCGGACATGATGGGCTGAATGGCCTCCTTCTGCACTGTAGATTCTATGAAATTCTATGAAACTTCACCTTGAAAAATCTTCTGGAAATGAATCACTAGCATTCAAAATAATAATTCTGTTATTCAAAAAAGAAAGCCCGCATGAGAAACAAGCTGAGCTACTGCAAGGATAACGCCTTATTACGCCTTCCAGACTACCCCCAGTAATGCACTTCCAGGCCTCTTGAATAGCTTCTTGTAGGCAGCTTACGAAGAACATCTATTCAAAACATTTTTGGCCAGAGTATGGAGCTCAAAACTTAGGAAGGGTACTACAGGAAGAGGGTGGCACGCGGCGCAGTGGTTAGCACTACTGCCTAACGGCGCTGAGGACCCGGGTTCAATCCCAGCGCCAGGCCACTGTCTGTGTGGAGTTTGCACATTCTCCCTGTGTCAGCGTGGGTTTCACCCCCACCATCCAAAAATGTGCAGGTAAAGTGGATTGGCCACACCAAATTGCTTCATAATTGGAAAAATAATAATTAATGGGCACTCTAAATTTATTTTTAAAAGGGTACAAACGTCACTACATCAGCATGGAAATGTTTAAACTAACTTTGCTTCAGGGAAACCCGAATACTTCGCAACTCAGAATTATGTAAAAAGCTTGTTCACCTTCTCCTTAGGAGCAATCTAGATTTAAATATTATCTTCATACTGACAGTGCACCCATTAAATTCCATTTATTTTATTATCTAAGCATAAAATTATACATTCTCATTATCAAATTGTTGTGCAGCTAATGTTTCTGGATTACTTCAGAAGTTGTGAAGAATGACTGATAGCTTAGATGGCACAATAACATGTAGTACCAGAAGACAACGCCAAGATAGGCTGCATCAGCATAACGCAAAACCAAAAATGTCTTGCCTCCGTACACAATCCAGGCATTTCAAAATATCTGAAAACAATTTATCTGAAGCATCACAAGCTTATAATGCTGTATTATTTAAAGAATTCTTGAAGGGTAGGTAGTGCAAGTCATACTTTACAGTAAATGTACAAGATACACTGCAGTTATGTTCAACACAAATAACCACAAAGTAATGTTTTAGAGTTATCAGTTATTGGCACAGATAAGATGACAGGATACTAAGGATAACATTGAACTCACTATATTGTTTGGTGGACAGCACATTTACCTCTTGGCAATAATTAATTAGAATTGGGGATTCAATAACTTAAGTGGCACAAATGTTACTAGTGACTTATCCGTCCAAGCCGGAATGTTGCACTTACGTCTTGTTGCATGTAAGCACAGGCTGCCTCAGCACGAGTTTCAAAAGGAACTAAACATATGCGATTAGCAGTAAAGATCTGTGCTTTTAACCTTATGTGAGAAAGATCATCAATGAAATAGCTGAAGATAGCTGGGCAGTGTCCAGAGGAACTCCTACACTTAAGGATGGGATTGGGGTGGGATATTTGTGGAGCACGCAGACACAGGGAGAATGTGCAAACTCCACATCATCAGTAACCTGGGACCAGGATCGCACCCTGGTCCTCAGCGCTGTGAGGCAGCAGTGCTACCCACTACGCCACCGTGCCCTCCGTAAATATTTAATTAAATATGGGTATTTGCAACCATCCAGGGAATTCACACGTCCCCTTGGTTTAAGGATGAATCAACACAAATGGGCTATAGAGTTCCCATGGCCCTGACTCTGATTCCCCCTGGAAAAAGGGGACATCGCAACTCAACGAATGCAAACTGGATGTGACTAGATCCTATTAATCTTCCATTGTATTATGATAGTTACCCTCATCCAAACTAGCCTGAGTGAAACTCAAGGTGTCGAACAACAACATAGGATGCTTGGAATCAACATGCAACACCACCCTTTTGTTTGGTAAAAGGACTTTGAACTTTAAACGGTTACATGATTATAGTCACGTTTCCGGTCTGCTTTTAAATTAACTAGAAGCTGTTCTGCAGATGGAGTGTCCCACTGAAAGCCATCAAACTAACTGCTATTCATCCAAGCAGCCACGGTAATAAATAGCAATATCTTGAAAGTGGAAGACCTCACCAGAGAGAAGGGTTCCCCAACCTGCTCCGGCTAGAGTTCACTTGAGAACCAACCTCCTAGATATTTGACTATAAGAAATCTCACAGCCTGCTGCAGATCCTTTGTTTTAGAAGACCTTCTCTTTAACTAAAGCATCAACTTCATCTATGAAACTATGGGCCTACCACAAAAGAGACCGAGGTACTTATAAGCTGTATATTATTTTCATCTGTAACCAATCTTTGAGAGTATGGGTGTGAAATATTTTAGTAACTGTAAGTATGGGGTAATAAATAACGTTTAATTTTAAACTCACAAAAAGCTTGCTGCTGGAATTAACTAGGACACTCACGCTGAGGATAAGAAAACACAGACCTCTTACAAACATACTGATCATGGGAAGTTCAGGGAAGCACAAATCTGGACGGCGGCACCAGAGTTATTGGCAATAGCTTCATAAAAATTATCTCTGCAATTTTGATTTCCAAAACTTGGTTATGAACAAAAGTCACAATTTTGCTTAATTGTTGTGGAATCATAAACAAAAGGTAGAATTTTTTTCTGAAAAAAGGTGGCATGATATTTTTATAATATCCTCATTCAGTTATTTTACTAAACACAATTGCATTTGGCCATTGATTTTCCACCTTCTTGCGGAGTATCAAGGCAGCAGGTTGAATACTATTTTAGTCTGTTCCATCATATAGTAGCACCTTGTGGCAGAAAGTAATAACAACACTTCCACCTCATTGTATTACTAGAGTTTCTTTGAGCCAGGTTAGGTGAGCATGAGGAGATAGGTAGCCTCCTCCACTGCAGTACAGGCACTACCTATCAGAGGGAAAATGCTAAGGAGACTGAGTCTTGAGTATTTTGTCTTGGTTACCCACATGCATCAATAGAAACACAAGTTCATGAAAGAAAGATTTATATTGTGCAATTATTGTTCCCTTTTCTAACAGTTCATCATATTAATAAAAATTATAAGTTTTAGGACAGAAGATCAAAATTGCAAGATAATTTTAATGAAGTTAACTGAATAGGTTGAACAAATGACAGTCATGGTCATTTAAAAAAGAAAATTACACTATTAAAAAAGAAAGTTAGCTCGGGGAGTCTACTTAGAACTCAAATCCATTGCAGATCTAGCATTCCAAGTACGTTTCATTTTAATGAGACCAAAACTTCAGCTTTGGAGGTCATTTAGAATTACCGACTCTCAAGAAAAATGAGCTGCCAGCTAAGAGTGTATCAGTTTATGTACTGGCGAACAGCCAGCTTCCATGTTTCAGTATGTGCTGTTATTGGCAAGAACGGAAAATTGGGAAAATAATTCGAGACAGTCAATCAAATTTTAAAAAAACATTGCGCCCCATCCAGCACTCACCCTCCAACCCCGCCATTTGCACTTTTATTGATGAGTGACGGGGTAGCTCTGAAACTAGTTGCTCAAAGGTGTGCCCGACTTCTTCTTGGAGGCAATTTTTAAAAAAATCACACAATACAGAGAAGACGGAGAGTACGAATGTTTGTTTGAACCTTCCCAAAGCAACCCACCTGAAACTGATAATTCAGTAAAAAGATCAGAGGATTGAGATGTAACCAGCCATCTGAGGCAGCAGTGTTCTTACTGTGCTTGTTGGCTTTTTACTTGTCCTCTTCTGAAAGTGCTTGTATACTAATAACAATAATAATCTTTATTCTCACAAGTAGGCTTACATTAACACTGCAATGAAGTTACTGTGAAAAGCCCCTAGTTGCCACATTCCGGTGCCTGTTCGGGAACAGGGAGGGAAATTCAGAATGTCCAAATAGCACGTCTTTCAGGACTTGCGGGAGGAAACCGGAGCAGTCGGAGGAAACCCAGGCAGACACAGGGAGTACATGCAGACGCCAAACAGACAGTAACCCAAGCCGGGAATCGAACCTGGGACCCTGGAGCTGTGAAGCAACAGTGCCACCCACTGTTCTACTGTGAAACATGCAACATACAAGGCTGAGAGCACTTGACAGGGTAGACATTGAGGGGCTAGATGCTCAGCTGAAGAGCCTGGAATTGGGGTCATAGATTCAGGATGGGCTTTTGAAACTCACTGCAGCAGAAGGCTGTAGATGCTCATTCGTTGAGCACAGTCAAGGCCGAGATAGATAGATTTTTGGAGCCTAAGGGTATTAAGAGAAATGAGAATCCTGCAGAATAGTGGAATTGGTCAACGGTCAGTCATACTTTCATAGAATGGTGGGGCACCCTCAAGGGGCCTTATAAGAAATAGGTCTACGAGTATGCCACGTTATTATTTTCTGATTAATGTGGTTAATTACCATTCTATTAGCAGTACATTCACGGCAGGTTTGACTAAATTTGAAAGATATTTTAGTTTGCTTAACATTGATTACAGTTTAGGAGAATTGAACGGCAAAGTGTTAGGAAGTTGGAATTAAATAAAAAGTAAAGAATAGTTAACAATTGGTGAACCAAGTTTCCCTTCTGGAATTTGGGATGCCCCCGCATTGAATACAGCAGGGTTCATAACAAAAGTTAAACATTTTTGCATGGAAAAATGCAAATACAGCTAGCCCCAATGATTTTTTCTATTAATTTTCGCTTTGCCACCTATTGAGCACGTTAGCTACCCGATACCTAACCTCAAATACCACTAGTACAGAGATCAAATACAAGTGGTGAAAAAGGTGGTACGGACAAGTCATTAAATAAGCACGTTTGAAGTCACATACCTTGGGGAATTGAATATGCTGAGTAGTTTATATTGGCTTCACACTCAAAAGTCTTAAATCAATAATTATTTTTTTTCCAGAAGACAATCTGATCAAAAGTAAATGTCCAGTAATAAAAAGGCACTTGAAGATTACTAATTCCTCTCCTGTCTAACCTGATCAGGATATCAGGTAGACATCTTGCCCGTTTAAATCCCCACAAGGCAATGAGATAGATAGATAGAGAAATACAGCACAGAACAGGCCCTTCGGCCCATGATGTTGCACCGAACTTTTGTCCTAGGTTAATCATAGAATTTTGGACAATTTTTCATGGCCAATCCACACAACCTGCACATCTTTGGACTGTGGGAGGAAACCGGAGTACCCGGAGGAAACCCACGCAGTCACGGGGAGGATGTGCAGACTCCACACAAGTGACCCAAGTCGAAATCGAACTTGGGACCCTGGAGCTGTGAAGCAATTGTGCTATCCACAATGCTACCGTGCTGCCCTTAAGAGGTTAACCTACACTCCATTATTCTACCCTAATCCAAGTACCTATCCAATAGCCGCTTTAGGGTCCCTAACTTTTCTGACTCAACTACTACCACAGGCAGTGCATTCCATGCCCCCACTACTCTCTGGGTAAAGAACCTACCTCTGACATCCCCTCTATATCTTCCACCATTTATCTTAAATTTATGTCCCCTTGTAATGGTGTGTTCCACCCGGGGAAAAAGTCTCTGACTGTCTACTCTATCTATTCCCCTGATCATCTTATAAACCTCTATCAAGTCGCCCCTCATCCTTCTCCGTTCTAATGAGAAAAGGCCTAGCACCCTCAACCTTTCCTCGTATGACCTACTCTCCATTCCAGGCAACATCCTGGTAAATCTCCTTTGCACCTTTTCCAAAGCTTCCACATCCTTCCTAAAATGAGGTGACCAGAACTGCACACACTACTCCAAACGAGGCCTGACCAAGGTTTTGTACAGCTGCATCATCACCTCACGGCTCTTAAATTCAATCCCTCTGCTAATGAACGCTAGCACACCATAGGCCTTCTTCACAGCTCTATCCACTTGAGTGGCAACTTTCAAAGAACTATGAACATAGACCCCAAGATCTCTCTGCTCCTCCACATTGCCAAGAACCATACCATTAACCCTGTATTCCGCATTCAGATTTGTCCTTCCAAAATGGACAACCTCACACTTGTCAGGGTTAAACTCCATCTGCCACTTCTCAGCCCAGCTCTGCATTCTATCTATGTCTCTTTGAAGCCGACAACAGCCCTCCTCACTATCCACAACTCCACCAATCTTCGTATCATCTGCAAATTTACTGACCCACCCTTCAACTCCCTCATCCAAGTCGTTAATGAAAATCACAAACAGCAGAGGACCCAGAACTGATCCCTGCGGTACGCCACTGGTAACTGGGCTCCAGGCTGAATATTTGCCATCCACCACCACTCTCTGTCTTCTATCGGTTAGCCAGTTTGTTATCCAACGGGCCAAATTTCCCACTATCCCATGCCTCCTTACTTTCTGCATAAGCCTACCATG
Source organism: Scyliorhinus canicula (assembly GCF_902713615.1). Taxonomy (NCBI): domain Eukaryota; kingdom Metazoa; phylum Chordata; class Chondrichthyes; order Carcharhiniformes; family Scyliorhinidae; genus Scyliorhinus; species Scyliorhinus canicula. The sequence continues at coordinate 35,207,487 of NC_052146.1, read as the reverse complement.
GGGAACCTTATCAAATGCCTTACTAAAATCCATGTACACTACATCCAGTGCTTTACCTTCATCCACATGCTTGGTCACCTCCTCAAAGAATTCAATAAGACTTGTAAGGCAAGACCTACCCCTCACAAATCCGTGCTGACTATCCCTAATCAAGCAATGCCTTTCCAGATGCTCAGAAATCCTATCCCTCAGTACCCTTTCCATTACTTTGCCTACCACCGAAGTAAGACTAACTGGCCTGTAATTCCCAGGGTTATCCCTATTCCCTTTTTTGAACAGGGGCACGACATTCGCCACTCTCCAATTCTCTGGTACAACCCTTGTTGACAGCGAGGACGAAAAGATCATTGCCAACGGCTCTGCAATTTGTACAAACTTTCATTTATGCAGAGCTTCAGCATTACCTCAGGCCATCCCAATTTTTTCAAAGGTGATTAATGTCTTTTGAATATAGTTCAGTTAAGTGGCTAAACACAATCTGAATACCACAGGCAGGAAAATAAGTCAATGATTGGTTGGTTATGTTGCTTTTGATGGTAATGCATTGACTATTGAATGTCAATCTGAACACAAGGGACAACCTATTTTTTAAATGCTGCAATACATCCCCCGAACAAGCTGACAACAGGCCCTCAATGCAATGCATCATCCAAGTATTTCTGATTATGCAATCTTCCCACGGTACTGCATTGAAGTTGTTACCCTAAATTTTGTGCTCAAGTTGCAAGTCATGAACTCACAAAGCTTTTGATTTATAGTGCACTACCATCCAGTAATTTAGAAACTTTAAATTAATTATAAGATTTAAAAAATTCCCCTCATTATCAGGTGAGTAGGAAGCTTCTGTCCAGTTTCTTTAGTGCTGCACTAAACAAAAGAATCACCTCTGAAAGGGTTAAAAGTTATACAAGCTAAAAATCACAAGCTGCTGGCTGCTAAATTCTCAAAGACAAATGAAACAGTGATGAGAAACCAAATGCTTCAACTCAGACTGTTTACATTCAAGGACCACGGCTACATTAGGCCCGAAAGGCATGCTTGTTAGGTGAATTAGACACTCTGAATTCTCCCTCTGTGTACCCAAACAGGTGCCGGAGTGTAGCAACTGGGGGATTTTCACAGAAACTTCATTGCAGTGTTAATGTGGATCTACTTGTGACAATAATAAAGATTATTATTCTTGATTATAGGGAGCCTGGAGCCGTGGCTATAGCTAATAATAAAGGCTTTATTTTAAAACTCCAAGAATCTCCTCTGACCACTCATGAATGAGAGACTGAAGTATACTATAGCCGAATAGCTGCACTCTCTCCCACAACATCCTCCAATTTGCATATATGTGAAACACGATAGAACAGTGGTTAGCACTGTTGCATCATAGCAGTAGGGACCCAGGTTCGATTCCAGCAGTGCGGAGTCTGCACGTTCTCCCCATGTCTGAGTGGGTTGCCTCCAGGTGCTCTGGTTTTCTCCAACAAGTCCGAAAGACGTGCTGTTAGGTGAATTGGACATTCTGAATTCTCCCTCAGTGTACCCGAACAGGTGCTGTAGTGTGGTGACTAGGGGATTTTCACAGTATTTCATTGCAGTGCTGATGTAAGCCTACTTGTGACATTAATAATATTACATAGATCAGATCTGTGCTGCATTGTGCCTTCTCAACTAGATCAGCTGGTGGAGTTTACAAAATAAGTAAATAAAGTAACTTTAAGTGCCTGTTAACTAATAACATTGAAAAGGCACAAGAGGAGAAACTGCAAAGTCAATAAATTGAAAACTCTTCTGGTTTCAACACTTGACATCCTCATGGACATAGTCACATCACTGGAAAAATTTATTTGGTGGAAAAAGTAAGCTATAATTTATTAAAAGCTCAGCAGCTATCCAAATGTTTAAGCTGAGGAGGAGGTACAAAGCAAGAAAGTCTGTTAAATTAGATGACTGCATCAGCAGAATGAATATGAAGTTAAGCTCCTAAAAGCCTGTAAAAAATAAAATAACACAGATGCTAGAAATCTCGGGTGAAAAAATCCTGGTAAGTCAAGTCTGCAGCATCTATAACAAAATGTTAACACTTCAGATATAACCTTTCATTAAAACCAAATGGGTCATTATACCCAAAAAAAAATTAACATTCTTCTCTTTTTTTACAAATGCCGTCTAATCTGCTGTGTGCTCTGCACTTTGACTTTACATCCTGCACTTCACTACAACAGCATTTTTTTCATTTCGAAAGGAATGGAAAAACCTGCATACTAATATGAGATTAAAGTTCAGCTACTGATCTCATGAATTCACAATATCATTCCTACCTTTACCAGTCAGCAAGAGGTTTTATATTAATGTCTACAGATATGATGGGAGAAAGTTAAATAATTTGTTTACCATTGGATTGGAGTCAGATATCAAGTCCTTCAGAGTGTCCAGAAATCCCTGATCCTCGACCAGCTGTGCATTGATATCATGCAGTTTAGCTACACAGACAGCAGCAGTCTTTCGCACATAGGGATCTTCATCCTTTAGACATTTTCGCAGAGGCTCACACAGGTACTCTGTGATTTTATCTACACGGATGCAGCCCATGGTTCTTACTGCCAGCGCTCTAATAAGTGGATTGGGATCTTCACAGTCCTGAAATTAAACCAACCAACAAACTTAATCATAGCTTTAAAAAAGAAAGACACTGCATCAAAACAGTATCCATATTTGCATTCAGTTATGCAGAACATATGGCATTTCAGCATGATACTGAGGTTAAGAGGAGAACGAAAGTACTTAGATTGCATATTGGAAGTTTGAAAAATTAATATATTTGTTGAACTCAGTTGATGGCTTGCAGCTTGCATAGCTGGTCTTTAACTACAAAAGCACAAAGTTCCAGATTCCCTTGTGCGTGCTGAATTAATCTAACTAGAATAAACAGAAAGTAAAGTAACCAGAATCCCTGCTTGTAGCTGCAATCCAACACCCCCATCTGAAAACATGAAATGAAAATGAAAATCGCTTATTGTCACGAGTAGACTTCAATTAAGTTACTGTGAAAAGCCCCTAGTCGCCACATTCCGGCGCCTGTCCGGGGAGGCTGGTACGGGAATCGAACCGTGCTGCTGGCCTGCTTGGTCTGCTTTATAAGCCAGTGATTTAGCCTTGTGAGCTAAACCAGCCCCTTGAGCTAAACCAGCCCCTGCATGCAAACATGCATACTTAATTCACGCCTTATTCACAAATAACCTTTGCAAGGTAGTAGAAGGTATCCCGCACTGCACAACCACCATAACACACTGATTTTGAGGAAAAAAAGTCAGAAGGAAATGTGGTAGCTAGCAATTCCTCACATTTGTCCGGATTAAACTCCATCTGCCATCTCTCCGCCCAAGTATCCAACTGATCTATATCCTGCTGCATCCTCTGACAGTCCTCATTGTTATCCGCAATTCCACCAACCTTTGAGTCATCCGCAAACTTACTAATCAGACCAGTTACATTTTCCTCCAAATCATTTATATATACCATGAACAGCAAAGGCCCCAGCACTGATCCCTATGGAACACCACTAGTCACAGCCCTCCATTCAGAAAAGTACCCTACCACTGCTACCATCTGTCTTCTGTGACCGAGCAAGTTCCGTATCCATCTTGCCAGTCCACCCCTGATCCCTGTGACATCACCTTCTGTACCAATCTGCCATGAGGGACCTTGTCAAAGGTCTTACTGAAGTCCATGTAGACAACATCCACTGCCCTACCTTCAATCATCTTTGTTACTTCCACATTCTGGCACCTGTTCGGGAAGGCTGGTACGGGGATTGAACCAGGATTGCTGCCTTGTTCTGCATTACAAGCCAGCTATTTAGCCCACTGTGCTAACCAGCCCCAAATTTATTCAGAAATGTTTGAGAAGTTCTTAGCCAGTTTTGAATAGGGTGGAATGGAGGGAAGAGAGTCCGAGTGGACTGGAGCAAAGCGCAGGCGACTGTGCCCGTCTATTTTTTAAAATAAATTTACAGTATCCAATTATGTTTTTTCCCAATAAAGGGGAAATTTAGCGTGGCCAATCCACCTAACCTGCACATCTTTGAGTTGTGGGGGTGAATCCACGCAGACACAGGGAGAATGTGCAAACTCCACAGGGACAGTGACCCAGGGCCGGGATTCGAACCCGGGTCCACAGCCCCGCAGTCCCAGTGCTAACCACTGTGCCACCCCTGTGTCCATCTTGATGGGAGAGTTCGCTAAGCTGTCAGAACACCAATGCAGCTGAAGGCCTGAGCACCGGCAGGTTTGCTCTGCAGATTCCTTGTTACTATACAAAACGACCCATTTAGTGGGGTGAATAGCTTTGCTTTGTTGATTTAAAGGTTCTCTGAGCTCTCTCCCTTCCCACTGGGAGAAAAGTAATATCCTATACATATCAGACTTTACTCAATCCATGATGACTAGTAATTATTTATACACCAATAGGAAATGGGAGGCAGAACCAGAACAGGAGATACCGATGGAAGGCTGGAATGAAATCTGTTCTAAGGCCCATCTTGATACTTGAAAGAATACAAATGGAATCTCATTACTCAGGTACTTCAGGACACCACATATTACTGTAAAAGTTGGCTCCTCCCATACAAGCAATTGTTGCAGAGGCTGTGGGGAACCAATTGGTCATTACTTACACACTTTCTGGTCATGCCCAAAGTTAAAGGAATACTGGGATAGGATATTTAGAACATGAAAAAATGAAATGAAAATCGCTAGTCATAAGTAGGCTTCAAATGAAGTTACTGTGAAAAGCCCCTAGTCGCCACATTCTGGCACCTGTTCGGGGAGGCTTGACTAAGGCATTCCACATGGACATCTCACAGACTCCCAAACTGCTCAATTGGGACAATTCCAGCAGGGATGGGAGGGAGAAAATATTATCTTTTGCAAATTTTGCTTATAGCTGCCATTAAAGCCATCAGTTAGCTGAAAGCCGGATGCCCAGCCAATGAATCGTGGTTATCGAAGGGCAAAGAGCTATTTGAGATAGAAAGAATCATACATGCATTATGCTTTTGAAGGTGGATCCCAGTAATGGGAATGCTGTTCACATGAACTAATCCAACGAGAGCGAGTGTCCCGCCCCCATCATCCCCACCCTTACCCCAGCCTAATAACATGTCTGTACATGCAAATTCAAAGTTTGCTTCTTTTACATTTCTGTCACTAGTACTGATGATTGTACAATCATAATCATTTTGTGTGTTTGATGTGAGATAAAAATAAAAACAATAAGTTTTTAAAAATCTGAAACAATTTATCAAAATACATACCTTAACAAAAGTGTTGACAGCCATAATTGCCATATCAGGCTGGCTCTTAGCATAGTTCATTAGATAGAGGTACACCAGCTTCTTCAGCTCCAAGTTATCTGTCTGCATGCAGTTAACAACATCAGGAAAGAGGGCACTATTGAGAACAAGATAAAGTAAGAAACAAGTAAGAAATTCACAAATCATTGGGCCGTTCTGGCAAATTAAAGAAATGGCCATTTAAAATTGAATTTGCATCCTTATATCACACTGGGGTCATGTGAATACATTTCTAGAATGTTCATTATAGAATTAGCTAAATAATACTTAAACACCGGAGATCAACCTATGTACTTAAAAATGCTTTTGTTGCATAATTATTTCATTTTTCAAAACTTGTTATAGAATTCCCTGTCCCACAAAAGGGACCAATTGTTCTTCTGTTCCCTTCGATGCTGGAAAGTTTGCTCAATTGCTCATCAGTGAAATCTTTGGAGAGCAGGCATACGCAATCAATTATTTTAAAAACCAAACAAGGTGCTTGAACTACAACAGTAGAATTTTCGCATGAGCCATTAAGAGCCATTAAGAATGTGCTCAACATTGATCCACAAGCTCCATCGCATAGTTCTAGGTCATTAAAAACCTGCATCAAAGTACAAATTGTGCTGTTCATATTATGATCCATAGTTATGATCATTTGGCGACAGGGGTTAATTTAAACTTTTTTTTTTGAAGTTTGTATTTATATACAATTCAGAATGTTGGTCACAAATGCAGGGGGAACTAACTTGCAAAATCATCAACGGTGCATACATTTTCTAATAGTGAAGGGGACAAAAGAACAAGAGGCGTTTGTGGGACCAAGACCTCTAACAAATTCTGCATAACAAAATATTCTATATTTTCACTATGGATTCAAAAGAGCTTAATTTATACATATACTTAAGTGTTTAGCATTGACACTAATTCTAATAAAATCATCTGCAGTATGAGCAATCAAGAGTGCCATTATGGTATAATGTACAATTTTAAATTCAAAGCTGGCAAAAACTCCCTTTTCAAGGGCAATTAGTAATGGGCAATAAATACTGGCCTAGCCAATGGCCCCCACATCCCATATTTTTAAATTGCAGATTAACCGATAGCTCAAATTTTAAACAAAATCTCACTTTGCTGCCTTGTTTATATTGCTATGTTCAAATGATTAGTTTTATTTTCCCCACTTAATTGAATTACCCACTAGATCAGGGGTGGGCAAACTACGGCCCGCGGGCCGCATACGGCCCGCCAAAGGTATTTCTGCGGCCCAGCAAGTCATTAAAAAAAAAAGAAAAAAAAAAAATTTTTTTTAAATTTTTTTTTAAGGTTAATGGGGGGGGGGCTGTTGGGTTACTTACTGGTATAGGGTGGATACGTTGACTTGAGTAGGGTGATCATTGCTCGGCACAACGTCGAGGGCCGAAGGGCCTGTTCTGTGCTGTACTGTTCTATGTTCTATATAGAACATAGAACATAGAACGATACAGCGCAGTACAGGCCCTTCGGCCCTCAATGTTGCACCGACATGGAAAAAAAACTAAAGGCCATCTAACCTACACTATGCCCTTATCATCCATATGCTTATCCAATAAACTTTTAAATGCCCTCAATGTTGGCGAGTTCACTACTGTTGCAGGTAGGGCATTCCACGGCCTCACCACTCTTTGCGTAAAAAACCCACCTCTGACCTCTGTCCTATATCTATTACCCTTCAATTTAAGGCTATGTCCCCTCGTGATAGCCACCTCCATCCGCGGGAGAAGGCTCTCGCTGTCCACCCTATCTAACCCTCTGATCATTTTGTATGCCTCTATTAGGTCACCTCTTAACCTTCTTCTCTCTAACGAAAACAACCTCAAGTCCATCAGCCTTTCCTCATAAGATTTTCCCTCCATACCAGGCAACATCCTGGTAAATCTCCTCTGCACCCGTTCCAAAGCTTCTACGTCCTTCCTATAATGGGGCGACCAGAACTGTACGCAATACTCCAAATGCGGCCGTACTAGAGTTTTGTACAACTGCAACATGACCTCATGGCTCCGGAACTCAATCCCTCTACCAATAAAGGCCATCACACCATAGACCTTCTTCACAACCCTATCAACCTGGGTGGCAACTTTCAGGGATCTATGTACATGGACACCGAGATCCCTCTGCTCATCCACACTACCAAGAATTTTACCATTAGCCAAATATTCCGCATTCCTGTTATTCTTTCCAAAGTGAATCACCTCACACTTCTCCACATTAAACTCCATTTGCCACCTCTCATATGAGGCGCCCAGAATCATAACCGGGTGAAGTAATTATTTTACATAATATACTATGCGGCCCTTTGTGAATTGTGAATTTCTGAATGTGGCCCTTGCACGGAAAAGTTTGCCCACCCCTGCACTAGATTATCTAAAGTAGACTATACATGAACTTTATCATTGAACGATTGTTGATCATTCTTTCAAAGGCCAAACACAAATAAGCTCAATGTTGCATAGAAATCTAAGAATTCCAGATCTTTGCCTCCAACACCCTGCTGTAAGGCCATTACAGATATTAATCACCCTTTACAAGTGCTTCTCGACATTTACAGAGATTGTCTTTTGTCGGTTTCATATCTGCTCATTCTGCATTAACCTGAAAAGGCTATTGAGATTTAAATTTTCTATGCCATACTTTACAAACATCCCAGGTTGCTTACAGTCACCCTTCAAGGTCAAAATGTATTTTTCCCCAGATTTTGAGACACAACTGTCTGTGGTAATTCCCTGAACTAGGCTGTTTTCCTTGTACTTTGAAATTAAATTTGGCATTCAAGGTGTGGCTTTAACAGATCACTGTGCAACATCAGTCCTCTGACGTGTTCTCCTCCTAATCTGTAATAATGTCTGGGCCCTTTCTGCTGATCCCCTTATTTCCCATTTCTTTGTCATTATCATTTTTGATTCATGGATATTTAATGGACATATATCTTTAAGTCAAGCACAAGAAGTGTGGAACTCAAAGTTGCAAAAAATACACAGTGCTATGAAAATGTAGCTTTTGAACAGATGAACTCAGACTTTCTGGCACCCGAGAGATCAGAGGGATTAGGTTTAATTGGTTGGCTGGAGGCCAATGATTTGGCCAAAGACCTTATTCTGCCTGGTGACAGAGAGTGATCCCAAGTGGGATGTTTTCAGAGGGCGCAGAAATAGGAGGAACGGTCTTGGATGCTTAGAGAAGAAGTCGTGAGTTGCTCTCTCTCCACAAACGTTTCTTGCCTGCTGTTTCTGAATCTGCAGAGAAGTCTTGAGATGCTGATGAATCTACAGTGAAAACCATAACAGACTGAAAGCAAAGACCTCATCCAACTGAAAGCTACCCTGAAAGAATCAAACTGGAAAGCGTCCATCTGAAACAGAGACTTTTATTCTTTTACTTTTTGTATTATTCTTCTTTACACCCTCTTTCCCCTCTGTGTTTGTCTGTCGTATGTGTGCTTGTGCACGTGTGTGTAATATAGAAGAATAATCTTTATTGGCACAAGTAGGCTTACATTCACAGTGCAATGAAATTACTGTGAAAAGCCCCCAGTCGCCACATTTCGGCGCCCGTTCAGGTACACGAGGGAGAATTCAGAATGTCCAAATTACCTAACAGCATGTCTTTTGGGACTTGTGGGAGGAAACCAGAGCACCCGGAAGAAACCCATGCAGACACGGGGAGAACGTGCAGACTCCGAGCCAGCTGGGATCGAACCTGGACCCTGGCGCTGTGAAGCAACAGTGCTAACGACTGTGCTACCGGTAGAGAGGGTGGGGCGAGTTAAAGAATGGGGGTTAGGAATTAGGTAATAGTTAACCAGTTGCATTTGCTGCCTAGTTAATCATGGTTATTATTAATAATAAAAATTGTGTTTAAATTTACAATCCTGGTGACCAGAATTATTGGACAGCCAAAGACCTTGGGTATTTTTGAAGAATTAATAGTTATTTTCAATTGTGTTGCGACTCATGGTCAAGTGGGGCTGGAATTGACTGCACACTAGCCCAAGGTGTTGTAGCAATAGTTTTTATCTATCAGCATTTTTTGATTGGTCAGTAATTTGTTTGGTGGAGGCTTTGCACAAGCTGCAATTACTTGCCCGTAGTTCTCCCTGCACCTCAGCATTGGTTACTGCCTCCAGCTCTCACTATACCTCAGCCTCAGTTATTGCCCCCCGTTAGTTACACTCGTGGCTCTGTTACTACCACCGGCTATCCGTGCTCCCTGGCCTCAGTTACCGCCTCCAGCTCTACCTACACTCCAGCCTTGGTCACTATTCCCAGCTCACAGTGTTCCTTGGCCTCAGTTACTACCCCCAGCATTCCCTACTCCTGGCTTTGGTTACCGCTTCCGACTCGCCTTGCTCTCAGACCCTAGTTACCGCCCCTAGCTCTCCCCACTCCTCAGCCTTGATTACAGCCCTTGTTCTCCCTGCTGCCTGACCTCGGTTACTCCACAGGCTCTCCCTGCTCCCTGACATCAGTTACTTCCCTGGTTCTCCCAGCTCCTCGGACACTGCCCCCAGCTCTTCCAGCCTCCATTACTGCCCCAGCTCTTGCCACTCCCTTACCTCCATTACTGGTTCCTGGCTCTTGCCACTCCCCAGCCTTTCAATACTGGGGTCTGGGATCCCGCTGCTCCCAGCCTCATATACTACATATTAGAGTATAGCTCTTGCTGCCCTCTGGCCTGAGGTAATGGTCGCTGACCCGATTTATGCTGTTCCCAGCTCAGGTTACTGTCCCCCTCGCACCATTTTCAGGTCCCAGTTACTGACCCCTCGCTCATGCCACTCCCTGGTCTTGATTACTGGTTCCTGGCTCTCACTGCTCCTCCGCCTCAGTTACTGCTTCCCCAGCTCCCAAAGGGGTAAAAGGTTAAGCCTGTCAATTACCAGCCATCAGTCTAATGCCTGTGGTGGGAAAGCATCAAGACAATACTGCAAGATAAAATGGAAAAATGCAGGTTAATAAACAAAGGGTAGTATGGTTTTGTTGTTGGCAAATCATGTCTGCAAAACTTGACAGAGTTCTTTAATGAAGTAACAGACAAGATTGACGAAGGAGTAGTATGTGTTGTGCATGTGGACTTTCAAAAGGCATTTGATGAATTACCAGATGATAGACTGATTAGTAAAATTGAAGCTCATGGATTCAAAGGTGCATTGGCTTTGTGAATATGTAGTTTAGGGACAGTAAGCAGAGAGTACTGATGAACTGTTGCCTTTTTAACAGCTTTGTCAACCTGTCCCGCCATCTTCAATAAATTGCTTATGCTCATCCCCAGAGCGCGCTTTTTCTTTCTATACTCTATTAAGTCGATTTTATTTATCTTGCCGCTCCTCATTCTCCCTACCAAAAAGTATAAATTCTGAGATTTGTGACATGTACATACTTTGATATTATGCCTTATATAACCAAGTAGAGGTTAATAATGCATATGGAAAAGAGCAGTTGGGCCCACTGCTGTCTTTGATATACATTTAATAACCTGGATCAGGGTATACAAGGCTAAATTTCAAATAATGCATATGACATGAATCTTAAAAATATGGTAAACAATGAGGAGGATAACAACAGCTGCAGGAAGATGTGGACGGGCTGGTGAAATGGGCACATACATGACGGTTGAGGTTTAGCTCAGAAATGTAAATTGATATACTTTGGTAGGTAGAACAAGAACATTTTTGAGGTGGTGCAGGAAGAGAAATCTTGGGTGTTTACATAAGCAATGTAGTAGGATGAGTTCAGAAAGCTACTAAAAAAGCATACAGCAGCACAGAACACTGTTTGACAAAGGAATCTTGTAGTCTTTTCCCTAATCATAACTATTCTTCCTCATTTTATCCTTTCACTCATAGCCCTTTCATTCATTGTTTTCTGCATATTATCGATTTCTCCCTCATCTATTGCTTGATCTTGATTATTGTTATTTCCCTGCCTTCCAACTCCCTCATTCCTAGATCAAAATCTTGTCACTTCCTTATTTGACTGTTCCAACAATACATTATGACCTCTCCTATTTTTAAAAATAAATTTAGAATACCCATTAATTTTTTCCAATTAAGGGGCAATTTAGTGCGGCCAATCCACCTACCCTGCACATCTTTCGGTTGTGGGGGCAAAACCCACGCAAACACGGGGAGAATGTGTAAATTCCACACGGACAGTGACCGAGAGCCGTGTTCGAACTTGGGACCTCGGCACCGTGAGGCAACAGGGCTAACATACTGCGCCACTGTGCTGCCCTTACCTCTCCTATTTAGATATAATCTACTTAACTCTTCAACAGTCACCAATACAAATCTCATTTTGACCAGGGCAGCACGGTGGCACAGTGATTAGCACTGCTGCTTCACGGCGCTGAGGACCCCGGTGTCCGCGTGGAGTCTGTACATTCTCCCCATGTAGCCATGTCTGCGTCTCACCCCCACAACCCAAAGATGTGCAGGGTAGGTGGATTGGCCATGCTAAATTGCCCCTTAATTGGGAAAAAATAATTGGGTACTCTAAATGTATTTTAAAAAACATCTCATATTGACGAAGGGAACTCAAACATTCCACCAATATTCTGAAACAGAAGTAATTACATCAGAACTATCAGATGCAACAGCCATTAGGCATATAGAAAAAGTTTAACAGATGCACGTTATAAAGAGACTATAATTTTGGATCAGTATATGTTCACATAACTGTCACCTGTGCACAAACAAAATGAAAATACAATTAAACATTTTTAAAATATTTGCTGCATATTTAGTTTTTAAAAAGTTGCATAATATTTTATCATTCCACCATATGGGCTGTACAAGTGGAATTTTGCAAACTTTGAATGGGCATGATACTGATGCTAAGAAATGCAAGATTAAGACCTGAATGCTTCATATATGCAAACATTCTGTAAACCCAATTTGTAAAGTATAGCCCAGGTTAGCATAATCTCAACGAGAACTAACTGAAACTTTCTCCCATCCAATCCTACAATGCAGAATTGCTAAAATATATAACATTGTGTATACCTGACATCCTTCCCAACAGTCATTGAAGCAATCACTTTCTTCACTGCTTCTTTCTTCTTTTCCTTCTTGTCACTGTTGAGCTCTGCTTTGAGTTCAAAGATTTCTCCTAAAGAAAATTATGGCATAATTTATCTTAACAGAGGTTTTACTGTAGCCATAGCAACATGATACTTAGTAGCTGTTCATTTTCCAGAAATATATACTTTAAAATTCACCAACTGCCATTCACCAGCACATCACAGCAAGTTAAGCATATTTAACAACTTCCAACATCTTCAAGTTGAATGGAATCAAGCAAACAAACAGTGTTACCGTGAGCCAATTGGAATTATTTTGTACCTGCAATCGCATAGAAGATTGCCAATTATTCTTTGCTACATTTCATTAAAATGTTTACTCCCGGCCATTGTTAGGCAAACGGACCAGATCGCAACTTTTGTTAGGGTACCATACAAGAGCCTCGACAGTTTTTCAATGTATAAAACTGTGAGGAAAGAATTCTTCACCCCTGGAGTAATGATTCTAACCAATAGGCATCATTTATGTTAAAACAAACTTTAATTTAAACACAGAATCAACCACATTATCATAGGAATAGCTTTACAATTATCAGTTCAACAGTTCTTAAATAAAAGGAAAAACTTGAACTTACTATCTACACCTGCCACTAATTCCAATTATGATGTGGAGATGCCACCTTTGGACTGGGGTGAGCATAGTAAGAAGTCTTACAACACCAGGTTAAAATTCAACAGGTTTGTTTCAAACACTGGCTTTCGGAGCACTGCTCCTTCCTCAGACCTGAGGAAGGAGCTGCGCTCCGAAAGCTAGTGTTTGAAACAAACCTGTTGGACTTTAACCTGATGTTGTAAGACTTCTTACTAATTCCAATTAAGCAAGCCAATACTATTGCCACTTATAAATAAAGTTAACAGAACAGGTTTCTTGCTTAGCTGTGCAGAGACTTTTGGAAAGAGATCCTTTCAACAGCGGATTCAGTACACTTCTGCTCAACCTAACAGCATTTGGCAAAACTGCTATTAAATTTAAAATCCCAGAACAGATGGCAAAACGACAGACGGACCTGGCTTCTTCCATTAATGACTTCAAATGTATCCCACTAAGTTGCATGTCCTGCTTAGCTAGCATAATAGAATCCCTCATAAATTATCTACATTCCAGGGAATCTTCAGCAATCACAACACTATTCCACTAGACCTTTATCTATAACCAACTAAGTGGTTGGAATGAATGATTATCTCACCTTTTATGACTCCAATTACAGCTTGAGTAGAGACCCAGTCTGTATGTATTTTAAACCAGGGGTTTTAACAATATTACTGCCACAAATATAAAGTATAAAATATAATATTTTGTACATTCATCACACCCTGTTTCCTTTTAAAATGAAGTTGTTGGATTCATCTGCTTTTTCTAGTCCTTTAAATTATTTGTGCGGCTGCACACACTATTTATCACAAAACAAGGCCTGTGCGGTACATTTCAGGCCAGCCAGAGCTTACCAGGCACATTGCCTGCGGCTATCATGAATGACTATTTCTTTTCCGTTGAGCAAAATTTGCTTTCCCATTGCTCCACACAATCCACATTTCAAGTTTGGTGAACAGGTCAATACATTATAAAACGAGGAAGCTTCCATCAACTTTAGTACCAATATTGATTTGACCGTTACAATACTCAGGTGAAGACCCAAATGAAAATGGAGTGTGTGAAGGCTGGGCAGTGTTTTACGGTCAGAGAACATTACAGAGATAGAGAGATGCTGGGGGATTAGGAGCCAATGCAGGTTAGCAAGAAAAGGAGCAATGGACCACTTGGATTTGGTGCAAAATACGAGTGGCAGAGTTTTGGATGAGCTGATGTTTATAGAGGTTGAAGAATGGCCAGAAAGCATTGAAATGTGTTGGAGGTGAAATAGGCAAGAATGGGAGTTTCAGTGAAAGATGGACAGAGGTGTAAAATGCTGTGGAGGTGAAAGTAGGCAATCTTTATAATGGAGAGTACATGGATCCAAAATGCACCTCAGAATCAAAGATGATAGATTATGAATAGTCTTGTTAATATTGAGACAATGGCCAAGAAAGGAGATAGAATTAGTGGCAAATGCTAATAATAATCACCTCAACTGGGGCAAACTGCAGCACAATTCTTTTGGAATGACTTTTCTTGTTTATAATATTAGATTTTACAATTTTCACATGCAAAGCTCAACAGAATTTCAATTAGCCAAATAAAATGTAGTAAAAGAAATGAAAGAAGTGACAGACTGAGTGCTCTCTTGAAGATGGAATAATTTTTCCATCTATCCCCAGCAACCACCCCTGCTCCTTCATTGTGGAATGTGGTGCCCAGGGGTACCAACATTTCTTTACCCCACTGGCACAACGAGGCCTGTCCTGCACTGAACCCAAAAGTAATTCAATACTGGTAATCTTTCAGTGCTTACAAAATCTCGATGCAGTTGCCAAAGTTGTCATCAGAAACACAGCACAAGTTTGAAACCAGAGCACATCTTTTAACTTGCCCCACTCAGAGATATCCATAACAGAAAGGCCATAACCTACTTTGTCCTTGGGTCCTGTATGGATAGAATAACATTCACTACAATACATCACTTGAACCTACTAATGCCTTCAGAGAAAATGTAAATAGAGCCGAAGAACATGCTTTGGAGAAGGCATCAATGTCACTACAACCTTGTAACCAATCAACAGTAGACAAATCTCAAATTTGAAAAAGTAAGCACCAACAGAACTGGGATTTGTAAACATAACATCCTTTAAATACATGCTAATTAAAATCAACAATCTAATTATAATGTTCAATTCAAGTCTCACATTGTACTTGCATGTATGTGCTCTAATGTGCTACATAACTACAGTGATGATGCTCTAGTTAAGTCCATTAGGAAACATTGCCACTACAATGGAGCTCACATCAAAAATTTGTTTGTCAAATTCTGCTTAGTCCAGTTTCTTAGTAAAAACCAAATCATTGTGGGTCAGGCACGATATAGTTTAGTTATCGTAATAAAAGTGTAGCTGATTAGAAGGAGGAATAGGCATGTAGTAATCTTATCTTTAGTCACCATATACTGAACAACAGTCACAGCAGCTTGCTTGAAACTTTAGATACATTCTAGCATTACATGGTGGATAAAGGGACTGGAGAAAGACGATTGCAAAACCATTAAAAATACAACATTTTATTATTTATATATAGTAAATTATTTAGAAGCATATGTCAACTCAGAAAATTGTGAGACTTTAGTACTAAATCTATACTGCCACATTGTGCAACACTGAGGAAAGGTTCCTTGAATTGAGGTGTCATTCAAATAAAACTGCATACATTTCTTGTCATATTACTGGAAGGACGTGATCCCACGTGATGAGGACCAGGAGATTTTGCCAGGTCTGTTGCATTTTAGCTGCAAGAAAAGATTGAAAAGACTGGGATTCTTTTCTTTGCAATGGAGGAGGCAGGAGATTTAATTTAGGGGCATAAAATTATGAAGGGCCAAGATAGATTGGAAAGAAGGGCCTTTTCTCTGTGCAGAGGTCAATAATTGGGGGCACAGATTTTAAATAAAGAAATCTTTGCACCCAGAGGGTAGCAGGGATCTGGAACTCACTGCCTGATAGCAGGACCCTCTAGAGGCAGGACCTCACTCCATTTAAAAAGTATGAGTATGCGCTTAAAGACTACAGCCCAAAGACTGGAAAATGGAATTATCATAGAATTTTACAATGCAGAAGGAGGCCATTCGGCCCATCGAGTCTGCCCCGGCTCTTGGAAAGAGCACCCTACCCAAGGTTAACACCTTCACCCTATCCCCATAACCCAGTAACCACACCCAACACTAAGGGCAATTTTGGACACTAAGGGCAATTTATCATGGCCAATCCACCTAACCTGCACATCTTTGGACTGTGGGAGGAAACCGGAGCACCCGGAGGAAACCCACGCACACATGGGGAGGATGTGCAGACTCCGCACAGACAGTGACCCAAGCCGGAGTCGAACCTGGGACCCTGGAGCTGTGAAGTGATTGTGCTATCCACAATGCTACCGTGCTGTAAGGGTGGCTTGTTCTTTTTCGGACAGCACAAATATGAGGAGCCAAACTGCCTTCTTTTTAAAATTATATAAATTCCTCTGATTCTATAGCTAAAGTAGGATTTTCTCAAAAATTGTTACAGGGCACAACTTTTAAAAAAAGAACAGAGAAGATCTGTCCATGTACCTTGACCATTCTTTATCCCTCAAACACCATTAAAAATCAGATTATCGAGTTATTATCTCATTGCTCTTTGTGGAACCATGCTTAAATCGGTTGCTGCGTTTCTGCCATTAAAATAGCTATTACACTCCAAAAAAGTACTTAATCTACTGTAAAGTACTTGGGGGAGGTCTTGAGGACAAGAAAAGTGCTAATACAAATGTGAGCTTTTTGGGGGAATATGACCATCACTGGCGAGGCCAGTATTCATTGCCCATCCCGAGTTGCCCTTCAGAAGGTGGTGGTGAGTTGCCTTCTTGAACTGCTGCATTCCTGGAGGTATAGGTAACCCATTGTGCTGTTAGGGAGGGAGTTCCAGGATGTTGCCCCAGCGACAGTGAAGGAACAGCAATAAATTTCCAAGTCAGGGTGGTGTCATGTGAGAATACCTTTAAGAAATGGGTGTTTATCAAATAGCTGTAATGGATGTACCTTTAAGAAATGTTATTACCGTAAGACCTTTACATATGCAGGCGGATGAAAAGTGGGTAGAAGTTCATCAAGTAGTAATGCCGGTAGGGAATAGAAAGGAGGTGTTGCGAGTAGCACGTGGTACCAGTGGGAGGTCATTTGGGACTAAGGAAAACTCAAGCTAAAATCCCAAAACATTTTCATTGACCTGGACTACATAAAGATGTAGTTAAATTTTGTTGATCATGTCACACATGACAAGTGATAGGGAAACCTCAAACAGTGATAAAACCAGCGCCCTTAATACCAATTCCAGCATTTCAGGAACCTTTTACAAGGGTCTTAATTGATTGCATAGGACCGCTTCCTAAAACGAAAAATGGGAATCAATATCTTTTGACTATAATGGAGGTGTCTACTAGGTTTCCAGAGGCCATTCCAGCATGCAATATTACAGCTAAAAAGATTGCGGAGGAGATACTTAAATTCTTTACTAGATATGGACTACCCACAGAAATACAATCGGATCAAGGATCAAATTTTACCTCAAGATTATTCAAAGGTTAGCTTAGAAATAAAATTTTTTAAATCAACTGCATACCATCCAGAATCACAGGGAGTGTTAGAAATGTGGCATCAGACATTAAAGACAATGTTGAGGGCTTATTGTCACGATTATCCAGATGATTGGGATAAAGGAATTCCATTCGTACTGTTTGCAATTAGGGATACACCTAATGAGTCAACCAAATTCAGTCGCTTTGAACTAATGTTTGGTCATGAAGTAAGAAGACCACTTAAATTGATTAAGGAAAAATTGATGAGTGAGCAGTCGGAGCTTACATTATTGGATTAAGTGTCAAATTTTAGGGAACGAGGGCAGCACGGTGGCGCAGTGGTTATCATTGCTGCCTCATGGCGCCGAGGTCCCAGGTTCGATCCTGGCTCTGGGTCACTGTCCGTGTGGAGTTTGCACGTTCTCCCAGTGTTTGCGTGGGCTTCTCCCCCACAACTCAAAAGATGTGCAGGATAGGTGGATTGGCCACGCTAAATTGCCCCTTAATTGAAAAAAATTAATTGGGTACTCTAAATTAAAAAATTTTTTTTAGGGAATGATCAATTAGAGCAGGGGAGTTGGCTAGATAACATTTAAAAGTTGCGCAAAATGTGTTGAAATAGGTAGCGGACAAGAAATCCAAAGTTCATAGTTTTGCCAGTGGAATTAAAGTTTTAGTAGTGGTAGGTGAACCTTTAAAAGCAAGGTTTTGTGGATCTTATCAGATTAAAAGGAAATTGAGGTGAATTATGTGGTAAGAACGCCAGATAGAAGGAAAACACAACGAGCGTGTCATGTGAATATGCTTAAAAGGTAGTTTGAAAGGGAAAGAGAGCAAACGGAGGAGGTTTTAATGATTCTAACTCAAAGTGAAGAACCAAATCCAGATGACTTTGAATTTGACATTCCTCAAATTAAATTGGAAAACGAGGATGTTCTTGAAAATTGTGATAAATTGTTGAGTTACCTTCCAGAGGAAAAAAGAACTGACCTGAAAGAGTTATTGCTATCACATGGGCAAGTTTGTGGAGATAAGTTGGGACCTACTAAAATGGCTATACATGATGTAGATGTGGGAAATGCTGTTCCAATTAAACAACGTCCATATGGACTTAACCCCTTACAATTGGCACAGGTTAGCACAAAAATTGAAAGTATGCTTAAAAATGGCATAATTGAAGTGGGTTGCAGCCAATGGGGTTCACCCATAGTGATGAAACCGAAACCAGACTGCACCCAACGGTTGTGTGTGGACCACAGAAAGGTTAATGCAGTTATAGAACGGATTCTTATCCTATCCCACGTTTGGAGGATTGCATTGAGAAGGAAGGACAATCAGCTGTTATTTCCAAACTGGATTTACTTAAAGGTTACTGGCAGGTACCTTTATCGGAATAGGCAAAGGAGATTTCAGCTTTTGTGACTCCGGATGGTATATACCAATTCGAAGTTATGCCATTTGGCATGAAAAACACCCCAGCCGCATTTCAATGCTTAACTAACAAAATTGTTTCAAGATTACCCAATTGTGTGGTATACATCGACAATCTGGGAATTTTCAGTCAGACATGGAAAGAACATTTAAAACATCTGATGGAGTTATTTGATTAACTTCAGGAGGTGAGTTTGGTGGTAAACCTAGCCAAAAGTGAATTTAGAAATCCCAAGTCACTTTCCTGGGCCATACAATCATTCAGGGTCGAATGGTCCCACGGGAAGTGAAAACAAAAGTTATTGCGGAGTTTCCAATACCCTTGACACGAAGGGAAATAATGCAATTTCTCGGCATGAGTGGATTCTACTAAATATTTGTGCCAAATTCTAGTAGCGTGGTTGCACCACTGACGAACGTGCTAAAGAAGCGTAGCAAATTTAAGTGGACAGTGGAGTGTCAACAGGCATTTGTCTGCCTGAAGGCTGTGTTAACCAATGCTCCTGTGTTGGAGAATTACAAGGGCTCAGTGATCGGATTGAACTAAAGTATCTGACTTTAAAGAAAAATGCTGAGGCGTAGAGAAATGGATGGATCGTGCAGAGATCTTCTTGTCCAAAGAAACTATAAATCAAGAGGGATTCCAGTTGGAGGAAGAAGAACTAAAATGGACTATATTATAAATGTTTGCGTGTTTTGTTTTGTTAAAAAAAAAACTATATTCACTGTCAATATTTCTTAAAGGAAAATGAAAAGGTGAAAAATGAAACCATCTTGAAGTTGACGGGTTTTTTTTTCTTGGGGCGGAGATGTCATGTGAGAGTACCTTTAAGATTTGAATGTTTATCAAATAACTTTAGTGGATGTACCTTTAAGGAATGGGTGTTTATCAAGTAGCTGCAGTGATGTCAATGTGTGGGTGGAGCTGGGCTGTCTGTTTTTACTTTCGTTTTTGAGCTGGCAGCTACATTGTGTGTTTAGTTTAGTTTTCAGAGTGAAGCTGCATCCAGCCAAACAAGATGTAATTCTGATCTCTCTTGCTGTAAAGAAAGTCTTCCGGTCACTTGCTAATTTAAAAGTGATAACCGCTCTCAGTAGAGAATTTTAAACCTGCTATCTTTGTTAAAGATTGTATTATGGATGTTGCTTGGAAAGATTATGGGTTACTTATAGAGTACTGTATTCTTTAGGGGGCGTATTTGAGTTGATAGTTGCTAAGATGTTTACAGTGTGCTTATAAAATGTTAACTGGATTCATAGAATCAACATTGTTTTGTTTTACAAGTACTTTAGATCTCTGTTACATCACACCTGTAGAGTGGACCCTTGTGTGCCCCCCCCCCCCCCCCCCCCATCTCATAACCAAAATCTATTAAACGTGGGTCAGGTGAACTCCACGATACACTCTGGTGTTCTCTAAACACTGGCCCAAAACAGTGGTGAGTAACTTAGGCGGGAACCTCCAGGCGGTGGGGTTACCGGGTATCTGCTCCCCTTGTCCTTCTAGGATGGTAGTAGATGTGGGTTTGGAAGGTGCTGTCTGAGGACCCTTAGTGAGTTCCTGCAGTGCATCTTGTAGATGGTATACACGGCTGCCACTGTTCGTCAGTGGTGAAGGGTTTGAATGCTTGTGGAAAGGGGAGCAATCAAGCGGACTGCTTTGCCTGGATGGTGTTGAGCTTCTTGAGTGCTGTTGGAGCTGCACTCACCCAGGCAAGGACAGAGTATTCCATTGCACTCCTGACTTGAGCCTTGTAGATGGTAGACATGCTTTGGTTGGGGGGGGGGGGGGGGGGGGGGGGGGGGGGGGGGGGGGGTGAGTTACTCACCTTAGGATTCCTAGTCTTTGACCTGCCCTGGTAGCCGCAGTATCAATATAGCTAGTCCAGTTCAGTTTCTGTTCAATGGTAACCCCCAGGATGTTGATTGTGGGGGATTCAGTGATTGTAATGCCATCGAGTGTCATGGGGCTGTGGTTGGATCCTCACTTTAGGAGATGGTCATTGCCTGGCACTTGGTGGCACGAGTGTAACTTGCCACTTGTCAGCCCAAGCCTGGATATTGTCCATGTCTTGCTGCATTTGGACATGGATGCTTCATTGCCTGAGGAGTTGCGAATGGTGCTCAACATTGTGCAGTCATCCGCAAACATCCTCATTCCGACCTTCTGATGGAAGGGAGATCATTGATTAAGCAGTTGAAGATGGTTGGGCCTAGGACACTACCCTGGGGAACTCCTGCAGGGTGATCTCCGGCAGCTGAGGTGATTGACATCCAACCACCACAACAATCTTCCTTTGTGCCAGACATGACTCCAACCAGCGGAGAGTTTCACCCCTGATTCCCATTGACTCCAGTTTAGCTAGGGCTCCTTGATGCCACACTCGGTTAAATGCTGCCTTGATGTCGAGAGCAGTCACTCTCACCTCACCTCTGGAATTCAGCTCTTTTGTCCATGTTTGAACCAAGGCTGTAATGAGGTCAGGAGCTGAGTCACCCTGGAGGAACCCAAACTGAGCATCCATGAGCAGGTTATTGCCGGTTAAGTGTCATTTGGTAGCACTGTTGACTCCTTCCATCACTTTGATGATGGAGAGTGGACTGATAAGGCTGGGTTACATTTGTCCTGTTTCTTGTGTACAGGACACATTTGGGCAATTTTCCACATTGCCGGGTAGATGCTACTGTTGTAGCTGTACTGGAACAGCTTGGCTAGGGGTGCAGCAAGTTCTGAAGAACGAGTCTTCAGCACTATTGCCGGAATATTGCCAGGGCCCATAGCCTTAGCAGTGTCCAGTGCTGTTAGCTGTCTTTAGTACCACGTGGAGTGATTGGCTAAAGACTGACATCAATGATCCTGGGGACTTCAGGAGAAGACAGAGATGGATTATCCACTCAGCATTTCTGGCTGAAGATTTTTGTGAATGTCTCAGCTTTGTCTTTTGCACATATGTGCTGGCTCCTCCATCATTGAGGATGAGGATATTTGTGGAGCCTCTTCCTCCTCCAGGAAATTTAATTGTCCACCACCATTCATGACTGGATGTGGCGGGACTGCAGAGCTTAGGGCGGCATGGTAGCACAGTTGTTAGCACTGTTGCTTCACAGCACCAGGGTCCCAGGTTCGATTCCCGCTTGGGTCACTGTCTGTGCTGAGTCTACACGTTCTCCCGTGTCTGCGCGGGATTCTTCTGGATGCTCCGGTTTCCTCCCACGGTCCAAAGAAGTGCAGGTTAGGTGGGTTGGCCATGGTAAATTGCACTCAAGGGTTTAAAAAAAAAAGGGTTAGGTGGGGTTACTGGGATAGGGTGGAGATGTAGGCTTAGGTAGAGAGCTCTTTCCAAGGGCCGGTGCAGACTCAGTGTGCAGAATGGCCTCCTCCTGCACTGTAAATTCTATGTTCTATTATTAGATCTGATGCATTAATTGTAGAAACACTTAGCTCTGTCTGTTGCTTGCTGTTTGGTGATGATGTGCTCCCTTCTTGAACCGCTGCAGATCATGTGGCGAATTCCAGGATTTTAACCCAGCGACGGTGAAGTTTCAGATATATTTCCAAGTCAAGATGGTGAGAGAGACTTGGAGGGGACCTTTCAGGTGGTGGTGCTCCCATCCATCTGCTGCCCTTGTCCTTCTAGATGGTGGTGGATGTGGGCTTGGAAGGTGCTGTGTAAGGAGCTTTAGTAAGTTCCTGCAGTGCATCTTGCAGATGGTACACACTGCTTTCACTGTGCGCTGTTAGTGGTGGGAGTGAATGCTTTAAGGTGGGGTGCCAATCAAATGGGCTGCTTTGTCCTGAATGGCATTGAGCTCCTTGAGTATTGTCAGAGCTGCACTCATCGAGACAAGTGAACAGTGTTAGGTCACACTGCAAACTTGCGCCAGTAGATGGTCAAGTTTTGGGCAGTTATTGAGTTGACAGAGGTGAGTTATTTGCATCAAGAATACTAGCCTCCAACATGCTCTTGTAGCCACAGTATTTATATGGTTCATCAGGTTCAGTTTCTGGTTAATAGTAAGCCCCAGGATGCGAATAGTGGGGGATTCAGTGATGGTGATGCACTGAATGTCATGGGGGTGATGATTCTTTATGCAAGAAAGGCAAAATAATACTAAAATGTGAAAGAACACTTCACAAAATTGAACTTTTATTGGCACCAAATTTACAGCAGTAACTCAATATACTTTATGGGCAGCATGGTGGCACATTGGTTAGCACTGCTGCCTCACGGCGCTGAGGACTCAGGTTCGATCCCAGCCCAGGGTCACTGTCCATATGGAGTTTGCGCATTCTCCCAATGTCAAGCGTGGGTATCACCCCCACAACTCAAAAGATGTGCAAAGTAGGTGGATTGGCCACGCTAAATTTCCCCTTAGTTGGATAAAGAGAATTGGGTGCTCAAAATTTTTTTTTTTTAAACTCAATATACTTTATTGGAAGCGATACATTTTTAAAACCCTTCCCAGATCGAGTTCATCTCATTTAAATCTGTTAACTGATACATTAGGACTTCTGTAAAAATTTAAAACGGTTTAGAGTGAAATTTACAATCACCTGCAGGAAGAACTGAACACCATAGAATAGAAACATAGAATTCCTGCAATGCAGAAGGAGGCCATTCTGCCCATCGAATCTGCACTGACCCTCTGAAAAGTATCCTACCCAGGTCCACTCCCCCAACCTATCCCCGTAACCTCACCTAACCTGCACATCTTTGGACACTAAGGGGCAATTTAGCATAGCCAATCCACCTAACCTGCACTTCTTTGGACTGTGGGAGGAAACCGGAGCACCTGGAGGAAACCCACGCAAACACGGAGACAATGTGCAAACTCCATACAGTTAGACACCCACGGCTGGAATTAAACCCTGGTCCCAGGCACTATGTGGCAGCAGTGCTAACCACTGTGTCACCCCTTTCTACGTTCTTTGCCAGACATCATAGTGCTAGAAGGCTATTACATAGAATTCCTACAGTATAGGAGGCCATTTGGCCATTGAAAGTCTTCTGCCTCATAATTTAAAGCTATGACAACTGAAGTCTTGGGTGAACTAGAGATTATGGGTATCCTATCCAAGTGCAATACCATCTCAAATTTTCCACTGAAGCTTTCACTGATCTCTACGACGGGCAGATTGCTGAGGTTGTCACTTCTCATTTAGGCTGTGCATTCCTACCATATTTCTCTTACTCTTTCCAACTGTGCACATCATCTCTTTTCACTAAATTTGTACTGCCTTGTAATTTGTTTTTTTAGTTAGGCTATGATAAATAGTTACATTGAAAACGTATTAAGAGAATGATCCCTTCTTCCAGCTTTGGCATGGTGCCTTTTGTCTGCAGAACACTGCTAAATTACAAAAAAGCTCAACTAGGAATTCTGTTACCTACACCAATGTCTATATAGTATTCGCCTGCAAGCCAGAACTACATAAACAAGTACCTGTGAAAAAACTCCTGCTTGAGCGCAACTCCAGACTGACTTCATATATAACAGATTTCAGTTGTCAGTGTACATCATGTGGACTGTACAGGAAACATTCTTTCAGTGCAATAAGCGTCCTGTTGTATCCATTTGTAAACTACCACAACCACAAACAGTATTTTATATAGCCCAACAGTTTCAAGCTTCAAACTTTCACAGTGAAGGAAATAAAAACAGAAGAAGGGAGCCAGTAGAATCTGAATATTCTGAACATGTTACTGTGACTGACCCATCAATAATCTAAATCTTAAATCTGCTCCATTTAGATTTGTGTTTGCATAAATTATAAAGCTATATTAGTTTACTTGTGGTTCATAATTTTTTAACAATTTTATATTTGCTGAAATAAAAGAGACACTGACAGAAATATTGCTACCTTTCTTGGTTGTCGTAAAATACTTTGAATCCGTCATGGTGATCCTCGGGTTAGGTTTCCTAAAAAGAAAAAAAAAAGTTGATTTTCCTGCTGAACCAGCAACATGAATATTCCAAACAGGAAAAAGTGAAGTTACTGATTAATCAGTTTTGAGGTACAATGGCCCTGCACTGAAATTCCTTTTGAAACTCGCCTGCGTTTTAGCAGTTTGCAGTTATTCATTCAAAAATATTAAAATTTATGGTAAAATGTTTTATTCCTTGCTCCAGTAACAATTTTGAACTTCTTTAATTTTCTTGCACATATCAAAATTCATAAAGTAGCAATGATTTTACTGTAGGAAATTTAGAGGTGGGGCAGACCTGATGTTATGGTTTATATCAGGAGTCAGAGTCATAGACTTTTTACAGCAAGGAAAAGGCCCTTTGGCCCATTGTGTCCGTGCTGGCATTAAGCATCTATCGACTCTAATCCAGCACTTGGCCCGTAGCCTTGTATGTTTTGACATTTCAAGTACTCAATCAAATACTTCATAAATGTTGCGAGGATTCCTGCCTCTACCGATCTTTCAGGCAATGAGTTCCAGATTCCTACCACCCTCTGGATGAAAAGGGTTTCCCCGGGACCTCCGGTTGCGGCTATGCGGAGCCAAGCCGCAGGTTCGGCAGCTCCCGCCAGGAACGGACTTTTGGGCTCTTTTTAGGGCCCCAGCGGTACTTTGTCGACGTTTCCCGACGTGGGAAGGAGTCAGCAAAATTTCCCCAGCAGTATATGGCCTGGACCAGGAGTAGGGCGAGTAAGAAAGTTGTTGCAGCGCCAAAGCAGAAGCGAGGGAAGAAGCACAAGATGGCAGCAGGCGGAGACCAGGAGGCAGTGGGCGCAGGAGCAGCAGGAGACTCTCTAGCGCTGCTTCAGGAAGCTTAAAGCGGAGCTGCTGGAGCCGTTGAAGGCTTCAATTGACAACCTGCTGGAGACCCAGACGGCCCAGGGGGTGGCGATCCGAGAGATCCGACAAAAAGCATCCGAAAGAGAGGACGAGACCTTAGGCCTCGTGGTGAAGGTGGTGATGCATGAGGCGCTCCATATAAAATGGCAGGAGAGGTTCGAGGAGATGGAGAACCAGTCGAGGCGGAAAAATCTGCGGACCCTGGGCCATCCGAAAGGGCTGGAGGGGTCAGACATGGGGGCCTACGTGGTCATCATGCTAAATTCGCTGATGGGAGCTGGGTCCTTTCAGGGGCCCCTGGAGCTAGAGGGGGCCCACAGAATATTGGCAAGACGACCCAAGCTGAATGAGCCGCCACGGGCGGTGCTGGTGCGGTTCCACCTGTTTGCTGACCAGGAGTGTGTGCTCAGTTGGGCCAAGAAGGAGCGGAGCAGTAGGTGGGAGAACGCGGTGGTACGGATCTACCAGGACTGGAGTGCAGAGGTGGCAAAGAAGAGGGCCGGGTACAATCGGACGAAGGCGGTGCTGCACAGGAAGGGAGTGAAGTTCGGCATGCTGCAGCCGGCGCGTTTGTGGGTCACCTACAAGGACCGACACTTTTACTTTGAGTCCCCGGAGGAGGCGTGGGCCTTTGTGCAGGCCGAGAAGTTGGACTCAAACTGAGGGTTGGGTGAGGGGGTCTGCATGTAACTGTTATATTTTGAGGGGGGGTTCTCTGTTTAATGTTGGTTCTTTGTTGTTTTCAGGCGGGTGGGGTACTGTTTTCTGCTGGGGTTTGTTGGATGGGCTCGAGGAGGGGGGGCAGGCCTGCAGTGTGGGGGGCTGATGGTGTAAAGTGGGGCTGGGGTCCCGCGACAGGACCGGGCCGGTAAAGGGAGCTGCTTTAGAGGAGGTGGGGTCGGGCAGGTGGAAAGCGCGGGCTTTTTCCCGCGCTGAGGGGGGAGGGGCCTGAGCTGGGAAGCGGGCTTTTTCCTGCTTGAGAGCGGGAGGGGGAGGAGGAAAGCTTGCTGGTGGACACTAGGGAGGAGGGGAAGCCCCAACGCTGGGAGGGGTCGGAGGAGTGGTCGGGGTCAGCTGACTTGCGGGAGTGCAATGGAGGGAGCAACGCAGCTAGGGGGGGGGTCCTAGCTTGGGCTTTGGGGGGGGGGGGGGGGGGGGGGGGGTACCGGGTTGCTGCTGGAACGGCCAAGAAGGTGCTGGAGTATGTAGAGGGGGTCGGGATTGGGGGTTTGCCGCCGCAGGGAACAGGAGCGGGGGGCACGTGCACGTGGCGGGCTGAGGAAAGGTAATGGCTAGTCGGTGGGGGAGGGGGGCAGGTAGCCTCCTGATCCAGCTGATAACCTGGAATGTCAGGGGACTGAATGGGCCGGTCAAATGGGCCCGCATGTTTGCGCACCTGAAGGCGGATGTGGCCATGCTTCAGGAGACGCACCTGAAGGTGGCGGATCAGGTTAGATTGAGGAAGAGATGGGTAGGCCAGGTGTTTCATTCGGGGCTGGATGCAAAAAATCGGGGGGGGGGGGCGATCCTGGCGGGGAAGAGGATGTCGTTTGAGGCGTCGAATGTGGTGGCAGACAGCAGCGGGAGCTTTGTGATGGTAAGCGGCAAGCTGCAGGGGGAGCGGGTGGTGGTCAATGTATACGCCCCGAATTGGGACGATGCGGGTTTCATGCGGCGCATGTCGGGCCGGATTCCAGATTTGGAGGCGGGGGGCCCGATAATGGGGGGGGGGATTTTAACACGGTGCTGGATCCGGCACTGGATCGATCCAGATCCAGGGCGGGTAGGAGGCCAGCGGCGGCTAAGGTGTTAAGGGGGTTTATGGACCAGATGGGAGGGGTGGATCAATGGAGGTTTGTGAGGCCGAGGGCCAGGGAATTTTCATACTTTCCCCATGTGCATAAGGCCTATTCCCGGATTGATTTTTTCGTTATCAGTAGGGCGCTGATTGCGAGGGTGGAGGATGCTGAGTATTCGGCAATAGCCATTTCTGACCATGCCCCGCACTGGGTGGACTACGAGCTGGGGGAGGAGAGACACCAGCGCCCGCTTTGGTGCTTGGAGGTGGGGCTGCTGGCGGACGAGGAGGTGGGCGGGCGGGTTCGAGGATGTATTGAGAGGTACCTGGAGGCTAATGACAATGGGGAGGTCCGAGTGGGGACGTTCTGGGAGGCGCTGAAGGCAGTGGTTAGGGGGGAGGAGTTGATCTACATTTGAGCCCACAGGGAGAGGAGAGAGCAGAGAGGGAGAGACTGGTAGGGGAGATGGTGAGGGTGGACAGGAGATACGCGGAGGCTCCGGAGGAGAGATTGTTGGGGGAGTGACATAACCTGCAGGCCAAGTTCGACTTGTTGACTACCAGAAAGGCGGAAGCTCAGTGGAGGAAGGCACAGGGAGCGGTGTATGAATATGGGGAAAAGGCGAGCAGGATGCTGGCGCACCAGCTCCGTAAGCGGGATGCGGCCAGGGAGATTGGTGGAGTTAAGGATAGGGGAGGGAATGTGGTGCGAAGGGGGGTAGACATTAATGGGGTCTTCAGGGACTTTTATGAGGAACTGTATCGGTCCGAACCCCCAGCGGAGGAGGGGGGATGGGGCACTTTTTGGACCGGCTGAGATTCCCGAGGGTGGAGGAGGGACAGGTGGAGGGACTGGGGGCGCCGGTTGAGCTGGAGGAGCTGGTCAAAGGGATAGGGAGCATGCAGTCAGGGAAGGCGCCGGGGCCGGATGGGTTCCCGGTCGAATTCTATAAGATGTATGCAGACCTGTTGGGCCCCCTGTTGGTTAGGACCTTCAACAAGGCAAGGGAAGGGGGGGCTCTGCCTCTGACGATGTCTCGGGCGCTGATTTCTTTGATCCTTAAGCGGGACAAGGATCTCCTGCAGTGTGGGTCATACAGGCCGATCTCACTCTTAAATGTAGACGCCAAGCTGTTGGCGAAGAGGACTGTGTGCTGCATGTTATCCACGAGGATCAAACGGGGTTCGTGAAAGGGAGGCAGCTGAATACTAACATACGGAGGCTCTTGAATGTTATAATGATGCCGGCGGTAGAAGGGGAGGTGGAGATAGTGGTGGAGTTGGACGCGGAGAAGGCCTTTAATAGGGTTGAGTGGGGGTACTTGTGGGAGGTGCTGGTATGGTTCGGGTTTGGGGAGGGGTTTGTCAGGTGGGTGAGGCTGTTATATGAGGCCCCGATGGCGAGCGTGGCCACGAATAGGAGGAGGTCGGAGTATTTTAAGTTATACCAAGGGACGAGGCAGGGGTGTCCCTTGTCCCCCCTGCTTTTTGCGCTGGCAATTGAACCCCTGGCCATGGCGCTGAGGGAGCCAAGGAACTGGAGGGGGCTGGTGCGGGGTGGGGAGGAACACCGAGTGTCGCTCTATGCGGATGACCTATTGTTGTATGTGGCGGACCCGGTGGGGGGAATGCCGGAGGTGATAAGGATTCTCAGGGAATTTGGGGATTTCTCAGGGTACAAGCTCAACTTGGGGAAGAGCGAGCTGTTCATTCTACACCCGGAGGATCAGGAGGGGGGGATTGGTAGGCTCCCACTAAAAAGGGCGGAGAGGAGCTTCAGGTACTTGAGGGTCCAGGTGGCCAGGAGCTGGGGGGCCTTGCATAAGCTTAACCTCACAAGGCTGGTGGAGCAAATGGAGGAGGAGTTTAAGAGATGGGACATGGGCCGCTGTCTCTGGCAGGTAGGGTGCAATCAGTCACGGGTACGGTGCTCCCGAGATTTCTGTTCCTGTTCCAGTGCCTCCCCATCCTTATCCCGAAGGCCTTTTTCAGGCGGGTTAACAGGAGCATTACGGGGTTTGTGTGGGCGCACGGGACCCCGAGGGTAAGAAGGATGTTCCTGGAGCGGGGCAGGGATAGGGGAGGCTGGCGCTGCCCAACCTCTGTGGATATTATTGGGCTGCCAATGCAGCGATGGTGCGTAAGTGGGTGATGGACGGGGAAGGGGCAGCATGGAAGAGGATGAAAATGGCGTCCTGTGTGGGCACGAGCCTGGAGGCGCTGGTAACGGCACCGCTGCCGCTCCCTCCAACGAGGTATACCACGAGCCCGGTGGTGGTGGCTACTTTCAAAATTTGGGGGCAATGGAGACGGCACAGGGGGGAGATGGGGGCCTAGATGGGGTCCCCGATATGGGGGAACCACCAGTTTGTCCCGGGGAGAATTGACGGCGGGTTCCTAGTTGGCACAGGGCAGGTGTTAGGAGGTTGAGGGACCCGTTTGTAGATGGGAAGTTTGTTAGGTTGGGTGAGGAAGGGAAGTTCGGGCTCCCACCGGGGAACACCTTTAGGTACATGCAGGTAAGGGTGTATGTCAGGCGGCAGGTGGCGGAGTTCCCTCTGTTGCCGCCGTGTGGGGTCCAGGAGGACAGGGTGCTCTCGGGGGTGTGGGTTGGAGAGGGGAGGATCTCGGCAACGTACCAAGTGATGCAGGAGGTAGACGAGGCCTCAGTGGAGGAGCTGAAGGGTAAATGGAAGGAGGAGCTGGGTGAGGAGGGGACGTGGGCGAATGCCCTAGGAAGGGTGAACTCCTCCTCTTCTTGTGCGAGGCTTAGCCTCATACAGTTTAAGGTGCTGCATAGGGCTCAGATGACCGGGACAAGGATGAGCTGGTTCTTTGGGAGCGAGGACAGGTGTATTAGGTGCTCAGGGAGCCCAGCAAACCATGCCCATATGTTCTGGGCATGCCCAGCACTGGGGGAATTTTGGAAGGGCGTAGCAAGGACAGTGTCGAGGGTGGTAGGATCCAGGGTCAAACTGGTCTGGGGGCTCGCAATATTTGGGGTTGCAGAGGAGCCGGGAGTGCAGGAGGCGAAAGAGACCGGCATTCTGGCCTTTGCGTCCCTAGTAGCCCGGCGGAGGATTCTTCTTCAGTGGGAGGATGCGAGGCCCCCAAGCGTGGAGGCCTGGATCAACGATATGGCGGGGTTTATTAAATTGGAGGGGGTGAAATTTGCCCTAAGGGGATCAGTGCAGGGGTTCTTCAGGAGGCGGCAACCATTCCTAGATTTCCTGGCAGAACAGTAAAAAAAGACCAGCAGCAGCAGCAACCCGGGGGAGGGTCGTGTCTTTGTTTTGGGCTGAAGGGACGTGTATATTTGTTCTTTGCCAATGACGGGCGTTAATTTATTTATTTATTTTCTTAGTATTTTTTGTTATTGATATTTTGTGAAAATTTGAATAATTATTTTTAGAAAAAAGAAAAGGGTTTCCCTCACACCCCATCTAAACCTCCTGCCCCTTACCTTAAATCTATGCTCCCTGGTTATCGACTCCTCCGCTAAGGATAAAAGTTCCTTCCCATCTACCCTATCTATGCCCCCCATTAATGTGCACACTTCAATCAGGTCCACCCTCAGCTTTCTCTGCTCCAAAGAAAACAACCTCAGTATCTAGTTTCTCTTCATAGCTGAAATGCTCCAACTTGGGCAACATCCTGGTGACTCTCACTGCACCCTCTCCAGTGCGATCACTTCCTTCCTAATGTGTGGCAACCATAACTGCACACTGTACTCCAGCTATGCCTAACCAGCATTTTATACAGCTCCATCGTAACCTCCCTGCTCTTAAATTCTATACCTCAGCTAATAAAGGCAAGTATTCTTACCTATCTATCCTGCTGTCTTCAGGGATCTATGGACATGCACACCAAGGTCCCTTTGAACCTTTGTACTTCCTAGGGTCCTACCATTCATTGTACTTCCTAGGGACCTACCATTCATTGTATATTCCCTTGCCTTGCCTCCCAAAATGCATTACCTCACTTTCAGTGTTAAATTCCATTTGCCATTGTTCTGCCCATCCGACCAGCACATCTGTATCATCCTATAATTCAAAGCTTTCCTCCTCGCTACTTACCACACCCTCAATTTTTGTGTCATCTGTCAATTTACTGATCATACCTCTGATATTCACTACAAACAGCAAAGGGCCCTGCGCCAATCCCTGTGGTGTACCACTGGACACAGATTTCTAGTCATAAGAACTACCTTCGACCATCATCTTCTGCCTCCTGCCACAAAGCCAATTTTAGATCCAATTTGCCAAATTGCTCTGGATCCCATGGGCTCTTACCTTCTTGTTCAGTCTTGTCAAAAGCCTTATTGAAGTTCATGCAGGCTACATCAACTGCATTACCCTCATCTATACATCTAGTCACCTCCTTGAAAAATTCAATCAAATTTGTAAGACATGGGACTGGATTCTCCGGCGACGGCATGCTCAGTTTTGCCAGCAGCCCAGGGGTTTCCCCGACGGCTTAATGGAGCATCCCGCCAGCGCGTTGAACCAGAAATGTGGTGCGGCGGGATGGTGAATCCAGCCCATGATCTCTCTTTGACAAAGCCATGCTGACTATCCTTCATTAATCCTTGCCTCCCCGAGTGAGGATTAATTCTGTCCCTTAGAATGTTTTCCAATAGTTTCCCTACCACTGAAGTTAGACTCACTGGCCTGTAATTTCCTGGTTTATTCCTACCATCTTTCTTGCATAATAGTCCCACATTAGCTGCATCATTCCAGCCCTTGGCACCTCTCCTGTGGCCAGAGAAGATTTAAAAATTGTCAGAGTCTCTACAATCTCCACCCTTACCTCCGACCGAAACCTGAGATACATTTCATCTGGCCCTGGGGATTTATCAACTTTTAAACTCACCAAAACTGTTACTGCTTCCTCCCTCTCAATGTTAATTTGTTCAAGTACGTGATAGTTCCCCCTCACTGATTTCTACACCTACTTTGTCCTTCTCCATAGTGAACACAGATGCAAACTACTCATTTAAAACATCCCCATCTTTTAGCTCCACACACAGATTGCCACGTTAGATCCTACTCTTTCCCTGGTCAACCTCTTGCCCTTAATATACTTCAAAAACACCTTTGGATTTTACTTTATTTTGACAACCAGTGTTTTTTTATGTCCCCTCTTCGCTGCCTAATTTCCTTTTTATGTAACACCCTGCATTTTCTATACTCCTCTAGGGCCTCCGCTGTCTTGAGCCCTCGATATCTGCTATAAGCCTCCCTTTGTTTCACTATCCAACCCTGGATATCCCTTGACATCCAGAACATGTTGCTGCTACCCTTCACCTTTACAGGAACATATAGGCTCTGTAGTCTCTCTATTTCCTTTTTGAGTGAAGCCCGCTGCTCTAATGTAGATTTTACTACAAGTACTGCTCTCAGTTGACTTTGGTCAGATCTGTCTTATCCTATTAAGTGGCCCAAATTAAGACCCTATTTTCCAGTCCAGCCTGTGTCACTTTCCATAACAACATTAAATCCTCGGTAGTTATGGTCACTGTCAACAAAATACTCCTGCACTGAAACTTCTACCACTTGCCCAGCAGAAACTGACACAGTGATCCAGGAATCTGAAGTCCTCCCTCCTACACCATCTCTTCAGCCACTCCTTGATCTGCTCTAATCTACTATTCCAAGCCTCACTGGCACATGGGACTGGGTGTGAACCAAAGATTACAACCTTTGAGGTCCTGCTTTTCACTCTCCTACTAGTTCCCTAAATTCTTCTTGCAGGACCAATGACATAGGAAAGAGCAGGGAGGAGATCCTGCTGAGGGAGTAACAGGGGCTATGAACTAAATTAAATATAGAATTGCCCGGGAGGTAAAGTACTGCCCAGGCCACGTAAGAACTGGCACAGGATAGAAACTAGAATAGGAGACTGCATGGTTGAAAGAGTGTAGGGAGGTAGAATTACATTTCATGGATCATTGGAACAAGAAGGATCCATACAGCTGGGGCAGAATAAGACAAGGTCACAGAGGAAAGATTAATAAGGATATAGATAAGACTTGAAACTATTAATATACAAAGGTGGGAGGAGATAAGGTACAAATAACAGCAACCTTAAGATATAACCATGAAGGCGCTGAGAGTAAAGAATAGATGAAGGCAAGGAATAACAGGAGCAGGGCAGCACGGTAGCATTGTGGATAGCACAATCGCTTCACAGCTCCAGGGTCCCAGGTTCAATTCCGGCTTGGGTCACTGTGCGGAGTCTGCACATCCTCCCCGTGTGTGCGTGGGTTTCCTCCGGGTGCTCCGGTTTCCTCCCACAGTCCAAAGATGTGCAGGTTAAGTGGATTGGCCATGATAAATTGCCCTTAGTGTTGGGTGGGGTTACTGGGTTATGGGGATAGGGTGGAGTTGTTAACCTTGGGTAGGGTGCTCTTTCCAAGAGCCGGTGCAGACTCGATGGGCTGAATGGCCTCCTTCTGCACTGTAAATTGTATGATAAAGAGTCAGGGAACAGATACATTTATAGAACATAAGTATAGAGAGCAGAAGAACTGATAAAAATAAACAAAACCGGCTGCTCTGCAACATACATGGTGTCTGGGGAAAGTGGAGGCAATAATTCTTGGACAGGAATCAGATGCAGGACTAACAGAAGCATGGTTACATAAAGAACACAGCTGGCAGTTAAATATTGCAGGATACTATATATTAGGAAAGGACAATATATTAGAAAAGGAGAGAGAAGAGGATGTGTGGTGAGGTAGCTGTACTATCAGAAAGAGCAGTAGAAAAACAATTAAAAAAACAGAATTCATACAAATTAAGACATAGAATAAGAAGAAATGGGTTATGCTTATATGAGTAAACTGCAGACCACCTAATGGTGGAAGAGATCATCAGAAATAAGATATTAAAATGTAGGAGAAGTATGGCCCATCTAATCTGCTCCACTATCCAATGAGATCATAACTGATCAGATATAATAATCCTCCACTCCACTTTACCGCCTTATCCCCATAACCCTGGATTCCTTACTGATTAAAAATGTACCTATTACAGCCTTGAACAAGTTTATGAAATTAGCGAAAGACATAAAATAATAATCATGGGAGATTTCTACCACCTCCACCAACAAGCAGCAGTGACAAAGAGGAGGTTTGAAACAGAGATGTTCTTTCTTTCCCAGTACCCAAGGTCAGCAACATAAAGGTCTACAAGTGGGAATCAAACCATAAGAGAAATAAGGGTAGACGGCCGTCTAGGAAAACTATTTCCGATAATAATCGAGGGAGACACAAGACAGACAAAAACCAATGTAACAGATAGGTTTTAAAAAACTAATTACAGGGGGTTGAGGATGGAACTATTGCAAGATAGAATGACAATTGATCAAGAATGTTCTGAAGATGTATGTCCTACAAACACCCACAAAGGAACTTGCTAATAATGAATCCCCATGGATGAATAAAAACTGAAATGGATGAAAATTTTTATAGACCCTGAAGAAAAAGATGACAAAAGGAAATGGAGAGGTTAGGAAATAAAAAAACAAAAATGACAAAAAATATAAAATTAAGTATTTTACAGATACAGCCTATACTCTCCACTTTCATTAGGTGGCAATGCAGCACAGTAGTTAGCACTGTTGCTTCACAGCTCCAGGGTTCCAGGTTCGATTCCCGGCTTGGATCGCTGTCTGTATGGAGTCTGCACATTCTCCCAGTGTCTGCATGGGTTTACTCCGGGTGCACCGGTTTCCTCCCA
Source organism: Scyliorhinus canicula (assembly GCF_902713615.1). NCBI lineage: Eukaryota > Metazoa > Chordata > Chondrichthyes > Carcharhiniformes > Scyliorhinidae > Scyliorhinus > Scyliorhinus canicula. The sequence goes on along the minus strand of NC_052146.1, from coordinate 35,172,071 downwards.
GAAGTCCCAAAAGATATGCTTGTTAGGTGAATTGGACATTCTGAATTCTCCCTCTGTGTACCCGAACAGGCGCCGGAGTTTGGCGACGAAGGGATTTTCACAGTAACTTCATTGCAGTGTTAATTTAAGACTACTTGTGACAATAAAGATCGTTATTATAACAATCAAAATTTAAGGTAAAGATAAAACCACTAAGGGATGCACAAGATAAATTCAAAGAACTTGCAATTTATAGGCCACCGTTAACATAGTAAATGTCCCATGGTGCTTCCGGAGCATTATCAAACTAAATTTGACACCAAGTTGTGCAGTATAGGTTTAAGTTTCATTTTGGAGGAGGATACAGGTAGAGAAGCTGAGAGGTTGAAGAAACAATGTAAGAGTTTAGGGCTTAGGAAACAAAGCATAGCTACAAATAATGGAGCAATTAAAATTGGGGATACATAAAAGGCCAGAAGATCACAGAGGGCTGGTGGAAGCTAGCAGTAGGTAAAGGTAAGGTCACACACAGGAATTGGACAAATAGGATGAGGATTTTAAAATTGAGGCATTGCTGGAATTGGAGACAAAGTAGGTCAGTAAGTACAGGAGTGATGGGTGATCGGGACTAAATAAAGACAGAGACAGAAGAAGTTCCGAATAGTTCATTATCCTCAGTTTTTAACCAGGAAGATAGATGAGCTGGATAGGACATTAAAATAAATCCAAAAGGTTAAAGACACACAGTGGTTAGCACTGCTGCCTCAAGGTGCCAAGGATTCGGGTACAATCTCAGCCCTGGGCCACTGTTTGCGTGTGTCTCAACCCCGCAACCCAAAGATGTGCAGGATAGGTGGATTGGCCAAGCCAAATGGTTCCAGGTAAATTTCTCGAAATCAACTGCTCGAAAGGTAATTGCTCGAAGTCAATTGCTCGTAAAATCATTTCTCGAACTATCAATTGATCGAAAGATAGATTGTTCGAAAAGCAGTACTTCAAAAAAGGAATACCCAAGATGAACAAGGTTCATAAGATAAGATCACAAAGTGGATAGTGGGGGGCGGGTTGGTTTGGGAGCGGTATCACGTAGGGGCACAAGTTTAGGGGCACCGGTAACGGCACCATTCCTGCCGGCCCGGTACTCCACAAGTCCGGTGGTAGTGGCGGCTTTGAGTGGGTGGGGACAGTCACGGAAGCACATGGGAGTGGAGGGGGCGTCGGTATAGACACCTATCTGTGGCAATCATCGGTTTGCACGGGGGGGGGCTGGATGGGGGGTCTCGGAGGTGGCAGCGAGCGGTTAGGGGACCTGTTTATTGATGGCAGTTTTCTGTGCTTGGAGGATTTGGAGGAAGAGTTTGGGCTGCCTGGTGGGAATGTGTTCCGCTACCTGTAGCTGAGGAACTTTGCACGGAGGCAGGTTTCGGCCTTTCCACAGCTACCGTCCCAGGGGATACAGGATAAGACAGTGTTGAAAATGGAAGTGGGGGAGGGGAAGGTCTCGGAAATTGATAAAGAGCTCATGGAATGGGAGGGAACCCCAATAGGGGAAGTAACGCGAAAATGGGAGGGTCGGAAAAGGAAGTAGAGGCGGGATTGTGGGAAGATGTCCTGAGCAGGGTTAACGCATCCTCGTCATGTGCCAGGCCTGATACAATTCAAGGTGGCCCACAGGACGCATACGACTGTGGACTGTATGAACAGGTTCTTTGAAGGGGTAGACGATAATAATAATCGGTTTGCACCGGGGGTCTGGATGCAGGGGGTTTCGGAGGTGGCAGTGAGCTGGGATCGAGCGGTTAGGGGATCTGCTTATTGACTGCAGTTTTAGATGTGGTTTGGGTGGTGCGCGGGAGGGCCCGCACACCACAATTATGTTTTGGGCATATCCGAAGCCGAGCGGATTCTGGCAAGGATTTTCCCACGTCACGTCCACAGTATTGAAGGTACGGTTGGGTGGTTCTGAATCCAGAGGTGCCGATATTTGGTGTGTTGGACGATCCGGACGTCCAGGGGCGAAAGAGGCTGATGTTTGGCCTTTGCCTCCCTGGTAGCCCAGAGACAGATATTATTGGCACGGAGGGACTCAAAACCCTCGAAATCGGGGGTATGGGTTACTGACATGGCCGAGTTTCTCAGGCTTGAGAACGTAAGAACTAGGAACATAAGAATAGGAACATAAGAACTAGGAGCAGGAGTAGGCCATCTGGCCCCTCGAGCCTGCTCCGCCATTCAATGAGATCACAGCTGATCTTTTGTGGACTCAGCTCCACTTTCCATCTCGAACACCATAATCCTTAATCCCTTTATTCTTCAAAAAACTATCTTTATCTTAAAAACATTTAATGAAGGAGCCTCAACTGCTTCACGCAAGGAATTCCATAGTTTCACAACCCTTTGGGTGAAGAAGTTCCTCCTCAACTCAGTCCTAAATCTACGTCCACTTATTTTGAGGCTATGCCCCCTAGTTCTGCTTTCACCCGCCAACGGAAACAACCTGCCCACATCTATCCTATCTATTCCCTTCATAATTTATATGCTTCTATAAGGTCCCGTCGCATCCTTCTAAATTCCAACGAGTACAGTCCCAGTCTACTCAACCTCTCCTCGTAATCCAACCCCCTCAACTCTGGGATTAACCTAGTGAATCTCCTCTGCACACCCTCCAGCACCAGTACGTCCTTACTCAGGTAAGGAGTCCAAAACTGAACACCATACACCAGGTGTGGCCTCACTAACACTTTATACAACTGCAGCATAACCTCCCTAGTCTTAAACTCCATCCCTCTGGCACTGAAGGACAAAACCCCATTTGCCTTCTTAATCACCTGTTGCACCTGTCAACCAATTTTTTGCGACTCATGCACTAGCACACCCAGGTCTCTCTGCACAAAGCATGTTTTAATATTTTATCATTTAAATAATAATCCCTTTTGCTGTTATTCCTTCCAAAATGGATAACCCCACATTTGTCAGCATCGAATTCCATCTGCCAGAGTCTAGCCCATTCACTTAACCTATCCAAATCCCACTGCAGACTTCCGGTATCCTCTGCACTTTTTGCTTTACCACTCATCTTAGTTTCATCTGCAAACTTGGACACATTGCAGTTGGTCACAAACTCCAAATCATCTATGTAAATTGTAAACAATTGTGGACCCAATACTGATCCCTGAGGGACACCACTAGCTACTGATTGCCAACCAGAGAAACACCCATTAATCCCCAATCTTTGCTTTCTATTATTTAACCAATCATCTATGCATGCTACTACTTTACCCTTAATGCCATGCATCTTTATCTTATTTAGCAACCTTTTGTGTGGCACCTTGTCAAAAGCTTTCTTGAAATCCAAATATACCACATCCACTGGCTCCCCATTATCTACCGCACTGGTAATGTCCTCAAAAAATTCCACTAAATTAGTTAGGCATGACCTGCCCTTTATGAACCCACGCTGCGTCTGCCCAATGGGACAATTTCCATCCAGATGCCTCGCTATTTCTTCCTTGATGATAGATTCCAGCATTTTCCCGACTACCGAAGTTAAGCTAACTGGCCTATAATTACCCGCTTTTTGCCTACCTTTTTTAAACAATGGTGTCACGTTTGCTAATTTCCAATCCACCGGGCCGGGACCACCTTAGAGTCTAGTGAATTTTGGTAAATTATCACTAGTGCATTTGCAATTTCCCTAGCCATCGCTTTTAGTACTCTGGGATGCATTCCATCAGGGCCAGGAGACTTGTCTACCTTTAGCCCCATTAGCTTGCCCATCACTAGAAGATCAAGTTCACCTTGAGAGGATAGACGCTAAAGTTCATCCGGAGGTGGCAGCCATTTATAGACTTCTTTGCGGAAAATTAAGCTGTCAGCAGATACAAAAGGGGGGGGGGGTGTTAAGGGAGGGAGGGGTTGGTTGAGGCAGGAATAGTTAGTGGGGGAGGGGGACTGGAGGACTGTGTATGTAATCCACCTTGGCTGGGTGTCGTTGATGATTGGGTGGGTGCTATTTACTTTATTGTTTTTCCTCTTGAAAATTGTTGTTAAAAATTTATAAATGCCTTAATAAAAATATTTTCAAAAAAGTAACAGAAAAGGTAATTCATTAGATGCACATAGATGACTTTAAAAAGATCTTCAAGGTACCAGATAGCAGATTTGGACTACAGTCAGAGCCTATGGGACTCAGAATAAGAAGCAGAATGGATAGATAGCTGACTATAAAAGCAAAAAGGGATTAAAAGTAGTTACTCAGACTGACAAAGGTGGGAGGTATTGTTTCACATGGATTGTTGCGGCAACCACATTTTACAAAAATATTTTGATTCAGGAATCAGAAGTATATCAAAACTTGCAGACGGCACCAAGTTGGAGTATGTGGTTGATACTGAGGAAAACTGACAACATACAAAACAAACTTAACAACCCGAGTGGATATGTAAACAACAAATTAATTTCAATATAGATAAGTGAGAGGTGATGCACTCTGGGGAAAGGATAAGGAAGACTTTTCCAAAGAATATTCATTGGAAACAGCCGAAATTGGGTAGAGGCACAACAGGATCATGGAGTACAAATAAATAAATAAAAATAGCAACACAAGCAAACAAAGCCATAAAAAGTGCAAAAATGCATTATCATAGAATTTACAGTGCAGGAGGTGGTTATTCGGCCCATCGAGTCTGCACCGGTTCCTGGAAAGAGCACCCTACCCAAGGTCAACACCTCCACCCTATCCCCATAACCCCACCCAACACTAAGGGCAATTTATCATGGCTAATCCACCTAACCTGCATATCTTTGGACTGTGGGAGGAAACCCACGCACACACAGGGAGGATGTGCAGACTCCGCACAGACAGTGACCCAAGCCGGAATCGAACCTGGGACCCTGGAGCTGTGAAGCAATTGTCATTAGGTGGAAATTATGGAACGTTAACAGTTGCAGAAACCTACTGGGTCAAATAGCCTGATTTTGTACTGTAAAGTTCTATGTAATTAAATATTGGATTATTGAAACATCATACACCACATTCAGAATTATTCAACCTATTGTGTCATTGAAAGATCCATCCAATTAGTCCAAACCCCCTGCTCTTTTGTTACAGTTCTGCATTTTTTTGTATTGCACAGCTATCACATGAACAACTTTTACTTTCCAGTCACTCACCAGAAACAGGTTAAGTATACTAAAATGGTTCACAGCCAATTTCTGTGCTTTTGCCAAGGATGAGCTGAAGTACTGCATACACAACAGAATAAGAGCCAATTAAATGTGAACATCTTTTAAAACTTCATGATAAAGGTGACTTTTGATAAGTCAAAATGAAGCATTTCCAAACTGAGAGAGGCTAGGAATGTTGTAATGCTGCAGGCACCAGTTGAATCTAATACCCAAAGAGCGATCGATGTAGGTAGGGGTCAGTGGACCAGAATTTTCCTCTCACTATCTGCCCACGGCAAACACAACTCTGCAGTCGATTTTCTCGGTGCCTGAATTCCAAAGTTGAAGGACCTTCAGCCCCTCCAAACCCTGTCACTCGGCCCAAGAACTCTCTCTTCGATGTTTTCCTAAATGAGTTACTGCACTTCAAAAGGCATTCGTTCAAAGATCTTCGGGGGGGGGGGGGGGGGGGGGGAGCTACCTAAATGCAAGTTTATTCTCAAAACAGGGGCTTATCAAAATCAGGGCGCCCTGAGTAATGACTCAGAAATGGGGGGGGGGGGGGGGGGGGGAAAGAGGACTCGGATTAAACTCTTATGCAAACTGTTTATTTTTAAGGGAGCACACACGATTCATATTTTTAAAAAAGAGATGAGATTGTATCGGAGGCTTGTCAACTTCTGCCTGGAGGAGAGAAGGGGGCGGGTCAGACACTTTCCACCTGCCCCGGTCAAACTGAGGGTCGCAGGCTCCGGCCGGGTGGGAGGTGCGTGTCCGGGAAGGCCAGGCCCAGGTAGTTCCTGCCCCGGGAGGCCCAGGTAGTTCCTGCCCCGGGAGGCCCAGCTCTCCGCCGCCCGCCAGCCCCCCGGAGAATGTGAACGGCCGAGCCGCCCGCTGCCCATCAGATCCCAACTTCCGGCCCGCTTCCGCCACAACATTCTGCCCTTCACATTTTAACAGCAGGAAAGCCGGGCGAGAGCACTCACCGCGCCGCTCCTTTCAGTCGTTTGAATTGAGTCCAGTCGCTGGTCCAGAGGGGCCCCCGGCCGGCGGATCGACTCCCTCCTTCCCCTGTTCCTCCTCCTCACGCTAACTGAAGCTTCAAGATGTCCGCCTGTCGCCAAGCTGAGCTGTCACCAGCTGCACCGGAAACAAACCAGGTCGGGGTCAGCTTCCGGCTCAGGGGCCGGGGCCCCTGGCTCCCCCAACAGGTGCAATGCAGGCGGCTTTGCACCAAAAGTGAATGTGGGCAGCTTGGCACACCCACTGCCAACCCCACCACCACTGTCAACCCCACCACCTCACGTAGATCAAGAGATTTCCCACACAAATCAACAGTTGCTGTTGTCCTCCCCAAAGTAGACAACACATAATCCTCATGAGTGGCTTATTGTGGTAGTTACCACTGTTATATTGTATATATCGCATATGAGATATGAGGTGTATTACGGTAAGGTCCCTGTACTACAGGTACGGGGGGGGGGGGGGGGCGGGTGGTGTAGATTCCTGCCTGCTGGCCCCGCCCACAAGGCGGCGGAGTATAAATGTGTGGGCTTTCCGAGCTTATAGAATTTACAGTGCAGAAGGAGGCCACTCGGCCCATTGAGTCTGCACCGGCTCTTGGAAAGAGCACCCTACCCGAGGTCAACACCTCCACCCTATCCCCATAACCCAGTAACCCCACCCAACACTAAGGGCAATTTTGGATCTAAGGGCAATTTATCATGGCCAATCCACCCAACCTGCACATCTTTGGACTGTGGGAGGAAACCGGAGCACCCGGAGGAAACCCACGCACACACGGGGAGGATGTGCAGACTCCGCACAGACAGTGACCCAAGCCGGGAATCGAACCTGGGACCCTGGAGCTGTGAAGGAATTGCGCTATCCACAACGCTACTGTGCAGCCATTTCGGCAGCAGCTGTGGTAGGCTACACATCTCTCCGTGATAAAGCCTTGATTACACTCTCGTCGTAATTGATAGTGCATGTGGTGAATGTACATCATGTAATTCACACTGTATAGTATTGCGTTCACACTGTATAGCATTGTGTCCTTGTGGGCTCTGTCTGTGAGAGGTTGCGCGGCTCTGCCCACAGGGGGAGATGAGGAGCTTGTACAGGGCTCCACCCTTGGTTCCGCCCATGGCCCCTCCCACTACCGGAAGTATAAAGCGCTGCAGCCTTGTGAGTCTGCCCTCAGTTCTTCTGGTCGCAGGCAGGCTCAGTTGTAAGTCTATTAAAACCACAGTTTACTTCCTATCGTGTCACGAGTGAATTGATGGTCACATCAGTGCATCACTTATTTAATCTCTAATTCAAAAGAATTCATGGAGTACCCCATCACAACCAGAAGGCACTTCTATATAGGCAATGAAGTACATTTTTGAAATGTGTAATACAGGCAGCCAACTTGTGCAAAGTAAGACACTCGACAGCCATGCAATATAAAATTAAATAGTACAGAAGAGACCCTTCAGCCCATCAAGCCGCTACTGACCAAATCACATAATCTATTTTTGATTAATGTTGACTGATAAATATTGTAAGACCCCAGGAAACCCCCGCCTCACAAAAAACAATATCACGGCATCTGAAAATTCTTCACAAAACTTACTTCCAAATAATTCCACAATTCTCAACTGCAACTTTCTGTCTTAACGGACAGAGGGCCATGTTTGCAAGCTCGTATTGAACTTGTGGAGTTGCTGAAAGAAGCAGATTTCTGGGGGAATTTTTTTTTAGAAAATATTTTATTGAAGCATTTGTAATTTTCACAGTTTAACACATTAACATCTCTTAAACAAACGAGCGGGCCGCCACATGTAAAGAAAAAGAGAAAAAAAATACCTATAGAATAACACCTCCTACTCCCCCCGCTCTATTTCCTAGCTGCCGTAAACTGTACTCTCTGTCCCATTGTAACATTGCCATGCCTCCTGGTTTCCTCCCCCCCCCCCCCCCCCCCCCCCCCCCCCGCCCCCCCCAACTTCCCCTCCCCGACTTTACTGCTGACGTTCAATTTTCCTTTAAGTAGTCTATGAACGGCTGCCTACTCAGGGCGAACCCTTGAATTGGCCCTCTCAAAGCGAATTTAATTTTCTCCAGACTGAAAAACCTGCCATATCGCTGCCCACACTCCTGACCGGGGGCTCCGAGTCCTTCCACCCCAGCAAAATCCGTCTCCGGGCCACAAGGGTGGAGAAGGCCAGAACATTGGCCTCCCTCCCCCCCTTCGCCCCTGGTTCTTCCGATACCCCAAATATTGCCAAATCTGGACTCGGAGTTACTCTTCCTTCCAGGACCTCTGACATAACGTCCGCAAATCCCTGCCAGAATCCCGTCAACTTCAGACATGCCCAAAACATATGAACGTGGTTAACCGGGCTACCCCACAGTGCCTACATCTGTCCTCCACCTCATCAAAGAACCTGCTCATCCGGGCTGTCATATGGACCCTGTGGACCACCTTGAACTGGATCAAGCTAAGTTTGGCACACGAGGAGGATGAATTGACTATCTTCAGGGCTTTTCCCCACAGCTCGAATTTTATCTCCCCACCCAGCTCCTCTTCCCACTTCCTCTTCACCTCCCTGATAGGGGCCCCTTCCCACTCCATCAGCTCCTTGTATATCTCCGAGACCCTCCCCTCTCCAACTGTTTTTGGCATCACCTTATCTTGTAACCCCCTCAGGGGGAGGCGAGGGAAGCCAGGGCCCTTTGAAGTCCATGCTGGGGTGTTCAAAGGGACGGGAGGCCTTCAACAGGTGTGCTCGGTCTGGCTGGTAGAAGTGCAGTTTGCACCCGGTGCAGACCTGGCAGTCTTTGGTGACTGTCCTGACTTCCGCAATGGAGTAGGGTAGGTTGCAGGCCTTTATGAAGTGAAAGAACCGGGTGACCCATGGGTGACAGAGACCATCGTGTAGGGCCCGGAGCTGGTCCACTTGTGCGCTGGCACATGTACCTCGGGATAGTGCAATTGATAATATGGAAAGATGTGTAATTTGAAACATGGAAGTCTGGTAATATCTGGTCTGAGAGAAACATGAGAGGATACAGGAAAAGATCCCACAAAGGGTTAATAGCAGCTGCAAAGAGCAAGATTATAAAATGCAGATTCCTTCTCCCAAACAAACAGGACTTTTGTATGAAGCTAAAAACAATGGCTCACAACTTCATTGAAAGTAACTATCTTACTAAGCATCTGGAAAAGCATGGATCAGGGTTTCAGTTGAGCTAAGTGATAAATGTAAACCTTTCAAGTTATAACCAAGTCGATTTTTAGCATACAGCTAAAAGCAATATTTCACACCTTCATTGAAATTAACTCTCTTAGTAAGCAGCTGGAAAGGAAAGGATGAGGTTCAGTTGAATTTGGTGACAATTCTAGGTGTGAAGTTCTGCGAACACCAGGTAAATCAAAGAAAATTGGAGACTATCAGTCTATGAGAAACAATTTAAAGTCAAAATCAAAGTCAAAATTATGAGCTGGGGACACAATTAGAAAATAAAACTATAGAAATGATAGGAATTAAAAGTAACACCTCTTGAAACCAAAGCATTTTTGAATATCACAAAGGAACTTTGAACATCACAAAGGACAATGTAATCAGACCTGAGGGCTGAGGCCATGCCCAAAATGAATACTTAGTTGTGTTAGAAAAATTCAGATTAAAGGTACCTTTTACAATCCAAGGGAAATAAAGTTACTTTACAATAAAGTCATAAAAACTTAATAACTGTGAGAAAGAGAATATAAACCCGAAGAATGGGGACAGCTAGCAGAGCCAGCTCTCACAGCTCGGTACATGGGAAAGATAGGACATAGCAACCGAGCTCACCAGCGAATACATCTAAAGAAGACCAGATTTTAAAAAGAAGATTGATTGTCAAGTTGGGCCTGAAGGTCCCTTCAACTAACCAGAAGGATCTCCAGAAGCAAGATCTTTTTACTTTTCTGTAAAGAAAGTGATTGCACCTTTTAAAAGAAAAAATATAATAATAAAATAACTTAATTTAACCTGAAACAGTGGTTATTCCTAAATCTACTTTACTTACTTAGTAATGCGGAACCCAGGATCAATGCTACTAAGTGGTAAGTAGATGAAATCTTCAGTGAAGGTATGGATTATACCGGGGGATAACTTGAAAATATAGTTTGACCTGAATAGCACCCACCGAAGCCTGCTTTGGAGTGAGGGAGTGAGAATCCCTGTTCACCACTTAGAATGTCGGCCCTTTTTGGTATAGGGGGAATTCTAAGAATAGTGGTGAGTTTTCGTATTTCAGAGGAGTGGAGGGTGCGGGAAAAGAATGCCACAAGTCTGCCTGCCTGGTTGAGGGTGGCAGCCAGAGCAACGTCTGATGCAGCACTCTCGACTTGGAAGGGGAGGGTCTCATCGATCACATGCATCGTGGCCTTGGCGATGTCAGTCTTGATACGGTTGAAGCCCTGGTGAGCCTCAGCCGTCAGGGGGAAAACTGCGGAATGAATGAGTGGGCGGGCCTTGTCCGCATAATTAGGGACCCACTGGGCATAGTAATGGAAGAACCCCAGGCATCGTTTGAGGGCCTTAGGGCAATGGGGGAGGGGGGCATGCGGTTGGGGTCGGGCCTTAGAACTCCATTTTGCACAACATAGCTGAGGATGGCTAAGCGGTTGGTGCTGAACACGCACTTCTCTTTGTTATACGTTAGGTTCAGGAGTTTGGTGGTGTGGAGAAATTTGGAGAGGTTAGCGTCATGGTCCTGCTGGTCGTGGCCACAGATGGTGATGTTATCCAGGTACGGGAAGGTAGCCCACAGTCCGTACCGGTCAACCATTCAGTCCATCTCCCCATTGGAGGACCGAGACCCCATTAGTGATGCCAAAGGGAATCCTAAGGAAGTGGTAAAGGTGGCCGTCTGCTTCAAATGCAGCCTATTGGCAGATGGGGAGCTGGTGATAGGCAGATTTCATGTCCACTGTAGAGAAGACCCGGTACTGTGCAATCTGATTGACCATATCAGATATGCGTGGGAGGGGGTACGCGTCGAGTTGTGTGTACCGATTGATGGTCTGACTGTAATCAATGACCATCCTGCGTTTCTCCCCAGTCTTTACAACTACCACTTGGGCTCTCCAGGGGCTGTTGCTGGCCTCAATGATGCCTTCCCGCAGTAGCCGCTGGACCTCCGACCTGATGAAGGTCCTGTCCTGGGCACTGTACCATCTGCTCCTGGTGGCGACGGGTTTGCAATCTGGGGTGAGGTTCACAAACAGGGAAGGTGGGTCGACCTTAAGGGTCGTGATGCCGCATACAATAAGGGATGGTACCAGCCCGCTGAATTTCAGAGTTCGATTTTGCAGGTTGCACTGGAAATCCAGGCCAAGTAGCAAGGCAGCAGCGCAGAGGTTGGGGAGGACATAGAGTCGGAGGTTGCTGAACTCTACGCCCTGGATGGTGAGGGTGGCGGTGCAGTACCCCTGGATCTCCACGGAGTGGGATCTGGAGGCCAGGGAGATTCGTTGGGTAATGGGGTGTACCACGAGGGAGCAGCGCCTTACCGTATCGGGGTGGATGAAGCTCTCCGTGCTCCCGGTATCGAGAAGGCAAGGTGTCTCGTGGCCATCGACTTTCACCGTCGTCGTCGCGGTTGCGAGGTTGTGTGGCCGGGACTGGTCGAGAGTGATGGATCCGAGCTGCGGCTGGTGTTGGTGGGCCCCGGGCTGGTTGGCGGCGGTTGCGGGCGATGAGTGCCGAACGAGCAGGAGTCATGAGGCGCCGTCCAAAATGGCGCCAAAGATGGTGGCGTTAAAGATGGTGGCGCCCACGGGCCGCACAAGGTCTGATGGGGGGAAGATAGCAACGCCCACGGGCCACACGAGGTCTGAAGAGGGGAAGATGGCAGCGCCCATGGGCCGCACGTGAGTTGCGGTGGTGAAAATTGCGGCGCCCACGGGTCGCACATTGGGGGGGGGGTGCAAGAACAATGGGACTGATTACAGCAGCGATTGACCGGGCCTGGCACACCGCAGCGAAATGTCCCTTTTTCCCGCAGGCCTTGCAGAGTGCACTCCGTGCCAGGCAGTGCTGCCGGGGGTGCTTTGCCCGCAAAAATAGCACTTGGGCCCCCCTGGGGTTGGCTGGCTGCTACGCGGTGCAGGCTTGGGGTTGGCTGAGGGCGGTCGCTGGTGGGGTCGGGGTCGCACGCTTGTACATTACGGGAGGCTACTGTTAGCGAGGTTGCGAGTTTCTTAATCGCCGTGAGGTCGAGCGTACCCCCTTCTAAGAGGTGCTGGCGGATGTATGCCGATCCTATGCCCATAACGAAAGCGTCCCTGATTAGGAGTTCGGAATGTTCAACAGCCGAAACTGCATGGCAATCGCAGTTCCTCGCCAGGGCGTGCAGGGCACACCAGAAATCTTCCAATGACTCACCGGGGAGTTGTTGCCACGTGGACAGGTGGTGCCTGGCGTAGAGATTGTTGATCGGCTGTCTGTAGTTCTCTTTCAGGAGATTCATGGCCTCAGTATAGTTGGGCGCGTCCCGGATGAGGGGAAAAATATCGGAGCTCAACCGTGCGTACAGAATCTGTAGCTTCTGTGCTTCTGAGGGTGCTTCTGTCGCTGATCCGATGTAGTGGTGACTACCACAAGCTCAATCAGTCTGATCGATAAAATCCAATCAGGGGCTGCCACATCAATTTTGGGGTGGGCACTCAGTGGCCATACTTGAAAGTGTTGGAAACATGTAGGGCCTTCCAAATAAGGAAGTTAGGTGTCGCTGTGTGCGGTAAATAATTGTGATTAACAAGACAGCTCCATTGATCCTGTTGGTGGCTTGGAGATAGCCTTTGACGTATGTTATTTGCATCAAGCTGTGAATTTTTTTGAAGTCTGCAAAGCCTGTAGTTTTATTTGATCAGCCTGTAGCTTGCTTGTCCATACCCTTGACCACTTTTCCCATCATTCCTTGCTGGACACCATTTTAGCTGGCCACACCCCCACCGGGTCTGTGACATAGTGCAACAAATTGCCCGCATATAGAGAGACTCTGTGCTCTCCCCACCCCCACCCCACTCGCTCACTATCCCCGCCAGGCATTTGATGATCTAAGGGCCATTGCCAAGGGCTCTATGGCCAGAGGAAACAGTAATGGGGAGAGCGGACATTCCTGTCTTGTCTCCCTGCAGAGACTAAAATACTCTGACCGGACTCGGTTGTTTCTTACATTTAGCACTGGAGCCTGGTATAACAGCAGGACCCAATTCACAAATCCCTGTCCAAACCCAAACCTGCCTAAAATGTCCCATAGGTATTTCCACTCCACCCGGTCGAAAGCCTGCTCCGTGTCCATGGCTACTACCACCTCAACATCGCGCCCCTCCGCTGGCATCATTATGACATCAAGGAGCCGTCTAATATTGGACGTCAGGTGCCTGCCCTTCACAAATCCCATCTGATCCTCCCCGATTACCTCTGGGATGCAATCTTCTATACTAGTGGCCAAGATCTTTGCCAGCAATTTAGCAACAACATTCAGCAGGGAAATTGCTCTGTACGATTCACAGTTCTCCGGGTCCTTATCTCGCTTCAGGATGAGAGAAATTGATGCGTGTGATAGCGTTGGGGGGGAGTACTCCCAGCTCCCGAGATTCGTTAAAAGCCTTAAGCAGGAGCAGCCCCAGTAACCCAGAGAACGTTTTATAAAATTCCACTAGGAATCCATCAGGTCCCGGGGCCTTACCCGAATGCACCGCCCCCAACCTATCTACCACCTCCCCAAGCCAAATTGGGCCCACCAGGTCTTCCACCAGCTCCTCATCTACCTTCGGGAACTCCAACCTCTCGAGGAATTGATTCATACCCTCCTCCCCAGCTGGGGGTTCTGACTCATATAACCAACTATAAAATTCGCGGAACACGTCATTAACCGCCCCCGGATCTATCACTATCTTCCCTCTCATATCCTTTAGTTTCCCTATTTCTCCCGCCGCCTCCTGCTTCCTCAGCTGATCTGCCATCATCCTGCTAGCTTTCTCCCCATATTCATATATTGCCCCTGTTGCCCTCCTCAGCTGCCCCTCCGCCTTACCAGAGGAAAGAAGCCCAAATTCCATTTGGAGTCTCTGACGCTCCCTCAGGAGCTCCTCATTCGGAGACTCCGCATACCTCCTGTCCACCTGTAAGATTTCTCCTACCAATCTGTCCAGCTCCACCCGCTCAGTTTTCTCCCTATGGGCTTGAATCAAAATAAATTCCCCTCTGATAACCGCCTTCAATGCCTCACAAACCACTCCCGCCGCGGTCTCTTCCGTATCATTGTTTTATACGTACCCCCGAATGGCCTCCCTCACTCGCTCACAGATCTTATCGTCCGCTAGCAGCCGACATCTAATCTCCACTGTGGGCGCTGAGACTTTCCCGTGCTTGCCCGTAGGTCTACCCAATGTGACACATGGTCTGACACCACTATTGCTGAGTACTCAGTGTTCCCCACCCCCGCTAACAATAGTCTTGGATCCAGCACCGCGTTGAAGTCACCCCCCATAACCTGCCGGTGCGAGTCCAGATCAGGGATCTTTCCCAGCACCTTCCTGACAAACGCTACATCATCCCAGTTTGGGGCGTATATATTTACCAGCACTACTGCCAGCTTCCCACTGACCATAATAAATCTACCCCCCGGATCTGCCTCTATCCTCCCCACCTCAAATGCCACCCTCTTGTTAATCAGGATGGCCATCCCCCTTGTTTTAAAGTCCAGTCCCGAATGGAACACCTGTCCGACCCATCCCTTCTTCAATCTGAATTGGTCTCCCAGCTTCAAGTGTGTCTCCTGTAGCACGGCCAAGTCCGCTTTTAACATGTGTGCGAACACATGGGCCCTTTTGACCAGCCCATTCAGTCCACGAACATTCCACGTAATCAGTCTGGTGGGGGGGGGGGTCGCCCCCCCCCTCCCTGTTGATCAGCCATGACCTTTCCTAGGCCAGCCCGTAGCCCATGCCCCGCACCTCCCTTGGTCCGCCCCTCGGCAGCTTCCGCCCTCTACTCTCCAGCTCCAATCCCCCGAAAGTCCCTTACTCGTCACTCCACTCCCCCCACCACTCCATCTCTCCTCAGCTCTCCCCCCACTTTGCTTCCATTAACTAGCTATCCAGCTAGCCCAGCAGCTCTTGCCCCTGGCGCCTAACATTCTACCACCTGCCGGATCCCCTCCCCCCACCTCTTAACATAAGTTTTCAGCACAATAACATCAAACACTCAAACAAACAAACAATCCCCCAAGGCCCAGACAGAGGTCCCCCCCTCCCCCCCTTAGCAGAATCTTACTATCCTATCACCTTCAAACAGAAACAAAAGAATAGAAGAGGGGGATATTTATTTTGATCGGATCTGGAAGTACCTGAGAGTTGCGGAGGCGGATTCAATTGTAGCTTTTAGACCATAAGATATAGGAGCAGAATTAGGCCATTCAGTCCATCGAGTCTGCTCTGCCATTCAATCATGGCTGATATGTTTCTCATCCCCATTTTCTTGCCTTCTCCCCCATTAATCAAGAATCTATCTATATATTAAATACATTCAGTGACATGACCTCCACAGTCTTCTGTGGCAATGAGTTCCACAGATTCACCCCCTCTGGCTGTAGAAATTCCTCCTCATTGCTGTTTTAAAGGGTCATCCCTTTAGTCTGACGCTGTGCCCTCAGGTTCTAGCTTTTCCTACTACTGGAAACATCCTCTCCACTTCCACTCTATCTAGGCCTCTCAGTATTCTGTGAGTTTCAAAAACTGCTCACAATATTCCAAATGGGATCTGACCAGAGCCTTATACAGCCTCAGATGTACATCCCTGCTCTTGATCTCTAGCCCTCTTGACATAAATGCCAACATTGCATTTGCCTTCTTAACTGCCAACTGAATCTGCAGGTTAACCCTGTGTTGTTCCTCGAAACATTTTCCAGACATTTCTTACATTGCCAGTCGTGTCCAGCTGAGGTGGGTATCCAAGCCACATCCTCCAATCAGCGATGTCTTCCCAAGTCGAATGTCCAGTCAGAGATTTCCATGGCATTTTGTTCTTTCTGTATCTGCAGCTGAGTTGTCCTGTAGTAAGCGTCTGAGGCTACTCCTGGTACCATGTGTTGTTCCTCGTGTCTTAATAAAGCTCGTAGTCTCAAATGTGGAGAAGATGCTTTATTGTGAATTCGTTCTCTCTTCAGAGCTTAACTTACGGCTACCTCAAATGCTGCCTGCTTGTGTCTGTGTGCTGCTACGAGTTCTGCCTTCCGTGAAGTGTGTTCTCACTTCCTGTCCCGGTGTATTTATAGCTCTCCCGTGCTCCCTCTAGTGTTTGCTCAGTTGTATTGCATCTAGTCAAATCTACGATCACCACAAACCCTAAGAGAATCCTGAACTAAGACTCCAAGATCGTTTTGTGCTTCTGATTTCTGAAGCCGTTTCCCATTTAGAAATGCTTTTATTCTTCCTACCATAGTGCATAACCTCACACTTTTCCACATTGTATTCCATCTGCCACTCCATTGCCCACTGTCCTAACCTATCCTAACCTGCCTCTCTGCTTCCTCAACACAACCTGTCCCTTTACAATATCTTTGTATTATCTGCAAACTTAGCAACAATGCCCTCAGTTCCTTCTTTCAGATCATTAATGTGTATCGTGAATAGCTGTAGTCCCAACATGAACACTGCGGATCACCACTAGTCACCGGCTCCATCCTGAAAAAGACCCCTTTATCCCCACTCTCTGCCTTCTGCCAGTCGGCCAATCCTCTCTCCATGTCAGTACCTTGCCCCTCATACCAAGATCTTTTTAAAATGGGACTTGGCTAATTATCTCAAGAGAAAAGATTTGCAGGGCTCTGGGGTAAGGCCCGAGGGTGGGACTGTAGTAGAGAATTGCTACAAACATGATGGGCCTCCTTCTGTAATATAACCATTCTATGATTGACAGTTCTGTAACCAAAACTTTCTAAAATTGTGCTTGATTAACTACCGTTAATTTAAACAAAGCCGATGGTATATCATTATATCTCTTTTCTTTCTTCAGTCTCCTACACAGTCTGTAATTACTGAACTCACCCTGTGTATTTCAATTCTGAGGATGAGGAGATGTGGAACAAGTGCAAAGTAGACTATCTCCCCTGGACATTCAATGTTATTACAATCATTGAATCCATCACCTTTCATATCCTGGGATTTCATATTGAACGAAATATGAACTGGACAAGCCATGTAAATATGCAGCTGTAGGACCAGGTAAGAGTCTGGGACGTCTGTGGCAAGTAACTCACTGGCGCCGGAGGTGACACATTATAGATAGAGGATTAGCTATTGAACAGTGGGTTGTTTTCAGTTTGGTGAACTGTAGCTAGTGGAATGCCACAGGAATCGGTGCTGGGACCTCAAGGGGGCGATTCGCCGAGCCCCGCGCCGGGCCAGAGAATCGCTGCAACCGCGCCACGACGCCCCGATGCCGGTGCACTATTCTCTGAGGTGTGCAGAATCGGCGGCATTTGCGCTGGCACGTTTGACGAGGCGCTGGCCGCTGGAATCAGCGAGACCGCCGATTCTCTGGCCCGGATGGGCTGAGCGGCCACGCGGATACGACACAGTCCCGCTGGCACCATTCACCCCTGGTCGCTGCGGGCGGGAACTCTGCGCGAAGGGTCGGGAGATGCGGCCTGTGGGGCGGGGAAAAGCGATACTTCACCGGGGGGGGCCTCTGATGGGGTCTGGACTGCGATCGTGGCCACCAATTGGCGGGCCGTCCTCCCCCCCACCCCCCCGAGGGCCTACTTCCCTGCGCGGCTGGCCCCTGAACACTGACGCCATGTTGAGTCGGGGCTGAAGAAGTCCCCCGCACATTTGCGGGTTGGCGCGCTGCCCATTTGGCGCCGGGAAGGGAGGCTGGAGTGGCGTGAACCGTTCTGGCCCCCTGTGGGCCACGCTTATCTTCAATTAGTTCTGGGCCTGGCCTTGCAAAAATATGTAACCATCAACACACACAGGGGTTTGTACGAGTACACCAGGCTGCCATTCGGGGTTTCTTCAGCATGTACCATATTCCAACAAGTGATGGAGAATAAACTCTGAGGATGACCACAGGTAGAGGTTTATCTGGATGGCGTATTGATTACCAATTCCTCCAACCAGCAACACATGAAAAACCTGGAGGTCATGCAACATCACTCCATGGCCGCAATGGAAGTCATTTTGAAGATCTTCTTGGCTCTGATGGCCACAAATGCTTGGGAATGCAAGTTGATAGATATTAAAGCTGCTTACTTACAGGGACATCAGCTTCAAAGATAAATTTTTCTTCTCATCCTCCGAAAGAGGCGCCAAACACAGAGGGCGCTCTGAAAGTTTAAGATAATTAAAGATAATTTTCCATACCTCTGGAGCCTCCTCTCGGTGCGAGCAGAAATTGATGACAAAATCTAGCATCGCCTCCAATGCGCCAGTACAGCCTTCGGATGCCTGAGGAACAGATCGAGACCTCAAACACACCACCAAGTTCACGGTCTACAGAGCAGCCCTGGTCCCTGCCCTCCTGTATACATCAGAAACACGGACAATGTACAACAGACACCTCAAATCACTGGAGAGATAACACCAACGTTGCCTCCGCAAAATCCTGCAAATCCACTGGCAGGATAGGCGTACCAATATGAGCGTCCTCTCCCGGGCCAATTATCCCCAGTATCAAGGCACTGGTCACGCTCAACCAACTGCGATAGGCGACCCACATCATCCACATGCCAACACAAGACTCTCGAAACAAGTGCTCTACTCCAATCTCTGCAATGTCAACTGATCACTAAGGGGGCAGAGGAAATGCTACAAGGGCACTCTGAAACCCTCCCTCAATAAATGCAGCTGGAACAATCTGTCTACGAACCACTGCCTCATCCATGGACAGCAGGTCAAACTCTGCCTGCAACAGATTCCTGTTTGCCAAAAGTTCTGGGCTAGGAGCCTCCAAATACTTCCCATCCACCTCCAATATCTCATCCACCAACTGCTTCCATTCCTCCCTCGCTTCCCTATCCACCTGCGCCTTATAAACAATCGCCTCCCCTCTCATCGTCACCACTTTCAGAGCTTCCCACAACACTGCGTGCAAACCCTCCCCATTCCTGTTGAACTCTACATTATCATCCAACACCTCGGCCATCTTTACACAAAACCCCAGGTCGGCTAACAGCCCCACATCCAAACTCCACGCCGGTAGGTGAGCCAGGCCCCTTTCCAAAACCACATTCACCAGCTGCGGAGCGGGGTTGGAAATTACAATCGCAGAGTACTCCTCTTTCCTTACCCTTGGTAGCAAAGCCCCCATTATAACAAAGTCGATCTGCGAGCAGACCTTTGGCACTGCTGAGAAGGAAAATTTTCTCTCCCTGGTAGGAAGAATCACCATGGGTCCACCCCCCCATTTCTTTAATTAACGTCGCCAATACCTTAGCACCCCCCCCCCCCCCCCCCCCCCCCCCCACAAAGGGGTATGTCACTTTAGCCTTGAGCAGTCCTCTTTTGGGTTCAAGCCCATATTCACATATTCAGGTCCGTCCCCCACAGAATCAATGGGTGTGTGTTCATGCCCGGGATCACCACCATTCTCCTCTTCAGAAAGCCAACATCGTCCCAATTCGGTGAATAAGCGTTCACCAAAACCACCGATTTACCCTCCAGCTCTCCCATCACCCATCACGTACCTCTCCCCCGATCTTCCACCACCTTCTCCATCTGGAACCAGATTCTTTTGTTTATGGGAACTGCCGCTCCCTGCGCCCTACTATCAAAGCCCGAATAGAACAGAGACTCACCCACCCTTTACGGTGCCTTACCTGGTCCTTCACTCGCAAGTGAGTTTCCTGCAACAGCCCCACATCAGTTTTTTTACTTTTCAAGTTTGTGAAAACTCTCACCCATTTCACCGGGCCTCCTAACAGCCGGACATTCCATGTAATTTACTTCAAAGATTCTTTTTTTTTAAGAGGGTGGTCTGTTTGGAAGGAGTTAATGTTTCCCAGTGCTTAAGTTCGAATTGAAGTTTTAATTGTTTAATAGACAACACTTATTGTTTGATAGACCGTATATATATATATATATATATATAATGGGGATTCAGAAGGCACTGGATGTCTTGATGGAGGTGTCATTGTGTCATTGTGAGGCACAATAAGCTTGAAGTTGAACAAGTCAAGACTTGCTTTTGAGTTTTATTGCAGTGTTACCTTTGGAGCCTAACAGCAAGAATCAGGCAGATAGTTCCAGAGGACAGGAACAAGGCACAGAATTGTGGACCTGGGCACATGCAGTATCTCAATATGAAATAAATTGGGGACAGTACATGCTGTAAGGCTCAGGACATTGTTAAGGTAGATAAGGCAAGCATACAGATGCTTGAAAGCAAGAATGAGAAATTTGATTGAACTTAGTACAAAAGTGGAGGGAATGACATTTGGAAGGGATGTTTGTGATATAAGTGTGGGATTTTGTGCAGAGGAGGAAGCATGATGCATCATGTTGAATGAGTGGTAACCTATGGCAATTGAAATTCGGTCAGCAAGGAAAGCTTAACTTTCCTCGGATAAACTCAAGATGTAAGACACAGACTTTGAGGTGTCGGGGATGAATAATTGTGGAGGTGGGAGAAAGTACTTGGTAATTGAGGGAATTAAGTTGAGTTTGAGTCCAGCAGCATTCCAAGATTCCAAACCTCTTCAGTTCAAAGTGGTGGTGGCTGGGAATTTGATGGTGTAAAGGTTAGATGCATGTATGTGCAGAAAGTGATTTCACTTTTGCTGTTATTAGACTGGAAGAAATGTTGACGTTCTCATCAAATACCCTTCCTGCCCAGGTTCCAGGTTAACATTCTGCTCAGGAATCAATTGAAACAACTGAGCCAGGGCATAGTAACCAGAATAATGTTTGTGGGTTTTATGCTCCTGTCCCCAAAATGTGTTACTCCTCGTATGAATGCGTATCTTTGATATCCTATTACAATGATTTTTAAAAAAAATGTATTTTATTCCAAAATTATTCAGTTACAAAACATAAATAAAAGGGGATCATGCTGAGTGAGAGATACAAGCCATGTATTGGGGATCTAATTATACAGGGTGCCTCTGATATACAAGGTGCAGTTTTAAGTTGTGAGTGTTCCAGGACTTTGAAAAAAGACCTGGCATTAAAGAAGAAATGTGAACTACTTCTGGTGTAATTTGCACTGTAACTGTTACTACAGCTGATGGCACTGAATTGTTAATTAAAACAGTTTTAAAAAATTAATTCAAGGGATGTGGGTGTCACTGTCTCAGCCAATATTGTAGGAGCGGTTTCAAGACCCGTGGATTGAGTCAGATTCCACGTGGGGTTATTCCCTGTGGCTCAACTCAGTAGAGAGAGGAAAATACACATCGACAATCTGGACAAGATGGCTATTTAATCAAGCTTGTTACGTGTACACGGAGAACAGACCTGGATATCTGTCAAAGACCTGTTCTGCTGAACAAATGCCAGAACACAGTACTTATACAACTTTCAAAAATCAATAGCCCATCCCAGTTGGACGCGATCCAATCCCTGAAGCTGCTACGTTTAAATTTATCCAATAGAATTGCAAGCAATGTTTAAACTTCACCCAATAGAATTGCATGAAGTGGAGATGCCGGCGTTGGACTGGGGTGAGCACAGTAAGAAGTCTTAAAACACCAGGTTAAAGTCCAACAGGTTTGTTTCAAACACTAGCTTTCGGAGCACTGCTCCTTCCTCAGGTGAATCAATAGAATTGCAAGCAGCACATGATTGATCCTAATCCTTGACAGCTATGCTTACTAGTAATTTGCTGTGAATTCATTGTCTGTGAGAAGTAGAGTAAGAAGTCTTACAACACCAGGTTAAAGTCCAACAGGTTTGTTTCAAACACTAGCTTTCGGAACACTGCTCCTTCCTCAGGTGAATCACCTTCCTCACCTGAGGAAGGAGCAGTGCTCCGAAAGCTAGTGCTTGAAACTAACCTGTTGGACTTTAACCTGGTGTTGTAAGATTTCTTACTGTGCTCACCCCAGTCCAACGCTGGCATCTCCACATTGTGAGAAGTAGAACAGCAAACCCGCATCCTGGATTGTTTCACAAAGAAGTCCGCATGGAAGTCCGTTCCGGATGTATCGGTGAATCCGTTGGTCATCGTCAGTTCGCTCAAGGTCATCTGCTTCCACGTTGGGCACATCCCCGTATGGAGTTAGTTCATGTCGGCCAATGGTAATAGACTCAGATAAATTGGTTAGAACAACATTATGCCCAGGCAATTCACACACAATGCCTCGCTTGGTATAGTTGTTACAACGTAACTCATGAATTGTTGTCTGATATGGCTACAACTATTTAAGTGCCTTTCACACAAGCTGATTGACTTGCTGGCTAAGGTCTGTAGCCGTTTCGGCATCCTGGTATATATCCTGAACCGCAGCTCTCATTTATCTTTTCATAACCTCAATCTCTTCACTTATCTCCGCAATGTCAAGGGCGTTCAGTTCCACTATGTTTCTCTATTGTCGCTTACGTATTTTCACTCCACTCCCGTCCAAAATCCCCCTCTCCAAGGCTACAAACAATCCTTGACCATAGCAATAGACTGGTAAGTGTAAGTTGGCGAGATTAATCATAACTCTTACATGTTCATATCCTGATACTATCGTCACTGATTCATCATCATCACCGATTCATCAGTGAGGGTCAGAACTAACCCGTGTCCCACAGTGTGGCTAGTGATATGCTCATCACAGTCGGGCTTGGGGGTTGTCCTTGGACTCGTGGTTGTAATCGAGCCAGAGCTCGCTGGTGTCACAGTGGCGGTGGTAGGCCACCTGTATCCCATGGGGTCCTTGCTTCCTACAATATTCCACCCGATTCTCGGGCTTCTGTGTTGACTGGCTGCCTACCTCACTTCCCCGATACAAAGCTGTTAATCTATCACATATCATTTCATAATTGTCAGTACGATTAGGTGCCTGGCAGGGATCTGTGCAGTGAATTTCCAGACGGTCCCCTATAACTTTCTATTTCACAATCGGGTGATTTGGGCCATCGATGGCATTTAACGTTCTCTGATTGGTCATTTTAAAAAAACAATGTCATCCTGCCTGGGGGCAAAGGTCCTACGTCCCAGCTTTTTGTATCGCCTGTAACTCCCATGATCCTGGATTCCCAACTGATATAGGGATCAGGTATTTCAGAATTGCATGTAATTCGTATAAGCCGCCCCGCAGGGACATATAGAGTCCTGTTTGTGCATACATCCTGAGTCCCATCAGAAAAAAAACCTATACCACTCCTCCCCTTTGCAATTCTCATAACATTAACAGCATCCCGACGCAGCCGCGTGACATTAGTATACATGCGATCATTGGTCTTTGGTTCAGCAATGCCCGCTCCTTCCACATCCCTGGCGAGGCAGTCGATGTTGATAGCTGCAACCAGAGATGAGATAGGATCCCGAGGTGTGCTAGCAATAGAATCCTGTGGGAATAAACAAACGCCTTCCGGCGCTCAATTAGTATTACATCATTCACATCATCGCCACTCCTTCCTCGTATACATCCTCTCCGTGCCTTAGTCCCATATCCTGAGCCACTCTGGTGGCCCAACTACAAATCCAGATAATTCCCATTACAAGTGCCGCAGGTGGCAACCCCCTGCTCCTTAGGTTCGCTGACCCACCGGAGGGTTCTCTCAATCCTTGTGACTATGGGACAGCTCATGAGGGTATGATTTCAACTGCGTCCAGTGCCGCCACCACGGACCGGGTTTCTCGTCTATCAAGGGACATGTTTGCCCAGCAATGATTACTGCATAGGGTCCCTCCCATCAAACCCTGGTCCTTTTTACCTATCATGAGTTTGACCGTGACCCTATCTCCTGGTGTTGGTAATTTTGGGGTATCCTTTCCAGTCAGTTTGGTCCAATCTGTATGCTGTTGCTGTGCAATTACCTGACCCTTAAGGACATGCAGGCGGTTTACCAGATTGTTCATGCATTGGAGTACAGTGCCTTTGTTTATCGCAAGTTCCGCCCCTCCAGTTATCACCTCCACCGGGAGGCGCATCGTTCTTCCTGCCATTAACTCAAAAGGGGCTAGACCCGTTCCCCGGGCGGGGGCGGCTCTTTGTCGCAACAATATTGCGGGCAGGGCCCACACCCAATTATTCCCTTCCTGCAATATCGCTTTGACTAGGCTATTTTTTAAGGTCCGGTTCATCCGATCCAGCATTCTCGAGCTTTGATGATGGTATGAGATGTGGAATCTTTGCCGGATTCCCAAAACCCTACAAGCCTGCTTCATGACTTTCCTGTGAAATGGGCCCCTTGGTCAGAATCCAATTGGAGGGGCACCTCCCACCTTGGTATTATTTCATTATCAAATATCAAAGCCAATATCAAAGCCACGGTACTAGCAGTGGCGTCCTTATAAGGGAATGTTTCCACCCACCGGGTGAATTGATCTACAATCACCAAACAGTATGTTCTACCCTGTACCCAAGGCAAAGGCCCAGTAAAATCTAGTTGCAAATTTCCCCCTGGTCCCTTTGGCCAGGGGCTGACTTCCCATTTATCTTGCAGGGACGGCCTGGTTCCACCAGGGTGCAGTGTATGCATCGCTGGCAGAATTTGGTCACAGCCCTGCCCATTCCCTTCCACCACCGACATTCCTTTAATAGTTTGATCATATTGTCTCTTTCTGTGTGCGCTTGTCCATGGTATATGCCTAACAGGGATTGTTGCACGGCCTCGCTATTATCTTTCCCCCTCTCCTCCATATTCCATTATGTCCTATCCATCTCCCGTTATTTCTCCACCTCCCCTTTTCCTCCACTAGTGCTTGTTCTTGCACCTGCCTTACGTCAATATCAGCATTGCCTGCGGCCTCCACGGCTGCTATTCCTGGAGTCTGCATCCCCACCCGTTCCTGCTCTAATAGGTCTTTCCCTGCCTGATCGGCCCAACTATTACCTTGCATGCTGATTTGCCCGCATAGCATTGAGCAACCTGAGTGTTGTTGGAGCTGCACTCCATCAGCCAAGTGGGGAGAATTCCAAAGCACTATTGACTGCTGCCTAGTAGACAGTGGACAGGTTTTGGGAGTCAGGAGGTGAGTTATTCACCGCAGAATTCCTTGCCGCTGATATGTTCAGTTTCTGGTAACCCGCAGGATGTTGATAGTGGAGGATTCAGAGACGGTAATGGCGTTGAATATCAAGGGGAGATGGTTAGATTCTGCCTTGTTGGAGATGGTCATCTTGTGTGGCATGAATGTTACTTGCCGCTTGTCAGCCCAAGCTTGGATATTGTCCACGTCAAGATGCATTTGAACATGGACTGTCTGAGGTGTCATGAATGGTGCTGAACATTGTGCAGTCATCAGAGAACATCCCCACTTCTTTTTTTCCCCCAATTAATGGGCAATTTTGTGCAGCCAATCCACATACCCTGCACATCTATGGGTTTTGGGGGTGAGGCCGATGCAGACACAGGGAGAATGTGCAAACTCCACATGGCCAGTGACCCGAGGCCGGGATTAAACCCGGGTCCTCAGTGCTGTGAGGCAGCAGTGCTAACCATTGCGTCACCGTGCTGCCCTTAGCGTCCTCACATCTAACCTTATGATGGAAACAAGGTCATTGATGAAGAAGCAGAATACGGCTGGATCTGGACACTACCCTGACGAACTCCAACAGTGATGTCCTGGAACTGAGACGATTGACCTCCAAGAACCACAACCATCTTACTTTGTATGGCTCCTTTCAGCAGAGAGTTTCTCACGATTGCCATTCACTCTAGTTGTGATAGGGCTTGAGATGCCACACTCAGTCAAATGCTGCCTTGATGCCACCCCAACACCCACGCAAGGCACCCCCAGCCCGATCGCCGCTGCATGAAAAATGCCTGCATAGTACCTTGGAGATGGCATTGTGAGACCTATGCACTTGGCAGTGCCAGTCTGGCACCCTGGCAGTGTCAACCTGGTACACTGGCAGTGCCCTGGTATTCCCAAAGGGCATGCAGCTGGGGGCCTCCGATTCCCTGAGAGACCCCCATGAGCGCCATTCCGTCTGGTCCCCATTTGTGGAGACTTGTGGATAACAGTACTGAATGGCGCTCGCCCGAGGTCTCCATGGTGAAGGGTATAGTTACCAATGCCTCGCGAAACTGCATATTGCAGTGAGACTAGCTATATGGCTCTAATATGCAGATCAGCCAAAAAATAATACTGCCCACAATGGGTGGGATTCACATCACAACGTCTTGTGAGATCACGTTAGATCTCATGAGGCATTGCGAACTGGGCAGATCCCGGATGTAGGGAATCCCGGATTCTACTGGCCACCAGCTTCTTTGAGCCATGTGGCGCCGGGGAACGCTGCTATTCGGGCGCAGCGTAACCGTTCAATCGCTCTCATAGTTATTCTCGATCTCAGATGTATTTTTTCAGCATCTCCAGCAGATGGCTCTACTCTAGAAGATATTCCAGTCTCTTTTCCCAAGGGAAGACTAGTAGTTGCAGGTACTTCTGATGCAATCTCTGCTTCTGTAGATGGACTAAAAGTTACACAGTCAAATGGAACGGAGACCATGACCTCTTGAGGTATTTCTAGCACTGGCACATGAACACGTGTTGACAATAATTGATCCGCATGGCGTCTCCACATGAGTTTGTCTGTCGTTTGGACCGTGTAGGATATTGGACCAGTCTGAACTAACTCTGTCACAGGTTCCACTTCTCACTAGTGGTGTAGCTGCACGTTAACACCTATTCTTGTTGAAATGAGCATTTACTTGAGTTACTTTCTCATCTCAAAGACCGGAGACTATTGGTTTTGCTCTACTATGTCAGATGTCTCCTCTGGCAAGAGTACATTTTTAAATTTTTGGGATGGCACAGTGGTACAGTGGTTAGCACTGCTGCCTCATAGCGCCAGGGACCCCGGGTTCGATTCCTTGGGGGACTGTCGGTGTGGAGTCTGCACGTTCTTCGCGTGTCTGCATGGTTTCCTAAGGGTGCTCCGGTTTCCTCCCAGTCAAAAGATGTGCAGGCTAGGTGGATTGGTCATGATCAATTGCCCCTTGTGTGTGGTTGCAGGAATAAGGCGAGGGATTGGGCCGACATAGGGTGGTCTTTCGAAGGGTCATTGCAGAATTGTTGGGCCGAATGGCCTCCTTCTGCACTGCCGGGATTCTGATTCTGTTCTAAACCAAAGGGTGGCACGGTAGCACATTGGTTAGCACCGTTGCTTCACAGCGCCAGGGACCCGGGTTTGATTCCCGGCTTGGGTCACTGTCTGTGTGGAGTCTGCAAGTTCTCCCCGTGTCTACGTGGGTTTCCTCCGGGTGCTCCGCTTTCCTCCCTCAAGTCCTGAAAGACGTGCTGTTAGATAAATGAAATGAAATGAAATGAAAATCGCTTATTGTCACAAGTAGGCTTCAAATGAAGTTACTGTGAAAAACCCCTAGTCGCCACATTCCGGCCCCTGTTTGGGGAGGCTCGTACGGGAATTGAACCCGCGATGCTAGCCTTTACAAGCCAGCTGTTTAGCCCACTGTGCTAAACCAGCCCCTGATGAATTGAACAGGCGGCGGAATGTAGTGACTAGGGGATTTTCACAGTAACTTCATTGCAGTGTTAATTTCAGCCTACTTTAAAGATTATTATTATTCGGTAGTCCTCAGCTTTCTTTTCATCAATAGCAAAACTGGGGAATTTTATGTAGTCACATGTGTTGCATTTTGGTATGTTGCTAAAAACCTTCACAAGGCAATTTGAACCTTGGTCCTCAGTAGCTTTCAATGCATGCTTCAAGGACTGGACAAACCTTTAGGCTATACCATTTATGGATGGGTGGTAAGGTGCTGACTTCACATATTGAATTTCAAACATCTTTAACTAGTCTTCAAACTCATTGGTTGTAAACTATGGCCCATTGTCACTTACGATTTGCTCTAGTTTTCTGAATCTCGCAAAGGTCATATCGAGTTTCTCAGTGGTTTGTTCCACGGTTGTTGACTTCATGGAGACCTCAGGCCACTTGCGTATACAATGACCATGAACATGTGCCCCTCGAATGGACCAGCACAGTCAACGTGCAGAGTTTGCCCTGGAATTGGAGGCCACTGCCATGGATGAAATGGGGACAGCCGCCGTGTTTCCTTACCCTTACTCTTAAGGACCATCACGTCAGGGCCACACTTGTCCATACCTGTAGTAATTCTTGCCCACATGATTCCCCGCCTAGAGGACTGGAGAAACACACGGGCCCAGAGAATATGGTGCCTGGTCTGGTAATTGGATGCAAATGGGTCTAAATGACCTCGTTCCCGATGCCAGCGGGGTCCGGGGCATCGGAAATGGATCAGCGCCCGCCCATCCGTTTTACGCCAATGCTGTATTTTACGCCTCACTAGATACTTTACTACCTGCAGTGTGAGGCGGAGAATTTCAGCCTGTTATTTTACTCCAGCAAGCTCTTGCTGTGTGGCCATTTCTGCCATAATTTTTACATTAGCTGTCCTTGCACTGTGAAAGACCTGTTTTGCACAGCGATAACACCCGTTACTGGGTAAACCTCTTCTGACCAGCAGCTAGGTTATGGATGCTTGTACTTGCTCTGAGCTCAGAAGCCTCCTTAGCCATGAGCTCCATTCAGACTTGGATTTTGTTCCATAATCTGCACTGAATGCTCTCATTTTTCAAACCACACACTAAACAATCTCTCATTGAGTCATCTAACGAGTCGCCAAATTTGCAAAACTCTTCAAGTTGCTTGAGGGTTGCGATGAACTTTGCAATATTTTCCCCTTCTGATTCCCTCGATGAGATCGAAACCTTTCCGCAATAATTAACAACTTTGGTGCACAATGGTCTTCTAATATTTTATCAATTCTTGTAATGTCTTATCCCCAGGTTTCTCAGGCTGAACCAAGCTCCTTAGCAAATTGAAAGTTTTGCTTTCAATTGTATTTAGGAATGCAGGGACCTTACTTAATATCTTCTGAAATTTTATTGGCTGGAATATAATAATCAAATCTTTCTGAGTATAACATCCTGTTCTGAGTCTTCATCAAATTTGCCCATCGCGCCAGAATTTCCTATTTTCAATGGTATTGGAATTAATTCCCTTGAATTAATGGTCCTTAAACAAAGTTGAAACAGCTTTAATAATAATAATCTTTATTAGTGACACAGGTAGGCTTACATTAACACTGCAATGAAGTTACTGTGAAAATGCCACACAACAGCACCTGTTCGGGTACACTGAGGAAGAGATTAGAATGTCCAATTCACCTAACCTGCACATCTTTCAGGACCTGTGGGAGGAAACCGGAGCACCCGGAGGAAACCCACGCAGACACAGGGAGAACGTGCAAACTCCGCACAGACAGTAACCCAAGCCAGGAATCGAACAGGGTCCCTGGTGTGCCGTGAAGCAACGGTGCTAACCATTGTGCTACCGTGCCATCCTCAACTTCCATCGTAAGTTGAGAATCTTTTGTTCTGTGCCCCGCGCTACCCCTCTGTCTAAGTGTACTGCACTTGGTGAGCTCTGCAGCCTGAACTCCCTGGATCGCTGATTTAAAATTGGTACAGGCCCTTCCTTTGACTTTTTGCCCCAAGACTGTACCAGTTCCAATGCCAGGTGCAATTTCTGACCTTCCGTTAATCTGCTTGATTGATTGATCTGCTGAAGCAATTCAACTCTTCTACTTTGACTGTAAAGTCCTGACCAAGTTTGGCATTTCACTTCTTTTTGAAAAAACATTTTTCTGATCTGTTCCTTGTCGCCAGTTTTCTTTTTGTAAACTGTTGCATCTTTAGACTAACAGTACAAAAGAAATAGTTTGCTAATACACATGAAAGCAACTTTAATAGAGGTTTATCAAATTGGTCTTCACTGTATTAGGCTAAGGGCAAAAGCCTGCAAAGTAGCCAATGACATCACACATGTCACATAGAATTCATAGAATTCTTAGAATTTACAGTGCAGCAGGAGGCCATTCGGCCCATCGAGTCTGCATCGGCTCTTGGAAAGAGCACCCTACCCAAGCCCTCACCTCCACCCTATTCCCATAACCCAGTAACCCCACCCAACACTCAGAGCAATTTTGGGCACTAAGGGCAATTTATCATGGCCAATCCACCTAACCTGCACATCTTTGGACTGTGGGAGGAAACCGGAGCACCCAGACATGACTCGGTTTTGAAAGAGACATTGAACACAACTACAATAATCCGTATATATTACATTCGGCAAGCAAGTATTCCTTCATTGTAGCTTCACCAGGTGACCCCTCATTTTTAGGTATTTCTGGTGCTGCTCCTGACATGCCCTCCCTCATTCTTCATTAAACCATAGTTGATCCCCTGGAGTGGTGATAATGGTAGAGTGGGGGATATGTCTGAGTACAGTTTTACTGCTGCTGATGGCCCACAGCGTCTCATGGTTGCCCAGTTTTGAGTTTCTAGATCTGTTCAAAATCTATCCTATTTACCATGGTGGTACTGCCCCTCAACCCGATGGATTTTTTTGATTTCGTCACATGTACTGAAGTACAGTGAAAAGTATTTTTCAAGGGAAAGTACACAGTACGTACATAGTAGACAAAACAGAGTTACTAACAGAGTACATTGACAAATGGTACATCGACAAACAGTGATTGGTTACAGTGCGGAACAAGGGGCCAAACAAAGCAAATGCATGTGCAAGAGCAGCATAGGGCATTCTGAATAGTGTTCTTACAGGGAACAGATCAATCCAAGGGGGAGTCGTTGAGGAGTCTTGTAGCTGTGGGGAAGAAGCTACTCCTATGTCTGGATGTGCGGGTCTTCAGACCTTCTGTAACTTCTGCCTGATAGAAGGGTCTGGAAGATGGCAATGTCTGAGTGGGAGGGGTCTCTGATAATGCTGTCTGCCTTCCTGAGGCAGCGGGAGGTGTAGACAGAATCAATGTGAGGGTGGAAAGCTTGTGTGATGGGTTGAGTTGAGTTCACCACACTCTGCAGTTTCATGCTATCTTGGATGAACAGTTGCTATACCAACCTGTGATGCAGCTGGATAGGATGCTCTCTATGGCACATCTGTAGAGGTGTGTGAGAGTTGATGCAGACATGCCAAAGTTCTTCAGCTTCCGAAGGAAGTAGAGACGTTGTTGAGATTTCTTGACTGTTGCATCAATGCGAGTGGACCAGGACAAACTGTTGGCGATGGTGACCCCCAGGAACCTAAAGCTATCGACCATCTCCACTTCGGAGCCATTGATGCAGATGGGAGTGTGTGTCGTGCTACGCTTCCTGAAGTCGATGATCAGTTCCTTGGTCTTTCCGACATTTAGAGAGAGGTTGTTTTCGGTACACCATGCAACCAAGTGATTTATCTCCTTCCTGTAGGCTGATTTGTCATTATTTGAGATATGGCCCACCACAGTCATGTCATCCGCAAACTTATAGATTGAGTTGGAGTCACATCTTGCCACACAGTCATGTGTGTATAAGGAGTACAGTCAAGGACTGAACACACATCCTTGTGGGGCTCCGGTGTTGAGGACTATTGTGGAGGAGGTGCTGTTGCCTATCCTGACAGATTGCGGTCTGTTGGTGAGGAAGTCAAGTATCCAGCTGCACAGGGAGGGGTCAAGTCCAAGATTGGTTATTAGTCTTGTCGGGATAATGGTGTTGAAGGCGAAGCTGTAGTCTATGAACAGCAGTCTTATGTAGGTGTCCTTGTTGTTGAGGTGTTATCCTCAATGGAGGGTATTGTCAATGTGGAGACCCCAGCCTCACCAGTCTCTCTTCATAGCTGAAATGCTCCAGCCCAGGGAACTTCCTGGTGAATCTCCTCTGCACCCTTTCTAGCGCAATCACATCCCCCCTATACTCTGGTGACCAGAACTCCACATAGTACTCTTGAGCTGTGACCTAAAGACAGTATTATACAGCTCCATCATAACCTCCCTCTTCTTACATTCTATGCCTCAGCTAATAGAAGCAGTCTCCTCTGAGTTCCTCTGAAGCTTTAGCCTCGGGCCACAAATGACCCAGTTTCCATGTGACACAAGGAAGCCCAGTGGATGGAGACTGAGAGACTTAGACATTTGGCTCACTTTTTTGCATTGCTGGTAGCCAGTGGTGTGAACTGAAAACGGGAAGCACACAAAATGGAAAGCTTGTTAACTTCTCTTCACACACACATTATATGCACAACATCAAAATTCAAGTTTACCATACAGAGGAAATCTTTCCTTGTTATTTATTTAGACCTGTTTCTTTACTGGCTCAAATATCTGAATCCACCTGAACAAGGATGGTCGAACTGTATTCAACAACGACAATTTATGAGATGCCTTTAATGTAATTAAACATCCCAAGGTACTTCACAAGAATATTAGAAAGCAAGCATGACTGATCAACACTAGGAGATGATGACAAGCTTGGGCAAAGATGTAGGTTTTACGGAGTGTTTTAGGGGAGAAAGGTGAGGTAGAAAGGTGTAGGAGGGAACCCCAGAGTTTAGAGTTGAGCAACTGAAAATATGGCCACCAACGGTGGAGCAATTCAGGCTGGGAATATTCAAGAGGCCAGAATTAGATAGGTGCAGATTTCTTGGGAGATTAAGGGGCTGGTGGTGATTACAGATAGGGAAGAGCATAACCCTGGAGGAAGTTGAAAACATGGCTGAGCCCATGTCCCCTCATCGATCTCCTCTCCCAACTCCTCCTCCCACTTATAAGAACCTAAGAACATAAGAACTAGGAGCAGGAGTAGGACTAGGAGCCTGCTCCGCCATTCAATGAGATCATGGCTGATCTTTTGTGGACTCAGCTCCACTTTCTGGCCCGAACACCATAACCCTTAATCCCTTTATTCTTCAAAAATCTATCTATCTTTACCTTAAAAACATTTAATGAAGGAGCCTCAACTGCTTCACTGGGCAAGGAATTCCATCTTTCAGCTCTTCCACCGAGGCCTCCTCCCCCTCCTGCATCACTTGGTAGATTGCCGAAATCCTCACCTCACCGACCCACGTCCCGAGAGCACCCTGTCCTGAACCCCCCTTGACGGCAACAGTGGAAACTCCGCCACCTGCTGCCTGACAAACGCCCTTACCTGCATGTATCTGAAGGTGTTACCTGGGGGAAGGCCCAACCTTCCCTCCAACTCCTCTAGGGTCGCAAACTTCCCATCGGGAAAGAGGTCCCCCATCCGCCTGATACCTGCCCTGTGCCAGCTCAGAAACCCTCCGTCCATCCTCCCTGGTACAAACCGCTGGTTCCACCGTATCGGGGACCAAACTGAAGCCTTCACCTCACCCCTATGCCACTTCCACTGCCCCCAGATTTTGAGGGTAGCCACCTGTGGTGAATATAACATGGTAGATTCACACTGTATATTGTAAGCGCAGTAGTGTTACCCGACCACTAGGGGGAGTAGCTCTGGGAATACTCAGGAGCTTGCACAGGGCTTCACCTTTGGCTCCGCCCATGACTCCTCCCCCTAGTGCTGCTGTATAAATACCCTTGTCCAAAGTCAGTTTGCAGTTCACAGAGAGAACATCAGCAGGTAACAGTCTGGCTCTGAAGTAAGTTGATTAAAGCCTAGATTCATATCAGAAACACGTGTCTGGTGAATTGATGGTTCCATCAATTTAATCAACTTAAGAATAGTAAAGATCGATCATGGAATCGGCCCTCAAGCCTGGACGCCTGGAACTCGACCCGCAGGATGCAGAGGCTAAAGAAATCTTCTCCCACTGGTTGCGGTGCTTTAAGGCCTACCTGGCAGAAGCGAGCACAGCCGAAACGACAGAGAAACAGAAGCTAAGTCTACTGCACGCGAGGGTGAGCCACAGAATCTCTACGCAACTAAACTCGGCCGGTTCATATACTGCAGCGCTAGCAGTTCTCGATAAAATTAATGTAAGGCCTATTAACGAAGTTTACGCACGCCATGTGTTCACGACTCGCCGCCAGTGGTCTACAGAATCATTCGCCGAATTTTTAAAGGAACTCAATAACTTGTCAAATGACTGTAATTATCAAGCGGTTACCGAGGCCGATCACAGAGAACTTGCTGTACGCGATGTTTTTGTAGCGGGCCTCAGGTCTAATTATGTGCGCCAACAGCTGCTGGAAAAGGGGGCCCAAGACTTAGAAGCGACTGTGGAAGCTGCGACCACGATGGAGGTCTCCTTCCGCAGCCTTAACTCGTTCCCCACGGACCCCGCGACCCAATCATGGGCCCCCGACCATCGACTCCCCCAGGCCTATGCTACGCGGCCGCCCAGCCACCATGCTGCCCCAGCCAGACACTACGCCGCTCCAGCCAGCCACTATGCTGCTCCAGCCTGCCATTTCTGCGGCCAGAATCAGCACCCGCGGCAGCACTGCCCGGCCCGCAACGCGACCTGCAGCAGCTGCGGGCGGAAAGGCCACTATGCAAGAGTGTGCCTTGCTAAAAGGGCCCCAGCTTCCAACTCCCCAGCGGCACAAATTAATCGCTCCCCACTCCCGCAGGCCCGCGGGGCCCGAAATGCTGCGGCCTATGCCCCGACTCCGCCCCTTCCCGCCACGTGCGATCCATGGGGGCCGCCATCTTGGAAAACCTCCACCACGCGGCCAGCCACGTGCGACTCATGGGGGCCGCCATCTTTGACGCATCTTCCTCGCCGCCCGCCACATGCGATCCATGGGCCCGACCGGCACCTCTACGCTCGGACAACTCATCGGAAGAGTACGACTATGAACTCAGAGGGCAGTCATCACGGGGCCATTCCAGCACAGCTGATCGAGCCGCCGACTACCCGCAACTCAGCGCAGTCACTCTGGACCAATCACGCCCGAAGCATCTGCGAAATTCGATGGCAGAGGTCCAAATCAATGGGTAGAAAACGCCATGCCCCTTCGACTCCGGGAGCACAGAGAGCTTCATACATCCAGACCTGGTAAGGCGCTGTTCGCTCCCCGTTTTCCCCGCGCGGCAAACTATCTCGCTCGCTTCAGGCTCCCATTCCATCCAGATCCAGGGGCGCACCGCCGCGACTCTCACAATCAGTGGCGCTAGCTACTCAAAATTCTAACTCTACGTTTTGCCCGAACTCTGCGCACCACTATTATTAGGACTAGACTTCCAATGTAACCTTAAGAGCCTCACCCTCAGCTTCGGAGGGCCCCTGCCCCCACTCACGATCTGCAGCCTCGCTACGCTGCGAATCCCCCCCCCTCCTGTCTTCGCCAATCTCACAAAGGACTGTAAACCCGTAGCCACTTGTAGCAGGCGGTACAGCCTGCAGGATAGGGTATTTATCAGAGCAGAGGTCCGAAG
Organism: Scyliorhinus canicula; assembly: GCF_902713615.1. Taxonomy (NCBI): domain Eukaryota; kingdom Metazoa; phylum Chordata; class Chondrichthyes; order Carcharhiniformes; family Scyliorhinidae; genus Scyliorhinus; species Scyliorhinus canicula. Next base: position 35,136,540 of record NC_052146.1, on the reverse strand, counting down.
GCTTCTCAGTGAGGGGATTATAGAGGCCAGCAATGGAGAGCTCAGGTGGTGGTCGTTAAGACCGGGGAAAAATTCAGCATTGTTGTCGACTATAGTCAGACCATAAATAGATTTACGCTCCTCGACGCGTATCCCCTCCCCAGGATTGCAGACATGGTAAACCAGATCGCCCAGTACCGGCTCTTTTCCACGGTGGATCTGAAGTCTGCATACCACCAGCTCCCAATCCGCCCGGAGGACCGCCACTACACGGCATTCGAGGCCGATGGCCGCCTCTTCCATTTCCTCCGGGTCCCTTTCGGCATCATTAATGGGGTCTCGGTGTTCCAACAAGCAATGGACCGAATGGTGGACCAGTACGGGCTGCGGGCCACGTTTCCGTACTTGGACAATGTCACCATCTGCGGCTATGACCAGCAGGACCACGACGCCAACCTCCACCGTTTTCTCCAGACGGCACAGAAACTGAATCTCACTTATAACAAGGAGAAATGCGTTTTCCGCACAAACAGACTGGCCATCCTCGGCTATGTCGTGGAAAACGGAGTCCAGGGCCCAGACCCGGACCGTATGCGCCCCCTCTTAGAACTTCCCCTTCCCCATTGCCCCAAGGCCCTCAAACGGTGCTTGAGCTTCTTCTCCTATTACGCTCAGTGGGTCCCTCAATATGCGGACAAAGCCCGCCCACTCTTTAGGGCCACACGATTTCCCCTGTCAGCTGAGGCACGCCAGGCCTTCGACGGCATCAAGGAGGACATCGCCAAAGCGGTCATGCGGGCGGTGGATGAATCCACTCCCTTTCAGGTTGAGAGCGACGCCTCAGAGGTAGCTCTTGCAGCCACGTTAAATCAGGCAGGGAGACCAGTCGCATTTTTCTCCCGTACCCTCTCCGCTTCAGAACTCCGACACTCCTCAGTCGAGAAAGAAGCACAAGCCATTGTGGAGGCTATTCGTCACTGGAGGCACTACCTCGCAGGTAGGAGGTTCACCCTCATCACCGACCAAAGATCGGTTGCCTTCATGTTTGACAACTCGCAAAGGGGCAAAACGACAAAATTCTGAGGTGGAGGATCGAACTCTCCACCTACAATTATGACATTAAGTATCGACCCGGGAAGCTCAACGAGCCTCCGGATGCCCTATGGGACATGCGCCAACGCGCAGATTGACCGATTGAAAGTCATCCACAATGACCTCTGCCACCCGGGGGTCACCCGGCTCGCCCACTACATCAGAGCCCGAACCCTGCCTTTCTCCAACGAGGAGGTAAAAGCGGTCACCAGGGAATGCCCGATCTGTGCGGAGTGCAAACCGCACTTCTATAGACCAGACAGGGCCCACCTGGTCAAGGCTTCTTGGCCCTTTGAACGCCTCACGATTAATTTCAAAGGGCCACTCCCCTCAACTAACAAGAACGTTTACTTTCTAAACGTCATAGATGAGTTCTCCTGTTTCCCATTTGCTATCCCGTGCCCCGACATGACCTCCCACACAGTCATTAGGGCCCTGCATAGCATCTTCACCCTGTTTGGTTTCCCCAGCTACGTACACAGCGACCGGGGTTCGTCCTTCATGAGCGACGAGCTGCGTCAGTACCTGCTCGACAAGGGCATTGCCTCGAGCAGGACTACCAGCTACTACCCCAGGGGGAACGGGCAGGTGGAGAGGGAGAACGCGACGGTCTGGAAGACCGTCCTACTGACCCTCCGGTCTAGAAAGCTCCAAATCCCCCAGTGGCAGGAAGTCCTTCCAGACGCGCTCCATGCTATTAGGTCCCTTTTGTGCACAGCGACCAATCAGTCCCCTCACAAGAGGCTCTTCATTTTTTCCAGGGGCACTACCACGGGGGTCTCACTTCCGGCATGGCCGGGCCCCGTACTTCTGAGGAAACACGTCAGGGCACACAAAACCAACCCCCTTGTTGAGAAGGTGCGCCTGCTCCACTCCAATCCCCCGTACGCATTCGTCGAGTTCCCTGACGCCCGTCAGGACACTGTATCCCTCCGGGATCTGGCACCCGCCGGATCCAGCGCTCCCTCGACCCCCACAGAAGGACCCCTCACCCTACACCCCATGCTGCCGTCCCCTCGCGCTCCCGAGCCCACGGGCTCGCTCCACCAGTTCCGCGCACCCACGCCGGTCAGCCCCCAGCGCCCCCAGTCCCAGGACAAACCAGGAGAGTATGAAGCTCGGATACAACCCTCCCTGGAGTCCGCCATCGTACCCCAGCACACAACACCCATCCAGCCACCGCAAGAAGCTGCAACCCCGGTGCTCCGCAGATCACTGCGGACAGTTCGACCACCGGACAGACTGACTTTGTAAACCACCACCCCCGCCAGATTTGATTTTTTTGCAGGGGGTGAATGTGGTGAATATAACATGGTAAATTCACACTGTATATTGTAAGCGCAGTAGCGTTAACCGACCACTAGGGGGAGTAGCTCTGGGAATGCTCAGGAGCTTGTACCCTTGGCTCCGCCCATGACTCCTTCCCCTAGTGCTGCTGTAGAAATACCCTTGTCCAGAGTCAGCCTGCAGTTCACAGAGTTCATCAACAGGTGGGCAGCACGGTAGCATACTGGTTAGCATCAATGCTTCACAGCTCCAGGGTCCCAGGTTCGGTTCCCGGCTGGGTCACTGTCTGTGTGGAGTCTGCACGTCCTCCCCGTGTGTGCGTGGGTTTCCTCCGGGTGCTCCGGTTTCCTCCCACAGTCCAAAGATGTGCGGGTTAGGTGGATTGGCCATGCTAAATTGCCCGTAGTGTCCTAAAAAGTAAGGTTAAGGGGGAGTTGTTGGGTTACGGGTATAGGGTGGATACGTGGGTTTGAGTAGGGTGATCATTGCTCGGCACAACATCGAGGGCCGAAGGGCCTGTTCTGTGCTGTAATGTTCTAATTCTAATTCTAATAGGTAACAGGCTGGCTCTGCAGTAAGTTGATTAAAGCCTAGATTCATATCGGAAACACGTGTCTGGTGAATTGATGGTTCCATCACCGCCACCACCGGACCCGTAGTATATCTTGTTGGGGGGAGCGGCAACGGCGCCGTCACCAGTAACTCCAGGCTCGTGCCCACACAGGACGCCACCTCCATCCTCTTCCATGCCGCCCCCACCCTCTCCATCACCCACCTACATATCATCGCCATATTGGCGGCCCAGTAGTACCCACATATGTTGGGCAACGCCAACCCCCCACATCCCTACCCCGCTCCAGGAATACCCTCCTCACCCTTGGGTTCTGCTGCGCCCACACAAACCCCATAATACTCCTCTTGACCCTCCTAAAAAAAGCCTTCGGAATCATGATAGGGAGGCACTGGAAGAGGAACAGAAACCTCGGGAGCACAGTCATTTTGACAGACTGGACCCTGCCCGCTAGGGAGAGTGGCAACGCAGCCCACCTCTTAAACTCCTCCTCCATCTGCTCCACCAGCTTCGTACAGTTGAGCCTGTGCAGGGCCCCTCAGCTCCTGGCTATCTGGACCCCCAGGTACCTGAAACTCCTCTCCGCCCTTTTCAGTGGGAGCTCCCCAATCCCTCTCTCCTGGTCCCCCGGATGCACTACCACCAGCTCACTCTTCCCCACATATAGCTTATACCTGGAGAAGTCCCTGAACTCCCCAAGAATCTTTATCACCTCCGGCATTCCCTCCACAGGGTCTGCCACGTACAACAATAAATCATCTGCGTATAACGACAGTCGATGCTCCTCCCCCCCCCCCCCCCCCCCCCCCCCCGGCACTATCCGCCTCCAGTTCCTCGACTCCCTCAGCGCCATGGCCAGGGGTTCGATCGCCAGCGCAAACAGCAGGGGAGACAGGGGGCACCCCTGCCTCGTCCCCCGGTACAGTCGAAAATTCTCCGACCTCCTCCCATTCGTAACCACACTTGCCACCGGGGCTTCATACAGCAGCCTCACCCACCTAATAAATCCCTCTCCAAACCCGAACCTTTTCAACACCTCCCACAGGTATCCCCACTCCAACCTATCAAAGGCCTTCTCCGCATCCATCGCCGCCACTATCTCCGCCTCCCCATCCACTGCCGGCATCATTATAACATACAGAAGCCTCCGTACATTAACATTCAACTGCCGCCCCTTCACAAAAACCCATTTTGATCCTCGTGTATGACCTGCAGCAAGATGTCCTCCACCCTCCTGGCCAATATCTTCGCTAGCAGTTTCACGTCCACATTCAGGAGCAAAATCGGTCTATATGACCCGCACTGAAGGGGATCCTTATCCCGCTTCAGAATCAGTGAGATCAGCGCCCTGGACATTGTCGGGGGCAGAGCCCCCCCCTCCTTTGCCTCATTAAGGGTCCTCACTAGCAGCGGGCCCAGCAGGTCTGAAAACTTCTTATAGAATTCAACCGGGAACCCATCGGGTCCCGGTGCCTTCTCCGACTGCATGCTCCCCATTGCGTTAACCAGCTCCTCCAGCCCAACTGGTGCCCCCAACCCACCCACCTGCTCCTCCCCCACTCTCGGAAACCTTAGCTTGTCCATCCCTCCCTCCTCCACTGGGGGCACTGACCAGTATAGTTCCTCATAAAAAGTCCTGAAGACCCCGTTGATGCCCCTCGCACTTCGTACCAGACTCCCTCCTCCATCCCTAACTCCCCCTATCTCCCTAGCCGCCTCCCGCTTCCGGAGCTGGTGCGCCAGCATCCGACTCACCTTTTCCCCGTATTGGTATACCGCCCCCTGTGCCCTCCTCCACGGCGCCTCCGCCTTCCTGGTGGTCAATAGATCGAACTCCGCTTGGAGGCTACGACGCTTCCTCAACAGCCCTTCCCTCAGGACCTCCGCGTACCACCTGTCCACCCTCACCATTTCTTCCACCAGCCTCTCCCACTCCCTCTTCTCCCCCCTCTCCCTATGCGCCCTGATGGAGATCAGCTCTCCCTTAACCACCGCCTTCAGCGCCTCCCAGACCACCCCTACCTGCACCTCCCCGTTATCGTTAATTTCTAGGTACCCCTCTATACACCTCCGGACCCGCCCGCACGCCTCCTCGTCCGACAGCAGCCCCACATCTAACCGCCACATCGGGCATTGGTCCCTCCCCTCCCCCAGCTCTAGATCTACCCAATGCGGGGCGTGGTCTGAAATGGCTATCGCCGAGTATTCCGCACCTTCCACCCTCGGAATCAACACCCTGCTCAAAACAAAAAAGTAAATCCGGGAGTAAGCCTTGTGGACATGGGAGAAGAATGAAAATTCCCTAACCCCCGGCCTCATGAATCTCCAAGGATCCACCCCTCCCATCTGGTCCATGAACCCCCTCAGCACTTTGGCCGCTGCCGGCCTCTTATCCGTCCTGGACCTAGAGCGATCGAGTGCTGGGTCCAGCACTGTGTTAAAATCCCCTCCCATTATTAAACCCCCTGTCTCAAGGACTGGAATCCGGCCCAACATACGCCGCATGAGGCCCGCATCATCCCAGTTCGGGGCATATACATTAAACAGCACCACCCGCTCCCCCTGGAGCTTAACGCTTACCATCACATATCTGCCACTGCTATCCGCCACCACACTCGACGCCACAAACGACACTCTCTTCCCCACCAAAATCGTCATCCCCCAGTTCTTCGAATCTAACCCCGAATGGAACACTTGTCCAACCCACCCCTTTCTCAACCTTACCTGATCCACCACCCTAAGGTGCGTCTCCTGTAGCATGGCCACATCCGCCCTCAGCCCCTTCAGATGCGCGACCACCCGGGCCCGCTTGACCGTTCCATTCAGACTCCTTACATTCCAGGTGACCAGCCGAATCGGGGGGCTATTTGCCACCCCCCCCGCCGATCAGCCATAGCTCTATGGCTCTTCCTAGGCCAGCCACGTGCCCGCGTCCCCCGCACGGCCCATTCCCCACAGTGGCAGATCCTCGTCCCGACCCCTCCTAAAAGCCTCAGTTCCCCTTCGGCCCTTCCAGCAGCAACCCGGTACCCCCCCCCCCCCCCACTACCCACCACCCCCCCCCCCCTTAAGCTAGGGCCCCCCCTAGCTGCATTGCTCCTCTCATTGTACTCCCATAAGTCAGCTGACTCCTGCTGACCCTGGCTGCTCCCGCCACCCCAACAACCCCCCCCCCCCCCAGTGTAACACTGTGCCTCCCCTCCTTGCCCACCAACAGGGTATTCTGGCTAGTCTTAGATAGATGAGAATAAACCCTTCAGACACCTGAACCACACAGCTATAGAAAGACATTGAAGGAGGATTGGGAGGTCAACTGTGTCAAAGGCTGCAGACAGGTCAAGAAGGGCAAGGTGGGATACCTTGCCTTCATCACTCACACAGAATGTCATTTGTGACTTTGTTAAGAGCTGTTTTGATACTGTGACATGGCCAAACTGGAATTCTAGGAAAGCACAGATTTTGGGATGTTTCCTGAGGAAAGGGAAGTTGGAGATTGAACAGCTGTTTTTAAGGACAGTGCGATTTTGCCTGAAGAGAGAGAACCACCAACAATATAGATTAACATGGGGGTCAGAAGAGGAAGGTTGGTGATCAGCAGTTTAGTGGGAGTAGGGTCAAGGGAACTGGAAAACTGAAACTCCGCATAATATTCCTTTCAATGCTTTGATTTTGGGAATTTTAGCCATGTTCAATGCTGTCTCATCATCCTTCTCAACCGTCTTTTGGTTCATTACCACAATCACCTCCAATGCTGCCAATATTTATTCAGCGGCTACAGACTGCACAGTTCCATCATACACTTTGCCTAATTTCTTAGAACCATATAAGGGGCCCATAGGAGGCAAGCAATTAATTTTCGAGCAGGACTGGCACTTAAATTTGACTCTTCCAAGCATTCTATTGCTTCACGTGGCATCCTTTTGAGATTTCTATTAAGTCTATTTTTATTTTGCTCTATAACTCCACCTATAGTCGACTGGGAGCTCAGAATTTGAGCATTGCTGAAAAAAGACAAACACAGACAAAGTTTTTTGTCTTGCACTCATCAGGACAGGTGAGTGCAAGTGACTGTATACCGGAGGCAGAAGTGCAACAAAGACAAAATTCAGTGTATCAGCAACATAGTTTAACTCACAGGTAAGTCAGCTATCAAATTTTCCTGTGAGTGTATTAGACCCAAGGTCATGCTAGTGTTAATTTCCTGGCTGATAGTACTAAAGTGAGACACAGTCCCACACTTATGCAGGATGACATTGAACAGTTTGATGGTAGGGTTACTAATTTGCGCCATTCCCTACACCACACATAGTCTGAGGTGTGTAAATTTATTTTTCGATTTGATCCTTTTGCTCTGCTATAAATGACTGCACCATAAACAATACCTACTTGAAGCACACCTGCACTGTAAACTCACTTTACACCGAAGCAGATTGGCAGCGCAATTAGTGACACCTCCAAACACATAGTACTCTCTGAAAGCGAGGAACTTATTCCTGCGCATGGTTTCAATTTTGGTAAGCCTTCATTCCAAATCAAACAGGAAGAGGTATTTGCTGAGTTTGAACTCCTGTACTCCCATCTATCCTACCACAACCCAGTGTCCAATGAAAACATGCCTAGCTGATCTAGCACACACATAATGTGGGATGCCCAACAACTTGGCTGATTTTTCACATGCAGCATAAATCTTTGGCAGCGTTGTAAGGTTCCAAGGCTAACCCAAACATACATATCTGTAAGCCCAACAAAGGGACCAGAAGTCATCCTTAACTAGTGTGACTATCAACAAAATGCACATCGTTCTGAATGACGGGTCCAAAGTCATATCCATTGGGCTCTCTCCTCATGTAGTATAAATGATTGTTCCCTTTAGAATTGATATTCTTCTGAATCTATCCTAATGAGTATAAGACAAAAAACTTCAACAGTATGTCTCACTTTTTTCAACTCCATATATAGGAAACATTCAATGGTAAACTATGAAAAAACAATTTTATACCACACAAAGTGGACCGAATAACTTTCACAGATCTCACAACAAATTTTATATTGTGAGATGTTTAGAGTATTCTGCTTCTACTACATGTGTGTCCGCTCTATTAAAACATTTAATCATTTTTAAGACACAAGAGTGGTGTCAAATAATTTGATGGAAGACCTCATTTGATTCTATTGCTACATTTTTATTGGACTGTATTGATTTATTTATAGCGTGACTTAGGTAAAAAAAAATGTTATGTGGGATTGCTGGAGTCATCAGCATGATTTACACCAACTGGCCTGCAAAAGGCAAAAACCTAGAGAGCTCAAAATGACAAAATCTTATTGTCACGGATGTATATTATCTACTGTATATCTGTCACAGAAGTACAACAAAGACAAAATTCAGGCTATCAGCAACATTGTTTGACTCACAGGTAAGTTAAGAACAGGTAAACTATCATTTTTTTCTGAGAGTGTATTAGACCGAAGGTTGTGCCAGTATTTGTTTCCAAGCTGATGGTATACGGCCTCACACTCGGCAAGTGTTTATGCAGGATGAGATTGAACAGATTGATAGTAGGGTTACTACTTTGTGCCATTCCCTACACTGTGCTTAGTCTGAGGTGCATGATATTAACTGCAATATTACAATTTGTCAGAGGAAGGGGTCATACTGTGCCAAAAGCAGGCAAGTGTTATAAATTTTTCTTTCAATTAATTCCTTTCTCAGAGTTACAAAACCAAGGCACGGAGTGGATGGGGCAAGCCCCAAAACCACCTCTTTGCTTGCTCCAAAAATCAATTTAATTCAATCCAATTGATGGCCTCCAAAAAGGGAACATACAAAGCATTATTATGAACGCTGGCGATGGGGACCTATACAAGAGCTGGATCCAAGCTATAAATCTAGGCTCCTGAGGATTTCAAACAAATAATTGCACTCCACCCTATCAAACGCCATTTCCGCAACTAATGAGATCACTACCTCTGGCTTAGGGGCTAAAGAGGGGGCAAAACAACATCAAACAGTTTCCAAACATTGGCGAACAACTGCCTACCCTTTTTAAAAAATAAATTCAGAGTACTCCATTCTTTTTTTCCAATTAAGGGAAATTTAGCGTGGCCAATCCACCTAAGCTGCACATCTTTGGGCAGTGGCGTGCAGAGGGGGGGGCCGATGGTGCATTGGCCCCGGGCATCCATTGGATGGGGGCATCCAATCAGAGAAGGAAAAAAAAAAAAATTTTTTTTTTTTTTTTTTTTAAATTTTTTTTTAAAATTTAGATTACCCAATTATTTTTTTCAATTAAGGGGCAATTTAGCGTGGCCAATCCACCTACTCTGCACATTTTTTCGGTTGTGGGGGCGAAACCAACACAGACACGGGGAGAATGTGCAAACTCCACACGGACATTGACCCAGAGCCGGGATCGAACCTGGGACCTCAGTTCCGTGAGGCGGTTGTGCTAACCACTAGGCCACCGTGCTGCCCCAGAGAAGGAAATAAGATAGTCATTTTAAAATTTCAGCGGTGATAAATCAATTTTTGGAGGCTCACCACACTGCAGAGGCAGTTGTTAGCCCTTTATTCCTTTAACATGGTGTACCCTTTCTGTCTAGAGAAAATGGTCCTTCTCCCCATCCCCCCCACACGCATGCGCATGATGTACGTGGTGCAACCATCAAAAGCAACAAGCAGACGTGGCTGTTCGTTCCTGCGTTTCCTCGAGTCATAACTCGTCTTTTCTTCAGCTTTTTGTGCATCTAGATTAGTTTTTTTACCTACTCGGGTCAGTGAATAGCTCTAGAACAGGTGCAACTACGGTTTTTATAGGTTTTTTGGGGATATTTAATGAAATATTTACGTGGGATGTAGTAAGAGTGAAGCCTGGATGATCAGAGGACTGCTATGGCATTTAATCTCAGAATAGGAGACATTTATTCCTTAACATGCTAATATTCGAATACAGATACCACTAATTTGCAAGTCTATGATATAAATTGCACAAAATTATCAGTGGAGAATCAGTGTGAAATAATTTGATACGAAGGAACAAAGAAATGAAATATGGTTTATCCGTCTGCAACTGACCGATTGTTTACCATTTTCTTCCCATTTTCTCATGCGTCTTACGGTTTTTGAGATAGAAAATGAAATGTTACGAGTATTTCGTGTACAACCGAGTGGAGCACAGAACAGGAAAAAAAAGAGGGCCAGAGTCGAAGAAGAGTCCCATCAAAGAGGGGCATTAGATGCATGGATAAAAAGAAGTAAAGAAGAAGTAGGAGAACCTGGAGAAGTAAAAGATGATGTGGGTGCAGAGAAGGATTTTTCTGATACGGATTCAGCTCGGTCAGAACATAATACTCTCTCCTCAGTCTCGTTGTCAGGATGATGATCCATGTGAAGAAAATAAAGAAGATATTTGCATATTTTTGCAAAGAAGCGATTTTGGCTTCTTTGTGTCCATGCAAGTGAGGTGCAACCTGTTGTTGTTACATTTTTTGGCATTCTAGAAAAACTCTACTTTTTTTTCTTCATCTACTTCTCGTTGGGATGTGTTAAAATCATTTGTCACTCGGACTGTGAAAAGACAGTGTGACATAAGATGGAGTTCCAGCCATGATGCTGTGCAAGTAATCCACGAAGAGTGTGACAACGTTATTGCAAGCCTTCAACACCTGCTGGAAGGAGAATTTTCAAGGGAAACTAAATTTGATGCAGGATCGCTACTGAACTCTATTCAACAGTTCCCGTTTATAGCTTTATTAAATTTTTGGTACTCAGTTTTATCATCAGTGGATAAAGTCTCAAAACGTTTGCAGGATCCGAAAATGGGGTTCCATGAAGCTTCTTGTGATCTGAGAGGACTTATTCATATCTTGAATTTGAAGAATGATGAAATTATCCACAATGCAATAGATTTAGCCAATGAATATTGTCAAAATTGGGAAATACCAATTGCACGAACAAGGAGAAGAAGAATAATGCCTGGAGAGTCAGCAAGAGATAGTGGACTGACGGCACAAGAAGAAATGAATAGAGTAATGGTAGAGATTGTGAACAGATTAAAAACTGAAATTGAAGACCGCAGTGTCCGTCTTCAAAGACTCAGTGACCGATTTTCTTTTCTTCTGAACTTGAATTCAGGAGTGATTGAAGATGAACAAGAAAGCGAGAAATTAAAAAAGGAATGTTCAGACTTTGCAAATTATTATGACAATGATGTGGTTGCAATTCAGTTATATGACAAAATTATTGATTTTGTGATGCTCCTTCGAGCTGGAGGGAATAGAGTTCCCCCTGATCCTAAAGATGCTCTGGAGTCTTTACTGCAGTATGGGAGGGATGTCTTTCCGACGCTGTGTGTTTCGTACAGATTACTGCTTACAATCGCATTTTCAGTCGCAAGCTGTGAAAGGTCATTTTCAAAACTGAAATTAATAAAAACATATCTGAGGTCTTCTATGTCACAGGAGCGACTGACCAACCTGGCTTTAATAAGCATTGAAAAATAATTTCTCACAGCTGATGTAAAAAGTGAAGTAGTTCAGGTGTTTTGTGACAGGAGGTATCATTTGGGGAAAAGAACTTAATAAATTTGATTGATTTATATTAAAATCGAATAAAGCGTTATTTCATGTTTCATCTGTGTTTATATATTCAAAATGTTTTCCTTTCTCATAATATTTCTCAGTATATTAGGCCTTATACTTGAGTCCTAGGGGCATACAATCAAGATTTGCCCCGGGCATCACCAGACCTCTGCACGCCACTGTCTTTGGGTTGTGGGGGTGAAACACATGCAGACATGGGGAGAATGTGCAAACTCCACACAGGCAGTGACCTGGGGCCGGGATTGAACCCAGGTCCTCGGCGCTGTGAGGCAGTCTGAGTAGCTACAGCAGGATTTTTTTTTTTTTTTTTAAATTTAGATTACCCAATTATTTTTTCTATTAAGGGGCAATTTAGCGTGGCCAATCCACATACTCTGCACATTTTTGGGTTGTGGGGGCGAAATCCATGCAGACACGGGGAGAATGTGCAAACTCCACACAGACAGTGACCCAGAGCCGGGATCGAACCTGGGACCTCAGCGCCGTGAGGCGGTTGTGCTAACCACTAGGCCACCGTGCTGCCCTAGCTATAGCAGGATTAACAGGAGAGTCAAATCCAAGTAGGAGAATTGTTAACAGTTTAATAAATGTGTTAAAGCTATCTCCAAGTCTGAACCTTCCTTTGTCAGAATGTACATTAAGGAAGCAGCTTATGCTACGTCAAGAGCATAACAAGCCATGGTACCCAGGAGTGACCCGTTTAAATCCATATAGTTACAACTCAGCAAACAGTGACAACCAGCGACAGCACTCAGGCAAGATGAGGTTCGGGATTCCGGTTCCACAGCAGCTCAGGTACCAAGGCAATCTCAGTGAAAACTGGTGTGCGTTCAGGCAGAGATTCGAGATCTACCTGGTAGCGTCTGACCTAGATGGCATGGCGGATGCAGAGAAAATAAAGATTCTACTTACCATCGCGGGTCCAGAAGCAGCTGAAATCTTCCAGACCTTCAAATACTCAAAGGGGCAAAACAAGAGCAACTTCCAAGCAGTCCTGGACAAATTCCAAGAATTCTGCGAGGAACATACAAGAAGAAAAGGTAAAAGAGGCGCCAAAACTCACCATGAGGCGAAGGTAGGCTTTCCACTGTAGAAATCTGCAGTTTTCATTGGCGGCCATCTTGGAAAATGTGCCGCACATGCACAGTTGCGTGAAGAGCACACAGAACGGGAAGGTCTGTTTGCGCATGCGCGAGAAGCCGTGCATGCGCAATTGTGAAAAAGGCCCCCAGTAAAGGAACAGCAATATGCGCATGCACAATCGTTTCCTACAACCTACGCCACACGCTTGGTGACGTCAGAGGCCCTGCACCATGCCCACTTAAAGGGGAAATGTCCCAAAACACGAAAAATAAGTTTTAAAGCCGTAAAACCCAATTCTTTCACCTAGAACGACATCACAATGCCTGAAATTCGACCAGTAGCTGAAAGTAAACTCCGCAGAACCCTGCAACAAGCAGTTAGCACCGCCCAAAGAGATGATACAGTTCTTGAAGACTATGACTCAGACCTTGAATTCTTCTTTGGACATCGCGAGCCCATTGCCAGCTCCGACACAAAACGTGATGATATGGTCTTGGAAGACAACGACTCAGACGAAGATTTCACCTTGGGAGGTGTCTACCCCAGTACCAAATCCAAAACGCAACTAGACGTGTTCTACATTGAAGACCCCGACGACGAGTTCTTCGGATTTGAGGATCTTCAGCCCAGCATATATGACATCCCGACTCGTGAGTGCAGGATTATGCTGCGGCCTGACACCGAGAGACAGAGAGTGGTACAAGCCCACAGAGAGCGGCATGCTGCCACACAGAGAGTGGTCCATGCACCACGAAGAGTCCCCGACTCCACACAGAGAGTGGTCCACGCACCACGAAGAGTCCCCGACTCCACATAGAAAGCAATGAAAGATGCTACAGCGAGATCAATGCACGACTCCACACAGAAAGTGCCTCCAGGGACACAAGCCTCCACAGCGAGCTCGTGGACGGACTCCACGGTGGAAGGAATGCAAGACTCCAAAGCGCAGTCCTTGCATGAACAAGACCATGAGAGTCTAGCAACCTCCTCTGAGCAACCATCAGCAGACGATGCAAGTCTGCCACGCTCAAGTGAATAACAGAAAGACTATGACAGTCTGCCATGCTCAAGTGCACAGCAGGAAGACGATGACAGTCTACCACGCTCAAGTGAACAACAAGAAGACACTGAGGCTCTACCCACTGTATGTGAGACAAGTGACGACAGCATCCCACTTCCTATACAAGATGTGCAATGTGACAGAGCTCAGCTAGTGTGTACAGAGGCACTCGACAATCACAGTGAGACTACTGGTGACTCTGGTGACTCCACGTTACTTCAAACCTCATTCGCTCGAGCCTCTCCACAAGCAAATGCATTCCTGAATGTTATGACTCCGGACGTGGAGCATCAAGAAGCCAAAACTGACTCAGGTGAAACAGACCAGACTCCAGACGGGAAGAATCGACAAGCCAAAACTGATTCAAGTAAGCCGGACATGACTCCAGACGGGGAGCGCCACAAACTCAGTGACGGCACGCTCAAGGAAACAGCAGACGCTGCAAAGCACGCTGACACGAGTAACTGTGTGAAGGACTAGTATTATCCAGAGTGTGGTCCTTGAGCGCAGCAAACACGGCAACAAAACCAACCAACACAACAACAACATCAAAGACAATAACAAGAAGCGTACCAAAGGCAACAGCATCGACAACAAGCACGACAGACACAAAGCCACTGGAACTACGACTGGTACGACATGGTACAACTCTGCAAATGCAGGACACTGTTACTGCTCAGCTCAGTACAATGACATACCATGGCAGGACGACACAGATTGCATACATCGCTACCACAAGCATCGGAAGAAAAAAAGACTCCAAATCAGACAACAAAGTGATTTGAACACTTCTTGGTTCCTTACGCACATGGACGCTGACGGCGTTTACAAAGCAATGCCAACATCAACATCACCACCTCACCAACCAAACAAGAAAGACACGCAACCATAATAATTAATGAATTTTGGACTCATGCATATGATTTGGACTTATTGTTGAATGATTACTGTTATCATAACTTGTATATAGCATCACCTATCTACCTGTTTTTGTTCAATTTTCTTTAACACTGTACAGGAAATATGTAACATGGAAAAAGGGGGGATGTAGTAATATGCATCACTGTAAATACACAAGGGGTTAATGTAAATACACGTAGACTAGATAGACACTATAGGGAGCACCAGAGACATGACACACAGATATTCAACCAATAGGTCAGGAAGATAGGACACGACCAATGGGCATTCACGATACACACAGATGTAACACTACCACAGGGTGGCATTACACCAACCCATATAAAAGGACACAGCACACATGATCTTCCTCTTTCCAGTGGAGACTCTTAGTGAGTGAATACAGGGTTGATTGAAACACATCACACCCACCACCTGGATTTTAGCAGACTGGTTTGTGAGTCTGAGTAGCTAAAGCAGGATTAACAGGAGAGTCGAATCCAAGTAGGAGAATTGTTAACAGTTTAATAAATGTGTTAAAGCTATCTCCAAGTCTGAACCTTCCTTTGTCAGAGTGCACATCAAGGAAGCAGCTTATGCTACGTCAAGAGCATAACAAAACAATGTGTATAGTTCATATTTTTTTGTGTGTCATGCATATATTGTATGTAAGCGAGAAAAGCTGTGACTGTGTGTCCAGGGTTCATTGAAGGAGAGGTTTTTGGAATCTGGAGTATAAAGAATGAAAGAATAAAGGTGTTGTCTCTTTGCATTTGTAAGGCAGCCTTATGGTGGGTTGACATTTGGGATTAAGTTTTCAAATTGTTGTGTAATTATTGCATTTCAAAAGATGTTCAAAGGTGGCAAGGAATATTTGCATCTTACAGGTGTAGTGAGCGAACAGGGGCAGACATTTTAAATTTTATTCATCCAAAATAGAATTTAGAAACATGAACGTTTTTAATATTTGGGGAACCTATGTTTAAAGGGATTGGTGAAGACAATGAAACGGAAACATGAAAAGGGAAAATGAAGTATTTATGTGAATAGGTTTTCAGCTGGAGTGGAGCTTGGTGTGGAGGGTGTAATGATATGTGTATATACAGATAACTGAAGGGTTAATTATTACATCTCAGGACAACACGATGGCGCAATAGTTAGCACTGCTGCCTCATGGCGCCCAAGTCCGAGGTTCGATTCCGGCTCTGGGTCACTGTCCGTGTGGAATTTGCACATTCTCCCTGTGTTTGCATGGGTTTCGCTCCCACAACCCAAAGATGTGCAGGGATAGGTGGATTGGCCACTCTAAATTGCTCCTTAATTGGAAAAAATGAATTGGGTACTCTGAATTTTTTTTTAAATTTTACATCTCAGTGTAACACAACCACTAGAGGGCACCACTGGATCCCACTATAAATACAAGCACCTTGAGGATCTTGGTCTCTCTTCCAAACAGGAGTGACTAGACAGCAGAGTGTATGAGAGGTAGATCACAGCACAGTTAGCACGTGTAGTTGAAATAGTCAATACTTTAATATTAATTACTTGATTACTAGTTATAGTTCTGTGGAGTGTGCAAACTCAGTATTAATCAATTGTTGCAGTCATCCGCAAGCACCCCCACTTCTGACCTTGATGGAGCAGCTGAAAAAGGTTGGGTGTAGAATATTCCCTTCAGGAACTCCGGCAATGGTTTCCTGGAGCTGATATGACTGACCTCCAGCAACCTGAACCATCTTCCTTTGTGTTAGGCATAACACTGTCCAGCAGAGAGTTTCCCCCTGATTCCCATTCACGCTAGTTGTGGTAGGGCTCAGGATGCCATACTCAGTCAAATGCTGCCAAATGATGTCAAGGGCCTCTCACCTCACCTTTAGCGTTCAGCTTTTTTGTCCATGTTTGAAATGAGACCAGGAGCTGAGTGACCCTGGCAGAACCCAAACTGAGTGTCAGTGAGTAGGTTATTGCTCAGCAAGTGGTGCTTGATGGCACTGTTAATGATCCCTTCAATCATTTTTCTGGTGATCGAGCGTAGGCTGATGATACGCTAATTAGCCAGGTTGGATTTAGAACATAG
This sequence comes from Scyliorhinus canicula, assembly GCF_902713615.1. Classification (NCBI taxonomy): domain Eukaryota; kingdom Metazoa; phylum Chordata; class Chondrichthyes; order Carcharhiniformes; family Scyliorhinidae; genus Scyliorhinus; species Scyliorhinus canicula. The sequence goes on along the minus strand of NC_052146.1, from coordinate 35,119,890 downwards.
ATCATAGAACATTACAGCGCAGTACGGGCCCTTCGGCCCTCGATGTTGCGCCGACCCGTGAAACCATCTGAAGCCTATCTGACCTACACTAGTCCATTTTCATCCATATGTCTATCCAGTGACCACTTAAATGCCCTTAAATTTGGTGAGTCTATTACTGTTGCAGGCAGGGCGTTCCACACCCCTACTACTCTCTGAGTAAATAAACTGCCTCTGACATCTGTCCTATATCTACCACCCCTCAATTTAAAGCTATGTCCCCTCGTGTTGGTCATCACCATCCGAGGAAAAAGACTCTCACTGTCCACCCTATCTAACCCTCTGACTATCTTATATGTCTCTATTAAGTCACCTCTCAGCCTTCTCTTCTGTAATGAAAACAACCTCAAGTCCCTGAGCCTTTCCTCGTAAGATCTTCCCTCCATACCAGGCAACATCCTAGTAAATCTCCTCTGAACCCTTTCCAAAGCTTCCACATCCTTCCTATAATGTGGTGACCAGAACTGCACGCAGTACTCCAGGTGCAGCCGCACCAGAGTTTTGAACAGCTGCAGCATGACCTTGTGGCTCCGAAACTCAATCCCCCTGCTGATAAAGGCTAGCACACTATATGCCTTCTTAACAGCCCTATTAACCTGGGTGGCAACTTTCAGGGATTTATGTACCTGGATGCCGAGATCTCTCTTTCATCTACACTACCAAGAATCTTGCCATTAGCCCAGTACTCTGCATTCCTGTTACTCCTTCCAAAGTGAACCACCGCACACTTTTCTTTTTTTATAAATGTTTTTTATTCAGTTTTCATGTTTTATATTGAACAAATTACAAATTGTTAGAGAGAGAGAAAAAAAAGAACACGCAAAAATTAACATATATATTTACAGGTAAGCATCTTCGTAGTAATAACTGTGGCCTCCCCCTTTAGCCGGCATACATATTTTACATTCCCCAACATGTTTATTGGCATTTATTTAATTTGGTTTTGGGCCTTAGCTAGCCATCAAACCCCCGTAACGAACCCGTAACGAACCCGTACACCCCCCCCCCCCCCCCCCCCCCCCCCCCGGCTACCTTCCCCCGACTATTCTTCCTCTTGTACGTTGGCCACAAACAGGTCCCGGAACAGTTGCATGAATGGCTCCCACGTTCTGTGGAAGCCGTCGTCCGACCCTCGGATGGCGAATTTGATTTTCTCCATTTGGAGAGAATCCGAGAGGTCGGACAGCCAGTCTGCAGCTCTGGGCGGTGCTGCTGACCGCCAGCCAAACAGGATTCTACGGCGGGCGATCAGGGAGGCAAAGGCAAGGGCGTCGGCCCTCCTCCCCAGGAATAGATCTGGCTGGTCTGAAACCCCGAAGACCGCCACTATCGGGCATGGCTCCACCCTCACCCCCACCACTTTGGACATAGCCTCGAAGAAGGCTGTCCAGTACTCCACAAGTCTGGGGCAAGACCAGAACATGTGGGCGGGATTGGCTGGACCTCTTTGGCACCGTTCACATCTGTCCTCCACCTCCGGGAAGAACCTACTCATACGGTTTCTCGTTAAGTGGGCTCTATGTACCACTTTTAGTTGCGTCAGGCTGAGCCTTGCGCACGTGGAGGTGGAGTTGACCCTATGCAATGCTTCGCTCCAGAGTCCCCACCCTATCTCCATCCCCAGGTCGTCCTCCCATTTCCTTCTTGTTGCGTCCAGTACGGTGTCGTCCCTTTCTACCAGTCGGTCATACACGTCGCTACAGTTCCCTTTCTCTAGGATACTTGCGTCCAGTAGGTCTTCCAGTAGTGTCTGTCGTGGCGGTTGGGGGTACGTCCTTGTCTCCTTTCGTAGGAAGTTTTTGAGCTGCAGGTACCGTAGCTCGTTCCCCCCAGCTAGCCGAAATTTCTCTGTCAGTTCGTCCAGTGTTGCGATCCTGTCGTCCGTGTATAGGTCCCTGACTGTCAGTGTCCCCCCGTCCTGCCTCCACCTTTTGAAGGTGGCGTCAGTCAGTGCTGGTTTGAACCTATGGTTGTTGCAGATGGGAGCCTTGTCCGACATTTTGTTCAGGCCAAATTGCTGCCGCAGTTGGTTCCAGGATTGGAGGGTGGCTGTCACCACTGGGCTGCTGGAGTGTTTTTTGGGTGGGGATGGGAGTGCTGCCGTGGCGAGGGCCCGGAGGGAGGTCCCCATGCAGGAGGCCTTCTCCGCACGCACCCACTCGGCTTCTGGCTCCTGGATCCATCCCCTTACTCGCTCGGCTGTTGCCGCCCAGTGGTAGAATTGTAGATTCGGGAGGGCTAGCCCCCCCCTGGATTTTGTTTTCTGTAGGACCTTCTTTGGGATCCTAGCATTTTTACCCCCCCATACGAACGCCATGATATGTTTGTCCAGCGCTTTGAAAAGGCCTTGGGGATGTAGATCGGAATGGATCTAAACAGGAAGAGGAACCTGGGCAATACGTTCATTTTGATCGTCTGGACTCTCCCCGCGAGGGAGAGCGGGAGTGTGTTCCATCTTTGCAGGTCCTTTTTTACTTCCTCCGCCAGGCTGGTGAGGTTCCATTTGTGGATCCCTTTCCAGTCATGGGCTATTTGGATCCCCAGGTAGCGGAATTTATGTCGGGCTTGTTTGAACGGCAGCCCCTTTAGTGCTGCCCCCCCCCCCCCCCCCCCCCCTGCTGGTGTACTGTGAAGATCTCGCTTTTGCTCATGTTGAGTTTGTAGCCCGAGAAGGCTCCAAACTCTTTCAGGAGCACGATGATTCCGTCCATGCTGCTTTGTGGGTCCGAGATGTAGAGGAGCAGATCATCTTCATAGAGTGAGACTCTGTGCTCTCTGCCTCCCCTTCGGATCCCCCTCCAATTTTTTGCTGCACTTAGCGCAATTGCTAGCGGTTCGATTGCTAGTGCGAACAGCAGTGGGGACAGTGGGCATCCTTGTCTGGTGCCCCTGTGCAGCTGGAAGTATTGGGAGTTGGTATTGTTGGTCCGTGGGGGCGTTGTATAGGAGCTTTACCCACGCGGTGAACCCTGTTCCAAGCCCGAACCGCTCCAGTACCTGTAATGAGGTATTTCCATGCGACTCTGTCGAAGGCCTTTTCTGCGTCCAGGGAGACGATCACCTCTTGTGTTCTCTCCCCGGAGGGGGTCATTATCACGTTCAGCAGGCGCCTGATGTTCGCGATAAGCTGTCTACCTTTGACGAAGCCCGTCTGGTCCTCTGTGACCACCTCAGGTACACAGTCTTCTAGCCTTTTGGCTAGGATTTTGGCCAGTATTTTGGCGTCTGCGTTCAGCAGAGATATGGGTCTGTATGACCCACATTCCGTTGGGTCTTTGTCTTTCTTAGGTATCAGCGAGATTGAGGCCTGTGCTAATGTGGGTGGCAGTGTGCCCCTAGCTAGCGAGTCTGTGAACATCTCCCGCAGGTGCGGGGCCAGCGCTGTCGCAAATTCTTTGTAGAAGTCCGCCGGGAATCCGTCCGGTCCCGGCGCCTTCCCCGTCTGCATGGAGCTAATGCTGTCCATGATCTCTCCCAGTGCTAGTGGTGCTTCCAGGTCCCGTTTCCTGCCCTCTCCCATGACTGGTATGTCCAGTCCATCAAGGAACCGGTTCATCCCAGCCTTCCCCGTTGGGGGCTCTGAGGTGTACAGCTCTTGGTAGAAGGCCTTGAAGGTTTTGTTAATCCTCTCTGGTTCTGTTTCCCACGTGCCTCTGGTACCTCTGATTTGCCCAATTTCTCTGGTGGCTGCCTGCTTTCTCAGCTGGTGTGCCAACAGGCGGCTGGCTTTGTCTCCGTGTTCGTACAGGGTCCCGCGCGCCTGGCGGAGTTGGTGCACTGCTTTCCTGGTGGAGAGCAGGTCAAAGTTCCTTTGTAGTTCTTTTCTCTCCGCCAGGAGCTCTACGGTCGGGGCCTCGGAGTATTTACGGTCTACCTCCAGTATGGAGTCGACCAGCTTCTGCCCAGCCACCCTTTCCTCCCTATCTCTTTGCGCTTTGAAGGCAATGATTTCCCCTCTTAGTACGGCCTTAAGCGCTTCCCAGAACGTGGAGGATGATACCTCCCCGTTTTGGTTGTTCTCCGTGTATTCCGCTATGGCCCGCGCTATCCTTTCGCTGAAGGCCTTGTCAGCTAGTAAGGCACCGTCCAACCTCCATGTGGGGCGCTGGGCCCTTCCCGTCTCCAGCCGCACGTCCATGTAGTGTGGGGCGTGGACTGATATCACAATTGCGGAGTATTCCACTTTGTCTATCCCTGGAAGCACCGTTTTCCCCACCACAAAGAAGTCAATTCTGGTGAACACGTTGTGTACTGGGGAGAAGAAGGAGAATTCTTTCTCCCCCGGGTGGGTGAATCTCCAGGGGTCTACTGCTCCCATCTGCTCCATATAGTGACTGAGTTCCCTTGCCATGCTTGAGGTTTTCCCCGTTTTGGGGTTTGATCTGTCTGTCTTTGGATCCTGTACACAGTTGAAGTCCCCCCCATGATTAGTCGATGCGTCGCTATGTCCGGGATTTCTGCCATGGTCTTTTGGATGAAGCTCGTGTCGTCCCAGTTGGGCGCGTACACGTTGACTAGGACTACCGGCGCCCCATCCAGGGCCCCGCTGACCATGACATACCGCCCCCCTGGGTCTGTAACCGTCTTTGTCGCCCTAAACATTGTCCTCTTGCCGATCAGTATCGCCACCCCCCTGGCCCTTGTCCCATAGCAGGAATGGTAGGTTTGTCCCACCCAACCCTTTCTTACCCGCAGTTGGTCCTGCTCCCTCAGATGCGTCTCTTGGAGGAAGACTATGTCGGCCCTCATGTTTCTGAGGTGGGTGAGGACTCTAGATCTCTTCACTGGGCCGTTAAGTCCCCTTACGTTCCAGGTGATTATCCTGGTGGGGGGCTTCTGCCCCCTCATTCCTGTGGGATTAACCATGTTTGTCTGGTGGACGAGCCCCTGCCCTCCGGGGTTTCCCTTTGTTAGGGGGCCGTCCAGGATGGCCGCTACCACTGCTCTCCCCATGCGGTCGGGTCTCTGCGCTCCGGGGTTTCCCCTTGTCCTGGGGGCACCCGCCATGGCCGTCCACTGTGTGTCCGCCACGCGGGTAGTCCCCTACACTCTGGGGGGCCCCTTTGCCCACAGACCGTACTGGGTGGGTGCTTGCAGCGGTTCCTTGTTCCGAGCCCTTGGTTGTGGTACTTTGTAGCCCTGTTCCTTTTCTGGCCTCTTTTGTCCCTTTGTCCCTATCTTTCCCCTCCCTGGTCTCTCCCTCCCTGTGTGCCCCCCCCCCCCCCGGTCTCTCCCTCTACCCTCCTCCCCTGTATACCCCTCCTTTGCTCCTCTATACCCTATTCCTGTCCACCGCACACTTTTCTGCATTAAACTCCATCTGCCACCTCTCAACCCAGCTCTGCAGCTTATTTATGTCCCTCTGAATCCAATAACATCCTTCAGCACTATCCACAACTCCACCGACCTTCGTGTCATCTGCAAATTTACTAACCCATCCTTCTACACCCTCTTTCAGGTCATTTATAAAAATGACGAACAGCAGTGGCCCCAAAACAGATCCTTGCGGTACACCACTAGTAACTGAACTCCAGGATGAACATTTGCCATCAACCACCACCCTCTGTCTTCTTTCAGCTAGCCAATTACTGATCCAAACCGCTAAATCACCTTCAATCCCATACTTCCGTATTTTCTGCAATAGCCTATCGTGGGGAACCTTATCAAACGCCTTACTGAAATCCATATACACCACACCAACCACTTTACCCTCAATCACCTGTTTGGTCACCTTCTCAAAAAACTCAATAAAATTTGTGAGGCATGACCTACCCTTCACAAAACCGTGTTGAGTATCGCTAATCAACTTGTTCTTTTCAAGATGATTATAAACCCTATCTCTTATAACCTTTTCCAACATTTTACCCACAACCGAAGTAAGGGTCACAGGTCTATAATTACCAGGGTTGTCTCTACTCCCCTTCTTGAACAAGGGGACAACATTTGCTACCCTCCAGTCTTCCGGCACTATTCCTGTCGACAAAGACGACATAAAGATCAAGGACAAAGGCTCAGCAATCTCCTCCGTGGCTTCCCAGAGAATCCTAGGATAAATCCCATCTGGCCCAGAGGACTTATCTGTTTTTACACTTTCCAAAATTGCTAACACCTCCTCCTTGTGAACCTCAATCCCATCGAGCCTGGTCGACTGTACCTGAGTATTCTCCTCGACAACATTGTCTTTCTCCAGTGTAAACACTGACGTAAAATATCCATTTAACGCTTCCCCTATCTCCTCTGATTCCACACACAACTTTCCACTACTATCCTTGATTGGCCCTAATCTTACTCTAGTCATTCTTTTGTTCCTGACATACCTATAGATTTGACCTGCTATTTGTGTACAGGACATACCGACGCAATTTGTTTACATTGCTGGGTAGATGCCAGTGTTGTAGCTGTACTGAAACAGCTTGGCTAGGGGTGCGACAGGTTCTGGAGCACAAGACTTCAGTACTATTGAATATTGTCAGGGCCTATAGCCTTTGCAGTATCCAATGCCGTCAGCTTTTTCTTGATACCATGTGGGATGACTCGAATAGGCTGAAGACTGGCATCTGTGATGCTGGGAATTCCAGAGTGGGCCACTATGCACTTCTGGCTTCTGGTTGAAGATTGTGGCAAATGCCTCAGTGTCACCTTTTGCACTGATGTTCTGGCTCCCCTTCATTGAGGATGGAGATAGTTGTGGAGCCTCCTTCTCCAGTTCATTGTTTAATTCTCCACCACCATTCACGACTGGATGTGGCAAGACTGCAGAACTTAAATTTGATCCATTGGTTGTGGGATTGGTTAGCTCTGTCTATCATTTGCTGCTTATGTTATTTGGCATGTAAGTAGTCCTGTGTTGTAGCTTCACCAGTTTCCCATCTCATTTTTAGGTATGTTTGGCGCTGCTCCCAGCATGCCCTACTCCACTCTTTGTCGAACCAGGGTTGATCCACTGGCTGAATGATAATGGTAGAGTGGGGGATGTGCTGGGCCGTGAGATTACAAATTGTGGTTGAGTACAATTCTGCTGCTGCTGTTGATGGTCCACAGTGCCTCATGGTTGCCTAGTCTGAAGTTGCGGGATCTGTTTGAAATCTATCCTATTCAGCACATTGGTAATGCCACACAACACGATGGAGGGTTTCCTCAAAGTGAACACAGGATTTTGTCTCCACAAAGACTGTACTGTGGTCGCTCAAGAAAAATAAAATGCTTACAGTGCAGAAGGAGGCCATTCAGCCCATCACATATGTACCAACCCTCCAAAACAGCACTTGACCCAGGTCCATTCCCACCCTATCCCCATAATCTAACGTGCATATCCCTGGACACGGAGGGTGATTTAGCATGCCCATTCCAGCTAACTTGCACATCTTTGGAATCCTACCAATACTGTCATGGACAGATGTATCTGCAACAGGCAGGTTGGTGAGGATGAGGTCAAGTATGTTTTTCTCTCTTGTTGGTTCCCTCAACACAAAACGCAGACTCAGTCAAGCAGTCATGCCCTTTAGCACTCGGACAGCTAATTATTGTCATCATTAGATACTGAACTCCAGATTGTTTTATTCGTCTGCCATAGTGGGATTCAAACCCGCGTCCCAGAGCATTATCCTGGTTCTCTGGATTCATGGTCCAATGGTAACACCCCACAGCTGCCTACCCTGTTCTGCTAGAGCTGCTCAGTATTTCCAGCATTTGCTGTTTTTATTTCTGGCTGCCTTTGCTTAGTAAGATACAATTGTCAACTCAGTCCAGTCACCGACATTACAACTACCCAGCACATGAACAGCAATATTATAACCCCAATTCTTTTGCTGTTTTTGATAGATTATCAGAATCACAATATTACCAACTGATTCCATCAGCTACAATGATAAATGAGTGACTGCAGTTGCTTTCAGTAGCCTTAAAGATTTTAGGTACAGTGCGGTGACCTTGTAGAAGATTACGATGAGATCATTACTGGAAAGCTGCCTGTCACTACGGTGTAGTATGTGTGTTGGCGAGGAGCCTCGATTGTAATTGAGTGTTAAATCAGCAGAAATAGTTCAGTTGCCTGCCAAATACCTCCACCATTATTTTTTCAACTAATCAATCAAGCCAAACACTTCAAATTGCAAACCCAAGTCTTTGCTCCCATTATACACGTCTTCTGCAGGGGTTTAGCTGGGGTCCAATTATTACATGCCAATTTGCTGTATGAGTGGAAAAAGAACACTGCTGAACATAGGACTTTATTGGAATAACTGTAAAAATAAGAGAGAAAAATACTTCCGGGGTGTAAATCTGTTGAGACATATAAGCGATCTTGCAGATCATTTTTATTCTATATATTTTCTCAAGGGGGAACTAATCTTTTAAAATTTCAGTTTATATTTTTATTGCACCACGCTGGCCCATAACTTCCTTTCGGGTCCCCAACTTAATGAGCAGCGTGACGACCTGGAAGTGTGGACACATGGGCATGCGTGCTAGAAGCGTGCGGTGTTCAAACTCCCAGCCCCCTTTTTCTTTTACAAGATTAAACTCGCACTATGCTGGACCTGCTGAATTAAAAATCCAGGGACATCACAACTTGGTTGACCTGCCCTAATGTTAGGGAAGTTTTTCCACCTTTTTATTTGCACTTTTTTTTCCTTGGTCCAGGATCATTGAGCAGAGGCAGGAAACATTTGTTTGGTTGGTTGAAGTTTTATATTGTTAGTGTTTAGCGTTTATAAATATGTCTAAAATGCAAAGAAAGTGAAAGGAAGTTATATTTTTATTTTTTTTTACTTTGGTTTATCATGAGCCTGTTAATTCCATTAAAAAAGTACTTCACTGTACGAAGTGAGTTTGAAGTCATAGAAAGTGAAAGAAAGATCTTTTTTACTTTGGTTTGTCATGAGGATGTTATTCGTTTAAAGGAACTATAATGGAGGGGCGACACGGTGGTGAAGTGGTTAACACTGCAGCCTACGGTGCTGAGGGCCTGGGTTCAATCCCGGCCTGTGTGGAGTTTGCACATTCTCCCCGTGTCTGCATGGCTTTCACCTCC